>NC_083106.1:53220838-53917073 GCF_949774975.1 Lagenorhynchus albirostris
CAACTAGCTATCAAAAAGGAAAATTAAGAAAACAACCCCATTTACAATTGCATGAAAAAGAATGAAAATCCCTAGGAATAAATGCAACCAAAGAGGTGAAATATCTATACACTAAAAATTACATGACACTGATGAAAGAAAATGAATAATTTTTTTAAAAATTGAATAAAACACAAATAAATGGAAAGATTTCTGTACTCATGGATTAGAAGAATTAATACTATTAAAAAGTCCATATCACCTAAAGTGATCTACAGATTCAATGCAATCCTTACTAAAGTTACAATGGACTTTTGCACAGAAATAGTACAAACAACCCTAAAATTTGTATGTAACCACAAAAGACCCAGAATAGCCAAAACAATCTTGAGAAAGTACAAAAATCTGGAGGTGTCACACTCTCTGATCTCTAACTGTACTTTGTAACTGCACTACAAAGCAATAGTACTCAAGCAGTACTCAAGCATTTGGCATAAAAACAGAAACATAGATTATGGAACAAAACAGAGAGCTAAGAAATAAACTCACACATATGTGGTCAATTAATTTACAACAAAGGAACCACAAATATACAATGCAGAAAGGATAGTCTCTTCAATAAATGGTGTTGGGAAAACTAGAGAGCCACGTGCAAAGGACTGAAACTGCACTACTACCTTACACCATACAGGAAAACCAATTCAGAACATTGAAAACTTGAACATAAGACCTGAAATATAAAACTCCTAGTAGGAAATATAAGCCTTAAGCTCTCTGACAACGGTCTTGGCAATTATTTGACACCAAAAGCAAAGGCAACAAAAGCAAAAACAAAAGCAAAAAACAAATGGAACTGTATCAAACTAAAAAGCTTCTGCACAGCAAAGGAAACAATTAACAAAAAAGGCAACCTATAGAATGGGAGAAAATATTTGCAAATTATCTATCTGATAAGATAGAAAAGATAAGAAAGATAAGATAAGAAAATATTTGCAAATTATCTATCTGATATCTGATATTTGCAAATTATCTATCTGATATCTATCTGATATCCAAAGAATATAAAGGGTTCATACCAGCGAAAAGCAAACAAGCAATCCAATTTAAAAAAAGCAAACAAGCAATCCAATTTAAAAATTCTGCACAGCAAAGGAAACAATTAACAAAAAAGGCAACCTATAGAATGGGAGAAAATATTTGCAAATTATCTATCTGATAAGATAGAAAAGATAAGAAAGATAAGATAAGAAAATATTTGCAAATTATCTATCTGATATCTGATATTTGCAAATTATCTATCTGATATCTATCTGATATCCAAAGAATATAAAGGGTTCATACCAGCGAAAAGCAAACAAGCAATCCAATTTAAAAATGGGCAGAGGCCATTTACAATCACATCAAAAAGAATAAAGTACCTAAGCATAAATCTAACTAAGGAGGTAAAAGATCTGTAATCAGAAAACTATAAGACACTGATGAAAGAAACTGAAGAGGACACAAACAGATAGAAAGATATACCACGTTCATGGATTGGAAGGATTAATATTGTTAAAATGACCATAGTACCCAAGACAATCTACAGATTCAATGCAATCTCTATCAAAATGCCAAAGGCATTTTTCACAGAACTAGAACAAATAATTTTAAAATCTGTATGGAAACACAAAAGACCCTGAATAACCAAAACAATCTTGAGAAAGAAAAATTGAACTAGAGGAATCATGCTCCCTGACTTCAGACTATACTACAAATCTACCATCAAAAGAGCATGGTACTGGCACAAAAACAGACACCTAGATCAATGGAACAGGAGAGAAAGTCCAGAAATAAACCCACACACGGTCCATCAATCTATGACAAAGGAGGCAAAAATACACAATGGGGGCAAGACAGTCTCTTCAGTAACAGGTGCTGGGAAAACTGGACAGCAACATGTAAAACAATGAAATTAGAACATTTTCTCACATCATATACAAAAATAAACTCAAAATGCATTAAAGACCTAAATGTAAGACTGGAAGCCATAAAACTCCTAGAAGAAAACACAGGGAGAACACCCTTTGACATTAACTCTAGCAATATTTTTTTGGATCTGTCTCCTAAGGAAACAAAAGCAAAAATAAACAAATGGGACCTAATTAAACTTAAAAGCTTTTGCACAACAAAGGATACCATTGACAAATGAAAAGACAACCTACTGAATGGGAGAAAATATTTGCAAATGATACGATTGAGAAGGTGTCAATATCCAAAATATATAAATAGCTCATACAACTCAATATCAAAACAAACAAACAAACCAAACAATCCCATTAAAAATGAGCAAAATACCTGACTAGACATTTTTCCAAAGAAGACATACAGACTCACCATTGCTAATCATCAGAGATATGCAAATCAAAACCACCATGAGATGTTACCTCACACCTTTGTGGAAACTGTTCAAAGTTTTAAAATATATTACAGATGTATATAGCATTTGTATATAGTATTTTACTTAGAGTAATGCCATCAAGGTCCAACCATGTTGCCACAAATGGCAAGATTCCATTCTTTTTTATGGCTGAGTAATAGTCCATTGTGTGTGTGTGTGTGTGTGTGTGTGTGTGTATGTGCACGCGCGCATATATTTCACAAGCTGAAAAAGATACTTCCTATATATTTGAGACAAAAGATTACCATGATAAATATACAAAGAGAATGTGAGATAACAGGAAATATATATTGGTCTTTGCCCCTGGTTCCTGGCACAGAGCTCCTAAAACCCTTGTAATTTCCTAAGTGACAAGAACACTAGAAGCACCTCTTTTTCTAATATCAGTCTTTGACCTCTGTTCCTGACACAGGGTTCCTGAAACCCTTGTAATTTCCTGGGTGATAGGAGGGTCTTCTGTTCTAATGAGGTGACACTGGGTGGGCTCCTGGATGGCTCCTGAGTGAGGGCTGATCACTGGAAAGACCAAGCTATGATTAGAAGCTTGGAATTTTCAGCCCCACTCCCAGTTTTCTTGAGAAGGAAAAGGGGTTGAAAATCAAGTGTATGTGATGAAGCCTCTGTAAAATCCCCAAAGTACAAAATGCAGAGGGCTTCCAGGTTGGCAAACATATCCACATTGGGAGGGTGAAGCACTCCAGCCCGCTGGGAACAGAAGCTCCTATGCTCGGGACCCTCAAGACCTCACTCTATGTATCTGTTTATCTGGCTGTCATCTGTATCCTTTATCTGCTGTTATCATAACCTTGATAAACTGGTAAATCTAAGCATTTCCCTGAGTTCTGTGAGCTGCTCTAGCAAATTAAACAAACCTGAGGAGAGGGTCGTGGAAACCTCTGATTTGTAGCCAACTCAGACAGAAGTTGCGGGTAACCTGGGTTACTTGCAACTGGCATCTGAAATGTGGTGGGACAGCCTTGTGGGACTGAGCCCTTAACCTATGGGACCCGACATTATCTCCAGGTAGACAGTGCCAGAATTGAGTTAAATTGTAGGACACCCAGCTGGCATTGTGGAGAATTGCTTGGTGTGGGGAAAAACCTCCACAAATTTGGTGACCAGAAGTGAAGCAGTCTGTGTAAAAGTAATGGAGACACACAGGAGAGAAACATAATATGGAAGAACTGAGTTCTTCCCAGCATAGGAAAGAGGAAAACTGAGATTTCTTTTCTAAAGAGAGAAGTTAGAAATCAACAATAGCAAATGAACATCTCAGTGGAAAATAAGCAAAGGACAAGAAACATGCAATTCACAGAAGAAAAAAATAAAAATGAAAATTAACATATAAAAATATATTTAACCTTAGTCAAAGGATGCAAAGAAAAAAGTAAGCTGCATTTCTTAACCTATGTAATTGGAAAAGATTTAAAAGATGACATTATTCAATGAGCAGTCTCAATTTTAAAGGGGTTGTACATTGGCCCTAACCATTTCTGAAGAGCAGTTTGGAAATAGATATCAAAATTTTTAAAGTGCATAGTTTTTGATCCAGATTTTTTCAGTACTAGGTATTTATCCCTTATGATATAATCAGACAATTTAAAAAAATGTACATATAAGGATTCTTACTATGGTGCTACTGATAAATTTAAAATACTGGAAATAGCCTAAATTTAACAATTAAATTAATTTAACATAGCCTTATTTTAAATTTTGGTACATTCACACAGTGGGAATTTATGCAGGTGCTGAAGACTAACATGGAATGTTCCACCATACACTTCTAAGTGAAAACAAATGCAAGTTTCAAAAATACTGCATATATATTATGATTCCCACCTGTAGTTAACATTTCCAGTGATTTTTTTCATATTTGAATTTTCTGTAGTGAGTTATCTTTTCAAAACAGACAAAATAATAAACGTATTTTCATTTGAAAAAACAGGTGAGGTGTTAAGATGTACAGAGGGGCACCTCTGTCTGTTGGGAACTTCAACTTCCCATTTGTGGTCTCTGAACAGTCTGGTGGAAATAATGGTTGGGAGACTGTCTAGTGTGCAATACTGAAGGCTCAGTTAAGTATATTCTGCAGAGAGTTCAAGTTGCAAGATAGCCTATATTTCTGATAAATTCGATTCAAATACTCAGTGGTTGCATTTTATTTTATTGTGGCTAGATTTAATAACATAATAAAAATATAAATTAAAATTTTAGAAATCTTTTCCAAATACAATAAACTCACAGGCTAACAAGGTAAAATGATTACCTGTCTCCCTTTGGTTTTCTTTTTTGTAGTGTCTTCCCTTTGGGTCTTCTTTCACTTCCTAAGCAGGGGCTCCCACCAGGTCCTGTTACCCGTATTGATTCAAGGCCTTTGGAAGATTTTTTAAATGTGAACTCCACTGGTTCTCCTTCTTTTAGGCTTCTAAATCCTTCCATGAATAATTTGCTCTGAGAAGAGCAGGGGAGGGAGGGAGAGAGAAAGAGAGATCATGATTATTAATGCTTTATAAATTATCTCTGTGATTTTAAGATTAACACAGCAAGATATCCCCAGTTATTCATTGCTAAGTATAAAATCTTTTTTTTTAAAGTTCAGTGAAAGGCATACCATTTAAAAGTTTCCTGTTGTAATGCTGGCAGTGGGAGAATAAACTAATACCGTTTTTAAAGGAATTTGGCAATACTTACAAAAATTTTAATGTGTATATTTTTTGACCCAGCAATTCCACTTCAAGGACTCTCCTATAGACATACTCACACAAAGGTCCCTCCACCCCCATCACACACAAAAACTTACATCAAAATTCACTACGGCACTGCTGCCTGGTAGAAAAGTTACAGCTACCCTAAGGTCCATCAATGGGAAACTGATGAAATAAATGATAGTAGAGGTATATAATGTAACACTATTGAGCCATTAAAAGATCTATATGTATTAATGTGGGGAAGATGAACATGTAATACTGATGAGTAAAAAAAGTAAGGGTAAAGAACAGTGTGTCTACCATAACACCATCTATGTAGAGAAGTGTTTAAAAGATACATGTTTACTTATGTAGCAATGGGGTCTGGAACAATCGACAGCAAATCATGAACAGTCATTTTTCTCTAGTCCTTTTTTGGGAAAGTGGGGAAGCTTCTGGATATACACATTATTGTGTTGTTTGAGCTTTTTTGTAATTTGAAAGATACTTAGTTTTTACCCAAAAAAAAAAAAGTTTCCTGATTGGAAAAGTGTAACTTTGGTTACAAATAATTGGCTCTTTCGATCTAACTCTTCATCAAAGTCAATGTGCCAATTCAAACTCTATTATTATAAGTAAATCATTCTAATTTTATTTATTTCTTCAAATCCCCTCGTGTACATCTTACAGATCTAATTTTGAGTACGATGTAGTTCTTTAAGACTTTTCTGAATTTGGGGTCAAAAGGAAGCAAATCTGAATATAGTAGGTAGGAGACCCTGGTTCAAGTCCAGTTCTTTAAGAAAACAGGCATGCAACTTTGAATGAGTCATTTCTCTCTTTTCTGTTTAATCTGTAAAATTAAGGAATTTGAGTTTCCCCTCATGTGTTCAGAGGAACAATGGTCCTGAAAAAGATTCCATGAAAAAAGGATCTGGTGGTCAAATAAGTTTGTGAATTGCTACACCTAGTTTCTTCTTAGTTGGATCATATTAGCATATTAAAGTCTCTGAGATTTCATACCCTCCCCAACCTCCACTGAAATAAAAATCTTGTTTAACTCAGGAATTTCCCGACCTAATTGATCCCAGAGACCTTTCTTTATAACTACAGATGATTAACATACTTAGGGAAATGCTGGACCAGAAAAATCTCCACCCTTCCCAAGTCCATGACTCTAAAGGTAGGTAAATAATTACATATAACCAAATAATTACATGGAAAAGATAAAAACAACACTTCAAATTTCAATGCAAAAGGAGACTCTTCATTATGAAAGTAATACGGCACATGAAAACAGGGGTTTCAACCAGTTTCTAGTTCAGGTCGTCTGACACTGAGAAAGCCTGCACGGGGAAGTGTAATTTGGCAGCACCTTTTCTGCTCCCTGATGCTGTGTAGGAATTAGAGAAAAAAAAAATCACAACTGCCTACATGCTGTAAAAATTTTTTTTAATTATTGCTTTTAAAGCTTTATATAATATTTCCAAATCTTCTATTTTTTTCTCCTAAACTCTCTCCTCACTAATTATAAACAGTCCTTTGCTTTCATTTCCTTTCTGACTCCCTACTCTAAAAAGTGCAGATTATCAAATCAGATGAAGTGGCGTATAGGGTCAACTACCGCAATTAAGAGGAGGGAGGCATAGCAGTTTTAATTAGAGCTGTCATACGCTCATGCTTTGTTTCTATAATCAAAATTCTGTCACTTATTTCCTCATAGTTCCTAGTGTACTGGCACACTTGATTCCATTTTCCATTATTACAATTTTTGATAGGTATCATTTGTAAGTGAACTGCATTTTCTGAATCTAAAGTAAAATCCTGCTCTCTGGCTATTCTTCACGATATTCTGAAAGAATACTTTTCCCCCCATTCTGTCATATACTCCCCTCCTTCCCCAAATGAGTACATAAGGCAATTTAGATTCACAGTAATTGACAATAATAATATCCGTAAGAAACTCTAATGGCTTTGCAAGAAAAGGACAAGAATTCACAGAGAATATTCTATCTTTGCTATTACACCAAAATTGCTGCTACATAAGTGGGAAAGATTTGTTAAAGGTGGGGACTTAGCTTATTTTATTTCTTCACAAAAATCAACTTCTCCCCTTGCCTTGGCAATTTTTATTAAAGGTGCCCCCATTTTTCCAGTCATACTGGTTCCAATCCTTAGTTTTACCCAACCATTTACTGAATCAGGTGCATTCTTACTTTCATCTGCCCCAACCATTTCATTGGATTGCCACTGCCCTACTTCTGGTCCTAACTATTTCCTACCTGGATGAGTGTAATAGTTTCTTCATTGCTATTTCAGCATCAACTCTCCTCCCTACTCCTTAGCATCTTCCACACCTGCATATCTTCTCCGAATAAATCTTAGCCTGTTGGTCTCCTGTCTCAAAAATCTACAATACTTCCCTTAAATTGTAGGTAAGACCACTCATAATGTTACCTCTAGGTATATTTTCCACTTCCTTTCCCATTACTCTAATAAAGCTGGCTGACTCGTACTTCCCTAAGCACATTTCACGTTTTCTCATCTCTGTACTCCAACTTAGGCTGGTGGGGATGCATTATTCTCTTAGTCATAGCTGTCTATCAAAATCTTACTCAAGATTCAAGGCATAATTCATAGGATCCTTTTTGCAATCATCCTCAATTGCCCAAGTTGGAAATTCCCTCCTCTTTCACTTAATTGATTCTTGTATATAGTTTTTATAATACACTGCTACATAATGCAGATATCTGTGTATGCCTTACTTTTATTTGCTCTTTTGGATTTTTCTTCTCCTGAAGGTCAGGGACTGTGATATATATCTTAGTATTTCCCAAAGGACTCAGCCTAATGCCTGCAAACAACTATCATTCAATAAGTACGTAAAAGAATCATAGATTTAGCATCAGTAAGATCATTAATCATTATTTAGTCCAACTCTCACTTGAAAAAAAAAGGTGGACTGAACTCTAAGGGGTTAAGCTCATGTCAAGTCAAATTTCCCAGCTCCTACTTCTGCTACATAAAATAACTTCTACTTTTAGTGTCAAGGTGACACTGTGCATGATACCTTTGGAATAAAATGCTGATAGGATTATAATGGTTCATGGTAATAACGTTATTCTCTGACTCCATTCAGAAGTTAATATGGATCTATTTTTCTTGTTCTTCCTTCTTCCAATATTCTCTAATCACTCTCATTGCTATGCCTCACGATTCATGACGCTCTGACTATGAGAACCAAGAATGCAGATTTATGTAGATTTTTGCTCAATCTACGTGTAAGACTTTCATAAGGCGAGACATTTGGTGTTTGGGCTTACATTGTCATCTGCACTATTTGTTTGGACAAAATAGACGTTTATCTTCTACAGGAAAAAATCGCAATTACTGAATGAATAAATGAACAAAGGAATGACCAAATGATTGTAGAAGCATTTAGAAGCTGCTGACATGCCTGCTAAGATATCAGGCACTTACAAAGGGGACAGGCCAACTTTGAATGTGCACATATTGAGTTAACTCATCTAACACCTTTAATTTGTGTTCCTCTTCCTCCAACCAAATAAGGCTCCCCTTTCTCCCACTTCCCTTTATTCCAAAATTTAAAATTCATTTTGGAAAAAATTTATTTCAGAATTTTAAAAATACTGACTCTCAATTTCCTTGCTATATTCCTTCTCCTCCTCCCAATCTTTTTTTTTTTTTTTTTTTTTTTTTTTTTGCGGTACACGGGCCTCTCACTGCTGTGGCCTCTCCCGTTGCGGAGCACAGGCTCCGGACGCGCAGGCTCAGTGGCCATGGCTCACGGGCCCAGCCGCTCCGCGGCATGTGGGATCCTCCCTGACTGGGGCACGAACCCGCGTCCCCTGCATCGGCAGGCGGACGCTCAACCACTGCACCACCAGGGAAGCCCCCCCAATCATTTCTTTTATTTATTTTTATTTATTTTGGCTGCACCACGCAGCATGTGGGATCTTAGTTCCCCGCCCAGGGATCGAACCTGCGCTCCCTGCAGAGAGAACTCAGAGTCTTAACCACTGGACTGCCAGGGAAGTCCCACCTCCCAATCATTTTTAAATGACTTTCAAAGAATGACAGGAACATGGAGTCAAACGACAGTGGTCCAAATACTAAACTTTATTTGCCAAGGATTCTACCCAAGGTTCCCATTAGTGATGAGATTACTTATCTCTTTTGGCACGTGTTTTTTTCTCTCCAACTCGATTAGAAAACCAATAAAGTGTTGCTACAGTTTTATACTTGATTCTCCTTAGAAGTAAGAGTATATTGTCTTATCTAGGAAACATAAGCTGACTTCCAATTTAAGATGGCAGGCTGAATAAACATGTCTCATGTTCCTCTTTAAAAGGCATCAAAACTACAATAAAATAATAAAAAGAAATAAATTCACAATAAGGAAGAGAAGGGGGATGCCATCAAGAGAAAGCAGACTTCAAGAAATTTCTGGAAGTTAGAAAGACTGATGACTGGTCAACTGAGTTGAAGGAGCCATACCCTAGGAAAACTAATAAAAGGAGCTGCAGAAGTAGGAACCATCATTCCTAACAGAACTCAGAGAGACTGTGCTGAGACACTACATGTACAACGAAAACAGAAGGATTAATGGAAAGTTTGTATATGGACTAGATGCCCGTTTCATTTTCCCACCCCTATTCCCACCTACACATGTGAAAACAGGCAAACAATACCCCAATGCAAATAACGTGAGGCCCTTCTCTTAAGAGACTGAAGGAAGTATCTAGACAACTTGTGAAAAATTGGATCCTACACACAAACCTCTATTCATTCCGACAATTAGGAAGCCACAGGTGCAAGAGCTGTCTCCCTACCCACTCAACCTTAAATCATTCCTATCCCTCATTCTTACCCCTCATTCATATACCTGAAGGGGCAACCAAGAATCACAAAACACGCAGCATAATGAAGAAAAGCCAAGATAAATGAGGGAACAAAAGAAATTTTATCCATCACCTAATTAATATCTCTACAGATATTTGAGACAATATCAATAAAACAAGAACAAAAACAATCAGAGAATTTTAACAATACTCTCAGACAATTAAAAACAAAATTGAGTTGGAAATAAAAGTTTAGAAAATCTCTCGGCACATAGGACAAATGGATCCCCTCAAATGAAATATACCCAAACCTTGGATTAGAGGTCCAGGGAAAGAAAATACAGAAGATGGAGGAGACAAATTATTATTATTAAATGAACAGTATGAGAAAATTTCCCAGAGCTAAAGGGAATGCCAAGGAGAGGCCTATATGGGTGAAGCATATTTTATGGAATACATATTATGGAAGCTTTTACACATGAGGTACATTTCTCCTTGCTTGAAGAGAGAGTGAGATTTCAATGGAGAGTGAAAACAGTAATCCAAACTGAGCTAATGGCTTAACCTTATGCTCGTACAGCAGGATACTTAGCAGATATCTGGGGAAGGGAAAAAGCTTACTTTAAGTATATTAGTGTGAAGAGGGTGACCATAAATGAGGCTGGAAAATGCAAGTTAGAGCCAGAAAATGGAAATTATTTATTGATATCTTAAGCATTTCATTCTGTATAAAATAAACACCTACTGATACGTTTTGCTTTCATAAGTTGCAAGATCAAATCTGTGTTTTAAAAAAATATCACCTTTTTGGCAATACCATGGATGTGTGGAGACATGAGGATTGTATCTCTGTTACAGGGGATGCCTGTTACAAGGTAACTGTCATAGTCTTAGCAAGAGATGGTTACAAATAAACTAAAACTGAAAGGAGGAACTGGTTTTGCAAAATACATTCTAAGCCATACATATCACCTGCTATAAATTATTACTTGCCCCATGGAAAAATTTATTGGTAAATGGATAGTGATGTTGTACAAACATCTTTGCAAGACTGCTCCAAGTGCTTCATCACAGAAATGATTACCTAACACTGTCGGCTGGAAGACAACAACACTAAAAATCAAAATCTGGCATTTTTTTTAACCACCACTCCTTGAACAGGCCAATTGATACCTCTTTTTATTTTTTTAACATCTTTATAGGAGTATAATTGCTTTACAATGGTGTGTTAGTTTCTGCTTTATAACAAGGTGAATCAGCTATACATATATATATATCCCCCATATCCCTTCCCTCTTGCATCTCCCTCCCACCCTCCCTATCACACCCCTCTAGGTGGTCACAAAGCACCAAGCTCATCTCCTTGTGCTACGAGGCTGCTTCCCACTAGCTATCTATTTTACATTTGGTAGTGTCCATGCCCCTCTCCCACTTCGTCCCAGCTTACCCTTCCTCCTCCCCATGTCCTCAAGTCCATTCTCTACGTCTGTGTCTTTATTCCTATCCTACCCCTAGGTTCTTCAGAACCTTTATCTTTTTTAGATTCCATATATATGTGTTAGCATATGGTATTTGTTTTTCTCTTTCTGACTTACTTCATTCTGTATGACAGTCTCTAGGTCCATCCACCTCACTACGAATAACTCAATTTTGTTTCTTTTTATGGCTGAGTAATATTTCATTGTATACATGTGCCACATCTTCTTTATCCATTCATCTGTCGATGGACACTTAGGTTGCTTCCATGTCCTGGCAATTGTAAATAGTGCTGCAATGAACACTGTGGTACATGTCTCTCTTTGAATTATGGTTTTCTCAGGGTATATGCCCAGTATTGGGTCTATGGTAGTTCTATTTTTAGTTTTTTAAGGGACCTCCATATTGTTCTCCATAGTGGCTGTATCAATTTACATTCCCACCAACGGTGCAAAAGGGTTCCCTTTTCTCCACACTTATTGTTTGTAGATTTTTTGATGATGGCCATTCTGACTGGTGTGATGTGATATACCTCATTGTAGTTTTGATTTGCATTTCTTTAATGGTAAGTGATGTTGAGAATCCTTTAATGTGTTTGTTGGCAATCTGTATATCTTCTTTGGAGAAATGTCTTTTTAGGTCTTCTGCCCATTTTTGGATTGGGTTGTTTGTTTTTTTGATATTGAGCTGTTTGTATATTTTGGAGATAAATCCTTTGTCAGTTGCTTCGTTTGCAAATATTTTCTCCCATTCTGAGGGTTGTCATTTTGTCTTGTTTATGGTTTCCTTTGCTATGCAAAAGTTTTTAAGTTTCATTAGGTCCCATTTGTTTATTTTTGTTTGATACCTTCTTGATAGTTGACTTACTTTAATGATAACAATAGACTTAAGTGATTCACTTCATTGTTAGGCAGAATATAATTAAAATTAAGTTGTAGAAGAATTTCAGTCCAATAAAGCTGGGTGATACAGATATGTTAGAAAAAAAATTCTGGAATATCAGATAATATTAGGAGGCTAAAGAGCTGAAAATTCAAATATATTCTGCTTTTCAATATTTTAATATATTTTTCTGAGAAAGAGTATTTTTTTCTAAGGTATCAGTGGAAAAATATACAATGAGTGAAGGGCAGTTAATTAGTACACAATATGCAGCAGACATATTACATAATATGCATGAATAATGGTTAAGACTCTTAAGGACTATATGCTTTTTTTAAAAAATAAACTTGTTTGTTTGTTTGTTTGTTTATTTATGGCTGCATTGGGTCTTCGCTGCTGCACACAGGCTTTCTCTAGTTGTAGCGAGCAGGGGCTACTCTGCGTTGCAGTGCGCGGGCTTCTCATTGCAGTGGCTTCTCTTGTTGCGGAGCATGGGCTCTAGGCATGCGGGCTTCAATAGTTGTGGCACGCAGGCTCAGTAGTTGTGGCTCGTGGGCTCTAGAGCGCAAGCTCAGTAATTGTGGCACACAGGCTTAGTTGCTCCACAGCATGTGGGATCTTCCCGGACCAGGGCTCGAACCCGTGTCCCCTGCATTGACAGGTGGATTCTTAACCAATGTGCCACCAGGGAAGTCCCCAAGGACTATATGCTTTTGATCTACATGTCAAGATACCCCAGGAATCATTAAGCCTGAGGTATGTATAAGAACACAACAAAAATATCACTGGACTAAGTATTAGGAGGTCTGGGACTTAGTCTTGGCTCCAACAACTAATGTGTTACACAACGATAGACAAATTGCTTACAGTTGGGTGGGTCTCCTTCTTTTCTTTCTGTTATAGAACACAAGTCTCTATCCTTTCTTAAAATACGTATTTTTAATTCTATGACTTCACTCTGTCTATGTAGACAGAGATCGAAATGAACGAGTAACTATTTTTTAGTCAATGCTAAAATTTCCCTTTACGCGTTCTCGAGATTTTAGTCCTTACTTAACTCAAATCCCTTAAGAAAATAGAAGCTAAAAGAAATATGGTGGCCTGGTAGAAGTCAATGTTTACTGAGCTTTATGTAAATAGATAAAATCCAGTTTAGCCTCAGTCAAATTACTAAATTTCACATAAATAGGATTAAAAATAATGAGATTTTTATACTTTTCTTGATATTGAAGTAAATCCTAACTAAGTCCCTTCATCTGGCCTGTACTTCAAAACTGAGAAGGGTACACTAAAACTGGCAAAACTGCTGGAATGGTATTTAAAGTGACATAATGGAAAGCAGGCAGGGATTAAAGTTGGATTTCAATACTGGTTTGAATCCTAATCCTACTACTTACAACCTCAAACTGCATGACCAGAGACATGTTAAAAAACCCTGTGCTCCAGTTTCCTTATCTATCTACTGGGGATAATAATATCTTCAAGGAATAAAAAATGTCTACTACAGTTATTGCTAGACTCTAAATAATTAATATAAAATGCCTAGAACAGTGCTTAGCAGACTGAATAGCAGCTCAATAAATGGTTTATACTATTTTTGTAAGTATCCAGGTCTGCCTATGGGAGAGAGGTAAGAGAAAACAAACAGGTTCAAGAACCTATTAAAAACAGGCACTGTCTGCACTACAGTAAAACAGCATGGTACTGGCAAAGAAACAGACATATGGATCAATGGAACAGAATAGAGAACCCAGAAATAAACCCACATACCTATGGTCAATTAATCTTCGACAAAGGAGGCAAGAATATACAATGGAGAAAAGACAGTCTCTTCAGCAACTGGTGTTGGGAGAGCTGGACAGCCAACATAAATCAATGAAGTTAGAACGCACCCTCACACCATACACAAAAATAAACTCAAAATGGCTTAAAGGCTTAAATATAAGACACGACACCATAAAACTCCTAGAAGAGGACGTGGGCAAAACATTCTCTGACATAAATCATACCAATGTTTTCTTAGGTCAGTCTCCCAAGGCAATAAAAATAAAAGCAAAAATAAATGGGATCTAATCAAACTTATTAGCTTTTGCACAGCAAAGGAAACCATAAACAAAATGAAAAAACAATCTACAAACTGGGAAAAAATATTCGCAAACAATGCAACCAACAAGGGCTTAAATTTCCAAAATATACGAATAGCTCATACAACTCTATAACAAAAAAACAAACAACCCAATCAAAAAATGGGCAGAAGACCTAAAGAGACGTTTCTCCAAAGAAGATATACAGATGGCCAATAGGCACATGAAAAGATACTCAACATTACTAATTATTAGAGAAGTGCAAATCAAAACTACAATGAGGTATCACCTCGCAGCAGTCAGAATGGCCATCATTAAAAAGTCTACAAATAATAAACACTGGAGAGGGTGTGAAGAAAAAGGGACCCTCCTACACTGTTGGTGGGAATGTAAATTGGTGTAGCCACTATGGAAAACAGTATGGAGGTTCCTTAAAAAACTAAAAATAGGGGCTTTCC
The DNA here is from genome assembly GCF_949774975.1 of Lagenorhynchus albirostris. Taxonomy (NCBI): domain Eukaryota; kingdom Metazoa; phylum Chordata; class Mammalia; order Artiodactyla; family Delphinidae; genus Lagenorhynchus; species Lagenorhynchus albirostris. Next base: position 53,235,704 of record NC_083106.1, read on the forward strand.
TGGTGGTGCAATGGTTGAGAGTCCGCCTGCCGATGCAGGGGACACGGGTTCGTGCCCCGGTCCAGGAAGATCCCACATGTCACGGAGCGGGCTGGGCCCGTGAGCCATGGCCGCTGAGGCTGCACGTCCGGAGCCTGTGCTCCGCAACGGGAGAGGCCACAACAGTGAGAGGCCTGCGTACCGAAAAAAAAAAAAAAAAAACTAAACTAAAAATAGAGTTGCCATATGACCCAGCAATCCCACTCTTGGGTGTATATCTGGAGAAAACTTTAATTCGAAAAGATACATGCACGTGCTATATTCATAGCAGCACTATTTATAATAGCCAAGACATGGAAGCAATCTAAATGAATGGATAAATAAGATGTGGTATATATATGGAATACTGCTCAACCATAAAAAAGAATGAAATAATGCCATTTGCAGCAACATGGATGGACCTAGAGATTAAGAGATTATCATACTAAGTGAAGTATGTCAGACAAAGATAAATACCATATATCACTTATATGTGCAATCTAAAATATGACACAAGTGAACCTATCTATGAAACAGAAACAGACTCACAGACATAGAAAACAAACTGACGGTTACCAAAGGGAAAAGGGGTTCAGGGAGGGATAAGTTAGGAGTTTAGGATTAGCAGATACAAACTGCTATATATAAAATAGATAAACAACAAGGTCCTACTGTACAGCACAGGGAACTATATTCAACATCCTATAATAAACCATAATGGGAAAAAAACCCACAGGCACTGTCTGAATGCTTTCATTTGATCCAACCTACCCTTACCCCTGACACCCACTTGGCAAATGTCTGCACATTACTGAGTTTCAGTTTAAACACGATCTCATCTTCAAACTCTTTCATGACATTCTTGAGCAAATATAGGTACTTCTTTTTAATTATATATGGTATACTTCACCATTATAATACCTACCATACTGTAATTTTTCATTTACATCCCCACACCTAAAACCATCCCTGAAACACAGCGGGTGCTCAGTATATATTCAAGGCAGAGGAAGAGAATCAGGGTGGTGGGGAGCAAAGGAAAGAGGTGGGGAGGAAGGACAAAGTAGTGTGACTTTGTCTCTTTTAGATGAGGACACTGAGAGGTCAAATCTGATTAATGGTAGAGCCAGGACTCAAAGCCAGATCATTTGACACCAAAAGCCCTTGTATACCATGATGCCTAGTGTAACATTCTCCAGAATATTTCAATTGTCCCTCAACACCAAGGTCTCAACATTAGGTTTAGAATCCTGAAGCTGCAGGCCTCTGGCAGACCTCCCTACCCAACTCATGCTCACCTTTTACCCCTTAATTGTTCTGCTTAACTCTTATTAAAAATTTTCTGTAAAACTTCTTAGCTGATACATTGAATTGTAAGTATTCGACCCTTTTATTGTTGGACATCTTATTTTTATTGCGTTCCTTTGAAAATTAGAAGTACTTAATACATGATGGCTAAATTAAAAAAAATTTAAATATCACAATTGAATCTAACGTTCAATGATATTCATATTTCATCAAACTGAAAGAATTCTACATTTCTTTTATATATTAGTAATTATTATATTATATATTATAGTACATATTTAGATTAAGTATATATTATATATTTAGATATAATTATATATACATATAAAAAAACACTTCTAAGGGCTTCCCTGGTGGCGCAGTGGTTGAGAGTCCGCCTGCCGATGCAGGGGACACGGGTTCGTGCCCCGGTCCAGGAGGATCCCACATGCCGTGGAGCGGCTGGGCCTGTGATTTATGGCCACTGGGCCTGCGTGTCCGGAGTCTGTGCTCCGCAGCGGGAGAGGCCACAGCAGTGACAGGCCCAAAAAAAATCCACTTCTTAACAAATGGTGCTGGACCAACTGGACATTCACATGCCAAAAAAAAAAATTCTACACAGTCCTATACCTTTCACAAAAATTAATTCAACATGAATCATAGACTTAAATTTAAAACACAAAACTATAAAACTCCCAGAAGACACCACAGAAGAAAACCTAATGACCTTAGGAATGATGAAGACTTTTCAAACACAACACCAAAGGCATGACCCATGAAAAAATAACTGATAACCCGGACTTCATTAAAATTAAATACTTCTGCTCTGCAGAAGACAATGTCAAGAATATGAGAAGATAAGTCATTGACTGAGAAAAATATGTGCAAAAGGCACATCTGATAAAGGACTGTTATTCAAATATACAAAGAACACTTAAAACTCAACAATAAGAAAATGAACAACCTGATTAAAAAATGGGCCAACGGGGCTTCCCTGGTGGCGCAGTGGTTGAGAGTCCACCTGCCGATGCAGGGGACACGGGTTCGTGCCCCGGTCCGGGAGGATCCCACGTGCCACGGAGCGGCTGGGCCCGTGAGCCATGGCCGCTGAGCCTGTGCTCCGCAATGGGGGAGGCCGCAGTGGTGGGAGGCCCGCGTACCGCAAAAAAAAAAAAAAAGGGCCAACGATCTAAACAAACATCTCACTAAAAGAAGATACAACGATGGCAAATAAACATATGAAAAGATGCTCCATATCATATGTCATCAGGAAAATGTAAATTAAAATGAAATATGATTATACACCTATTAAAATGGTCAAAATCTGGAACACTGATAACACCAAATGCTGCCAAGGATATTTAGCAACAGGAACTCATTCATTGCTGGTGGGAATGCAAAACTGTGTAATCACTTTGGGAGACAGTTTTGGCAATTACTTAACAATACTAAACATACTCCTACCATACAATCCGGCAATTGCATGTCACTCCTTGGTATTTACTCAGAGAAGTTGAAAACTTATGTCCACAGAAAAACCTGCATACTGATGTTTAGAGTGGCTTTACTCGTAACTGTCAAAACTTGGAAGCAACCAAGATGTCCTTCAGTAGGTGAATGGATAAATAAACTGAGGTACATCTGGACAACAGAATGTTATTCATCACTGAAAAGAAATGGGCTATCAAGCCATGAAAAGACATGGAGGAACCTTAAACGCATATTATTAAGTGAAAGAAACCAATCTGAAGAGGCTACATACTGTCTGATTCCAATTACATAACATTGCGGAAAAGGTAAAACTATGAAAACAGTGAAAAGATCAGTGTTTTCCAGGGGTCTGGGGAAGGGCGGCCGACGAATAGGTAGAACACAGAGGATTTTTAGAGCAGTGAAAATACTCTGTATGATACTATAACAATGATACATATCCTTATTCATTTGACCAAACCCACAGAACATGTAACACCAAGAGTGACTCCTAAGGTAAATTATGGACTTTGGGTGATTATGATGTATCACTGTAGGTTCAACAACTGTAACAAACGTACCACTCTGGCAGGAAACGTTGATAATGGGTGAGGCTATGCATGTGTAGGAGCACTGTATATATGGAAAATTTCTGTACTTTTATCTCAGTTTTGCTGTGAACCTAAAACTGCTTTAAAAAAATAAAGCAGTCTTAAAGGGCATAACTTAAGATGTTATGGATATAAAAATGATTTTTTTAAAAACATATTGCTGATTTTACTCAAAGTGTGGTAGGATATTAAGTCCATGTATATTACTGAAAGTTTAAGGATGTACACTGTAAACCAAGACAAGTATTTCTCAACCTGTTTTTCATCATCCCCTCATAAGGAGACTTTTTTCTTACTTGCCTCCCCCATGGAACTTTAATAACACTGATATACTGAATATTTACTTATGTACTGTGGCTCTTTACAGGGCCACAAATTACTATAATATCTAGGATGGTTTTTGCCCTTACCCCTAAAAATAATTTTCACATTCTTATGATAACCTCTTTGAGAAGGCAAGCCTTAGGGCAACCCCTAAAAATAATACATAAAGGTATAATTAAAAAGCCAACAGATGATTTAAAATGGAACTTTAAAAATATCATACTAAGACAGAAGAAGGCAGAAATGGAAGAAAATAGGTACCAAAAAAACAAAACCAGTGGGATAAACAAAAAACAGCAAAGTGGTAGATCTAAATCAAAGCATATAAATAAATACGTGTTAGTTCTCCAACTAAAACACAAACATTGATAGAACGGATGAAAAGGCAAGATCTGACTATGTGCTATTTACAAAAGAATCACCTTAATACAAAGACACTTGAAAAAAACTACAGGATGGAAAAGACATAACATGAAAACAATAAGCAATAAGAAGGCTACAGCTTTGTTAATAATAATAAAAGTGACTTTAAGACAGAGTACTACCAGAAATAAAGAAGGGCATTTCAAAATGAAATAAAATACAGCAATCAAAAATCTTAAAACATAGGCTTTAAGATTCTTACTTGTCAGATATATACAGAGCCCTGAAATGTATAAATCAAACACTGACAGAATTAGAGAAACAGACAAAATCCAATCATAGTTGGAGGTTTTTTAATATGCTACTCCCAGCAGTTGATAAAAGTAGGAAAAAAAAATCACTCAGGACAAAACGAAAATCTTAAAACACACAATTAACCACTTTGCCCTAATAGACATAGATATAGGTATGGATATACAGCTATAAATAGATATAGATCTCACGCACACATATATAAACTACACCCATCAACTGCAAGATACAATTCTTTGCAACTCCACATGGCCCATTCACCAAAATAGTCCATAAGGAGGGCCATAAAAAAACAGTCTCAATACATTTTAGATGATCTTACAGAGTATAGTCTCAGGTCAAAACAGAATTAAAATAGAAAACAATACTGATTAAGAAATAGAAAGGTAAATAAATGTAAATATTTGCAAGTAAACAAGATCCTTTTGATTAACTTGATAGTTTAAAGAAATCACAAAAAATTTGAAAAATGTTTTATATGAATGATAATGAAAAATACAACATATCAAAATTTGTGGAATGTGGTTAAAACCAACCATAAAGAAAAACCTACAGATGTAAATGCTTATATTAGAAATAAAAGAGAGGTCGCAAATCAGTGTCATAGGGTTTCACCTTAAGAAGTGAGAAGAATAAAGAAAATCCAAAGTTAGTAAATGGAAAAAATAATAAGAGCATAATTCAATAAAATAGGGAAAAATAGAAAAAACTAAGAAACCCAAAAGTCAGGGCTTTCAACAAAACTGATAAGCCCCTAGGTAGACTAATAAGAAAAGTAAGAACACAAATTATCCAAAGCAGGAACCAAAGAGGGTCTAGCAATCTTACATGGAAAGGCTAATAAAGGAATATTATGAACATTGCCAATAAAATTGATGACCTAGGAGAAATGGACAATTCTTTGAAAAACAGGACTTAACAATCAAAAGAGAAAATAATAACTGAAAATAAAATTCTGCAAAAACTCTCAACAAACTAGGAACAGAAGGAAACATCCCAATCTACTAAATGACAAGTATGGAAAAGCTAAAGCCAGGGACTTCCCTGGCAGTCCAGTAGTTAAGACTCTGTGCTGCCAGTGCCAGGGGCGTGGGTTTGATCCCTGGTTGGGGAACTAAGATCCCGCTATGCCACATGGCACAGCCAAAAAATAAAAATAAATAAAGTGAGCATTAGTTTAAAAGAAAAAACAAAACAAACCAAAAAAACCTAAAGCTAAATCAAACTTAATAATGAAGTATTAAACACTTTCCTCCTCAGATTGGGAATAAGCAAGGATGCTCATTCTCATCGTCTCTATTCAACATTGTGCTGGAGGTTCTAGCCATTGCAGTTAGGGGGTGGGGGATGGGAGGCAGAAATATATATTGGTCTTCATCCCAGTTTCTGACACAGAGCTCATAAAACCCTTGGAATTTCCTTAAGGTGTCTTTTGTTATATTGATAAGGTGACTTTGGTATAGCATCGTAGGAGGGAGGCTGGTTGCCAGGGAAACCAACCTTGTGATTAGAGGGTTGGAACTTTCACTCCCCACCCCTCTCATCAACCTCTGGGGATGGCAGAAGGGCTAGAGGGTTGAGTTCAATTGCCAACGGCCAATGGTTTAATCAGTCATGCCTTTGTATTGAGCCTCCATAAAACCCAAAAGGTTGGGTTCTGACAGTTTCTGGTTTGATGAACATGTGGAGGTGCTAGAAGAGTGGTATGCCTAAAGAAGGCAGGGAAGATCTGTCCCTCTTCCCACATACCTTGCCCTATGAGTCTCTTCTATCTACTTGTTCCTTAGTGATATCCTTTTATATTAAAACAGTAATTTAGTAAGTAAAATATTTCTCTGAGCTCTGTGAGCTGCTCTAGCAAATCAAGCAAAACTGGGGGGTGGGGGTGGGGTGGTCATAGGAGCATCTAATCTTTTTTTTTTTTTTTAATTTATTTTTGTTTGCATTGGGTCTTTGTTGCTGTGTGCGGGCTTTCTCTAGCTGCGGCAAGTGGGGGCTACTCTTTGTTGCAGTGCACAGGCTTCTCATTGCAGTGGCTTCTCTTGTTGCGGAGCACGGGATCTTGGCATGCAGGCTTCAGTAGTTGTGGTCGTGGGCTCTAGAGCGCAGACTCAGTAGTTGTAGCGCATAGGCTTAGTTGCTCCGCAGCATGTGGGATCTTCCTGGACTAGGGCTCGAACCCGTGTCCCCTGCACTGGCAGGCGAATTCTTAGCCACTGCACCACCAGGGAAGTCCAGGAGCCTCTAATCTAACAGCCATTCAGTCAGAAGCACAGGTGACAAGGTGGAACTGGCATCTGAAGGAGGGGTGCAGTCTTGTGGGACTGAGCCTTTAACCTGCCTTTTACCTGGGATATAATGCTATCTCCAGGTAGACAGTGTCAAAATTGAGTTGAATGTAGTACACCTAGCTGGTGTCACAGAATTGCTTGGTGGTATGGTCAAAAAAATCCACAGATTTGAACTGGAGTCAGAATCTTATGGAAGAGTTAAAACTCTCATAAATTGTTGGTAGGAGTATAAAATGGCAGATCTACTTTGGAAACAGTTCTGCAATTTCTAATAGACTTAAATATATACCTGTCATATGGCCCAGTATTTCACTCTTAGGTGTTTACCCAAGAGAAATGAAAACAGATGTCCACCCAAAGACTTGTATGCAAATCTTTACAAGACTTTGGATAACAGGTTTATCCATAACAGCTAAAACCCAGGAACAGGGTAGATATCCTTCAGTAAAAGAACAAGTAAATAAATTGTGCTATGTACATATAACAGAACAATACTGAGAAATAAAAAGGAATGAATTACTGGTATATATATCACAATACCTGTCAAGAACTGTAAAGGGTCTTTTATCTTACCTCAAATGCAAGCTAAAAAATGAGCCTGCTAAAATTTCAAAGATGCTGGTAGAAGGCACAGTACTACAGATTCTGAGACAAAGGACAATTTACTATTCAGAGCAACAGTAGTAACCAGAGTATCAGCTTCTTTACGCTGGTTCTACAAGCCCCAATACCCACAGGGTGATGTGAAGCAGGTCAAATAAAACTTATACACAGTGGGTTGCATTATAAGAGAGGAACACTGACCTTAGGGAACCTGAATTTTTATAATGGGCAGTAAGCATTGCCCTTTACACTGGAAGGAAACACTGTCTCTATGTTCCAAAGCTGTTTGCTATATAAATATCCTTGAAAATATAGCCTAGAACAAAGGAGGGTCAGTGCCTCATGCATAAAACACGCAGCAATCTGGGAGACCCAGGGAAAATTGTCTCCCAACAGTACTGAGTGAAAGCAGCTCTATACAAAAAAGTACAAAATTGACTAGGAAGGACATAAGGTATCCTTCTGGAGTAATGATAATGTTCAGTGTTTTAAGAGTGGCTAAGGCAGGTTACAAAAGTGTAGTCATTTGTCAAAGTCATTGAACGGTGCACTCACAGTTCATGCATTTCACTGTATATCAATTTTACCTCAAAAAAGATACTGGGGCTTCCCTGGTGGCTCAGTGGTTGAGAATCTGCCTGCTAATGCAGGGAACATGGGTTCGAGCCCTGGTCTGGGAGGATCCCACATGCCGCGGAGCAACTAGGCCCGTGAGCCACAACTACTGAGCCTGCGCGTCTGGAGCCTGTGCTCCACAACAAGAGAGGCCGCGATAGTGAGAGGCCCGCGCACTGCGATGAAGAGTGGCCCCCGCTTGCCACAACTAGAGAAAGCCCTTGCACAGAAACGAAGACCCAACACAGCAAAAATTAATAAACTCCTACCCCCAACATCTTCAAAAAAAAAAAGATACTGAACTCTAGTTAAATGACATGCATGCTGAAGGATTTAGGGGGGAGTGCACTGATGTCTGCAACTTCTTTTGAAATGCATTAAAAAGACAGATTAATGGATCTACATTAACAGATATAGAGTTAGGTGAACAAACAAGTACAGGAAAATGTTAACTATACAATCTAGATGTTGCATATAATGGTTTACTGTTAAAATTATTTCAATTTCTTTATGTTTCAAATTTTTCATTTAAAAATATTATAAAAAATACACCTTTGATAAAGAGATACTTTGAGTGAGAGATATATTGCCATACTTAAAAAAAGATTAAGTGTTAAGTTGAAATTAAAGTTATCATTATTAGGGCTTCCCTGGTGGCGCAGTGGTTGAGAGTCCGCCTGCCGATGCAGGGGACACGGGTTCGTGCCCCAGTCCGGGAGGATCCCACATGCCGCGGAGTGGCTGGGCCCGTAAGCCTGCGCGTCTGGAGCCTGTGCCCCGCAAGGCGAGAGGCCACAACAGTGAGAGGCTCGCGCACCACACACACACACACACACACACACACAAAAAGTTATCATTATTATATTTATAAAGTATTTAATAAGACCAGATTGTATATGGCACTATATTGGACATTACCAACAAATTTTAGAAAATTAAATATTCTAGTGACTTAAACAATCTGACATTTTATATTATTTATATAATTGGAAAAGGGGAGAAGGTGGATGGTGGGGAGAAAGAGCTAGAGATGAATAAGAAATAATGAATACAAACATGAATGGAACTGAGAAAAAATGAATATAAGAACTTTGGAATGAATTTGGAGAATTATTTTCAGACTCTACATTCTGGGCTGGTGGGCTGCTGCCTGAATTTGAAAGGCAGCAGAAAGGTGATTTAGACAACAGCACAGGAGAGCAAAGATCTTGAACCTAAAGAGAACAACTGATAGAGGGATCCTGCTCTCCATTTTAGCATATTTTCTGAGAGGAATTACACTTGATCCTTTCCTGCAAGGCAGTTTCTGCCCTCTGCATGGAGCTAATTTGGCTCTAAGAACAACAGTATGCTATTCACCCTATATTACAATGATCATTGATGGGGATGATGGGTAACAGAGATGAATCAATGAGAAGGGCATCCACTTTCCCTTTAGAGCTAAGGAAAAAATGAGGAACTTCTCAAGCTGCAGAGATGATGACAAAAACTCCAAACTTACCTTTTTTGGGTTTATCCAATGGAGAAAAAAATCAGTAACTCAGCTTTCCACAACTCCCCTCGCTCACACCCATCTGAGGCCCTTTGAAAGAATAACTCTTATACCTTGCTACTTAAAAAACTCTGGAGTTCAGAGAAATGCTTCAGTGATTCTACAATAATTGATCTGAATTCCTATTTTTAAATATGCTTTTAAGTACCTTAACATCTATAACATACAGCAATCATATTAGACACAAAATTAAGTCAGTAGAATGCCTAACATGTTACTCGGCACCACCAGGTTTACACTTTTTTTTTTTTGGTTCAGATTTCAGAAGTTTCAATTGGTATTTTTCAGTGCATATATTAAAACTTGCGCTTTTAATTTAAAATAGTACAGCCCTCCATTGCTCTTTCATTAAAGCTTCTGGCTTGTTCAAGGCCACTCACAAAAAAATCAAATAAGTGCAGTTACTACTAGAGCACATGTGATATACACAAATGTGGCAAGACCCAGGCATACAATATAACTGTCAGCTGTTTATTAACAAGTGAACACATAAAATGCTTTGTTATAATATCTTAAGAGTTCCACTTTAGCTGAATATCAATGTGTGTGTAATGTGAAAATAACTACTTTTAAGCTAAAAAGAATTCTCTATTTCTTGCCTAAAAGTAGGACATTTAAAAATAAATGTGTTGAAAAAGAATATATACATAATATATCTGAATCACTCTGCTGTACACCTGAAACTAACATAACACTGTAAATCAACTACACTTGAATAAAAAATAATAATTAAAAAAATGTGTAGAGTCTTTAGACTCAAGGCAAAACAAGTTCCATTATGCTAATAACAAATTGTTCTACTGCTTCCGCTATGTGAAGAGTGCCCAAAACTTTCATATAAAATCATCACTCAAAGGCAAGCGAATACTATAACATTACTTGGTGCTGGGGTACTCCTTTTTGAAAATAAAACTTGTTTATACATGTATTTCAAATAATGAAATTGAGCAAAGTGTTTGTATGGTCATTGTCAAGATACAATGTCATTTTCAAATACAGAATGAAAATAAAGCTATTAATTTATTTTTAGAGTAAAATGAACAACTTAGTGGTTTGGAAAACAAAATTATATCATTTAAAAAAACTACTAAATTGAATATTTGGGGAAAACAGTCATGGACAGAGAAAAAGCTTACTGACTTAGCAATGTGGTGTCACAATGTCACTGGGCTTACAAAGATAACATCAGCAAAAAAATTAAAACAAAGTTTGAAATAATGCGTAAAATAAAATAAATGCGAGTGAAATTTTATCTGGCTGAAGGGTATTAAGATATTTGAGGTATTTTTTATATGACAACATACAGTAACTTATAATTTTTAAGAAGATATATTTTAAAATATACATGTTTATTTTCAACTAAGAAAGACCATTTAAGTTAACTGAGGAATCGTGATTGTTTAAAAATTTAAAACCTCCCCATTGGACATTTATAATTCAAGAATCAAAGCAGTTGCTAAATATTGCCAGTGATTCAAGACAGAAGCAAAAATGTCCTACAATTCTGTCAAGCTTCTGAATCTGTTTCTTTTTTGAAAGAAATAAACTGCTACTGAGGAAAATAGCTCCCATCTTTGACAGAATATTAGTGGTTTTATTTTTACTACATTTATTGAACACAGTAATTTTCAAGAAGTTGTCAGGGGTGAGTGGCAGTTCTTAACTCATATACCCATAGACTTTGAAGCTGGAAAAGAACTTAGACATCTCACTCTTGAAAGATACATCTATTGCAAAATCCATTAAAATAGCAAGAGCATAAAGAAATTACAGAATATGCGTAAGTGGAGTACGATTGTGGTAGCTATTACAGCTGTTACAAACATTCTGGTTGCTCACTCCCTCAGGGCAAATGGTAGGCTTGCACTTCACCACTTTTTTTTTTTTGTGGTACGCGGGCCTCTCACTGCTGTGGCCTCTCCCGTTGCGGAGCACAGGCTCCAGACACACAGGCCCAGTGGCCATGGCTCACGGGCTCAGGCGCTCCGCGGCATGTGGGGTCCTCCCGGACCAGGGCACGAACCCGTGTCCCCTGCATCGGCAGGCGGACTCCCAACCTCTGCGCCACCATGGGAAGCCCTTCACCACTTTTTAAATTAGGCATGGCCATGTGACCTGCTTTGGTCAGTGAAATGTGAGTAGAAGTGGCTTACATACCTCTGGGTAGAAGTTATAAGAGCTAGTCCCCAATCTGCTGTTAATACCTATAAGTGCCTCAGCAATCAGAGAAGGAAGTTTCATGATAGAGTCTCCATTAGCCTGAGTCCTAAAGTGAGGAGCATGAGTACAGGGTCCTGTAGATCACAGTGTACATGTGAGAGAGATAAAACTTTAATTGTGTATACCACTGAAAATTTGAGGTTGTGTGTTACCAAAACATAATTTAGACTCTCCTGCATGGTACAGAAAAAGGAATCTAGAAGTGAGTTGTGGCCATACCCAAAACCTAAAATATCTGCCATTATCTTATGGGCTGGCAAGCGGGAGACTAAATTATACTAGAAGGCAATCCATGCTATGTGGTGTCAAAGCATTTAGTAAAATTGTCCCGTAACAAAACATCTTGGTCACTCTTAAGAATGGAGAGCCAAGAATCGCCTTTCTTTCAACATGGGAAAAGGAGCCAACATAAGCAAACAGAAAAAAAAAAAAGAGAGTCTGGAGTAAATAGGACAAGTACGGAGAACAAAGCTTAAAAAATTGCAATTAGGGCTTCCCTGATGACGCAGTGGTTGAGAGTCCGCCTGCCGATGCAGGGGACACGGGTTCGTGCCCCGGTCCGGGAAGATCCCACATGCCGCGGAGTGGCTGAGCCCGTGAGCCATGGCCTCTGAGCCTGCGCGTCCGGAGCCTGTGCTCCGCAGCGGGAGAGGCCACAGCAGTGAGAGGCCCGCGTACCGCAAAAAAAAAAAATTGCAATTAACATCCTCAGATAGATAAAAGATTATATTGCATAAATGAAACAAGTCAGGGTTCTCCTGAAAACAAGAAAGAGCTCTTGGAAATTGAATATATGATTAGAGACACTGAAAATTCAACAGAAGTGTCAGAAAATTGATTAAATACTCCAAAAGGGCACAAAGACAAAAATGATGAACAACAAGAGTGAAAAGTTTAAAATACAGCATTCTCCCATAGGAGTTACAAAAAGAAAAAACAAGGAGGCAAGGACTTTGAGAATAGTTCTAATAACAGAAAGACATGAGTTTTCATACTGAAAGGATCAAGTCATGTAAAAAATTAATTTAAAAACCTGGCACATCACTGTGAAACCTCGAAACAACCCAGGTTGGTGGGAGAGGCGTGACTTAAAAGCTTCTAGGGAGAAAGAAAAGCAAGGTGGAGTCTTATAAAAAGGAGTGAGAATCAGAATGGCATCTGACTTTTCAACAGCAAAAACAGACACCAGAAGATGAGAGAAGAATATTTTCAAATGTGAGGGGAAAATATTTCCATATAAATTCTATACCTAGCCAAACTAACAGACACATGGAGTCTTGAAAACGTACTTCCTTAGTACTCTTTCTTAGGAAGAAGTTTATGGATGTGTTCCATCCAAACATGGAATAAAAATCAAGAAAGATGAAGACATGAGATCCAGAAATAGGTAAGAGGCAAAAAAGTTCCCAGAATGAGAGTTAAAAAAAGCATGGGACAAGAGCTATTCAGTAGGCCTGAACAGAATAACAGCGTTTAGACTGGAGCAAGAGTGTGGTAAACTCCAGGAGGGATGCTCCAAGAAAGAAGAAATGAAACTGGCAGACGATCTGAGATATTTGAAGCTATGGAGTAGCTTTCCAGTTCTGTTGAATACTTTGGAGACATAGTAATGATACATATATAATAAATTAAGAAAAAAGCAATTATTAACTCTAAAAATTGTTTTTAAAATGGGAAAAATCACAGTACACTGTGATTCCTCTGTTAACAACTTTTATGTTGCTACAATAAATACTAAATATTTCTTTAATCAAAAATTGTGCTATACCAAATGTAAAATAGCTAGCTAGTGGGAAGCTGCTGCATAGCACAGGGAGATCAGCTCGATGCTTTGTGACAACCTAGAGGGGTGGGATAGGGACGGTGGGAGGGAAGCTCAAGAGGGAGGGGAGAAAAAAAATTGTCCTAAATTTTTTTTTTTTAAGAATGGGGGAGGTAAAGGTAATCATATTCTGCAGTAGGAAGTCTATAGATAGTATCTAAGGAGCAAAAGAAACAGCAGTATGAAACAGGGCAGTAAATTCCAGAAGAAACAGCTGGACAATTTTATTTTGGTTTCCTCTATAAAAAAGGAAGTGGGGTGGGGAGGAATGGAGCACAGGATTGTTTTTCCTTTTTTCCTTCTAAGCCTTATAGAACTACTTGATTTTTTTAAACAATTACTTTGATAAAATTAATTTTTTTAAAAAAATCAGTGAAAGAAAGAGGGAGAAAGAGAGATTGAAACTCAACATCTCCATTGCCTCCTCATCCATTTATTCCTCAGGCCTTGGTAAAGTGACCTCTGCCCTAAACTCCACAAAAATGCTCTCACCGTGGGGCTTCCCTGGTGTCACAGTGGTTAAGAATCCACCTGTCAATGCAGAGGACACGGGTTTGAGCTCTGGTCCAGGAAGATCCCACATGCCGCGGAGCAACTAAGCCCGTATGCCACAACTACTGAGCCTGCACTCTAGAGCCCGCGAGCCACAACTACTGAGCCCATGTGCCACAAGTACTGAAGCCCACACACCTAGAGCCTGTGCTCCGCAACAAGAGAAGGCACCTTAATGAGAGGCCTGCGCACTGCAACTAAGACTAGCCCCCGCTTGCTGCAACTAAAAAGAAACCCTGTGCGCAGCAACGAAGACCCAATGCATCCAAAAATAAATAAATAAATAAACAGATTTATTTAAAAAAAAAAAAAGGCTCTCACTGTGAATCCAGTGGACTCTTCAATCTTTAATCTTTATCTTGTCAGCTTTACAGCTTTTGACATTAATCACTCCCTCACTGCCCTTAGTATCCAGGATCCTAAGGACTAATTTTCTTCCTTATGCCTCTGGTCACTCCCCTTAGTATCCAGGATCCTAAGGACTAATTTTCTTCCTTATGCCTCTGGTCACTCCCCCTCATTGACACCCATAAGCCCATCTTCCTTGACTTCTAAATTATCGTTGTTCCCTGGAACTCCACCTTGGCCTTCTACTCACTGTATGTGCTTCCCCTGGGATAGTTTCTATATTCCCTTAATTTCAACTACTACTTACATAATAACTCCCATTATAGTATTCCCAGCACAGACTGCTCTACTTAGCTCTATCCAGTCTCATATATCCAACTGCTTACTACATATAGGTACATGACTCTCCTTTATTATGTCTAAAACTTAACTAAGGCATATCCTCCACGAATAATAACAGCAAACACATATAATGCTTGCCTGTCAGGAACTATTCTAAGCATTTTAACACATTAATGTATCTGTAAGTGAATCTGATGAAGGAAATTAAGGCAGGGCCACAAAGCTAATAAATGGCAAAGCTAGGATTTCAGATGTAAAATCCAAGGTCTGGCTCTGAGGTATAGCCTCTGAGACACACACTACATTAACTCACCAGTCACGTCACTGTTTTCCTTACCCAATGAAAAGTGACCATCATCCAACTAGTTGCTTGACACAGAGACCTCCATCTCCCTTAACCACATCAACCGTCACCACGTTCAATGATTTTAGTCAGCATCTGTTTGCTTTCTCCCATCTTCCTAATACAAGTCTTCATCATATCTCACTTTAACTGGATTAACAGCTTCCTACTGGTCTCTTTGCTTTTAACCCAGTCTCCACGTTGCTTCTAGAGTGAACATCCTGAGGCACAGGTATGCGCCTTCTCTACCCAGACCTTCACGCTACCCTGCTCATATACCCAGGCTTAAAACTTTCAGTGTGGGCTTCCCTGGTGGCGCAGTGGTTGAGAGTCCGCCTGCCGATGCAGGGGACATGGGTTCATGCCCCGGTCCGGGAAGATCCCACATGCCGCGAAGCGCCCGGGCCCGTGAGCCATGGCCGCTGAGGCTGTGCATCCGGAGCCTGTGCTCTGCAACGGGAGAGGCCACAACAGTGAGAGGCCCGCGTACCGCAAAAAAAAAAAAAAAAAAAAAACAAACTTTCAGTGTATCCCCACAGTGTTTAGCATGAAGTTCAAACTTCTTAGTCCTTTAATTTCTAGCCTCTGCTTAAATTCCTAGGCTTAACTCTTATCATACTCTTCTATTCCTTCTCAGTGCTTTACCTGTTTACCTCTCATACCGGTGTCCATGCTCACGCCACTCTGCCTGGAATACCTTCTACTACTCTCTTCTCTACCTTGGCCTGGTCTCAGGTAGACAACCTTCCTTTCTGTTTTTATAAATACCTGGTACACCATCTATAACAGACTTTTCCATCTATTATTGTAGTAATGTGTCTTTCCCTCTGAATTGACTGTAAGCCCCAAGAGATATCACTTCATTTCATTCATCCAACAGGAAATGGAGACAGGTAGGTTACATAACTTGCTCAGGGTCACACAGCTAGTGATCAGGGGAAATGCTGTCTAAATCCAAAACCACGCTGCATGCGTCCAAAGCTAAAGAAGGTTTTTAGGCAGAAGGAGTGAACACAATGAAAGCAATAGTATTTTCGGATAAGCTGCTATAATTTAAGACCAACAGTCCTCATATTCCTGAGCAGTGGTTTAGTGGTTTCTATAGCTAACTACGCTATCTTAAAATGATAGTGAATAAGGGCAGGGTTCTCTTGGCAGTTTTCATCAACACCTTCTCTTTATCTTTGTATTACTTCTCCTATTCAAAAGAGTAGGTCTTTCATAAAAGTTATATCTGAGGGAACAAAGGGCCCAGAATTAAATATTGCAACAAAAGAGATGTTAAAAAATATTTTATTTAAACCTACAATTTAGAGATAAAGAAATTAAATCCCAAATTAAGTTTGGAAAATGAAATGACCAAAGTCTTATAACTAGTGGCAAAGCTGGGACAAGATCACATTTACTTTCTTCAAAGTTAGTGTTCTTTTTCACTAACTACATAATGCTGTTTCCCACAAGCCTAACTTTATAGTATTTTACAGCTTAACACAGTAATCTCCATTACTGATTAACTTGAATGAAACTCCCCTCATAGTAAAGTTAGCTAACTCACAAATCCACTGTGTCATTGTAATATACCGTCAAGGTACAAGAACGTCTGCCCAACTTGAAAAAACACCATGGTTTCTCATCAATAAACCTATGCTTTAAAAGCTATGGATAAGGCAAAATCAATGACTGCCTCAAAAGATATATCCTCTAGAGGAGTGCTGACCAACAGAATTTTATGCAATGACAGAAATGCTCTATATTTGAGCTGTCCAAGATGGTAGCTGCCAACTAGCCACATGTGGGTAGTGAGCACTTGAAATACTGTTAGTGCAACTGGGGAACCAAATATTTTATAATTTTTATTAATTTAAATTTAAATAGCCACTCGGGCTAGTGACTGCCATCTTGAACAGTGTGGTTTTAGAGTTATGTCAGAGACCTGAGAGGTATTTTGCAAAGGAGGCTTGAAAATAGATCACTATACAGTTCTGGGGGGGTTTTGTTTGTTTTTGTTTGTTTTGTTTTTGTTTTTGGCTGTACCGCGAGACTTGTGGGAATCTTAGTTCCTTGACCAGGGATTGAACCCCGGCCCTCGGCAGTGAGCACTGAGTCCTAACCACTGGACTGCCAGAGAATTCCCTAGATCACTATACTGTTCAGTCCTATTAATGTAGAAGAGTTAACATAGGTAATGACCATGAGATCCATTATTTTGAAATTTTTTTATTAACTGCATGACCACCTTCATTTTCCAATCTATGTATCAGAGAGCAGGATATTATGTGTCATGGGAGAAAATCTTTATGGCTGGTGCAAGGCTGGGCAAAAAAAGTGAACAAACCCTCCTCCCCTAAAAAAATCAGAGGATCTCTTCAAGTGCCCAGCCTGCTCCAATGATCACAGAAGGGTCACAAAGCCCCAGGGGATCTTCCCAGGCATGAAACAAGTTCCACAACTCTGCTCTAATTCTTTCACTGGATAAATCACTGGGTACATGTAAGGCAATGTCCCAGCTATGCCACATTGCAATTTCTACATTACTACAAATTACTCCAAATAATCAGACAGAAAAGAAAAAGATGTAATTTTACGCAAGGGCTTCATTAATTTATGACTGTGCTATGTATTTCATCCTTCCTCCCCTTTCTCTATTGTTTAAATACTTGCTAGAAAAAAATTAACTTCCAGCTAGTAATTTTTTTTTTTAATATCCAGAAAATCTTGGAGCAGGGCTTGTATATCCCTTTTACTCATAGGAATATAATATTTCTTTAATTAGCTTATCATCTTTCAGTAATATTGTTTCAATTTCCATGATACCTTCACTAGCATGTTTATCCAATATTTATATTCTCCTGTTTTCTCTATCCAACTGTTCTGAATACTTCATTGCCCTAGTTAATAATTCTTCCTTTCTCTTATACATGTCCCATTTTCCCTTAGAATCTTGACAATTTTTTTTTTCTGACACTTATCAAACCTAAACAACATTTTGGAAATGAACTATCTCCTCTTGGAAAAAAGCATATTCATAGAAATGACTGGTGTCTAGATATACTTAGACCTCTCCCAGATTTTTTACCTAGCTCTGTGAAGGCCCACAGGATCACAGATAAGAGAGTATGTGGATGGCTCAAGACAATCAGTTACTACCATAAATAAGTCAAGCATAAATCATGCTGACAGTGCGAAGTCTGGACCAGGAAATAATACCAAAAGAAATGCCATCTTCAAGTATAAAAAACTGTGATTTGTGTATGTTCCAAGGGCAAAATGATTTATATATGTTCCAGAGGCAAAGCATGTAGACACTGTACATTTCCATATAAGTGTGGTGCTCAGCTTACGTTAAAGCAAACATAGTAACTCAGGGCCAAGGCTACCAAAGATAGGCTTCTAAAGTGTTTCCATAAGAATGGGTATCTGTGGGCTTCCCTGGTGGTGCAGTGGTTAAGAATCCGCCTGCCAATGCAGGGGACACAGCTTCGAGCTCTGGTCTGGGAGGATCCCACATGCCGTGGAGCAACTAAGCCCGTGTGCCACAGCTACTGAGCCTGCGCTCTAGAGCCCGTGAGCCACAACTACTGAGCCTGCATACAACTACTGTAGCCCACGCACCTAGAGCCCATGCTCCGCCACAAGAGAAGCCACCACAATGAGAAAGCCTGCACACCACAACCAAGAGTAGCCCCCGCTCGCTACAACTAGAGAAAGCCCGCATGCAGCAATGAAGTCCCAACGTGGCCAAAAATAAACAAATTAATTAAATAAATAAATTTATTTTTAAAAAAAGAAAAAAAGAATGGGCATTGCATCAACTTAGAAGATCCTCTTGTTTCCTTTCTGCATAAGATGGTGGCAATTAATGAAGCAAGAGCAGCAGCAGGTCAAAGGCTTCTAACAGGATGAGATAAAAAACTGAAAATCTAAATAAAATGTAAAATATATACAAACATGTCAACATATTTATATGTTTCACATCTACCATCTGTGAACTATGCCTGAAATTTAAGGCAATTAGTAATATGAACTGGGATTCAAGGAATTGGAATTCTTTGAAAACAAGAGGAGATATATCCAGGTAGTCTGAATGTGACCTTGGTCATATTACTTAAGCAATCTGTATATAATAACAGTACCTAAATTGGGTTGTTATAAGAATTAGATGAGTTAATATACGTCAACCACTTAGAACAGTACCTGGCATGTAGTAAATTCTATGGTTGATTGTTATTGTTCTACGATAAAGAAGCATTTTCTACTTTTTTAAATTTAATAAATATTTTCAATCCAAGTTCTGCTTATTTTCTTTACATATTCTTTAAACTTAAGCCATTTTAACAATTAAAAATAGTAGTACAAGAGAAATTCAGTTACAACATACCTCTATTATATAAATAAAGGTCTTGTGAATAGTTAGCCAATAAGGCCAAAACTAGTTCGGACCACATATGCATTAAAAGGGAACTTTGTATGTACATTTGATAACATTTTAAAAGTATTTGTAAGTTATCACTATTGCCTTTTTTTCTTATCACAAATAGTACCTGTTAATTTTACAGTTATAAAACATTTAATTAAAATATAAAATTAATTTTATAAAATTATAAAATATAAAACCTACAGATAAGAAAAACAGAGTAAAAATCACCTGAAATTCCATCATACCACTGTTACCATTTTTTCAATCACTTTATTACCATTAAACTTCCAGTTTTTCATATGCATAGGCAGATGGAGATCTTTTTTCAAACATTGAGATCGTATTATAACCCAATGTTTTATACTCTACTATCTTTCATTTAGCACAGTAACATGAGCAACTTTCCACTGCACTGAACCTCTTAAAACTGCAAGTACACTTTCCTACCCTTTCTCCAGGCAGACTCTTATTTGAAACTTCTGTATAAAAAACAAATAGACTACCATATGATCCAGAGATTCCACTTTTGGGTATGTCTAAAGAAAACAAAACACTAATTCATAAAGATATATGCACTCCTATATACACTGCAGCATTATTTGTAATAGCCAAGATACGGAAGCAACCTAAGTGTCCTTCATCAGATGAATAAAGAAAATGTGGTATACACACACACACACACACACACACACACACAATGGAATATTACTCAGCCCTAATAAAGTGTGATATCTTTCCATCTGTGACAACATAGATAGACCCAGAGAGTATTATGCTAAGTGAGGTAAGTCAGACACTTGAAAGACAAATACAGTACCATCTCACTTACATGTGGAATCTAAAAAACAAAACTAACAAAACAGAAACAGACTCACAGATACAGAGAACAAACTGATGGTTGCCAGAGAGGAGAGAAGAGAGGTGATGAGTGAAATAGGTCAGGGAGATTAAGAGGTATATACTTCCAGTTATAAAGTAAACAAGCCATGGGGATGTAATGTACAGCAAAGGGGATATAGTGAGCAATATTGTAGTAACTCTGGGGACAGATGGTTACTAGACTTGTGGTGATTATTTTGTAGTGTATAAAAATATCGAATCACTATGTTGTACATCTGAAACAAATATAATATTGTAAGTCAATTACACTTTAATAAAAACAAAACCAAAACCAAATAGAGACAAAGCTGCTTGGCTGAAGCAGAATTAAGTTGTGTTCAGCCTCCCCCATTCCCAGGGTCCTCAAACTTCCTCCGAAGAAATCAAGGGCATTTCTGAATAAAGGTTAACAATTTAAGTTTGAAAACATCATTTTAAAAAACTGGCTACGCAATATTACATTTTGTGGATGTTCATAATTTAACTAATTACCTAATGATGAACATTTAGTTGCTTCCTTTTATAAAAAGTGCTATGAGGGACTTCCCTGAAGGTCCAGTGGTTAAGACTCCGCGCTTCCACTGCAGGGGGCGCGGGATGGATCACTGGTCGGGGAACTAAGATCCTGCATGCCACACAGACAAAAAAGAAAAAAAAAAGTGCTACGATAAAAATGTTTGTGTACATCCATCCTTACTTACAGGCTTTTGACATGTATTGCCAAATTATACTCTAGAAATTTGTATCAGTATATATCTCTGCCAGAGGTATATGAGACTGACCATTTCTCTGCAACTTTACTAATATCAGGTATGATCATTAAAATAAATAACTTTGCCAAACTTTAATCCATTAAATGCTGTCTTAAACTTACATTTCTTTCATTTCTATTTATACTTCTACGAATTTCTGTGTTCCTGTCCTTTGCCCATTTTCTACGAGGATGCTTGTATTTTCTTACTAAGTCACAAGACTTCTTTATACTGCAAAGATAGTAACCTTTTGCCTCTGCACTGCAAATAAGTTTCTTATTTTGCAATCTGCGTTTTAATTTCCTAACAATTTTCTACAAGCTTTTAAAATCTAATTAAAAATTTAAATACAGTTAACATGAAAAAGATCCATGGTCAAGCATAATATTAAAAAAATCTGGTTTACCCTATCCTTCAGATATATACATATTAGTTTATACGTAATTTACTCACTTTACTTGAATGTACGACTCCAATGTGTAACTAAACTGTAGTTTATGAAATTAAAATATATTTGGAATAAAAGATTTCACTCATTAAACAGCCGTCATTACTTTTATAAACAATAGGTCATCCAAATATAAAACTGACTTTAAGTGTCAATGTCAGTGAATGATTAGTGATATTGGATCCTAAGAGGAAATGAACGAGCAAGAAGAAATTAAATTTTTATACATGCAGCTGTAACATGACACAGTTGGCACATATGGAGAGAAAAAAGCAGCTAAATATAAATGGCAAAGGTCAAAAAAGTTTTAAGTCACAAATAACTACTTGGTTATTATTGTCTATATTTTAACAATAAATTAAACTATTATACTAAGAGTAAAATTAGATGAAGTAAATCATCTAATCCTAAACTATTTTAGGGTATATTCATTGCTAAGTATGTTTCCTGCTAAAGTTTAACATTGAAAAATCTAAATAAAATGATAAATAATTTTACATCCTTCTTTTTTGAACTTTATGTTTTATGAATGAAATAAATGTAGTCTCAGGACTTGAATTATACAATAAATTGTACTGCAATGAACTTCAACCATTTCTAAATTTTTTCCTTATGAATTTTTACATGAAATACTTCTTAAAATTATGAGCCACGAATTAGGCACGTTAACTTTAACATTCTGTTATAATATGGTTTTATTTGTATTACATTTTTGTATCTAAACCTATTCTATATATGATTAAAACAAATTGGGTGGATAACAAAAGTACTTATGTTTTACAGTATAAAAATATTGAAAGCTGAACAATCAGACTTCTCCAATAATGGAACCTTTCTCTCCTCAGTTTATTACTGTGTATAAATAAGACAGTTTTTTCGAAGGCATCTAAAGAAGACAACCTTATCAAAAAGGCACCAGGGAATAAATTAAGGATGAAAGGCTAGTGCTGCTTCCGATGAATACCACCAACGCTAATGGGGACGCTAGGCATCGAAACCCAGAAGTGTGAGCCTTCATTAATGCTCTTAGACTACTTTTTATGCGATGTGAATCCAGCCACACGCAGATTACAAATTCTGAGTTCGGTATAAGTATGAACTTCCTACCACTAGCAAACTCTACCACCGTCATTATTTTGTACCGCTGTCACCAAATGTCAAATCTTTCAGCCTAAAAACACATTATTATTTTAATAATCAGGCATAACTTGCAACTTTCAGGATATCTTATAGAAACAGCATTGGTGGGTATTATATACTTTTGTTGATACTCTATTATCCAAGAAAGAAACTATGTATATAGGTGTAGTTCAATTTTGTCACTGTCAAGGGTTCAGAATTTTTTATTCTTCTCTTCCTTTACTCTATTTATCAGTAATAGAGGCTCGTTAATTCCTCCTCCAAAATGTTTGCCAATTCCTTTATATCACTGCTTTTACTGTTTTTCCCTTTCTGAAAAAACTGATAGCCTCACATACAACTATTGGACTGATCTTCTTCAAACAAGGTAAAGACACAGAATAAAGTGTACAATGGTACACTAAGCAAAAACGTTTTAAAGTTCAGAATATAAAATTATAACTATAACAATGTAAGGAAGTATATGGACAAGTATTTTTAAGAAAAATAGCTATTTTAAGTTATAGGCAAGGTGAAATTTTCATTAAAATCATTTTTAGGTAGTTAATAGTTAATAATTTTAAAAACAGTTGTATCATTCACAAACATTCATTTCATCATACCGTAACCTGGTTTAGCAATCTACCTGAACTATATTCTAAGTTGATCATTTAAAACCATTCACCAATGGCCTCTCCTTACCGTCCCACTCTTCCTAACCTCCCTTACTTACTATCCTCCTTGTCCTCCAACTACAAACTTAACTAGAGTAATTCCTAACAACACCCAACATTTATCTTTGCCACCACGCCCTTGCTAAATTCTCCTCTTCCCTTATCACCGTTATAGACTGAGAAAGACAAAAGCAGCCCCTGACAGCTGGGGGCTGGTCTGTCACTCTTGAGTCAGGCGCTGTGATGCTGGCTTGGCACTCAGAGCTACACCAGTGTGTGCATAGCAAAACACTTTATTCTCAACACAAACTATTTCAGACAAGGCCACTCTGTGATTTTACCTGAACAGAGACAAAAACAAGAAACAAAAATACTGTCCAAACCCCAAAATGGTCAAACACTCCCCTTTTCTGGATAATGTGTCTGCTTCCTTACCAATTCCAGTCATAGCCCCGCTATGTCCTTCCTGCCTTCTAGAGAAGTACTATTAAGATACCCAACCACAGAATGATTGCTTTCTTCTCACAGCATCCATTCCAGAGCAAACCCCAGTTTCCTTGACCCTTTTCCCAAATCACCTAACATAAACCCAAACCCTATAAGTCTTTTCTAACACCCTCCTTAACTGAGATGCTCCAAGGTTCCACATGATGTGCCATGTCCCTTGCTGCCTCAAGTTCATATATACAATTTTTTGTTGCTGTTGTTCAAGTGTGTTCCTGATGGCATTTACATATATATAATTATATAATGTTTTGAATCTTGTTCAAATCACCTATTAACTAAAAGTGCCTATTATCTGAAACCAAACTACTTTTAGTTTCAGTATATACTTTTACAGTTCATATTACATTTTATGCATTTACTTATACATTAAGTAAATGTGCTTCCACCACAAGCAAATAGACGTTTGTTCCTTAATTCCATAAAAAACAGATAAGCTCCTTGTGGATCCAAACATTTATATCTTTATTTCACTACAAAGAAGGAACACACAGATATGTCATTAATCCCTTTTATTTATTGGTACATCCCCAAATTCTGTTCCTGGATCCTTTTCTTGCCAGTCACATTTTCTTCTTGTGTGATGCTATCCACCTCATGTTCACTACCACCTGAATCTGATGACTTCTAAAGTGATAACTATAATCCAGCCTTCTAAGATCCACATGGATCTATCCAACCGGATGGTTACAAGGCTCTCACACTCACATATCTAAAACAGAACTCAGTATCTGGGCCCCCAAACCTGTGTCTGTCCCATTCACTCACCCAAGTGAGAAATCTAGACTTTCCTCTACAACTCACAGTTTACCAAATCTTGAGTATTTTTAATGTTTTTCTTAACATCTCTCATCTTCCTGTTTATACCCAGTATTACTACCTTAGTTAAGGTCCTTACCACCCTCCCCCTTAAACTATAGTTCTCTTACCTCCCTCAAATTCATCTTCAATATCATATTGTACAAAACCATCCAGACTGAAAACCTGCTCAAATTAGTTCCTTGCTTAAAATCCTTCAATGGCTCCCCAGTGTCATTAAGTTGAAGGCCAAACCTCCCACCTCTTCAACTGACTCTCTTGTACTGTCCCCTCAACCTTAAGCCATATTCAACTATATGAAATGTCCTAAAAATGCTAGGCGTTGGGTATAATGCTCCCACTGCTGAGAATCACTTCCCTAGATGTCTGACTGACAAATACTCTCCTCTTACAAGACTCAGCTTAACAATCACCGCAGATAAAATATGTTTTAACACCCTGACAAATCAAGCATATATTCCCCTTTTGAATTCCATTGTAATTCCTGACAGCATCTACATCACTTTAATGCACTTCTGTATATACAGCTTTTTCTCCTATTCTGAACTGCAAGCTCCTTGAAGGCAGAGCCATGACCTGAGTTAATGCAGCTTTGTATCCTGAGCATTTAACACCATGCCCGACACAAAACAGAACTACATAAATAAGTTAAATAATTGATTTGCTAATTTACAGCAAAAGAAATCATTTTTCCATGAATCGTAAGAGTAAGGCTATCACCATAAAGAATCTTCCTGGTGCTACACCATTTCACATAGGTCTGTATCCTGATTGTGATGGTGGTTACACGAAGCCACACATGTGATAAGATTTCATAGAGCTTTACACACATTGTACCAATGCCAATATTTTGAAATTGTTTTAATGCTTTGATATTGTACCATAGTTATGTAAGATGTAACCACTTGGGGAGACTGGGTGAAGAGTAAACAGGACCTCTCTATACTATTAAAAATTTTTAATTCATAGGAAAAAATAAAGTAAGGCTAAAACTTAAAGGATGTTCTATCAAGGACTGGTGTACCTTAATGACACCTTTAGAGATAAATAACTTCTTTGCAAAATGCTAAAAGAAAAAGAAACATTACAAGACGATCAGTTTACGACTTTCCGAATTGCTGCTTGTACTGATGCTCACAAGAAATAAACAAGATTTAAGATCCTACCTTTTAAATCCTGAAATGAACAAATTAAACACTGGCTACTTATTCAATAAAAATAATCTTAATAATGCTAATTAATATAAACACATAGGGACTTCCCTGGTGGTCCAGTGGTAAAGAATCTGCCTTGCAATGCAGGGGACATGGGTTTCATCCCTGGGGTCAGGGAACTAAGGTCCCACATGCTGCGGGGCAACTAAGCCCACGTGCCACAATTATCAAGCTCGCACACCTCAACTAGAGAACCCATGTGCCACAAACTACAGAGCCCACGCACTCTGGAACCCGCAAGCCACAACTACAGAGCCCACATGCCCTGGAGCCTGCACACCACAACTAAAGAGAGAGCCCGCAGGCCACAACTAGAGAGAAGCCCACGTCACAACGAAAGATCCCGCATGCCTCAACTAAGATCCAGCGTGCTGCAACTGAGACCCGACGCAGCCAACAATAAAATAAATATTAAATAATAAATAAATCTCTAAAAAAATTAAAAAATAAACACATAAAATCAGGGACATAAATGTGAAAGAAAATATTTTAAAGGTTTAAAAACAAAATGAAGGAAAACAACTTTATAATCTCAGAGTAGAAATTGATATAGGAAAACAACTTTATAATCTCAGAGTAGAAATTGATATAACCACAATTTAGCATTTAGAAAACAAGTTAGCATTTCTTAATCAAGTTGAAAATACACATACCTTATGACTCAAATATTTTTTTCTAGATATAGTCTAGAAAAATTCTTGCATATGTGTACCTGAAGACTTGTAAGAGAATGTTCAGTACGTATCGTTTATAATGGCAAAAAATTTAAAAATCAAATTGATTAATAATAATAGAATATGGTATATTCATATAAGAGAATACTATACGATATAATTATGGATATATGAATATCCATATATGAATATGGATGAACTACAGCTATATATAATAAGTCTTTAAATATTAAGCACAAAAATCAATTTTAAAAGTTTTTAAAAAGCCATTAATAAACGCCTTAATCAATTTCTAATTTTCTTCCAATCCCAAAGAAATATAAATGGGAACACTATGGTATGACTACCTTTATTAGACAGGTAAAAATTTTTTCAATTAGAAGTTAACCTGACAACTAGTAAACAATTATTTTCAATAAAATAAAAATGAAGAATCTAAGTCAGCACTGTCCAACACAATTTTCTGTGATGATGGAAAGGTCCTATATTTGTACTGTGCAACACAACAGCTACTAGTCATATGCAGCTACTGAGCACTTGAAATGTGGCTATTGCAACAGAGAAACTAAATTTCAAATGTTAACTGAAGTTAAATTTAAAGAGCTGTATTTTATAAGTGATAATCATATTGAACAGCATAGCCCTAAATATTTCCTTCATAGAAACATAACCTAGAAGAATAATTATGCAATGCAAAATCTAAAATACGTAGTTTGGGACTTCCCTGGTGGCGCAGTGGTTAAGAATCCTCCTGCCAATGCAGGGAACACGGGTTTGAGCCCTGGTCCAGAAAGATCCCACATGCCACGGAGTAATTAAGCCCGTGCACAACTACTGAGCCTGCGCTCTAGAGCCCGCAAGCCACAACTACTGAGCCCTCATGCCACAACTACTGAAGCCTGCGCACCTAGAGCCGTGCTCTGCAACAAGAGAAGCCACCACAATGAGAAGCCTGCATGCCGCAACTAGAGAGAGCCCGCGTGCAGCAATGAAGACCCAACGCAGCCAAAAATAAATTAAATAAATAAATAAAATAAAATACCTAGTTTTAGGGACTTCCCTGGTGGTCCAGTGGGTAAGACTCCGCGCTCCCAAGGCAGGGGGCCCGGGTTCAATCCCTGGTTGGGGAACTAGATCCCACATGCCACAGCTAAGAAGTCCACATGCCACAATGAAGGTCCCAAAGATCCTGCATGCCGCAACTAAGACCCGGCTCAGCCAAAATAAATAAATATTTAAAAAATAGTGATAAAAAATAAAATACCTAACTTTGGCATCTTTAACTTGATTTTCTTTAATAGTAAGTCTATATGTATATATTTTAAATTTATTTACTTTTTATTTTTGGCTGCGTTGGGTCTTCGTTGCTGCGCGTGGGCTTTCTTTAGTTGCGGCAAGCGGGGGCTACTCTTCGTTGCAGTGCATGGGTTTCTCACTGCGGTGGCTTCTCTTGTTGCAGAGCATGGGCTCTAGGCGTGCGGGCTTCAGTAGTTGTGGCGCACGGGCTTGGTTGCTCCACGGCATGTGGGATCTTCCTGGACCAGGGCTCGAACCCGTGTCCCCTGCATTGTGAAGAGGATTCTTAACCACAGTACCACCAGGGAAGCCCGTAAGTCTGTATTAATTTATAACGTCCTTTGCTTTTCAACTCTCACCACTAAATCAAACCTCAGGTGTTGGATGGAAAGATGCTTTCGTTATAAAAAAGACATTTTACATATTTCTCTAGGTCCTTTCACATCTAAAATCTCCACTGAAACTATTTAACTACTGAAACCATACAATTAAATTAAATTTCCATTCTCCCACCAAAAATATAATAGGAAAGGCTCTGTTGCCACAGATGAGAATACTAGCTCTGGCACTTACTAATTCTACGACATCAGTCAAGTTTATTTAACCTGAGCTTCAATCTTCTCATTTTAAAATGAAATAATATCTAACCCAGATGAATACCAAGATTAAATAAAATGAAACAAATTTGCATTACACAGTGTCTGACCCTTATTAGAAACTTCCTAATTGTGATTTGCCTTTCCCACTTCCTCCCCTGCTCCTTCCCCCTGAATAGAGGGCTTTTGCTCTCTCCAAAATAATCAAACCATGTTATTTTCCTCTCCTTTTTGAGTAAAAAGGCATTTTCCTCTTTTTTTCATTTTTTTCTATTGAGAGATTTGTTTTCTGAATAACTTAGTAAAAACATAATATTAAACTCTATGGCATCAGAAAAGTATTCCATGCTATAGATTACACTAAGTTTTAATACACAGCAGCTTACAATACTAAAAAAAAAACTGTCAAAATAAATGTATATGTCAAAAGTCACAACAGACATGTAACACAGCTGTTACATGAACTCAGCAATGTTTTATAGATCACCAGAGTGTAAATGCTGGGAGTAGCTAAGAAAGAAAGGTGTACAACCTCTTCGTAATCATGATTAAGAAAAAATAAGGAACAATCAAAATTTATCTTTTTAAAATCCATTTATTTTCTTCAATTTTTTTCTGTGCATATCAGTTAATAGACCTAGAATTGTATTTAATAAATTTAGTTTTATAGCACTTAACACCTCATAATGAACATATTCTAAGTCATTAGTTATTCTTTAAATTATTTTTTGATGGCTAATATATTATTTTATTCAGAGCTGAGCAAAGTGTTTGGCACATAGTAGGTATTCAATAAATACTGGATGAATGAATAGGTCCAAGTCTTTCCACTGTAGGGACATACCATAATTCAACCATAGGCTGATTTTTTTACATTTTTCTTCATGTCGATATTTGCGTTATCAATAATGCAATAAATTTTGCCATAAGCCTTTGGTTAACTATTTCCTTATAAGCCAGGTTTTTCAATAAAGAATAATCTTTATTTACTATGAGTTTCAACCTTTTTCCCTCTACCTTGGTGAAACTCCCTCTTCTTGAGTAGGCATATTAGTTGGACTATCTGTTCAGGCACAAGGCTCTATATTTTATACAACTGTATTAGATACTTCATTTTTACATAATGTTTAAATACCTTTGAACTGATTTTCTAAACCAACATTTAGATAATGTTCAAAGTAAGTTGTCTCTTTTATTAATATATTTTAAGTAAATAATTACTACTTAGACTTAAGAATTAAACACAGTACAATCTTGTCTTCACTATTTTACTTCACTATTTTTAAATGTTAATAACTTCGCTTCATTATTTTAAGATACTAATTCACGAGATTAAATTTTATGTATACTAAAAATTAATTTATATTCTGAAGGAAACAGCTATGAAGTTCAGATATAATTTTTAAAGTTTTATCACTATATGGAAAGTTTTAACATAGCCATCATTATGTTTAAATGAGATATGATGTATTTAGTATTTGTGGCAGACAGAATACTGTCACTCCCAATTATCCCTAACCCTCAAATAGTTCTCTCCTTTGTGAAGATGATGGGATATCACTCTTGTGATTATGTTACACAGATATAATTACAGTTACTAACCAGTTGACTTTGAGTTAATCAAAAGAGAGATTATGGGGTGTGTTTGGGGCTCTATATAATCACATGAGTTTTTAAAAAGCAGAAAATTTTCTCTGGCTGGTAACAAAAGGGGAAGTCAGAGAGACTGGAAGCAGGCAAGACCCACCACTGCTGACATGGAGATGTTGGGTCCACCAGGCAAGGATGTAAATATGGCCTATAGGAGCTGACAGTGGTACCTGGCTCATAGCCAATGAGAAAACGGACACTTCAGTTCTATAAGCACAAGGAACTAATTTGTACCAGCAATACAAATAGAAAGAGAGCCCTGAGCTACAGATGAGAACAAGTTGGCTGACACCTTGGTTTCAGCCTTGTGATATTCTGAGCACCCAGCAACAGAGAACCGGCCACACTGCACCAGACTTCCGACCTATAGACTGTGAACTGATAAATGGGTATTGTTTTAAAGCCACTAAGTTTGTGGTAATAGAAAGCTAATTCAGTATTGAAGTGGGAGGAAGGAAAAGAGGGGGAAGAGAAGTGTAAAAAAATGTATACCTCATAAACTGCAGGAAGTAGTGCACAAAGTAGTGCTCAAGGACTATCCTACAACTCAAAAATAACAACCCTAGCATAATAATAGCTCTTAACAGAGCATCTACCTACCAATGCAATGGGCAAGGTTAAAAAAAATAAAAGCCTACACAAAATTTTAAGTCTTTGGGGTTTGTTTTCTACATTCTTTCTTATCTGTGAGTGTCTCTCCTCATCCATTCAGATTATGAAATTCTTAAGACTAACAGTAACTCCTAACCCTACCAAAACAGAAAAGTATCTGAGTGATCCCTGGTATGTATTCACTACACTTAAATAAAAATTAGCTTCATCTGAATGCTACTAAACTATCCAGGATAGTGGTTCCCATACAGCTGTGTGGGAACTCAGACGATATTTTAAATACTTCATTGCAGAAATGTAGAACATAAGAACAATGTCGATGCTTGCAAGTTGTCTTTCTTAGGGCTTTTCCTTTATTCAGAAGATGGTATCCCTCCCACGAACTTATAGTAATTACAAATGTCCTTACATGGCAAAATAAAAAACAGCAATGCAGCAGTGTGCTGGAGCTGGCTTGTCCCAGCTGAAGACACCTCATTGTTAAATTTGTATGAATCCCATGAGATGGTTGTTAAATACAGCCACTATTGAATATTAAAGTATAAAGATAAAATTAAATGAATTGTATGGAAAAATGGTAAAAAAATTACTAAAAAGTTGTTACTCCCTAATTATTTTACTATTACCTACATTGTGAGGTTATTTACATCTTTTGAATTTGTACAGTGGAACTACTACATAATGGTGTGTCACTGTGCCTTCCAACTCCACATCACTGACATTACATTGATAGCTTGAAATTGGTCATGATGTTCATACCATGGAAACTGGCAAGTACTACAAATCATGGCATGATGTATTGTTTTGCTGATTGTCTAGACACTTAGGAAAGTGATGAAGAAAATGCTAACAATACAGATTAAATATAACAGAGATTCATGTCTATAGCTGTTACATTGTGAACAGCACAAAAGCTGAGGAAATATTTTACAATATTCAAAAACTGTTATCCAAGTCATCAAAAACAATCACAATAAAGTTCTGACATACATCATTTTTGTCTTACTTTTGTGCTAACTCATTAGTATAAAAATCACTTAATATTCGTGTAAGAACTACACTTGTTCATCAATTGCAAGCAGAGTTTGGCTACAGATACAAGAGTTCAGGAAAAAAAATCAAGGAAGGTATTCTGTGAGAATCAACTGGCCACATGGAATTTATAATAAAGAGTATTATACATGTATTATTATTTGTAAACTGTATTCTACATCCTTTATATCAGTAAAACTTATAAGACACACTCAATGTTTTTTGGAAAGCCAGTTATTAAACATTTACCAAATCACGCTATTTTTTTTTTTTTAATGTTTACTGGTCCAGGGACTTCCCTGGTGGTACAGTGGTTAAGAACCCGCCTTCCAATGCAGGGGGTGTGGGTTTGATCCCTGGTTGGGGAATTAAGATCCCACATGCCACAGGGCAACTAAACCCACATGCCAAAGGGCAACTAATCCACGCACCGCAACTAGAGAGAAGCCTGCAACGAAGAGTCCGAATGTAGCAATGAAGACCCAGTACAGCCAAAAAAAAAAAAAAAATGTTTACTGGTCCACAAATTACCAAAATTACAATCTCTGATACAGAAACAGCATTTGTATTTTTTAATCACTTTTTTCTCTAGTTGTAGAATAAAAGGTTTAGTCCTCAGTAGGAAGAATTTTTGGCAGTTGTAAGTGGTGAGACATTTTCAAGTTGAGAGCAGGGTAGAAATGGTGATAATCTAGTAACAGTGCTGGTGCAGTCTGAAGATCAGCGCTGGTAAGTAAACTGTTCATTACTGGACCATGACAAGTATACAAACTAAGAAAAGCATTTGTACAATGGTATTTGGTCTGCAAGAGATCAGAAATTAAAAAAAAAAAAAAAAAAAAGCCTGGTATCACGACTCTAGGATACCAAAGTTTGCCAGGAGAGTACACCTGATATAGTCCTGATGAATAACTGGGGTAGCTGCCTTCAAGCAAACTCTGCTGCTACTCAAAAAAAGGGAGCCAACCATAAAAAAGAATGAAATTTTGCCATTTGCAACAACATGGATGGACTTGGAGGGCACTATGCTAAGTGAAATAAGTCAAATCAGAGAAAGACAAATACCGTGTGATATCACATATATGTGGATTTGAAAAAAATAACACAAACTAGTGAATATAAAAAAAAGGAAACAGACTCGCAGATAGAACAAACCAGTGGTTACCAATGGGGAGAGGGAAGCAGGAGGGCCAAGATAGGGAAGGAGATTAAGAGGTACAAACTAATATATATAAAATAAATAAGCTACAAGGATATTTTATATAACACAAGGAATACAGCCAATATTTTATAATAACTATAAATGGACTACAACCTTTAAAAATTATGAATCACTATGTTGTACACTTGTAACATATAATATTGTACATCAACTACAGCTCAATTTGGTTTTTTTTTGTTTTTTTTTGTTTTTTGCGGTACGCGGGCCTCTCACTGTTGTGGCCTCTCCCGTCGCGGAGCACAGGCTCCGGACGCGCAGGCTCAGCGGCCATGGCTCACGGGCCCAGCCGCTCCGCGGCATGTGGGATCTTCCCAGACTGGGGCACGAACCTGTGTCCCCTGCATCGGCAGGCGGACTCTCAACCACTGCGCCACCAGGGAAGCCCTCAATTTTAAAAAAGTAAAGAAAAAAAAAAAAGGGGGAAGCCAGGTGCCCCAGGCCAGAGGCCATTCCCAGAAGCTGCTAGTGAAAGACAAATGTGTACCACTTGTTTCTTTTTATTCCACTTTCCCCGGCCAAATTTCAGCTTTCTTATACCATCACCATCAATAACATTTACCAATCTTGAGCTATCTTCACTCTCCTTTAAATGCCCAGATGCACGGCTAATGTTTTATAAATACCTGATTTTAGTTCATCTATTAGGCTATTTTTATATGATGTACCACCCCCCTTCTCCCAGCTTTTCTGGATGTCTTGAATATTATTTATATCTCCGGTTTTGTAAAATAAAAATATATCATTAAAAATGTTTAGAAGATGTTTAAAAGACTTTTAACTTCTTTCAACTTAAGGATAAATTATGAGCTAAAGAGTAAAGATATTAATATTTATTGATACACAGTATTATTACACAATAATAATATATGATAATTAACTAATATTAATTAATTCTTGACCATAACCCAAGAATTTCTCTGAGCTTGTTCCCATGGAACTATGTCCCATGAGATGATTCTTTAAAAAACAACAAAAAAAAGAGGTTCCAATGTGCCAGTATTCAACAAGTATGTAAAAATACCACATTCTACATCTTTATCTTGGAGGCTGATAGCGTACTTTAGCATAATAAGGCATTGAAAAGTCATATATTAACTTTGTGTAACCAAGAATTTCCCAAACTTACTGAATAAGGACTTTTTTTCCCTTCCAGGGAACACTTCCTAAAACACCATAAAACTACTTGTTTGCAAAACATGCTTTGGAGCATTAGCCATAGTCCAATCTCACCACTGAGCCTGAGGCCATTCAAATTAACTCCTTCCTATGACAGTCCTATCTATAGCTAATATCACTATGTGCAAACACCTTTATATAATGTCTAAGGAATAGTCCACATACATTTTGGTCATTCTGTAAAATTTTTTCATCAGATCTTATAACCTTATTATCAGGCTAACTAGCTGCTCAAACTTGTCCATGACCTAAAGACAAATTCTTGTAACTCTGTATCTAAGTATGATAGTACTTGACATGTTTAAAGAAATATCCCTATTAAAAAAACAATATAGTAACTCTCCCTGGTTTTTCTAGATCTCATTGCATTAGTTTCTACGACAGCATGATTTCCTTTTAAGTGCTTTAGAATTGTTTTGCCTTGGTTTTCCTAGGAAAGTCAACAAGAGTTAGGAAAGAAATACACTCATTTTCATTTGCAGTCATCCCCTTCTGAATAGGAAGCAGCATTATAAATTAAATTGTGCAAGTACTAGAATTAGCTGTAATCGTGGAGGATATACAAATTAAATGAAATTGGCTCTTCACCCTCCAGTTTAAATGAAGTAACTGAAACCCAAGAATTAAAAGTTTATAATAAAAAGGTAAAGTGATAGGAACAGAAGAAGAGCAGATGCAAGCTAGGCAGCAATGGGCAAATGATTGAAATTTCAAGCTAGTTTTCTTTTGTTAAAAGCAGCTTCTCCAGTAAAGAAAAATTGATTAATCAGAGAAACTGACAAGGATCACAGGAACCTGTTCAATTTCTCTTAGCAGCCAGCTCCATGTGTTAAAGACTTTGAAGCAGAAAGACACTGATTATCAATTTCCTACAGAAGCTCTTTACACCAGGAAGAGGGAGTGGGGGTGGAAGTTGACCAAGAGGAGAAACACACACACACACACACACAAAGTGGTGAGAGGGGCAAAATGAGTGAAAGATTTTAAAATAGAAGTATTTTAGAACAGATGGGAAAATAATAGCACAAAGAAAGCAAAGGCTAAGGTGAATTTATAATGTGGAAGAATATGTCCTGCATCCTTTGTGATGCTTTATTTTTGCTAGCTAAAATACGATGTTCCAGAACCTACTGGAGCATCCAACCTCAATTCTGATAAGCATTAGCTTAAGAATGGGCCAAACATCCAGGAGACAAGAGAAAATTTATAGCATGATATACACAGCAGAAACTGATAGCAGTTTAAATATATGGTAGGAATAAAATTAATAACACAGGATTAGGGTGGGCTGTTCCTGGTGGCTGTGCTGAGAAAATGAGTAGGGTGGCCAATAATTTAAGTGGGCATGATATGAAAAGGTTAATTCAGTTTGAGTATAGAGGGGGAATCTCAGTGTTTAAAGAAGATTCATGGGTGACAACTAATAAATATGTGGATAAGCAGATAATGAATGAACCACTGTTGAGAAAGGAACATTTAAAGAAGGTATAATAAAGGCTGTTTCCTTTCATATTAAATGAAAATTGTTCCTTTAATATAGGTTTTTATTATAGGTATTTAATGCCTATAATGCCAGACAGACCTGCAGTATATTTGCCACTTAAAATTAGGTCAGCATATAATCTTCTGAAAGTAAAAAAGGAATATATATCTTTGTGTATCTCTGAAACCAATTTGGGGATTTCAAGTCAAGAGGGGCTCCTGGGAACTCCATATGTCATACAAAATTTTCAAACTCAAAAAAAGGACTGTTTTTACCTTTTAATATCTGCATCATTTTCCCTGCCCAGAATGCTTTTTTACTCCTTGCTCTGTAGCCAAACATCTTCCTTTCTAAAAGAAATAAAAACTCACCTTCTCTCAACTGCAAATAACACTGACGGTTACTTAATATGCTTTGGTTATATATACAGATTCATCAGAACTTGTACAAACTGATAAATTTTAATAATTATTTCATGGCATTTTATTAAATTTAAGAAACTAAATTACAGAATTTTAAATAATATATTTTAGAAGTGAAGGGCATCTCTAAATATAGTTAGCAGAATTGAATTCCATTATCACCTAGGAGAAAAAAATATTAACTTGCCTATAAAACTGAAAACTAGCCAAAGATTAAATAATGACCTAAATTTTTATACAAAATAAATACAACATACCAATCTTTCCATAGTTAGCATGTGAAAATAAAGACATAGTAACATGATTCTGTTGTTTTTTTCCTGAATTTTTCCAGATGATAAAATTTTCCAATTTATAATTTATCTTCCTATTATAATTTGATTAGTATTAAACTTCTTTAATTTATAATTGGCAATGATTTGACAAAGGGAATTGAGAGCTATTTTCCCCATTTGCAAAGACAAATGTTAGGCAAACAGCATAAAAAACAAATGATTTGGGCTTCCCTGGTGGCGCAGTGGTTGAGAGTCCGCCTGCCGATGCAGGGGACACGGGTTCGTGCCCCGGTCCGGGAAGATCCCACATGCTGCGGAGCGGCTGGGCCCGTGAGCCATGGCCGCTGAGCCTGTGCGTCCAGAGCCTCTGCTCCGCAACGAGAGAGGCCACAACAGTGAGAGGCCCGTGCACCGCAAAACAAAACAAAACAAAACAAAAAAACCAAATGATTCAAAAATAGCATTTGTGGACTTCCCTGGTGGCACAGTAGTTAGGAAACCGCCTGCCAATGCAGGGGACATGGGTTCAATCCCTGGTCCGGGAAGATCCCACATGCCGCGGAGCAACAAAGCCCATGCGCCACAACTACTGAGCCTGCGCCCTAGAGCCCGCGAGCCACAACTACTGAGCCCACATGCCACAACTACTTAAGCCCATGCACCTAGAGCCCGTGCTCCGCAACAAGAGAAGCCACTGCAATGAGAAGCCCGCGCACCACAACGAAAAGTAGCCCCCGCTCACCGCTCACCGTAGAGCAAGCCCATGTGCAGCAACAAAGACCCAACGCAGCCAAAACTAAATTAATTAATTAATTTTTTAAAGATACTGTATTCTACATTGAGTATTGTTAGTCTATGTTCCTATTTTTTCACAGTGAAGACAGAAGATAAAAAAAGAGATAGAGGAATGGGAATGCATGAAAAAGGAATTTTCATTTGTCTTCTTCTGCTCATTGCTATATCTCACATATTAGGTGTTTAATAATTATTTGTTGAATGAATTGATGGAGCTAAGTCCTGATGAAGACTGCCTACCACCATGATCCCCTCTGGAAAGTGATCTACCTGCAGAAGCTCACCCCTGGAAGAAAGACCTCGGCATCAAATCATATCATATGCCTGTCTTTAATTCCAAAGCTGCTTTATCTGATTTGCCTAAATTTCAGGTCTGTGTTCTTTTAGGTAAGGACCCTAGGCAGCTAATCAAGACTGTGCTCTGATCATTAAGATCTCAAGTACAGATGATAGGAAGTTGTGCGACATTTTGAGATTATAAAAACGGCAACAGCAACAATTACTGGTTGGACATGAGGGCTAAAGAAGACTCATGAGTCAGAAATGACACTAACTTTTCATATCCAAGTAAACCAATTTGATGAAAAGTTTGAGATGGGGATGGGTGAGAGAGGCACGTCCTCCAGACTGAAAATCAGTATATATGAAAGGAATTGTCACTGGTGGAAGTTCTACCCAAGGAAAGAAAATAAAGTTCAAGCCTTCTGGACTTAAATAGAGAATTAGACACAAAGGTCCTTCCCCTCCAATAAACTGCAGACATTTTAGACTTAGCAAACTGTGGTAATAAATATAGCACAGAAGCCACCATCTTTTCTGCTAAGAAAAAAGGGAGGGGACAGAAGCCCCAAAGCATCCTGGGCCCACAAAAGCAGAATGCGTAACTTGATGCATAATGAACATGTGAAAGTGATATTCAAAGGGAACTGAATATAAGTTGAACACTAGGTTTTCTTAAAGAAGAGTTTACACACACTTTCTTGGATAACATTCATATCTTTTTATGCAATGGAAGATAGGAGAAAATGTTCCTAATATATTATACTTTTTTGAATGTTCAAGAAATGGTTTTGAGTATGAATTATGAAAAGCATGCTCCCATATACTGCATGAAATACAAAATTTGGTAAGACAATTCAAGAGTTTACAATTTAGTCAGAGACACAAGACAACAAAAAATGTAAAAGAAGACAATCTATGACAAACAGAGTTTTGGAGTTTATAAGAAGTAAGCAAGCAATTCTAGCTAGAAGGATAAGGAAAGGCCTCAGGGAAAGAAGGATCTAAATTTGGGGCTGGATTCTGAAAGATGGCAGTGATTTCCAAAAGTGACTGTAGGAAGGAAATTAAGGGAAAGACAGTATTATCTATGCAAAGGGGAAGAGGCAAAGAAGTGTAGGGTACATTGTGACTTGACAAAGCAAACAACTTAAATAAGTATGAGAGGAAAGACAGAAAAGTAGATTCAATCAGGTCATGAAGAGGTAGGATGCTTGGCTAAAACGTCTAAATTCTATTTGAAAACAAATAGCCAATGAAGCTTTGGGGAGAGGGAATACTTTAAAGAAATTCATAAATAGCAATGTTTAGGGTGAGGACCAAGGATAAACCTGCCTGATCTCAAGCTGGCCCAGCCCTGGCTTGAGTGTCTTCTTCCAGCACTGGTCTGCCATGCCCCTTACCTGCAGCTTCCCCCCAGCAAGCACCTGGCACCCTACCTACACACTGGCCTTTAGAGGCTCTTTCACCTCTCCTCATCTCTGCACAAGTATAACATGAAATGCCCTCTCGGGCTGCCAAGTTCCCAGGTATTTCCAAGGCCAATCTCAAATGGTCTCTTCTTTTATAAAGCCTTCCTCACTACTAAAAACATGGGCAATTCCTGCCTTACTGCTCTTATGCTAGCACTTATCACTCTGTGCTAACTGCTGGTCACATACACAACACACACAACACACACACACACACACACACTCTAACTGCAAGCTTCTTAAAGACAGGGACTGGACATTACTGATCTTTGTAATCCTAACACATTGTAAAGCTAATGTTCATTTTCCCTCCTGCCTCTGTACATTCCCCCTTTCTCTGCTGGAATATTCTTTTCCTTGTTCTTTGACTACTCATTTTTCAACACCCATCACAAATTTACTGCCCCAAAGAAGCCTTCCTGATCCTGAAACTAGGTCAGAACCCTCACAGTTATATACTTACAGCACCAT
This sequence comes from Lagenorhynchus albirostris, assembly GCF_949774975.1. Taxonomy (NCBI): domain Eukaryota; kingdom Metazoa; phylum Chordata; class Mammalia; order Artiodactyla; family Delphinidae; genus Lagenorhynchus; species Lagenorhynchus albirostris. The sequence continues at coordinate 53,275,058 of NC_083106.1, forward strand.
GTACCTTTTCTTCATGGCACTCATCATGGTTTTTATTTTACTTTCATTTATGTGATCTGATTGTCTGTCTCCCCTACTGTTCTTTAAACTCCGTGAAGTCAGAATCAGAATCCCTGTCTGCTTTTGGCTCATAATTGAATCTCAATCACTTAGCATAAGTTACGCATATTAATATAAAATTAAAACAGCTAAAAATGTGGCTGGAACCCAGAGATTCAAGAGCACTGCTCTGGAGTCATACTGCTGGCTCAACTGTGTGAAATTAGGCAATTCACCATTCTAAGATCATTTCTTTCATCTTAAAAATGAGACAACAATAGTAACTATCTTTCAGAGCTGTGAAAATTTAATGGATGTAAAATGCTTAGCACAGCACTTGGCACATGCAAACACTCTATAAAACTTACATGATACTATTATCATCATTCTGTTATTGATGTCCTGATCACTATCATTGCTACAGTATTGATTGGCTATGGCTGAAGGGTTCTCTTGTGTTGGCAGAACAGAAGCCTTGTTACAGGGGAGGCATACCAGTGTCTTTGGATGATCCGGAGTTAGGATCAATGACGGCAAACTGGGGTCTATCCCCCGGGAATGGTAGTAGTGGGAATTTAGCATTAGCAAGAGGCTAAAACAAAACAAATATAAACGTTTGTTGATCTGGAAAGGGGGTAGACTAATAGAAAGGAATATATGATTACATTCTAACTTTCTTTTTCAAGTATTCTATCAAAAGATTGCTTATACTTATCATTTTTATATTACTTTAAATATGTCTGCAATTATGTCATATTTTTGTGTTTGTCCTTTTAATAAATAACATTCAAAAAACTCAAAATATCTTTGGTTTATTCCATAAAACGTAAGTATTACACAATATTCATTTTTATTATCTTTCAGACATAAACTATAACTTCTAAAATCCTCTTTAAGCTAATTGTGAGATTCCATGACCATTCTGCTTAAGTTTTTCAAACTAGGGTCAGTAAGTATGAGAAACTTAAACCAACACATGTGGAGCTAAGTAAAGGGATTGCCCTTTAAGATGAAGAAATGCTAGCGCAAATATCTACAGCACAAAGAAACTTGGGCCCTTCAGCAATCTTACACTACAGTTTATAGTGTTTACCACACTGAATCTGCATTTCCTTACTCATCCTGAAACAAACAAAAGAAGGAATTTATGAACAATCTAAGGAAGTAAATAATTAAAACATTTCTAGATCTATCAGTATCAATTTATTTTCATTGTTAGCCTATTTTATGAGTTAGTTTGTGGTTTAAAAAGCCTTCTAGGCAAAAATATGCTAGACACACAAACATTATCTTTAGATGACAAATGATATTGAGTAAAACATTTCATATAAACTTTCTTTGGAAATTTAGGAAAATATTTCAAATAATCAGTAAGTGTTTAGAAATGTTAAAATTACCTAACCATCCATGGCTTTTTTTTTCAGAACTCACACTCCTCTTCAAAGTTAGGAAAATTACTGGCAACAGCCTTTAGAAACAGTATAAAAGATTTAGCCAAAGCTAAGTAAAGAGAGAAAAGTGGTGAAGGACTGAATTTGACTTTGTTAATGCCTAAAACAGACAAAGTAGACTTCTTTTTTCTTAACACCACAATATCCAGCTGTACCAAAAATGCATTCGAAATTAAAGTTTGATAAACTCTGTTATTAACCTCTTCTCAACTACACTCTTCTCCAAGGGATGATACTTCTGCTAAAGACAGACACTTTCTGCTGAGTGACTGCTTTTTTCTGGTATCTCTAGAGCTAGGGCCCCAGGCTTCCTTCCCGAAGGGGAGTGGGGGAGGGGAAAAGGGGGAGGCGGACACTAAAGAGAGAGACCACTTAAGGCCGTAATAATTCCCGATGGCAGATCAAATGATGTTAGGGCAGGAATCATTTGGGGACAATATAATGCTTTAATAATTGGGGTAATTTATTTTTTCAATTTACAGCTAAAAATGGGAACATATACATATGTATCAAAATAATGAATTCTATTCCATAAAATCGTACTCTGAAAACATTGTCCCATGTCTTACAAGATTTTCCAAAAATCATTTGAATTTTGTAAATTCGAATAATTGAATACATGTTGAACACTGAATCTCATAGGAAATTCTGGATTACCTTTAGGAATATTAATGATTTAACAGTGACCAGATACTTTTAAAAGTAAAGGCAGAGAGTAAGGAAAAGTGGTCAATAACTAACAACTTCCCAAACATTACTTATTAAGATTTTTTATATTAGAATATCTTTAAAAAAATACCCAACCCTAAACTAAAGAGCATGTACTGAAACAAATGTCCATATTTACTTGGTCCTTCAGATATTTCAACAATTTGAAAAATTATTTCCCATTTTTTATAAAGTTTATTTTAGGGGAAAGAAAATTTAGAAATCAAATCATTCACTATCATTTATTTACAGTAACCCTCATGAAAACAAGTAGCAATATCCCAAGTGGTATTACTCCCCACAAATGAACTTTGTACTTCTGACTAAACATGAAGACACTTAAAGCCATGTAAATTCACTTAACTACTCTTCACACAAGTTAAAGAAAACTTTGCAGGAGAAAAATAGTTATAAAGGGAAAAGCACCCAACTTTTCACTTTCTAATATCATATTTTGTTAGGAAAAAAAAAGCATGCGGTACACAAAAAATCTGGTAGTAATTTTTTAAAATTAGACTTTGTTTCTTAATCTTTTTATTTTAAACTCAGAGTGACACTAAGATACTAAATGGATTATTTCAACAAAAAATGTTGGTACTAATTCAAATACTTAATAATAGATTGCTAGTGTTTTATGAATACCTTGCTATCCAAATGTTAAATGAAGAAGTATCACATATTTGAAAGATTTAGTATCCTAAACCTTTCCTCAAAGCAAAATTTTAGTGGCAATTTAAACATTAAATAAAATATCAATAAATATTTGAAAGTTAATTAATGAAATATACTGAAGTTCAAATACTCAGTTGTAAAGCCCATGCAAAATAAATCACTTACTATACACTTTAATGTCAATGAAAACATGACAAGCACACTGCAGACTTCAAACCAGATCCTGGTTATTGAAAAACTGATAACCCAGTGTTATTAAACTTAAGTAGCTTTTCTGTATATCTCAACAGATTTTTCATATTAAAAAATCTGAACTAACCAAGTTATCTTGGATAACAGCAAAATCATTGGATTAAATATCATTGACTTTCAAGATGTATAAGACTATTGAAAATGTAAGAAACAATGCTTTTTATGTAAGAATTTATTTTACTGAAACACAACATTTTAAATAAAAATGCATACAGGATTTTAAAACACAGTAGGATTTCTCCTTAGAAGTCTTTTAAAAGTACTGACTTGCAGGGAAATATCATGTGTCAAAGAACATTGTATTTTAAAAATCGTTGATAGGATACTTCTTTTAGAAGTGCTGTATTTCAAAATATTTTATTTATTATTTGGGGACAGCTCTACTGTTACTAAAACAGAATTTAAATGTTTGGGAAAACAGCTTAAGAACAAATTTAAATAATTTTAAAGATTAAATATTTAATAGTAAATTATAACATCATGACTAAATCCCCAAATTGGGACTAAGCATCAACGTAAATATTCTAGGAGCTGGATAGCATTTTCTCCTAACAGCTAGCTACACCACTTACTATTATAGAGAGGTGAGAGAGAAGAGGAGCAAAAAGAAATACATCCAGTTAGTTCCTTCTTATATGTACATGCAGTTCTGTAACACATTTTTTTCCTATCAGCAAATTTTCCTGACTAAAATCATCCCAAACACCACTGCTACTTTCTTTACACTGTGAGTTCTGAGAAATAAGCTACAGTTAAAAAACCTCAAATGATACTACAAGATAACTGAGAGAAAAACGTATACACTAAGAAACTACCATGATATAGATAAGATCAGTTTTATTTTAAAAATCTATTTGGTAACCTTTTTTTGGCTTCCTAAAAAACTGCATGGATGTAATATAAGGTATAGTTGTTCAAAACAAATATTTTAATGCATAAAACACATGAATTAAATAAGAGGCACATTTCAATAAATATTTCATATAAACATAACATTTACTATGTTATGCATTTTGAGATTCACTTCAACCCTATCTGTAACTAACTAAAAAGGAAGTCACATGACTTACACAATGAAAAAGAAAGAACAGTTTTCTTTCCTTTCCTTTCTACAGGAAGAAACAAAAGCTTGGTATTAGCAATCCAAGGCCAACGGGTGGGGCCTGCAAGCCAAAAGGCTGTAATGGATTGAGGTTAATCTTAATGGACGCCCACTTTAACCTTATGGAAGCATCAAAAATGTGAAAACCGCAACCAGCGCTTGCATAAAATAACAAATATTTAATGTAGATTAGGTTTTACAACTAGAAAATTCTACAGGGACATAATTCAGCTTATAAACAACGGTGCTGTTTTTGTTGGGGTAAAATCACCTAACTGTGATTCCCTACACAGATACACACACCATCCCCCCACTGGCACACAGATACTTCACAAGCTTCTTGAATAAATAGGAGTATCCAATGTCCAGGGTGATGGGTGGTCCTGAGGTCCTGAACCAGAGCTGTATACTTTTAAGGGATGCTGAGATAAGAACAAAGTGTTTTGTGTTTGTTTAAACCTGGGTCTATATTTAAAGTCTTTACACCATTATTGATACAGTTCATAAACTTGTGCTATAGTTGATTCAGGAAAATTTTAAGTGTCAGCATAAATGCTAGAAATTAAGCACATCAAAACAAAATACTTTGGGGCTTTTATAGATTGAATTCAAATTAATAAATTCAGTTTACTTAAAAGTAATCACTACATTTCAAAGGTGTTAAGTCTCAACCTGAGACAGAATATCATCTCACCAAACTTTCACTACCAACAGGATGCTTTTCTAATATCTAATGAAATACATTATTTAAACAAAATTACATACATCAAATAACCTGCAGTGGCATGAAAAACTTCAAAAATAGTGAAATTAACCCATGTGAAGTCACAATCAAGCATCAACTATTATGCCCATTTTTATTCTCCAGGCTTTATTATAAGTCTAATATAAAGAGATTTTTTGCAGAGCAGAAAGGCAGGATTTACAAGTGGCCCAAGGAAAAGATAAGCAATGAATAGTTCTGACCCCGGCTTCTCTGGCTTGATCAAGTGGGTCTGCAACCTGAGCCAAAGGGCGCAAATTCCTCCCCATTCAAAATTCTTCAATGGCAAGGGGGAGGAAACAGTGAAAGGGGCAAACATGCAAATCCAACTGTCCTTAGATTTAGTATTCAACTAAAAATTTTAATTAGAGAGCTAAAAAAAAAAATGAGGTCAAGACTGTAATTAAATTTCTGACTCATAGTTTAACCAATCCTGAAAAGAGAAGTTTTTTGTTTTTTGTTAAAACTGAAAAAAAATCATTCATTTATCCTTTTAAATGTATGGCTTACATTGAACTGTGTTAGGTGCGTGTCTCTCGTATCATTTAATCTATTTAAAGGAGTTGCTGAAAAGTGGAATTAGTTTCCAAGCACCAGTGTTTCCATATTGTAAGCAAAATGATGTATTATTAAAATTCTGGCTGGGAAAAAAGTTGATAGAATTCATTCATTCCAAGCTTTACAACACATCAATGATCTATTAAGTATTTAAAGTGATAGATATAACCTGTGTTGTCAGACTTCTGTTACAAACTGAATTAAGGATAAAGATAATTCATTTGAATGAAAACACGTTAAGATAAAAGAATTTAGGAACTACTGCATCTAGGAACTTTGTAGCTACTAACTGTAAAGACCTAGGGAATTGCTTACAAAGCTTAACAAATGGTCATGAACAAATCATGGCCAAATTAAAATTAATTTGAAATTTACATAGAGTATATAACATAGAATAAAACTGAAAAGAAAAATTTCGAGTTATTAGTAAATTAAACTTACAAGATTTTGAAATAGAAGCTAACTTCAAGGAACAAAAATAATAAATTTCAGTGAGGTTTGATTTTAAAAAGTGTTTTATAACAAAAAGTTAGAGCAGCTGGTAAAAAATAAGCATACTACTAATAGCACAATAAAATATGATTCTCAGCAATGGTAAAGACAGTTTAGTTTCTATGCATGAAATCTGAAACTATATAAGACTGATGAGAAATCATTGTATTTAGTTCAAAAGTTTAAAAACTAACATTTATTTTTTCATCATAATTATCCCCAAATTATGGGTAGAGAGAGGAGCATAATTAAACTTTGTAAAAAGAGAGTGAGTAGTACATGGGGAAAATGAGCCTTTGCTTCATACCTTGTATGAAAAGAATGAGAATTGGAAAAATCTTATTAAAAAGTTTGCCAAAAGGAAGTAAACAGGAAGAATATATAGCAATCTGGAGAGCAGAACTCTCAAATCTATCATCAAACAATGCTTTACACTTAGTATGTGATCAACTAAAAAAATAGTTGAATAGATAAATAGATAAATAGATAAAAAATAGTTGAATAAATAAAAAATAGTTGAATAGAAGTTTTTCTAGAGTTACCACTTTCTTAAAAGTTAATACTTTTATACAGCAATAAGCCTTCTTGCCGATTTAAACCTCTAAGAATGTTTACACAAAAACTCAGTTGAGACAGAAATTCATTAAATTTCTGACAAGAAATAAGAATATCAATAAGCCTAATTATGCCCTTTAGGTAAGCAGTGAGTTTATGTTGTATGAAAAAGTACCATAAGGGTAAATGAAATTAAGTTTGAAGATTAGTGAAATGTATGCTAATTAATCTCACTTTCACAAGCACAGAAACTACTGGTGAAAAGGTCATTGTCGAGCAGAAATAACTAAAGAGAAACAAAAACATGAAAATAAGTGGATTGTATTTCATAAAGGATAATGGGTTGTAGCTTATATCTAAATAGACAAAGTTAAAAGAAACAGGTCAGTTAACCAGTTAATATGACATATCAATATCATATAGGACAACTGTGCCTCTCTTCTTCAAGGGTGACTACAAATGGGCACAAGGGAACTTTTTTGCGCTGATGAAATGTTCTGTATGATGACTGTGGTGGTAGTTACACAATTTGTGAAAACTCATCTCACTGTATACTTAAATTTGGTGAACTTTATTCTATATAAATTATACCTCAATTAAGTTGACAAGGCAAAAAAAATAAATGACATGAGCTTACTATCTTTTAAAAAACCTGACAAAGGTTTATAATGGGGAAGCTATTAATAAAAATATAGTGCTTGAAATGAAGATTAAAACTAAACCTGGATCATTAGAATTCTTAAATTATTTTCATGTATGATACCTCAGTTGACCCTTACCCCACTCCTCAAAAATAGGGACGGCAAGATATTATTGCCACATTTTACGCATGAGAATACTGAAGCTCCTTGGAAGCAACTAGCCATAAGTAAGAAACCCACCCAAGTGGCACAGCCAAACCCAAACCTTCATTTCTGATATTTTCTCTCTCACTCTACCACATGATATCTCCTTTGTAATAATAATTATGTACAAACATCGCTGAGTCCTTACTATCTGCCAAGCTCTGCGTTAAATGCTTTACATGTCTAATAACATTTAATTCTCATAATAACCCTATACAAAGTGGATACTTTTTTGTCCCTTCCCTTGTAAGATGCTGAAACACTGACAAGGTAACTTACTTCCCCTAGAGACATATAATAAACTGGGATTTGAACACTGATCTATTTGACCAGATTCTATACCACTGTATCATATCTCACAAGTATTAAGTAATTATTAATAGAGCAATAGGTATTAAATTATCACAGCAGGTCTATTTAAGACAATATTTCATATTTTTCCCTTAGCCTATACTGAAGAATACAAACTGAATACGTATACCTGAATACATAGGTAAAAATCTCACGATGAAACAAACTATTAAAACAAAAACATTTGCATCACAAAATTATGTCCAAGTCTCAGTTTATATCCTGATGTGTTAAACAATAGTAAACAATACTCTATACCATAAAATTATAATAAAAAGCCTTATAGTTCACTGTAATTAAAATTAAGCTATTAATATTGTGCAATACATTTTGCCTAATTTTAAAGAGAGCACATAAAAGATACCAATTTCATTTTCAACCACAAATACATACCACTGATAATAACTTATCCCTGATTTTGTTGTGGCAAAAAGACTAGTTTACATTTTAGTTTATTTATTCAACACATACCTGCTAGGCAGTTTATATAATGGTATCTCTACTCTTCACAACACCTGAAAAGTGAGGTATTATTCCAATTTGCAGCTGATTACAGAAAGAAACATAAGACTAAAGCTATCAATTATCTATAAATCTTATTTGAGACAGCATTTCTAAACTGTCAGATATTTAGATATGGGAAGGGGGGCAATCATCAGATAATCTTCTAATTTGTTGCTAGACAGAAGATAAAATTAATCCTGATGTATCAAAATGCAACATAACAAACATTTTTATTACTCAATTAATAGAATACTCTTTTAAAAGATCATTTCTCAATGTACCCCACTGACCTACAATGTATTTTTTGATATATTACTGTTATCAATTTTTTTGATATTAGAAAATGTTACCACATTATTTTAGATAAGAATATAAATCATTTAAGTTCCTTATGGGCTGTATATGTTACAATGCCATAACCTCAGTAACTACATATTGAACAAGCTGAAGTTCCAGTGAGAAATTCAGTGAGGAATATCTCAATATTTAGTTCCAAATCAAGTCTACAAAATATCATATTTAAAGTAATAAATTTCCAGTTGAATCAGAAATATCCTTACTTTACTTGTTTAGGTTATACTTGGTTTAGAAATAAAAATACAGTACACCATATTTTTAACTAGTAACTTTTAATCCCAATACCAATAAAACTTTTCAGTTAAGGTATACTAAACTATCTGCAATAGTTAGGTAATTTCTGAACAGGATGATGAATTCAACCAAACCCTTATTAGGGTTCCTTGCTGTCCAAAAGCAACAAAATTTACCTCGAAGGACTTCCATGTTGAGTCCAGGTAACAAAACAAGTTTTTAACTTCTTATGAAACCCAAGAACTCTGAGATGAGTTAAAGACAGGTTAAAGATATTATGCTAAATACGCATAAGTGGCTTGTCACATATTTGTTTAAAAAACAGTTCTTGAATTTAACACCTTCATTTGCTGTGAATGGTCTTTTTAAAAAAGGAGAATCAAAAATAAGAGGAAAATATTTGAGTTACATCAATACTCTTTAAAATGAGGAGTGAAGACGATGTCTTAATTATGTACCCAATTCACATTTCATGTTTGAACTGAACAAGGATATCTTTTTAGAAGTATTCAGAAAAGTTCCTGAAAATGGATCAGTATTTGAAAACCAGAAGGAATGTATCCAATATCTTTTAAGACAATTAAAGTCTTATACAGTTTTTATTTAAATGCCTTTAGATGTGATTTTATGATTAAATAGCTTCAAAGCATTTCATTTGGGATTCTTCCAAACTGGTCATGTGGGCAATTCATCTTGAAAATTTGGTAGCTTTAGGAACCATTTTCAAAATATTAAAATGCAGAACTCACTAACAAATGAGGTATAACTGTTTATTATCACATTTTTAAACTTCCAAGATTTCTCTATCTAAATATGTTGGGTTTTTTTTTTGATATTGACATTTTCAACAGCCCCAAGAAAAAAAATAACCATATCTATTCTGAGTGTGAAAAATGTTTTCACTCTAAAGTATGACAAAAGTAATATGGCTAATAAATTGGTAGTTAAATATTATGAAAAGCCCTTAAACATGAGCATATTGGAGTAAATCAGTTTTCATAATTGTGTAGCTAATTAATGTTAAAAACTGAGACATGAACTCCATGCTACATCAATTGAACGGTGTATAACACTTCAATTTTCATGTATTTAAATATCAGTCATCTCCAAATGTTTTCATATCCTATACTATTAATAAAAATGCTTTAAACTTATCTCTTATTTCTTCTATTTCCATTACTCTTCTGAAATGTTTTCTGAGCAAAGTAATAAAAGGAACATAAAATATATAAAATCTTTGTAATATAGGCATTTGTATTCTCATAAAGATCAAACCATAGATCAGAAATAAAGAGCAAAAGAAGAAAACATCAATACCTGAAAGGTAATTGAAGACTTAAAAACCAAATTAAATATTTAAGCCAACTGAGTAATAATAGCTAAATTGCAATCATTTTGAAATTACTCTTTCTCTTTGAAAAAGAATTCTTACATAAACTGTGAAACAAATGAAACACATTTATGTTAAAAATTCTTTGTGGAACTTCCCTGGTGGTTAAGAATCCGCATGCCAATGCAGAGGACACAGGTTCAAGCCCTGGTCTGGGGAGATCCCACATGCCGCGGAGCAACTAAGCCCGTGCTCCACAACTACTGAGTCTGCGCTCTAGCGCCCACGAGCCACAACTACTGAGCCCACATGCAACAACTAAGGAAGCCCGCGTGCCTAGAGCCCGTGCTCCGCAACAAGAGAAGCCACCGCAATGAGAAGCCTGTGCACCACAACGAAGAGTAGCCCCCTTTCGCGGCAACTAGATAAAGCCCAGGTGCAGCAACGAAGACCCAACGCGGCCAAAAATAAAAATTAAAAAATTTATTTTTTAAAAATTCTTTGTATCCTATTTGATGGCAAACAATCCCAAATATATAACCCAAGAAGAAAATATTATTATGCAAATGAGCTGTAGAGAGAGTAATAAGGAGAATGGATTCCAACCCTCCTCTGGACAAAGTAAAGTTCAAATGATCACTTTTATCTTATTGGTTGAGATAATGACTTTAAAAATAATGTCAAAATCTATGTAAAGAAAAACTTACATAACATCAACAGGTAGTTATTGAGTAATATTGACCTTCTCCATAAATGATCTAGTATTTAATTACCATGTGATTCATTTAAAGTATCATCACATATATAAGTACTATTAAAAGATTATATTTCAGAAAGTTGCCAGAGACCTTTCCAGGTAATTTAGACATGTTACCCCACAATCTAACGGTGGAGGCAAATTTTTAAAAACTTAGTAACAATAAACTGATAGGGGTATTAATTATTAGCACTTACAAAATAATTGTATTCTAATTGGTGAAATCAACTGAGTTAAGAACCTAGACTTAAAATCTGAATTAATCATCTACACTCTTACTACTCAGTGTTTTGCACTGGATGCTTAAGTAAGAAATTCCTACAAATTTATCCTACTTACAAACTAAATCATCACCAAATATTTTAAATACTGAAAATTTTAAGGAACACCTCAAAAACAGTGGACTGTGACAAAATTCACAACTATAATATCTATACATTTTTGTTAAGTTTCTAAAAATACTGAATGCTATCAGGGTTTCAGTATTAACGTATCCGAATACATCTATTCATTACAAACCCATAAAAATACAATCATTTAAATCACCAGTTAACATTAGAAAATTCAATGAAGACAGTCATTTTAAACCAATGGTCACATACCATCCTCAAATGGCAGAGTCTCACTACATTTATCAACAAGTCTGAAGAAAGAGAGAGGACAGCACCTAAAGTCTTGGGCATGTTTTTGAGAAGTTGGTGGCATTACAGAAACTAAAAGAAAGTTTGATTGTATTTTTGCCAACAAATTGTAAATAGAATTACGTAACCATAAATGTATAGCTCTATTTTAAGAACACACTCATATATTCTCTTCATTTCATAGCAACGGATTGTTTTTGATGTGCAGTTCTTTGCAATCAATATTTGTAAGGAGAAAAAAATATCTGGGTGCCTTGGCATGAATTTTTAAATATTATTTTAAAGAAACTAAAATCATTTCTTTTTTTACTTCCCCAAACATATACTATTAAAAACATGTTTTAGAATATTTTTTTAAAAATCCAATGACACATGTACTTCTAAACAGTCAAAAAAACCCGCCACTACTTCATATGTTTAAAATAATAATTAGATGTCGCTCTAGTTGAACATATAAAATTCCTAATTATCTATGATGCCTATTCTTTCATAACAAAATAGTATACACACATAATGGGGAAAAATCTAATTTATAATTATACATAAAATCTAGTATGCTTTCAAAAATGCTCATACGGTAAAAATGGCAGCTAAAAAAATAATTTTTAAAATGTCTTAAAAACTTCTATAAAATGGTCCTGAATTGCAACCTGATTGTGTAAGTGATGCTGCACACATTATTTATGACCATCAAATTGTTACTTGTAGCTGCTTTGCTAAAATCAGTGGGATCCTGCCTTCTTCAAAACAGTTATTCATATGATTTATATGCAATTTATATAAGCTTCAATATAAGACAGAAATCCCTTTACCTAGGCATCAAAGTTAAGAAGCAAAAAAAAAAAAAACAAAGAAAAACAAAACAAAAAACCCAGCAACAACAACAACAAAGCAACTGATTCTAAATAGTCTTCCCTAGGAAAAAACTGAGATATATTTCAAACAGCAAATACTTTAACCATCAAAAACTGCCCTAAAATGTCACTTTCTAATTTTAAATTTAAAGATTATTACTGCCCTATTTTTTTACATCACAAAAATGCTAATACGTGAGTTTTACTGACTTTTTACATACTTCTTCCTAAAAATGTATCCAGATATATTCTTATGAAAAATACAAATACATATTTTTTGAGAGAATTTTTTATCACACACATCGTTTTAATACTGTTCTATTAGTAAATACATGATGTGTAACAGAAAATTTAAAGTAAGTCTAATATGAATAATCAATGTTTGTACTCTAGAAACTATTCACTATGTATATAAAAAAACTTTTGCAGCAATATAGCATTTCTTAATTCAGTGGATATGGGAATGTTTATCAACATACAACCATTAAATAGCTTAAAATTGGATGTCTCATTGTTCTAAACATTAATATCAGTTAATAAAATGTCTACTATTTGAATACATTAAAAGGTAAACATAGAAAACCAAATTATAACAAGGCGTGATCAGACAAAGAAGAAAAGGGCTATTTTTTTTCATTCATCTATAAAACAAATTTATGAGATTGTAAAGAACATTTTAACAACCTAAAGAAGGTTCAAAGCAGGGAAAGCAGAGGCCTGAGAGAAAATGGATTTGTCAATGATTTCAGTCATTCAGTCTAGGGAGGAGAAAAGCAGAAAATGTGGCTTCATTTTGCCATATAAAGTAGGAGGCATAAAATCCAGTAGCCTGTCTGTGGAGTTCTATTTATGTATTTAAACCCTGTTTCAATTCACAGATTATGCTGATCCTTCCACATGTAAACAGCCAATAATGATAGCCAGGCCTTTAGGAAAGGAAAACACACACCACACAGCAAGGTCAGGAAGCTACCAAGCACACAGGACAACAGATCAAAACAGAATGGTTTCATATGTTTCTATTGTTTATATACTTAATTTGAAGATGATATTCCTTAGGGGGGAAAGGAGGTTGTAAATTATTACTAAGAACATGCAACATACTATCAAAACAGAAAATTTTTATGCAAATATACTAAATATTTATTTCCTGCATGTATCTATGTCAGTCAACCTGTAGGACTGATATGCATTCATTCGATTATTTTTAACTTAGATGTCAAGCTAAAATAAACCTCTTTAGTCCTAAATCCCTTTACTCCTAAGAATTCATTACAGATAATTTGTATTTCTCTAACTTCTTTCGATGAAATAATCAAGCTTGCAAACTGTAAATACCTTTTTTTTTTTCCCTTACTATTAAGAGATTAAGCACAACAGAGGAGTGAAAGGGGGAGAGGTATTAATTTCCTTGTTTCTGGGTAAAATTTCTTAAATAAGAAGCAATGACATTCTATTTGGTATTGAAGCATCTTAAAAAATTACAACACAATATAAGCAACAGTGGAAATTTACCCCAAGTAGCCCACTAGCACATTTTAAACATACAAACTAGAGCCGCCTCTGGCCACATGTTTTTTTGAGTTCAGTCTCTTAAAGAGACAGTATCCTTGGACCTATGCCCTACACGGAGCACATTTCTAAAATGTTTGATTACCAACAATCCTCTCTTGCATTTCTTCAAATCCATACTAGGCCAACAATGTTCTACTCTATTTTACTGTGAAATCAAATTATTTTAATTTGAATCTACAAAAGACTACCGGACAGACAGATATAAAATAATTGGGGAAGCTACTGTGATTAGAGCTGTCTAAAATAAGGGGACCTACAGATTTCTTATAACAGCAAATTGGCTTAAAAAAAACAAAACTTAATATGATCACTGTTTCCTCATTCATTTCCCACTCATTCCCCAGGCACAGGCCACATAATGTATCGTAACCGATAACACCGGAAGCTACACTACGGCAATTTCGCTGTCGAAAGAAGAGGGGAACTTGCTTAATCAAGTCAACCACCACCCAGAAGTGAAATTTCAGAGATTTCATTTTCTGTTTAGGAAAAGACACCCAGGAAGGTGCCCATGCACACACCCTAATAACTGTATTCACTCGTGACTGTAAGGAAGATTTTGAAGGGCACATTATTGTAAGCCCACTGACAAAACTACCGGTCAGCTCCTCCACTTGAAAAAGGTGAAGACGAGGAGAAAAAAACAAAACCAAAACCAAACCAAAACAAAACACAAAAACAGTTTGGCTTACTTGGTGTACAAATACATCGACTGGAATATCCAAGGGGCTTCCCTCTCGGTTTATCATGGAGATGAATCCAAATCCCATTCGCACGTTGAACCACTTACAGTGGCCAGTTCCGTGCAAAACCTGGGATTCCTCCTCTGCCTGCTCCGGCAGCTTCCCGGGCTCTTCTCCACCACCTTTGCTTGCCCCGCCTGAGTAGAACAGGACAAAAAAGTCAGTTAGTCAGTATTGCCATACAGTTCAGTGAAAGGAAAAAAAAAACTGCTTGGGAGTGGGGGTGGAGGGGAGAGGAAATGAAAGGAAAAAAAAGCTATTAAATGGTTGATTCCTTCTTTTATTCGGCAGAAAATATTTTAAATTAAAGGCTTAAAAGGGAAAGCGGGGGAGGGAGGAAGCCACACTGTTCTATCGATCACAACTTCCACGTTTCTGTACATACGTGTACGTTTTCATTTAACTCTGTTTCTCGGCCACATATTACAGTACAGCATGCGATTATTTTACTTGCATGTTGCTGATTTAACACTGATCCCATTTACAAAGAGAAATTTTCAGCGAAACTAATTCTCTCCGGCGTGCCCGAGGAGGAAAGAGAAATCGTGAAGATGGTTAGAACTAGTTAATGCACATGCGGCAGCAATGAATCCAGGGTTATTTGCAATGTGCATTCCCCTCCCCCCCAATAACTTTCAATTAAAGTTGGGGTGGAATGGGGGAGGGGGCAGGTGTATAAAAGTTTTCTTGGGCTCACTAACTGAAACTGCGCTTAATCACACTCAAACAATTCAAACAATAGCCCCCTGAAAGCTTTTCAAGTTGTGAATCAGTGTGGGCGGTACAAAACATTTTTGGAGATCTATAACAATAGGTTGCAGAAAGCCCCACTGCGCGATGGGGGGTGGGGGGTACTGCTCAGTATTGGGGTAAAAGGGGAAGGGGGGACGGGCAAAGAAGGGTGGGAGAGGGAGAGGGCGGGAGAAAGGAAGAGAGAAAATCACAGTAAAACAATAGAAAAGAAAATTAACCTTCGGCCATGTTGCCCCACGGGCCCTCTGCTCCAAACTCGTGAGATGAAAACTTTCCCTTTGCAACGGAGTGATCTTCTGCATCAATCTAACATCTTGATTTTGTGCGATCACAAATTTAGCTCGCATGGTCTAATGTGCTTTCCCTCTTTTGATTTTTTTCTCTCCTCTCTCCAGTTTCTGGCCCCCTGAGCACACGTGACTTTGTCAATTACATGCTTTCTTGCTACTAATTTCACCTCGGATCCTTAAGGGGCTGGCAAGAGGAAGAGATAACCAATCGCCATTTCATCTATGCTGACATCAAAATAATTTATGAATGAACACGAAAAACTCAAACATGTTATCTTAAAGACAATTGGGGACGCTTCTTTACGATAAATCAGAATGCCGATTTCGTGCTTTTACTTAAACACAATGGAGGGTCCTTGTGAATCGTCGATTTAGAAAAACGGCAGTCATATATGTGCACACGCGTGCCTTACACACAAGCCTGTCTAAATAATCTCATTTAAGGGGAAAAAAGCCATTTAAATAAAGCAACCGACGTTACGCTTTTTTCCCCCTAAGAATTCAGATGCTCCGTTAACAGTAAACCTGCTTGGGATGCAAATTTCATATTTAATTCCATTCTTAGAGGAAAATATGTAATTTACAAAAGATCTAATTGAACCTAATTACACACCCATGAAACTTTAGATAATGGTAACCTACACCTACAATAAGAGAAATGCACACAATTACCTGACTGTGACCTGAAATTTGTTTCAAATTTAAAATAAAATGCTACCGGAAAAATCGCTATCACCTTCTTGTAGTCAAATTGTGTTTAGGTTTACCATTTCGGAACATTTTGGAGGGGGCTGGTAAGGAATTGTACTTCACAGGTTTCTCCGCCATCTCTTTCCGGGGGAGGAGATGTGATTAATGACTTCCTAAATAACAGCCCAGTTTTCCAGCCTAACATAGAGTGAACCTCAATCAGTGGCGATTGTTCCCCAAGAGCAAGGCGACGTAGGGCAAGGAGGGGGAGGGGAGCGCCAGGCAGGGGAGGTGAAGAGGAGCCGCCAGCACAGGCGGCTGCGGAGCCAGAGAAAGAGGTGGGGGAGAAACAGCGGGCGCGGGCGGGGGGAGGGGGTGAAAAAGGGAGGCAAGTGGGAGAAAAATAGGTAAATTTATATCTTATTGACCGGACCCTGACATTTTAAAAGTCCACTACCAGGGGACAGAAGAGTTGAATAAACGAAAACTTAATAACGGGTTAGGCTCCTACCGTCCCTTCCCCGGCCAGCCCCCTGTTTCAAACTGCTTACCCTTTACCTTTAAAATTGGTTCAAACGATTGTTGATTACTAGATGCTGACACCAATACTGCCTCCCTTATCGACCACTACAGTAAATGTTATAGATCAACTAGAAATGCTGGATTTCCTTTAGAATATAAAATAAAACCCGTCTTTGAAACATTAAAACGCACCACTACTCTTCCCCCACCCCACCCCCATTTTCTTAAACAAGCAGTTTACCGAGAAACTGTACAGATACCACTTCCCTTCGGCAAAGCTACGGAGCTTACCCTCCCCCACTATACCCGCAACCCCCCTCCCCGTCTCTCCAAACACACTCCTAACTCTAACACTGTTTCACACAAACTAAAACGTAGGGATTTTGACCGAATCTAAAAGCTTTTGAAAATTCACATAATGCACCTATTTACACCTCCTCCCCATACTAAACAATGAAATATAAATTTATACTAATTAGCTCAGATCTGAAGTAAATTGATGTATATAAATAAATGTTATTTTCAGCTGTTTGTAGTAAAAGGCTTCAATCGAGACTGATTAACTTGAAAAGATTTTTCGTCTGTTTATTTCTTTTGTTGTTTCTCAAGAAAGGAGGCAAAGCTTTCTCATTTTATTTACTTTGTGTGTGGGGGGGGGATAACCATGTGCCAGCTGGTAGGGAGGAAAGAAAAAGTGTAAAAATGTAGATAATTCTGCAAGAGTCCCAAAAGCTGAAGCTCTCAAAAAAATTATTTACTAACAAAACACTCACTAGGCATTACTTTAATAGTAGAAATCAACTGATTACACTGATCTATAATGAAATAACTTTAACGATGGTATTCCAGGTTAAATATTTTGAATAACAGGAAATAGAGAAACTAATTTGAATAAGTTGTTTTTTTAATATTTTAAATGAAAGAACTACTTTTAAAAATCAACATCTGGTAACAGAAATAATGTGAAAAGTACTCATGCAAATTGAGGAAATGCCATTATTTATGTAAAATTATCATAAAATTAACAGGCAGTATAATTTAGTTTTGTCACTGACACACATTCATGATAAACAATGTTTTATCTGTAAGCTTGTTTTTAATTAAAAAATAGTCCAATCATCATAAAATCAGAAATATGTAGGTGGGTTCTGAATCCTTGTTTGTTAAATTTGATGAAATTCAAACCTACAAATACATAGATGAAAAGTGTGAAATGCCATAAGTGAACCACATTGGATGGTATGGTTATGAGATTCAGTTTTGCCTGATTGGGGGCCTCCAGTATTAGTGGAATTAAGGTAGGGTTCACTGGACTGGTCACTGGTGTCAGAGGTTATCGACTCATTCATTTCCTGAGAGGGACATCGGCCTTTCAAGTCGTGTAGAAAGCTTTTTCCAACTGGGGACTTTGATAAATCCTCTAACATTCATTCACAAAGAATTTAAGGCAAATGCATTTTACATACCTGGTTGGGGCGGGGGGGATTGGAGTGGGGTCGGTAAAAGAAAGGCGGAGAGAAGGGAAGAGGAAGGGTAGAGGGAGGAGAAGCAGGGAAGGGAATTGGGAGGGAGGGAAGAGAAGGAAGGAGGCAGTGACAGAAAATATCAGTCCCATTTCAGGGATATGGCACTGTCTTTTAAATAGACTCATCTTTTCCTGCTCCCCCCTCAGTCTTTTGAGCCTAAGATCCTTTTATGAAACTAACCATCATCTTTTTAAGCTCATAGAGTTCTTTCACCTAAAATGGTCCCATGAATCTCCTAGAACGCTTTCCAATTTGTCACCTTCCTGAAGTCTTCTGGTTTTAATTTTTTTCTCATTTCCTACTTGTTTTTAGTGCCAGAAAGACCTGTGCTTGACTCAAAACGCATGTTTTATACTTGTGGAAGCCAAATGTTTCAGTGGCTTGATTTATCATAGTTCTTGCAAAATGTCTTTAAAATGAGTTCAAGTAGCTACAAAGAATCCTCAATGCACTGGGGGTAAAAAAAAAAAAATCAAGGAAATAACCTATCATACGCCCGTTGGTTATCACAATCTAAGATTTCTACATTTAAAAAACGTACATATTTTCTTTTTCTTTCTTTCTTTTTTTTTTTAAAGAATTCCGACAGTACAATGCAAGGAGCCGAAAGAGGTGCCAGAGCCCACCGTCGTTGTTTTCAACTATAAGCAATGAGTGACTTCTATTACAGCTGAAACAATGCTTCGGTTCTTCTTAAAACTAGGAGGAGGGGCTGCGGCACTGCGACGAGCGGCTCCACCCGTGCTCTGCGTCCCGGCCGACAAGGCCGGGGTCTGCAGCCCCGCGCTGCCCTCGCAGCCGCGGATCTTCACGCGCAGCTCGCGCCCCCAGGGTCGCCGAGACCCCCAGGTCAGCGGATCTACCCCTTCCCTCCACCGCCCGCCCCTGCCACTTCCTCTCCCCGTTCTCTCTCTAGTCACCTTTCCCTTTAGTCACCACATCACCACCTCCTCTCGAGAAGTCAAGCCGTTCCAAAGAAGGCTGAGGATTTCTCACTAATTAGGGGACATTCACATTTGTCATTTCGTCCCGACAAGAGGAACACCAAACAAAAGAAACCTTTGCCTTCACCAGGATGGAGGCAACGCTTGACGCACCCTACTACCTTCCCTGCGTTTCCAGACATGTACCATGTACAATCTGATTCCTTCATCTGGGAGATGTCAGTCTCCGCAAACCAAAAAGTGAAGTCAAGTGGGGGAGGGGTCATAAGAACCCGAGAGAATGACCACTCCACCCCCTACTCCCCCACCAGGCCATGCCTAAAATGGAGCTGTCTTCACACAGACCCCTGGCGCCGTCCTTTCGGGAAGCCACGAAAACGTCGCCGTGCGCCTTTGGAGGATCAGGAAAAGCTGTCGGCGGGGAAGGGGGTGGGGGGCGGCCGGGGGCGATTTTAGGGAACCCGCTGTCTGGCCGCGGCTTGAGGTTTCCCGCCCAAAGGCTGCGGACCCGCACGTCGGGCAAACTGTTGCCGATCCCTCCCACTGCGTTTCAGTAAACTACTTTACCCGCAAATAACTTTCTTGAAATTCTTGCAACACGGAGTCAGCTGAAAGGAGTACTGGACTGGGTGCGTTGGTCTTATAGCACAGGCACTTTAGAATATGGGGGCTATTTGTTTTCGTTTCCGAAGAGCAAAATTCCGTTCTCACTTAATTTCCTTATCTGAGAGCAAAATGCTCTGGCTTAACACAATTGTTCCAATTTGGTAATTTTTACACAGCTGTAAAAATCTCTTAAATATTTTCCTTAAATAGGTTAACATATTTCCCCAGGTATAATTAAATAAAATTATGGAAATACGGGAAACGATTAAAATAAATTTTAAGTGTGCCAGATAAAATTGCCTTTATATTTCAAAAAACAAGCATTTGCAAATGTTTCCTTCTTTTTTTGGTCCTTTACGTTTCAGCCAAGTATGTAGAGCAACAAAATTAATTCAGAAAAGGGGCATTATTTTAACACCATCATTTTGTAGAAAGTTTACTATTTTTTAACTGGAATAGGAAAAATCATATTCTATTAACATACTTCTTCAATTAAAAGGAAAAGTAAAAATTTTATTATTACTCCTCCCAAATATTTTCTGAATTGTGCGCAACAAATACTTTCCTAAATGATTTTAATTAAGACAGCAATAGGTTAGAGAAATCATTTAGTAATAAGCATTACATTACTTTGCCCAGAATAGCACAAAATGAAGGTTCTTCATGTTTTATTTGAAAAATGAGTCCAGATTTTTCACCTGTACTACTTGAACAGGTATGCCTCATAATTTACAGACCTTTTTGCAATAAATATTCTGAGTCTGCAGAAATGACACTAAATAATGTAAACATAACAATTTTTCCCTCTCAAAGCAATGAATGAAAATTTACCCTTTAAAACTTAATCTCATCAAAACAAATAACTGGAATAAGAGTGTGGACTGTGGCGCAGTGGTTGAGAGTCCGCCTGCCGATGCAGGGGACACGGTTCGTGCCCCGGTCCGGGAAGATCCCACGTGCCGCGGAGCAGCTGGGCCCGTGAACCATGGCCGCTGAGCTTGCGCGTCCGGAGCCTGTGCTCCGCAACGGGAGAGGCCACAACAGTGAGAGGCCCGCGTACCGCAAAAAAAAAAAAAGAGTATGGACGGCTTCCTAGGTATTTCTTTTAATATTTTCACTTTAGGTTAATTTTGGGGAAGAGGACAGGTAGATGGAAAATAGGAAGGGAAAAAATAGTACAGGAGTAAAAGATGAGGCAAATGAGAAGAAATCTTCAGGCTTTAAAGATGCCTGTGCAGGAAGCAAATCTGTGGAGAAAAAGCACCCAGCTAGAAACCGGAGGCCAGAGTTCTGGTCCCATTTAATAACCTTGTGTGTGACCTTGGATCATTAAGCTTCTCTGGGCCTCAGTTTCCTCACCTGCAAAGTGAGGACACTGGAGCAGTTGATGCTCAAATCTTTGGCTTAAATGCAATCTCTGGCAATAACCTTTCTTTTGGTGAAAGTGCAACCTCTCCCTGGCCAACGCTTTTTAATCACAAGGAAACACAGACATGAAACTTTATTGCAGTCACTTAACACACTGGTGTTAACATTACTTCCCAGCAGAAGAGAAAACGGCCTCTGGACTGCCTCCAATTTGCCCCCAGAGGGAAACCACAATCAATAGTAAGGTGAAAAGAGCTGGTAAATTAAAATATTGTAGCAACTTTTCGGAATCTTCTTTTTCATGGTACTCTTTAGAGCATCATCTCTATGTCAAAGGATTCACTCCAGAAAAAAGTAAAGTGCTTGTCAAAAGGCAATGCCTATCAGTGGTTTCCTCATTAAACCTTTTGATTCCTACTGCTTTCCTCTTGCTACCTACAATCCTGTATTTGATAAGCTTAATAATAGAATAACAGCATTTCACTTGTACTTATAAATGCTCATAAACTCTGTCATCTCATAGCTCTTAAGAGTTTTGAAAGCAGTATTAGTCAAGAGTTTAGTCAAGAGTAGAGCCAAGGCATTAACTGTATGAGAGCAGAAGCCAGAGTAATACATTAATATACTAATACAAATAAAACTGTTACTGAAAATAGTATTGTCAGTTTTCAGTTAGTTTCAGTAATACAAGAGAATATTTCTCCATTAAAAGCCTAGGTTTACAGTACACCTAAATAAATGAAAGGATATACATATATATATATAGATATTTTAAGTGTAGGTTTAAGATGTTAAAAGTTCACATGACTCATTTTTGTAGTATAGTGAGGAACAAATTTGATACATGCTCATGAAAAGCAAAATAAATGGAGCTTTCCTAGATTAGGAAAATTCTCTAATTCCCTGAAAAACATGGCTAATATATTGTGCTATTTATGTTATGGTAAATTTTTTGAAAACAGGAGCAAGTCTCTAGCTTTAAATTAATTCAGCATATACTTGTGAGTGCCTATTTTGCTACGGGCTTTACAAAAATGAACAAGCCACAAATACTTTTCATTCAGCTCCATTAACATTTAAATATTACCTGTTTTGCCTGAGATACAGAAAAGGGAATCACAAAATCCAATATTGCTAAAATCAGGAGGAAAAGGAGTTAATTAGAAGATTTCATCCATGCAATTCTGGTGGGAGTATCAGTTTATAGATGAAGTGATCTGGAGTACAGTAGGTACAAGATGAGTACCATACCCATCTTGCCAAAGTGGAGAATGCCTGAGGGCTGTCATGTTTTCTCATATGCCTCCAATGATCTTTTTAAATAAATATTAGTTAAGTAAAAATTTAATTAAAAAAAAAGACTAACCTGGGGCTGATGAAACCTGGTTGAATGACCTCATTGTCTTCTGAAGAACCTAAAATCAGAGAGCTCAAGTCAGTACTACATTAATTGCTCATTTAATTGCCTCTTCTTCAGCTTAATAGCTCATTAGAAAGCAATAAAATGCTTAGGTTTTGACTCTGTGAAGTGACCTGTAAACTTTTTTTTACAATTTAAGACTCACCTAGCAAAATTAGATAACCAATTGGCATAAACTTGCCTTTCATTCCAATTAAAGGATGGTAGTTTAAAAAACATTCTAAACAAGACCACTAAGATGTAGTCAAAGATCCAGATTTCAGGAACAATGCAGTTTTAAATTTTTTTAATATTTAATTTTACACTGTAATTCAAGAATCCCATTCTCTTTTTTAACCACAGTTAAAAATGAACTTAACCTATGATACTGTGTTCCTTGATGGACTAATTTGATTATTCAGATATCTTTTAGAAGATAAATCATGCGACTCTAATTGTGATACTATACCCCTGATACTGGGTCTATTACATTCAAATACTTTTTGAGAAAAAAATTACTTTAAGAGGTAATACATTTAATCATTGAGTATATTTAATTAAAGATATCTAATATGCATTAACCCAGATTTTATAAGCAAAATCAGTTCTCCTTAAAAAAATATGAGCAAGTACTAATGTTTCTAATATATCCACTGGCAGATGTCACCACACAATAAAACTTGCAATAAAGAGGTCACCCAGTAATGAAGTATAGAGGTTGGAAGAAAAATTCCTGATGACCACTGAATTAATCATTTTTATCCTCAGGTCCGAGTTATTAAAGCTTGGAAAACAGATTGGTTTGAACATGCATACACTCACCTGCCACCACCCAGGGCTGTCTTTCCTTCCTTAACTAAGTTTTTACACACTGTATCTACTATATCAACTCACAAAAAAATAAATCATTATGTGTAAATTCTCTAAGTTGTGATCTAATTTTCTTCTCAAAACGAAATAGAGGCTTTTCCAAATGCAGAGTTCTACTGAATGTTGACCCAAGATTCTTCTTACAAAGGATGACAATCTCACTGAGTAAGATTTGAAAAGAATAGAGGAAGAATGTGAACAAAAGGCACGTGAACCTCTGTGCATTAAGTCCTTTAGTTATCCTGTGTTTACAACCAAAAGACAGACGATATTGACAGCCCCTCGTTTGTAGAGATGTGGATGGACCTAGAGACTGTCATACAGAGTGAAGTAAGTCAGAAAGAGAAAAACAAATATCATATATTAACACATACATGTGGAATCTAGAAAAATGGTACAGATGAACAGGTTTACAAGGCAGAAATAGAGGCACAGACATAGAGAACAAACATATGGACACCAAGGGGGGATAGCCGGGGTGGGGGTGGGGGTGGAGGGGATGAACTGGGCGATTGGGATTGACATGTATACACTAATATGTATAAAATAGATAACTAACAAGAACCTCCTGTATAAAAATTAAAAAAAAAGATGACAGTCCCTAATGTTAACAAAATTCATTATTAAAACTTACTAGTTTTCCTTTACATTGAGCGTATATTAAATTTTATTTTGCACATTTGGTTTAGTGAGGGGGTATTTAAATACTATAAATAAATTTCAGCAAAACCTAGCTCATGTTTTTCTAATAGCCCACAGCCCAGACCTGATCTTCTCTGCTTATATATTTGCAAAAAAGTTCAAAATGACATATTCTAAAGATGTGAAACACAGAAAGTGTTTGCAAACATTTTTTTCAAATAAGTCAGATGATAAATTATTATAAATGTGAAATCTAATAAAGTGAAAGTCAAATGGTGTAAAAATTAGCTAAATAACACTATTTAATTTTAAGAGCTCAAACTATGAGCTTTCTGGGTTTAAAGAAAGCAGGACAATTTGAATGATAAAAATGTTCAGATTTTTCATTATCCAAACTTACACATGATGGTTTTGGTTATTGATAGTTTTAATATTATCAACCTTTTCAAACGAAAAGTAAGGTGGAATTATTTCACAGATATCAATATATTTCACTGATGTTAAATAATGATTTTAAAATTTTCACAAACAAAAGAGTTGGAAGAGAAAATAGAAGTTTAAATATAGATATTAATATCCATCCATATGAACAACTATAATAGGGATTTGATAGGTTAATGTTATATAAAATATTCACAATATTAAATGTTCATATTCTGACTATAGGTGACTTTTTTGAAAAGAAATAACAATAAAGAATGAAAATAATTCTTTAAATGCACGAAATACTCCCAAAACAGCTATTAATAATTTTATACACAGGTATCTCTATTTAATATTATAATGCACTTCTTTGCCCCTTCACTAGGATAATCCCTAATCATCATTTAAATCTCCACTTAGATCTCTTTTTCTTATTGTTCCATACTGAGTACAATGCCTCTACCATTTAGCACCGTACTGTAATTGACTGTAATAGCCCATGATGTTCTCTCTCCTAACTTGACTCTATGTCCTATGAGTGGGAGGAATAGAGTACATTCAGCTCATCACTGTAATCCTAGCTTTCTTTAGTGTTCAATACATATTTTTTAATGAATCAAAGACTTAATGAATTTCTGAACCTGGGCTGACTATCTCTAGGATGCCTTTTATGAATTAAATAGACTATAAACAAATTTTTTCTTAAAAATCTTTTCACCAAGAGAATGTGATAGGGAATTAATCAGTTGACTATTGCAAACATAAAATATGTACAAATAAAGTGACTTCAATGATTTTATTTTAAATATACTATAGACTTACTATTATAAAATTGCCTAACTTAACACCATTCATTACAAACACTCCAAGATTTCATATTTCTTCCTAGTAAAATATGTAACAATATTCTTCTCAAGTACATTGCATATTGTTGTTAATCCACTATTGTAACTATTCAATGTAAAGGAAAATGCTTACTACTATGCATTATACACTATAATTTATTTAAAAATTGCCAAGATGCTAAGCCCAGAGAACTGAGTAGTAATAAAATAAAATACTGCTATATAACATATTACTGAGAACTTTATTTAAATTCAATTGACATCATATTAGCCTTTACTTCTAATATTAATAAAAAACAATAGTTACTTTAGGTTGGCAAAAAATGATTTAGCAATCAAGAATATTCACCATAATAAAGTAAAAGTATTTCATTATTTATTCTCATCACTACAACTTCTCAACATTTAAAAAAAAGGTTAAATTTTTGTTTCTGACTATATTTTCTAAAACAATGTAAGGGTAAAAGCACATTATAGTTTATTAAATATTCACTTCATGGTTTATAACAAAAATTATAGCCTATTTACAAGTGTCTCAGCCATCACTGAACTAAATCATTCTTTGGAAAGCAAAGTAGGCAATAATGTGACTTTCCTTTCTTCGAAGAATAGTTGGGGGGAAAGTTTTTAAATGACTACTTAAAATCATATAGCAAACATACTATAAACCCCAGAGTAAAACCTAAAGCACAGTATTTATTTACATTTACTATAACTTAAATATAACATATACACATATGAAATAAAACATTAGATGTGGAGGTTCAACATTGAAGTGAATGTGTGTGCTTTATGAAAATGTTTTCTTACATCGTCCTCTAAAGGAATGTTTAATATGTAGTAAAATGTTTCACTGTAATTATTTTTTTGCCGATTAGTCAATAAACTAAATTCAAATGCTGTCTAAGCAAAATCAGGGTAAATTATTGTGTAATTTAACTCAACATCCTACTGTAACTTTGGATAAAACTGAAAATGCTGTACCTTCAATTATATACAGATACAGAAAATTTAAAGAAAATACTTAAAACTAAAGTTAAGACAAATATTTACATGTGACTTTATGTAACTGAAAATTCATAGGTATAGATAGGAGTGCTAAAACAAGAAACCTCACATTTACTGAACTATTTTGAACATTATCTTTAGAGAATGGAAAAAAATTTATACTACTTTATGAAAAACATTTCAAAATTATATTTTTTATATTTATGAATCAAAAGTTATTATTTGTAACATATTAAAATACAGTTAACCTTAAATTAAAGGCTAGTATTTGTCATACTGCTATTGAATCACAGAGATGAATTTAACTTTAACCATTTTACAAATTGAAATTTTACTGATTTCACCTAAGATATGGGCAGCTCTAGCATTCTCTTCAACTGCTGTAGCAAAACATAATTTATTCTAGAAAATAAATTTCAAAGTAATAATTTAAGTCAACTAGCATATTGTCAAAATTGTTTAAAGGTGCCAACTATGACACAAATACTAATTGGTAAACACAATTCTTTAGCTTAAATGTGAATGTTGTAAAACAACTGAGCCATGGCACAGTTGGTTTTGCTAATGCTAACAGTTTGTATTTTCTACCATATCAAACAACAGTTTCATATAATAAAGCTCATAACTGAGTCATTGTTGAGGTCATATTGAATAGAAGAAAAAAATAGTGGTTTTAGATTAAAAAGAGTCAAAATAATGGCAAAAGTCGTGTCATAAAGAAGCTAATCACATATATTTTGAAGGCCCACCATAACTTTAAGATAAAAACTTTAAGGTAGCTTCTTGATATGATAAACAAAAATGATTCTAAGTAAACCTGAATAGTTCTAAATAAGTACAATGTTAATAATAAAATTATATTTGATAGACATTTTAAGTTTTGATATACATTAATGGTTAAAAATTTATATCACAAGAGATTAACAACTAAATGAGAACTTTTCATGCATTTGAAATAGCTTCAATAAACATTTTAGAAAGATCAAGAGATGTTTTAGAGGCTGCTCACTTTTACATCACTGCCAGTGATATAATGGTGTAATAAATGTAATATTTTTTAAAAATCAGGATATCAACTAGCAAAGGAGATTACACCAAGAAACTAAAGCAAAAAAGACAAAACATAATTTACACACATTTTCTAAAATTTTAAATCTACAAAAAAGTAAAGCCTGTTTTTAACCTATACAGTATAGAATATTTTAGTTGAAATGTTTTTGTAGTGGCTGAAAGAAATGTTACATAAAAGAACTGTTTGCAAAATATAAAAGTAGCATTTTGGCTCTTGCATTCCCAAATAAGAAATACTGATTTGAAAATATCTAAAAAATTTAAAATATGTTTTTCCACCAATAGAACTGGTCATTCAATACTAAGTCCTTTTTCCTATATAATTAACCTTTTGTTCAGCCATGAAAAAACTAGGAACTGATTGCTTGAAAATGAGCTGCATGCCCTTTGTCCTGGTTTGTCACCTTTGACCCTTAATTTGATGATCCTGCATGTCAACCCATTCTATTTTTAGGAAAATCATGTCATAGTTCTATGCCTAAAATAGTACTTTTTACTGAAATATTAAATATGTTACAACATTCCTTTTCAGGTAATTTCTACAATGGTTTCATACCAGTGTTCATTTCACACAATGTAGAACACAATAACATTGTTAGGAGTGACAGCCTGGTGTTTATTCTGGTTCAAACAACAGAAAATTTCCCCAAAGTGCTAAGTCAAGATTATTATAATTTCAAAATTTATATTTTTCTCTTTATTTAAAAAGTGCTTGTATTATTGTTTCTCAGTATAACTTGTTTCATGAGTGATGTAATTTTATTACTTTTGATAACCACATGTTTTGATGTTGGTTTTGATAGTGCCACTTAGACAGTGATATAAACCTGAATCAAAATATCAAGTTCATACTCAAGCTTACAGCGGTGTCCCCTAAAATTGTACAGTTTTTGAGAGAACTCATTGGTCACTTAACTTGGTTTTAAATTCTTGTCTTCATTTGCAAGGGGCAGCTTTCCAAGAAAGAGAAAACCTCTAGCATTGATCCCATTGATTTTACTGACACTACTTAAAATTAATGTTATATTAATATACTTCAGAGATAAAATTTCTCTATCACAATTTTTGGTTGATTTCAATACATCTGGGTAAAAAGAAGATATTAAAAAGTACATATGAAATATATGTATACATTTCCTACAATGATGATGCTACTTGAACATCTACACAATTTCTGTGTACAGTTTTCAGTCAGATTTAGCAGTGGCCAACATGGCTGTCTTGGTTCAGCACTATGGTCAGCGACTTCATAGAGAGTCATTGTGTCAGAGAAATCCAACACAGTGTACATGTACATACTGGGTAAGTTTCTCAAACCGATGTGATTCTATACTTCATATATTCCTAGATATGTTCATATAAATCAGTCTTAAGTTTTGTAATGTAAAGAATTTCCATTGTTATGCTTGGCAAACTACAAATTCTTTACCATGTGGTTCATCAAAAACCATACGTATTTATAATGCAAACACAGTCCTTTTAAAAAGCAAGAGAATCAAGTACAGGCTCTAAAGCATTTAAACATAAAAACTTACGGGTATTTATGGGCTACAGAATTTTAAAAGACAGTAATATTCTACTAAAAATTACCAAATAAGAAAACTCTTTAGCTGACCAAAATTTTGTATAGTCCCTTTCATAATCAATAGCTTTAATTACTTTTGAACTGATATATCTCTGAATCTCCATTTTCCTTTTTTTTCAATCAATTCCACTATGCATTAACATAAATGTTAACAGATCATTTCCTGACCTGAGCTTTCTAATACAATCCCTAAATTTGGTAGTTTTGAATAGCACTTCAATTATTTTAAAGAAACATCAATTCTATACCTGAAGACTGTTATGAAGACTGTTACCTGAAAACATGCATATATGTTTTATTTAACAACTTATTTCTCTCTTAATTATGATTTGTAAATTATGATAGCAGTGTGTTACAAATACAAAAAAAAATTATTGTGCATGATCAGATACCAAACATTATCAAACTATTAGACAGGTAACATCTATTTAATCTTCTCTTTGTTCAGAGTAAACAGGAAAAAAACCCCTTAAATCCACTATATTTATTAAAATTCTAGTGTTTTCTTTTTAAATTTACATGTACAACACACTTTAAAATAAGTCATTCTGAAGATTAACTTTGAGTACTACCATATTAAAACTTAATCTGTTTCACTTACAAAGAGATATAGTTAACTGCATTTTCCCCCATAATACAGTCAATTTTTAATTTAAATCGTGATTAATTTCACAACAAATTTTTCATTGTTTCTGAAAGAACTCTGGCACAGACATGTAATATGACACTCTACAATTTGACAAGGATTAATGAGGCTTGATCGTTGAATCATTTGCTTCCAGATCTATTGAGAAGCTCCTATAAACAGTTCTAATAACCAATATGCGCTACAAATTGATTCATATCCTTAAATTCTTTTTGACATTTTATTATCAAGCAACGATTAGCTGATCCTATTTGTAAAATGGAAGAGTCAAATAAAGCATTTTATTCATTTGTAGTACCTTCCCCTCCCCAGCAAGTACTAGAAAGAGGCCTATGTCAGTTTAATTCCTAAAGCTCTTTAGGAAATTTGGGCACCTGGATTGTCCTATTTCATACATTCAGAGATAAAGAATATGGGAAGCAAGAATTGTCCCCTAAATGAACACGGGTCTGTTAATTATTAGTCTAAATGCAGTACTATTACAGATTGTGTTGTTAATTTATAATATGACTCCTCTATTACATCTGTGCAAACTCATAACAGAAAAAAAATCCATGGCATAAATTTCATAACAATTAAATTTATATTTTGTAAACCACATAAACTGCCATAAATTCCCAATAATTCAATTTAAAATTTTGTAGTTTTCCCGCAGTCCTTATAAAAATTGTTTCGCAACTTACTGTTGGACTTAAAATTTTGCTTTACCAACAGATGCATTTTAAAAAGCGTTACTGCATTATCACCTAACTAAATATGGTAATAATCTGCACAAAAAATGAAACATGAGGATTTTTTTGATCCGAGTAAATATAATTTTAAGTCATACTTTTCTAAGGATGCTGTTAAATGTTTTAAAATTCATTCTAATACCAGTTGTCATGTGTAATTTTAACTTCCACAATATTTTGACCAAGAAATTCAAAACTACAATAAAACACGAGCATATTTTCCCCTCATTTAACAACTGTAGGTGTAAAGTTGTTACACGGTGAAGAATTTAGTTCTATGAGCAGTAATAATACCTGATAACCTTAATATCCTGTGGATGAAAACAAATCCACAGAGGGAACAGAAAGGAACTCAAGGAAACACAGGAACCTAAGATTTCAGTCTGTTACATGAAACAATTCAAAATGGCGGACTATTACTTACATTTAAGAAATTTCCGCAATGAAGACACTAAATACATACTGTAAGATGTTACTCGAAAACACTCAGTATTTATCAACGTGCAGTTTAAAAAAAAAAAAAAGTTTTTGGAGTACAAATCCTCGTAAGGCGCCCGCATCCAGTGTTCCAGTCAATAGTCAGTTACTGCTCCTGCGAATGTATTGATTCTTCTTTGGTTGTTTTCTTTTCAAAAGCAACCTAAGTCCAAGTGCGTTTTTCTCTCTCTGTTCTCCTCAAATCTTTAATTCTAATTCATGAATTTACATTACCAATCCCGACGCAAAAAGGATCCCCGACGCCTGCGGCTACAAAGCAGCTCCGCTGCGGAGTGCGCGAAGGGCAGGAGCGGACGCCCCCTGGCGGCGCAGACCCTCGGGCCCGAAGCGCCCACCCCGGCCACGCGGACCGGCTGCCGGGCCACCCAGCCCGCGCTGCACCATTGCCCCCGAGTCGCCCGCGCCCCCTCCCCACCCGGCCCGCCAGTTCCTGCTGCTGGGCGGCGACGGCCGCGGCGAGACCCGTCGGCCGTGCTAGCTACGCCGCGCCTGCACAGAGCGCCGACCCAGCGGCGCGGAGCGAGGAGAGAAAGGTGTGAACCCGGAAGTACATCGTCCGCCCGCATCTCGGTGGGAACACTGGGGCAATAAATCAGGGCCGGCGAAGGCAGGACACCGCTCTGGCTCCCAAACGGCAACTTGCTGCGAGACCTGTCACTTCCCCACCTGGCCCCGTCCTTCCCCCCTCCCTGGCGCTCACGCCTCCTCCTTTCTTCCTGCTCCGCCGCACAGAGCTCCACTCGACGTTGCTCACGTGCCAGACCCGGGGCCGCGAGCGGCGTCCGCACCCGCGCGCACACCCGGCCACACTCGCACTCGCCGGGCCGCGGGGCGCGCTGCTTACCTCCGGGGCCTCATGGTCGCGTCGCTCGCCCGGGTAGGGCGGGGGAGAGGGTGTGAGTACGTGTGTGGCGTTTAGTCCGGGGGGACGGGGCGGAGGAAGGGGCCTGGAGTCTGTCACTTCCTGAGGGAGCGCGGCGGCCGGAGACCCGGGATGCGCGCGGCGGGGCCGGGAGGGTTAGCACATTGTGAGCCGGCGAGGGGACGCGGCGCGGAGGGGCCGGAGAGCGAGGGCGGTGCTCGGCTACCGGAGTGGAAGCCGCTGTTGCCGCCGCTCCGCCGCCACAGCCGGGCGGGGAGGAGGGGGCTGGACCGGGGGGGGGAGCCGCGGAGCGCGGCGGCGGCGGCGACACCAGGCTGTTCGACTCGAGCCCTGCGTCAGGCGGCGGCACGCGCACACCTGCCCGTCGCCGCTCCCGGCCTCACCATTGGCTGCCCGCTCCGAGCGCGCGAGATTGAACTTTCCATTCATTCTTGGGCCGGGCGGGCGCGGGCGGCGGCAGCGGAGCTTTCCCCGCGGGCTCGCGGGGACGCGCGCCGCCCGCCCCGACCCGAAGGCGCGTCCCCGCGCGGGCTGTGAGCGCGCACGGTCGCCGCCGCCGCCGCCGGCTCTTCTCTTGGCGGCTGCGAGCTTAGGGGCCTGTCACTCGGTCCCGCCGCGCGCTGCACTGGTTCCTGGAGGAGCCTCAGATGGCGATCCCTGGGCCGCGCCTGGAGAGAGGCAGAAGCGAAACTGTAAGAAGGTACCAAATCGTATCCTCAGCCCCGCTGTCTGCTCCTTAACCAACAAACGCTGTGGAGGTACTAGGAGATAGTGAACTCCTAATTGTGCAGTTCAAAGCAATAATGAGTAACGTATCTCAGAATCCAGTGAGCATCGTAGATAATGTCAGAAGTTTGAGGAACCTACTATCAGCTCAGTTCTACATTGTATTTCCTAAACAGTAAAATACTCAACCTCAAATTGAATACAGACATTATCTCACAAAATGCCAAAAGATCTGTGGCCAAACATACTGTGTACTATGTGTTTACCTAACTGTGGTATTTTGGTATATCTTCCCAAAATATCACTGCTTTCTCCCCTATTATTTTCTACCGCGACTTCATAGTTCTTTCTTGTCAAAGTTTCTCTTTATTTTCTCAGAACCAAATGCGTGGTCCTGATCAGTCATTGTCTGATCAACTGCAAAACTGAACACAGCCTTGTGATCTGTGAATGGGTCTGATCAAATATAGATTATTTGGTGGAACTGATTCAAAGGATTAAATATTACAGCAATCTAAAAACCAGATGTGTGTATATAATTTCCGTAAATTAAAAGTGGAAAAGTTTGAACATGACTAATAAAGGCCAGTTAGCTGGATAACCTGTGACTAAAAGGCAAGCCTCCAAACCATTCCTGTGTAATGATGATCATTTTTTTCCCTTCCAATTCCTGGATTAGGATTAGGAAACCAGTTCATCTGTCAGGGATAACCACAGTCTAGAAAAAACACTTCTGGCCTGGGGATAAGTGCAGACAAAGTGATCAAAAGCAAAATACCATTTGACTCCCCAAGAATTTTCCAGGTCGGCCACCTTTGATACATTTACTAAAAGGCTGCCCAATTTCCCACTGAACATGTGTAGAACAGAACGTGACTGACTTTAAAGTTGCCTTTACACTGGCAAGTTCATAAAGTAAATACTTCACATTACTTATTGAGTAGTACTGAGGATTCTTTTGGATACAATTCTTAGTTTTAACCATTGTATCAATCTATTGCAATAAATTTAATACAATACTACATACTTTATGATTTCAAAAATAATTTAGTGGAAAAGGATGCAGACGTTGGTCACTAGAAATAAAAACAGCAATTAATTATATGTCACCATCTGAAATATGATATGATTGACTTAAAAGCATTATAGTAATTTTTTATTTATGAGTAGAGCTTACAAATGATACACTTACAGAATGAACTGGGTTGTTCTTGTTGTCTTTTTTTTTTTTTGCAATACTCTGTCTTTTAGGTGCTTTGTAAGACTTTAAGTATATTTATGTAATACCTGTTCAAAGTCCTGAGAAGAATTGTAATCAGAAAACAAAATTTAAAACATTAAAACATAACCTAGACTTAGTATTCCAAATAATCACGAGGTCATATTTCTTTTTGATTTCAAAAAGAAACTAATTATCACCGTGGCATCATGGTGCTGTTACAAAAATGAAAAATGGGACATTGTAATATTTAATGTTTTATTTCATATCAGGTTCCAGGAAGGGGAGATAATGAACTTTGATAGACTAAGCGCTTACTAAAGAATATCTTAGCGTGATTAGAAGTGGATGAAAAGCCGCAAGAGAACATTAAAGGCAAATGAATTTATCATTTGGGTGTGGCTCTTGACAATTACTTACTAAAAATGTATCTTTCTACCTGGGGCTGTGGCGGTAATTTGCTTTACTTTAAAAATTATATCTGATAATTACTCCCTGAGAGCACAGGATTTATCTTACTCTTCTTAATATCCTCAATGCCTACAACAGTGCCTGACACATAGTGGATATAAAAGAAATGTCATTTTTTAATTAGTGTAGGAGAATGCACCCTGAATACATTTTCAAGCAACTAATTAACAAGACATTTAGAAAATATAGAATGTGGTGTATTATATCTCACCCTCCCCTTTTTTTGATGACTATAGTATATGAAAGTAAGTCCCAGAGATCATGTCATTTTACTTATGAATTACAAGTATTGAGTGTTATGATATTGAAAAACTAGACTCTTTATATCTTTATTTTCCTGCTCTAAAACAATTTTTAAACTAGAGTTTAAGAAAAAGGAAAGATTAGATTTTTTAAAAAATGAATAAAGAAAGGTTAGTGTTCTATTTGTTTGCTGGAGCCCACCCAAAAAACTTCATCTTAACTTGATCATCTGCAAAGACCCTATTTCCAAATAAAGTCACATTCACAGGTACTGGGGGTTAGCACTTCAACATTTTTTGGAAGGGGCACAATTCAACCCATAAGTTATCATTGTTAGAACTAGATGATTTTGCTTCTTCACTGAAAAATGAATATCTTTCTGCAGGGAACTGACTAGATCCACATAGGGTTTTTTCCCCCTGTTTATTATGGTAAAAGAAATAACTCCAGTCACAAACGCTTATTTTAGACTTCTATATGCCTATCACAAATATAATTTGTCATCTTTTCAAAATTAAAGTTTATAAAGCAAGCGCTATCACCCAAACTATAAGGTATCTATTGAACTGTCTCTCACATATAGAGGAGAAAAATGAAAATGGGCAGAAAGTTTAACATTCATAAAAGTTATGACAAACTTGCACTTGCCTATACAACTGGCAAAAATCCTAGTTTGACAGCACTGTTGGCAAGATTGTGGGTAAACCACTACCTTCATACACTGCTGTGGGAGTGCAGGAGAGGCACGACATTTAGAGAGGGCATTTTGGTGATATCTATTAAAATTATAAATATACTCTGTGACCTAACAGTCCCTCTTCTGGAAAATTATCCTACAGATATATAAGTGCACACATAACGAATTATGTGTGTACCTGGGTTGAACATTTTTATCATAGCAAAAGAATGGAAATAACCTGTATCCATTGACAGAGGCTGAGTAAATAAAAAGCAATGGTACATTGATACAATGGATGGAAAATCTCTCTGTGTACTTATATGGAAAGGACTCTAGGATACATAGTTAAATATAAAAAGCTGCATGCCAGACACTTTTGTGTGAGAAAGGGAGGAGATAATATGAGTATACTGCTTATATTTGTCATTATTTGCATATAGAAATGCTAGAAAGATACTTGGGAAATGAAACATGTGCCTACGGGGGACAGATAGATCAGAATGGATGGAATAGAGGTGGGAGCAAGACTTAAATATATGCCTGTTATATAGTTTTGATATTTGAACCATGTAAGTGTATTACTTATTTGAAAAAATTTTAGTAAAAGCAATAAAGTATGATGAGGTATTAATGCTAATTCTATGAAACACACTCTTTAAAACCCTTCTGTTTTTTGAAAACTCAATTGTTTAAAAAAAAAATCTCCAAAAAATGAGAGAGAGTGGATCAATGAAGCAAATATGACAAAACCTTAACTGTTGAATCTTGGTATAGGTATGTGGTAGTTCATCGTACTAGTCTCTCTAATTTTATGTATTTGAACATTTTCATATTTCCAGTGTTCTCTCAAACATTAGAATTTATAAAACCTCATGAATTACCTAAAAATTGGATAAATTTTTTAAAAGTTAGAGAAATCAGATGTCACTTAAAAATTGTTAATGCCTTAAATGCTTGGCTTTAGAGGAGTCTACCTAATTCAGGGCTTTAAGGCAGTTGGCTAGAAATAACCAGTAAAGCCTCCTTTGAATGGGTCATCTGGTAATGTAAGCCAACCAGGAGAAAAGGAATGCTTGGCAGAAAGATTATTTATTACTGTTGGCCACAGCCTTGCCAATAGTATGTATCATAGTCATAGAAAGAATTATAGATGCCAACTTTTTAAAATCAAACTTCCTCGTCTAGATCCAACTTCTAAAAAAATCATTATTGTTCATTTAAAAATTTTCATTTTAATTGTATTTTAAATTATTAGAGCCATGGTGTAAAAATGTGTATGTTTTACCTCATCAGTGAACACACATCTCCTCCAATATGAGTATATTTATTTATTTATTTATAGATTGTATGCATATACTTGTGTATTAAGACCATTACACTTTCCCTTCCTGCTCACCTTATCCCAGCATATGTAATTAAGTGTTTACATTATTGACTATGGTTAAGAATGTTTACATGATTAAGATTATGTAACATTATCTCATATAAGTGATGTGTTATTCTTACCCC
The DNA here is from genome assembly GCF_949774975.1 of Lagenorhynchus albirostris. Classification (NCBI taxonomy): domain Eukaryota; kingdom Metazoa; phylum Chordata; class Mammalia; order Artiodactyla; family Delphinidae; genus Lagenorhynchus; species Lagenorhynchus albirostris. The sequence continues at coordinate 53,311,988 of NC_083106.1, forward strand.
ATACTGCATTTTTATTTCCTTGAGTTAATAATTGACTTTGTTTGCATGGGTTTTTATGTACTTATTACTAATTAAACCCAAAACTCTATGTTCAGACAAAAAAAAATACATTATGTACACTGTAAAACATGTACAAAATAGAAATTTAAGATAATGAGATAAAAATCAAATTGTAATTATGTATTTCCCATTTCTCATTGGATTGTCTTCTGTGCTTATTCCACTTGGAAACCACTGTATTGGAGCATCCAGGGTGGATGCCAGTGCACAGTCCTCATCCTGCCCTGCTATTGCTTAAGGGCACAATGAAAACAGAAAAGTACAGATTAATAGGAAATTTATCCCCATTTCCTTACTTCTGGAAAACTAAGATCCAAGATTTAATGATGGTGCATCAGTAGCATCATTTTCATATGTTACAATGTAATAATAATTTAGCCCCACGACCCACAAGGACAGGTGTGTTTGCTTGCTTTTATTCTTTGGAGTAGGTACACAATAAACAGTTGTAAAATAGATTCAATAGATGAATACTTGCACTAGTTTCATCCAATTCTCCTAAGCCTTTGAGACGGGAAAGGATTTATTACCACTAGCCAAAAGAGGGTCAAAAATTCAGGGTCGTGCAATATTTAAAAAGGCAACTACATTTTTACCTCATACAGTAAAACATAAGAGTTTGAAAAGCTTTGGCTCATTAAAAATTGATCTTGAAGCAGAAGCCAGAGTAAACAAAAACCTCTAAAAGGATTAAGAATCTAAGTACAAAGATCAAATCAAGGATGTGGCACCCATAAATCTTTTCATTGGGATGAGGTGTTTCACGAAAAAGGGGCTAAAGTGTGGGTCTTTCAAACCATCTATCATTAGAGAAAGAGAGAGAGATGGGAGAACTAATTCAAATCAGAGTAAACTATGGATGTTGTTCATGGCACATTGAGCCAGTAACTGGCTTGTTATCATATAGAAAAGAAGCCTATATTTTGCTAGAGTTATGCTGCCAAAGGCATTACCAACCTTGTCTAAAAGTGTGTGAAATTGTTCTAGACTTTCAACTACAATTTTTTTTAAGGATTAAATAAATGAGGTGTTCTTTTTTCTAAACTTATGTCTTTACTTCTTAACTTATTAATTAATTTAGAAGTCTCTACTAAAGAGGAAAAGGATACTGGAGATATAAAAGATGGATCCCTCTTGAAAGCAAAAAGAAAGCATAAGAAAAAACATAAAGTGAGGCATAAAATGGGAGAAGAGGTGGTACCATTACGAGTACTATCAAAGTAAGTCAACGGTACAAATTATATTCTTGGCATTTGACACACTCCATCAACTACTCTTAAGCTCCTGAGAATCTGGGCAGGCATAGGGTTGAGAAACATGTACAGCCCCCAAGAAAGGGATATTCTTCAACAATCACTTCAAATGTAGCCAAAGAGGTAGTAGAAAAGGAAGAATCTTCTGGGAGTGTTGAGATTGGTAGGGAAGGGGAGCAGAGGCCATGGAGAGCAACACAAACAAGCAAGTTCCTTTTAAGGAACAAAATCAGTACCTAATCAAGGAAGATTTCCCTACAACCGGGTTGGGGGCCTCACAACATCCACCCAGCAAGGGTTCCCAGATTGCTTTAGACCAGTGACTACTGTGTGTCTTTCATTCTTCTTCCTTTCAGAATAAGAGTGTTGACTGCAGAGCCAGTTCTGCCATTGTGTATTGGGTGTGTTCCAGAAATGAAAGGCTGATATCTTATCTCTTCAGTTCATATATTCTGAAATAAAGGGGATTCCCACATGGACCCAATTGGGAACCATTGTGAATCACTCAAAGATCTAGTATTTTGAGCTCCATGCCATAACTGAATGGCACTTTGGGATTGTCTCCCTTGGGAAAGAGGTTACTGATTCTGTGTCTGTGAAGAAGAGACATAAGGTTTTGTGGTGGTAAGAAGGGTGGCCTGTAGAAGATACTTCTGTTGCTCCCCCACATCCATAGCTTCTCTTCTGGTCACTTTCAGGGGGGCAGAGCCACGTGACTAGTTCTAGCCAATGGGTTAGAGGTGGAAATGACACATCTCTATGTGGTTTTCTTTTCTTTTTTTTAACTAGAAGTGCCCCTCAGGGTTGTAGGTACTGATAGCCATGAAGATGTCTCTACTGACTTTTAGGTCAAGTTTTAGATTCTAGATTCTCCTCCAACAAAAATTCACAGAGGGGTCAAAGATTGTCCATAAGAATAGATCTACTGAGAAAATAAACACATTAGGTTTATTTTGTTGCGACATATTTTGAGATGTCAAAGAAGGAAAAGGAAGGGTGCATCAAAACTTTGCAGATTTGGGACTTCACTGGTGGCGCAGCGGTTAAGAATCTGCCTGCCAATGCGGGGGACACGGGTTCGAGCCCTGGGCCGGGAAGATCCCACGTGCTGCGGAGCAACTAAGCCCGTGCGCCACAACTACTGAGCCCACGTGCCACAACTACTGAAGTCTGTGTGCCTAGAGCCCGTGCTCCACAACAAGAGAAGCCACCACAATGAGAAGCCCGTGCACTGCAACAAAGAGTAGCCCCCGCTTGCAGTAACTAGAGAAAACCCGTGTGCAGCAACGAAGACCCAACACAGCCAAAAAAAATTTTTTTAATTAAATTAATTTTTAAAAAACTTTGCAGATTTGCATACAGTTTGTCTTGTTATTTAGCTTTAGCGTAGATTAAACACTTGACTTTGTAAATCGCTATAGAGTTGATGCACGAAGGGTTCCCAGTTGATCCGCCCGGGTCATTCCATCCAGTAGTCTTCCCATTGTAGGTGAAATTGCTGTGCTTTCAGCCCCACAGATCAAGCTAGAAAGATGGTGCTAAAGTACAAATTGTATTTGCTATTTAAGATAAGCACAAACAAGTTAGCTCAAATTATGGGACAGAATTAAAATATTGTGATAGCCATCTTGATTTCCATTTATTAGAAACACAGTATAATGGAGGTTAACCTGGGGCAGGTGGTAAACTAATGTTAAGCAGTTAGTAAAGCTATTCAGAAGTAAATCTAGCTGAAAACCAGAATGTATTTATTGTGATCTGATTGAGTAGGGAGAAATTACATTGTAATTCACCACATTTCCTTTTTTCTATAGTGGAAAATAATCTCTAAAATTGAAAAGAAGGGGAGCAGTTGAAGAATTAACATGTGTTGAATCCTAAGTGCCAGGCCCTGTTCTAAGTATTTATGTACATTATCTTATTTATATCTCATAATAAACCTATGAAATAGACATATTTGTTTCCCTTTACAGAGGAAGATTCTAAGGCTACTCACTTCATGTTTTCAAAGGGTGTTCCACAGATCACCTACACCAAAATCACCTAGCGCTTAACAGAAGTTTAAATTCCTGGACCTCAAATCAATTCCCCTGAATCATAATTTCTGGGACACTTTCAAGAGAACGAACAAACTAAATTATACAGAAGGCATAAAAAATATGAAAGCTTTTTTGGTGGGTGGGTATTAAAGTCATCTGTTAATCTATCTCTGTTCATGACGAAGTTCCTTAGTGACCAGTATCTGTATCTATAATTTCATTTCTGTGTTATAAATGGTCAATTACTAATTTTTTAATCTGCAAATAAAGTACCTAATAAAGAGGTAAGAGATCAGCATTCTAGATTTCAGTGTCTGCCTAGTCTCTTCCTCAATTGACTGTCAGGAATAGCATCAAAAGCAACTGTTAGTGCCATTCTTATCACTGGTAGTTATTTTAAAAATATATCCTTCTTTTCTTTATATTTTGCTTTCCTTATTTCAGTCTCTCTTTAATACTTTCTTATTGTACAGGAATTTTTCTTCTTTCTTTACTGTGCCTTGGGTTTGTCACTAGTTTCTGCTGACTTGATGAGGCATTAAATAATACTCCATTCTCCTTTCCCAGTTCTGAACCAACTAAGATATATACAGAGAAGCAAGACAGATGGAGATTACAACAAAAAAGCTAGATTGAAAACTAGCCAATCAAGCTTCCTAATACTTCTCACCGTCTAGACCTTGGAATGACCCACTTACCTGGAATCACTGCTTCAAATGTCAAGCCCAGAGAGTGGGAACAGAGACAAGCAGTAGCCTCCAGCCATGTTTCTAGAAGACAGTTTTAAGTTGGGTATGGTTATTCGTACATTTGTATTGAGACATATTTAGAATATATATGAGTATATATTGTCACCATGTAGCAGAGAGTTCTGCTTTTTGTGGGTTTTTTTGCTGCCATGTAGCAGAGGTTTCTGGTTGGAAGAGTGTGACACAGTCTGTGGCAATGGTGACATTAGGGGTGGCAATAGCAACCATGAAACAGGGTCAATCAGCTTCAAGTGAAGCCTTCTAAAATGGTATACAGAGAGGAATAAGACTGTCCTGCACTCACAGAATTTATAATTTAGTAAATAAAGGATATGGGAACAACTTATTTTAGTAACAGAAATCAGAAGAGTGACAATAGCCAACATTTATCACGTGCTTACTATATTCCAGGTGATCATAACACTCAATCCTTACCAGAGAATCAACCTTTGTAGGTACTAAAACAATTCTTTCTTTATAAACGGATAAACTGAGACTTGGGGTTGGGGGAGGAGTGGGTATTAAATAGTTTGCTCATGGACACAGGAATAGTAGGTCCTTAAGCTAAGATTTAAACTCAGGAAAAATAATGCAAAGTATTACGAATACAAAAACCAGTAGATCAGATCGGAAGAGAGACTTAACTGGGAAGATGCATGTGTGGTTACTTTTCTCAACAGACCAGCCCCTTGCCTAGAACAGTGTAGCTCCTGTTGAAATTTTTGTGTGTGAATAACCATGATGAGCTTACCATGAGTTTGGGGGAAGGAAGTGGCAGGAGTCATATTTTGTGATTTGTGATTTGAGTCCGTGTTTTCCTCTCTTAGGCTCTTGGTTTGAAGAGAGAGACAGGAAGGAGAAGGGTTTAGCAGGCAAGCTTCAGAACAGACGGAAGCTAAATCTGACAGTGAGAGAAGTGCCAAGAAATCAGGTCCCAGAGATTATGGTGGATTCAGACAGATAGGTAGGGCAATTAGAATATGCAAGTAATTAGCCAGAGCTAATTAGTTAACAAGGGACTTCCAGCCTAAGCATTGACAACACAAAGTTGCAAAGCAGTTGAAACAGCTAAAGTAAGGCTTTAGATGTTGAAACTGTTCCCAAAGTAAAACATACCAACTGAAGCAGCGAACACAGTTGTGAACAGGTCCAAAATACCAGAAGTGGGATATTTCTATTTTTCTTAAAGGTAGCAGAGAAAACTAAAGATCAAGGAGTCATAGATATAAGTTAAGATTTACTCTGAAAGGAATGTGACTTGTATCTAAAAAGATGTGTTTCTTTAATATCACTTTCTGTATATTTTTTACTTTGTATAATGAGTAGCTAACTAATTTATAGTATTTGCTTAATAAAAGTTTATATATTTACATTAAACATTTACTTCTCCATTTTGCAGAGCTAACTTCTGGAGCTTAAAGGAGTGTCATAGATTCCAGCTAGGAGACTGTGCTTCTGAATCCTGGTAGGGCAGCCCGACACTCTCTTATATGAGGAACCATAAGAAATGTCTGATGGATGGGAGATGGAAGGATGCAGAAGGTGACGTTGGTTATTAATCTATCCAGTGTGAACCTCAAAGCAGGTTACAGAATTTCCTTTTTTGCTTAGGGGCCCCAGATCCCTGGGAGAAAGCTTTGCATCTAACAGCTAGGTCCTTGTGAAAATGAAATTAGGACAAAGGGCAGATGAAATCCCCCCAACCTCTGTAGAGGATGGGGGTTGGAATTAATGTGTCAGACAGGGAAACAATTCACCACATAGCAAAAGAGAGTTTCTTCTGGATCATCAGGAAGAGGATATTCTTTTCAGTCTATTTTTTTTTTTCTGTCATTCAGGTTCAGTGAATTTTATTTATCTGTCCTCAAGTTCACTGCTTCAATCCTGTCATCACTTTACAAGTGAGCCCATCCAGTGATTCATTTATTTTGGTTATTGTGCTTTTCAGTTTTCTATTTTCCATTTGTTTTTTTTTCCTTAACTTACATTTCTTTGTTGCAATTTTCTGTCTTTTCATTTGTTTCAAGGGAAATCATAATGGCTTGTTGAAGCATTTTTATGGTGGCTCTCTACAATCCATGTCAGATAATTCCAACATCTGATACATCTTAGTGTTGGTGTTGTTTCATTTTGCTTTTCCCATTTAGTTGTGATTTTTCCTGGCTCTTAGTATTAGAGGCGATTTTCTGTTGTATCCTGGATATTTGGGCTGTTGTGTTCGGAAATTCGAGGTCCTGTTTAAATCTTTTATTTTAGCAGGCAGTCACTCTGCTCAGGTTTAGCATGCAGGACCTGGTGTATTTGTAGCCTGTGGTTTCAATGACAATTTAATATTCAGAGCCTTTGCTGTACTATTTTGGTCTGCTTCTCTCCTCTGGTGCCACTAGGGTTTCCACTGATCCTTGCTGTTGCCACCTGTGGGGCTGAGAGACACCTCCCCAGTGCAAGCCACCTGGCTTCTAGGTGGGAAAAGGAAGTCTTCAGCCCATGGGGATGATAAGTTGTTCCCCTGGGCCACTTGTTTTCAGAGGAGCTTCCACTCTGTCCCCCTTGCCAGTGTCACTTGGCCTGTCTGGTGTTGTTGGCAGGACTCTTGTTTGATCCAGGGGAGGAATGAGTCTACCTGGGCCACCTCCTGCCACTAGGTTGGGATTTGGAAGACATGGAGTATGAGTTACCTCTTAGTGCTGGGTGGGGAGGATCATAAGATACCCAGCCACTGTGTCGTTTCTCCAGCCTTGGGTCCCTAGTCTATGGTTGCCTCTTTTGTCATTTCCAGGGTTTATAGTGGTTCTTGGTTAGAAAAGTCTATACCATTTTGTCTGGATCAAAAGCCCACCGGAAAGTCTACTTTAAAAGTCGGTGTTGGGGCTTCCCTGGTGGCGCAGTGGTTGAGAGTCCGCCTGCCGATGCAGGGGACGTGGGTTCGTGCCCCGGTCTGGGAGGATCCTGCATGCCGCGGAGCGGCTGGGCCCGTGAGCCGTGGCCGCTGGGCCTGCGCGTCCGGAGCCTGTGCTCCGCGGCGGGAGAGACCACAACAGTGAGAGGCCCGGATAACGCAAATAAATAAATAAATAAATAAATAAAAGCTTGTGTTGTCATTTAAATATTCTCTAGCCAGGGCTTCCCTGGTGGCGCAGTGGTTGAGAGTCCGCCTGCCGATGCAGGGGACACGGTTCGTGCCCCGGTCCGGGAGTATCCCACATGCCGCGGAGCGGCTGGGCCCGTGAGCCATGGCTGCTGAGCAGGCGCGTCCGGAGCCTGTGCTCCGCAACGGGAGAGGCCACAACAGTGAGAGGCCCGCATACCGCCAAAAAAAATAAAAATAAAAAAATATTCTCTGTCAATCCTTGAGGGACTTAGAACATTCATTGAACAAATATTATTGAGTACTTACTATGTGCCGGGAAGTGCCCTGGAGATATGGAAATGAACAAGATAGATTTGGTACCTTCCCTCATAGAGGGGACTGTTCAGTAGAGTGAGGAATTATTTCATAGTAAAAGTTATAGTTGGAGGCCAAAAGGGTATCATTTGTTTATTTTTTAAATAAATATTTTATTTTTTGGCTGTGTTGGGTCTTCGTTGCTGTGCACGGGCTTTCTCTAGTTGGCGGCGAGCGGGGGCTACTCTTCGTTGTGGTGCGCAGGCTTATTGCGGTGGCTTCTCTTGTTGCGGAGCACGGGCTCTAGGCGCATGGGCTTCAGTAGTTGTGGCATGCGGGCTTAGTTGCTCTGTGGCATGTGGGATTTTCCCAGATCAGGGCTCAAACCCGTGTCCCCTGCATTGGCAGGAGGATTTTTAACCACTGTGCCACCAGGGAAGTCCAAAAGGGTATCATTTAGAAAGAACATTTATCACCTCTCTGTCTTCCACTGTGGGGTCAATACAACAAAGACCACATTATGGCTGGAGATGCAAAGTGTGCCAACTTCAGGATGATAGTGAAAATGGTAGCCCAGAAAGCATTGCCAAGGACCAGAATCCTGCAATGTTTGCCAAAGAACATGAGCTACATGGACTAGTCAGAGGAATGGACTTGGGAATCCCAGTCCTGATAGTAGGTAGAGGCTCAAGCCAATTCTCATCACCTCCCAGAACCACATTGGGCAGAGATGTAGAGGATGGTATGGTTATTCCAAGGGTTGTTTGGACAATAATAGGAAACATGAACAGGAGGGCTGTGTTTCAACTAATAAGACTAATAAGAAACAGAATTGGGACTCAAATATTATCTATGATATTGATTCATAAAACAGTGTTTTTATCTAACAACTCGCTTTGCTATGGTGATGCTTCTATCTTCACAATAAAGCTGTGGGGCAGTTAGCCATAAAATAAACAGTTGATTCAGAGTGGTGTGGAGATGCTCAAATTCTTTAGACTCTCAGATTTCTGCAGGGTTCCCTAAGGGCTTGAAATACAGGCATCCCTACTTAGCTGAACTGGTGACTTGGAAGGGGTTTTAATAATAATTAGTGCATTATGAGGGAATTGTCTGGTTCAAGTTATAATATCTGTGTGTGTGAGAGAGCATGTGTAATGTAATCACCATCTCATAGAAACACCTGGGAGGTTGTTTCAAGGGCTTGTGATTGATGCCTATGGTCTACTAAACTGGAATAGTTTTCATGATAATTGGGAAAATCAGTTAGAGCACATCTATAAATGCGAAAGCAGTTCCAGCATCCTCAAATATTTGAACATTTCTTAAGTCAGTTAATTCAAAAGAGGCTCTAGACCCCGTTTTCTTCAATATTTTCTTCAGATTGATATTTAGATTATATTGAATACAATTTTCGTTGCATTTCAAGAAGATTAGTGCCCTTTCTCAGCCTATGTACTTGTTCTAATGTACTTATCTTCATTTGGAAAAATTTTTATTATTGGTGCTTCTTTAATAATTATTCTATCCATTTTTCTGCAAAGTATTTTCTTATTATTTACATATAACCATTCTACATGTAAATTTCTAGTGCTAAAATTTTATCTGCTGCAATATTAAAGCTGATTAATTTTCTAAACTCTAATCTTAAAGTTATTGAAATGAAACAAGTTTATTGAAAAATTAGAACAGGATAGAGTACATAATATACCAAGTAGAATCCTCAGAGTAACAGTTTGGTATATACTTTTCCATGGCATCAACAAGGCATTCCTTTACTTGAGATTATTTGTAGTATTATCAGAAGTAAGTCAAGATAAGGTACCCACTGTACCCCCATTTAAAAAAATTTTTGGCCATGCTGTGTGGCTTGCAGGATCTTAGTTCCCTGACCAGGGATCGAACCTGCACCCTCAGCAGTGAAAACATGGAGTCCTAACCACTGGACCATCAGGGCATTCCCTGTACACCCCTTTTGAAGATGCAAGACTAAAAGCATGGGAGGCAGCAAGAAAAGCAGAGACTAAGCCGCCTGGAGCCCGCTGCAGATGGTCGGTTGTAATAGAACCTGTGGCCCCTAGCTTCCATTTTAAAAATTCTCTAACCTGGCTTCTTAATCAGGGCGAGAGAGCTCTGAAGGGTAAGAGAGAGGGGAGTCGATATTAGAAACCAAATTTGCTCAGAGGAACGAAAATGATTAGATGGAAAAGAATAAGTTGACTATCTCAAAAAAACAAAAAAAGAAAGAAAGAAAAAATCATGGAGTATCACACTAACCTGATTTTTTTAATCAAATTCTTTGGGGTTTCTGTTTTTTGTTTGTTTGTTTTATTGAAATATAGTTGATTTACAATGTCCTGTTAGTTTCAGATGTACAGCACAGTGATTCAGTTATACATATTTATGTACATATATATATATGTATGTATTCTTTTTCAGATTCTTTTCCCTTATAGGTTATTACAAAATAATGAGTTTAGTTCCCTGTGCTGTAGAGTAGGTCCTTGTTGGCTATCTATTTTATATATAGTAGTGTGTATATTTAAATCAAATTCTTTGACCAACACCCGAGGACATTCCATTGAGTAAGAACGCTAAAATACTTTTCATACTTTGGCGTAACTGGGCAATGGTAGAGTTTTTAACATAAAGCCCTAACACTGTGGCTTCCTTCAGCCCATGGGCTTTTAACCACCCACCCACCCACTCTTAGGCAACCAAGGGACTGATTATAGGATAAAAAGCATCAAAATGAAACCCCCACCTCATATTCTAAAATAATGATTCAAAGAGTCCCCAAATGAATAAGGAAAGGCATTAAGATGATTCCACCACACTATTTTTTGGCAAATAGCAAGAGACACTCCCATGAAACCTGTACAGAAATGCTAGAAGAAAAACAGAATGGACTAGAGGATGTAAATGATAAAGAGTACACTTCAGAAGAACAAAATTTTACATAATTTCTTTGAGTCTCAAGGAGATTAAAGAAAATAAGGACTCTACAAAACAAGAAAAGAATGTCAAATAACCCTAATTCTATCTCTAAACCTTCATATAATCTTTAATAAAACAAGTAAACAAAAATAGTTTAAGAATTTTTTTCTTCATCTTTAAAATGTAAATGAAAATATATAATCAAGTTATGTAGGAAAGAACTGTCGATACACATTGAACCCACTTAAACACAGAATTAAATTCAATAACTCTGGTAATTATAGTTAGAAAGTGGAATATAAATCTTATAATCACTGAAAGAAAATTTTAGTGTATTATAATGATTTAACTAATAGTCTGGGACAAAATTCTCAGAGCATGCAAACAAAAATGTGAGGCTGGGGAAAATGGAAAGCAATATTAGAGCCTTATTTTACTTCTCTGTCATAAGGCACGCTCAATAGAAATGTTAATTCTGTGGTGTGATTTTTACCTTGTTTTTATTTTTAAATAAGAAAAAAACATTTTCATATTCTTAAAACTAAGTTCAGGTGGTGGAAGAGACAGGGGCTATTTAATTAGCCTCACGTGTTATGGAACCTTACTTATGGAAGAGATCTCTGATACTACCTATGAAAATATATCTAATGACCTAACAAATTCTATTGTTTCACTGCAGACTCTGAGCAAAATGATGCCAGTCAGCTGAGCCAACTGTGTACATTCCTCACTCAACCCCAGACAGCTTAATAATAGTTCATTAAGCAGCTAATTAGACTTGCAGTACTTCCAGCCACAGGCTCACAGACCCCGCCCAGTCGGCACACCTTTGCCATGCTCCTTTCTCCTGGCGCATCTCGCTTTGTTTTCCTGCTCAGAAGTGGCCCAAGAGGGATTTTTATGTTCCAGGAAAAACAAGCAAACAATTTTTGTATTTTAAGCAGCCTGTCAATGCACTGATCTTGATTTGTTTTGTTGACTATGCTTCAAAAGAGATGCACAAGGGAACTTAGTGATTCTATGGCCTAAATCTGAAAGGAGAGACTGAAAATAGTTGTTGGGCAGGTGCCAAGAAGCAACACAGGCAGCACGTGTGCAGGACCATAGCTAGTGTGGTTCTTTTGTGAAGAACATCTTGGTCTCATGACCTGAAGGAACTCCCAAATACTTAGATTCAAAGTCCAGTTATTTGGTTCTTGAGATGATAGGGTACTGCTTGTAGAGAATCCTTGCACATAGAATTTTGTCCTGGTCCTGATTTGGCAAAGTGCCAGTTGGTGAACCTCCAGGGCTTGCAAAACGGTCATTTAAAGTTAGATTTTTTTTCTTGTTTTAAGAATTGTCACCATAATTGAGTTTATTATTTTCTAAATATATTATTTTATATATTTCAAGCAAACCTTTCATATGTTTTCCAATTATCTTTTCTCATAAATCATAACCTTAAAGAAAAAAATGAAACTGACATCAGAACCATTGGCAGGATTTCAGTTCATAAGTGCTGACATCTAGTGGTTGTTGCAATTCTTTGATAAAGTGATAAAGTATTATCCAGGGAGTCTTTTCTGCAGCTTCTATCAGAATAAGTGATTTTAAAAGTACTTACTTCAAAATGTAGTTAATTTTATTTATCCTTATAAAACTCTATGCATTTCAAATAGTTTGGTTAAGAAAAATCAGTCTGAAACCTTGAGATTAAACAAACTTTTTTCCCCTGCAAGTATGTCCTTCACAGGTGTGGTGCTTTCCCATCATAACATTCTGCTCTATGCAGTGATTTTCAGGAAGGGCATGGAGGAGAGGTGGAAAGTCCTAGGTTACAGGTAAGGAGTTTCCTACACCTCTTGAAACTTACTAGTTTTAACTTTGTTTTTAGTGTCTGCTTATAAATGTGGATAGCATTGATGGATGGTCACGATGCTTAAATTCATTAGAATTTCCTGGAAGCTTAGATCTGGTATTATTTTGGTGATCAAAACTACCTCTTAGAATGAAAACACACTTATTAGGCATGTGCCCAGACTAGCCCTAGGAATGCAACATGAATTATTGTGAAACTTAATGTTGAGAAATCCTAAGATCAGGAAAACAAATGTGTCATGAAATAACTGCAATTTAGTATGAGAGGCAGAACTTTTGACTGTGGTAAAGATTGAAAAGCACAAAGGAGGAAATTGGAGAGATGGAGAAAAAACTTCACATAGAAGTGATCTCTAAACCATGTTTTGAAGATTATTTGTGAATTATCTAGGTGACAAAAAAGAGGAATTCTAAACAGGCATTATTCATTAGCCATTCCATAAATATTTGTTGAGCACCTACCATATGGTAGGTGCTGCATGGGGTACAACATGTGCAAAGGCTGGAGATATAAATGGTATTTTAGAGTATGCTATTGCCAAAGCAGAAAATAGCAGAAATTAGGGGAGCAGTAGGAAATGAAGGTGTGTAGTGGGGAAAAACAAATCTGAGTTCAAATCCCATATCCACCACACTTACTTAGTCTATAGATTTAAGCAAGTAACATGAGCTCACTAAATATCAGTTCTCCCATCTGTACAGTGCAAGAAAGACTGTTTCATAGGTTATTGGGAAAGTTAAATGAGTTAATAGATGTGAAAGTTCCTGGCACTGAATAAGGACTAAAATGTTAGTTATTGTATCTATCATCTTTTGCTGTATAATAAATAACCATGAACATATTTTTGGCCTGCAATAACTAGCATTTATTTTCATGCTCATAGGTCTGCAGTTCAACTGCTAATCAGCTGATCTAAGCAGGGGTTGGCTGGGAAGCTCTGCTTCAGGTTGTGGGTCCAGCCCACATATCTCATTCTAGTCTCAGGCCGCAGGGACCAAGGGTATCACAGTATGTTCTTAGAGTGATGGCAGAAGAACAAGCCCAACCATGCAAGCTCCTTTTAAGCCCCTGTTCATGTCACATTCCTAACATACCATTGGTCAAAGCAATCACATGGGCAAGTTGAAAGTCAAAGGGTGGGAAATCACCCTGTGCCTCCATGGAGCCATGACAAGGATGTGGATGTATAATATTACCAAAGGGAATAAGATTTGGCAGTGATTTATTTTGTTATATTTCTTTTATTGCAAAGGCCTTGTATATTATCCTAAGGAGTTTGGACTTCATCCTGCAGGCAATGGGAAAACACCTGATCAAACCTGTGACTTTAGAACAGGTTCTCCTGATGCCATGGAGAGTAGAATTGAAGAGAAACATGACTAAAAGCAGAAATACCAGTTGCAATAATTTTTATTCTTTTAAAAAAATTTTATTTTATTTATTTTTATACAGCATGTTCTTATTAGTTACCCATTTTATACATATTAGTGTATACATGTCAATCCCAATCTCCCAATTCATCCCCCCCACACTTTCCCCCCTTGGTGTCCATACGTTTGTTCTCTACATCTGCATCTCAATTTCTGCCTTGCAAACTGCTTCATCTGTACCATTTTTCTAGATTCCACATATATTTGTTAATAAACGATATTTGTTTTTCTCTTTCTGACTTATTTCACTCTGTATGACTGTCTCTAGGTCCATCCACATCTCTACAAATGACCCAATTTCGTTCCTTTTTATGGCTGAGTAATATTTCATTGTATATATGTACCACATCTTCTTTATCCATTCGTCTGTCACTGGGCATTTAGGTTGCTTTCATGACCTGGCTATTGCAAATAGTGCTGCAATGAACATTGGAGTGCATATGTCTTTTTGAATTATGGTTTTCTCTGGGTATATGCCCAAGAGTGGGATTGCTGGGTCATGTGGTAGCTATATTTTTAGATTTTTAAGGAACCTCCATACAGGTCTCCATAGTGGCTGTATCAGTTTACATTCCCACCAACAGTGCAAGAGGGTTCCCTTTTCTTTTTTTTTTTTTTTTTTTTTTGCGGTACGCAAGCATGTGGGATCTTCCTGGACCGGGGCACGAACCCGTGTCCCCTGCATCGGCAGGCAGACTCTCAATCGCTGCGCCGCCAGAGAAGCCCGAGGGTTCCCTTTTCTCCACACCCACTCCATCATTTGTTGTTTGTACACTTTCTGATCATGGCCATTCTGACCACTGTGAGGTGATACCTCACTGAAGTTTTGATTTGCATTTCTCTAATGATTACTGATGTTGAGCATTTTTTCATGTGTTTGTTGGCAATCTGTATGTCTTCTTTGGAGAAATGTGTATTTAGGTCAACTGCCCATTTTTTAATTGGGTTGTTTGTTTTTTTGATATTGAGCTACATGAGCTGTTTTTGTATTTTGGAGATTAATCCTTTGTCCATTGCTTCATTTGCAAATATTTTCTCCCATTCTGAGGGTTGTCTTTTCATCCTGTTTATGGTTTCCTTTGCTGTGCAAAAGCTTTTAAGTTTCATTAGGTCCCATTTGTTTATTTTTGTGTTTATTCTCATTACTCTAGGAGGTGGGTCAAAAAAGATCTTGATGTGATTTATGTCAAAGAGTGTTCTGCCTGTGTTTTCCTTTAAGAGTCTTATAGTGTCTGGCCTTACATTTAGGTCTTTAATCCATTTTGAGTTTATTTTTCTGTATGGTGTTAGGGAGTGTTCTAATTTCATTCTTTCACATGTAGCTGTCCAGTTTTCCCAGCACCACTTATTGAAGAGGCTGTCTTTGCTCCATTGTATATTCTGACCTCTTTTGACATTGATTAGGTGACCATAGGTGCGTGGGTTTACCTCTGGGCTTTCTATCCTGTTCCACTGATCTATATTTCTGTTTTTGTGCCAGTACCATACTGTCTTGATTACTGTAGCCCTGTAGTATAATCTGAAGCCAGGGAGTCTGATTCCTCCAGCTCCGTTTTTTTTTTTTTTCTCAAGATTGCTTTTGCTATTCAAGGTCTTTTGTGTTTCCATACAAACTGTAACATTTTTTGTTCTAGTTCTGTGAAAAATGCCATTGGTATTTTGATAGGGACTGCATTGAATCTGTAGATTGCTTTGGGTAGTATAGTCATTTTCACAATATTGATTCTTCTAATCCAAGAACATAGTATATCTCTCCATCTGTTTGTGTCCTCTTTGATTTCTTTCATTAGTATTTTATAATTTTCTGTGTACAGGTCTTTTGCCTCCTTAGGTAGGTTTATTCCTAGGTATTTTATTCTTTTTGTTGCAATGGTAAATGGGAGTGTTTCCTTAATTTCTCTTTCTGATCTTTCATTGTTAGTGTATAGGAATGCAAGAGATTTCTGTGTATTAATTTTGTATCCTGCAACTTTGCTAAATTCATTGATAAGCTCTAGTAGTTTTCTGGTGGCCTCGGTAGGAATTTCTATATATAGTATCATGACATCTGCAAACAGTGACAGTTTTACTTCTTCTTTTCCAATTTGTATTCCTTTTTCTTCTCTGATTCACATGGCTAGGACTTCCAAAACTATGTTGAATAATAGTGGCTAGAGTGGGCATCCTTCCCTTATTCCTGAGTTTAGAGGAAATGCTTTCAGTTTTTCTCCATTGAGAGTAATGTTTGCTGTGCATCCATCATACATGGCCTTTATTATGTTGAGGTAGCTTCCCTTTATGCCCACTTTCTGTAGAGTTTTTATCATAAATGGGTGTTGAATTTTGTCAAAAGTTTTTTCTGCATCTATTGAGATGACCGTATGGTTTTTACTCTTCAATTTGTTAATATGGTGTATCACATTGATTGATTTGCATATATTGAAGAATCCTTGCATCCCTGGGATAAATCCCACTTGATCATGGTGTATGATCCTTTTAATGAGTTGTTGGATTCTGTTTGCTAGTATTTTGTTGAGGATCAATATTGATCTGTAATTTTCTTTTTTTGTAGTATCTGGTTTCTTTTTGTCTGGTTTTGGTATCAGGGTGATGGTGGCCTCATAGAATGAGTTTGAGAGTGTTCCTTCCTTTGCAATTTTTTGGAAGAGTTTGAGAAAGATGGGTATTAGCTCTTCTCTAATGAAACCATCTGGTCCTGGACTTAGTTTGTTGGAAGATTTTTAATCACAGTTTCAATTTCAGTGCTTGTGATTGGTCTGTTCATATTTTCTATTTCTTCCTGGTTCAGTCTTGGAAGGTTGTGCTTTTCTAAGAATTTGTCCATTTCTTCCAGGTTGTCCATTTTATTGGCACAGAGTTGCTTGTAGTAGTCTCTTATGATGCTTTGTATTTCTGTGGTGTCCGTTGTAACTTCTCCTTTTTCATTTCTAATTTTATTGATTTGAGCACTCTCCTTCTTTTTCTTCATTGCGGTGCGTGGGCTTCTCATTGTGGTGGCTTCTCTTGTGAAGCATGGGCTCTAGGTGCGTGGGCTTCAGTAGCTGTGGCACGCAGGCTCAGTAGTTGTGGCTTGCAGGTTTAGTTGCTCTGTGGCATGTGGGATCTTCCTGGACCAGGGATCGAACCCATGTCCCCTGCATTGGCAGGCGGATTCTTGACCACTGCACCACCAGGGAAGCCCTGCAATAACTTCTTAATCTAGAGATGACAAAGGCCTGAGCTAGAAATGTGCCTTGGCCTGCATAGAGGCAAGAGACTCCACTGAATAAAGAGAAGAGAGTAATAGGGTAAGTTAAATCCTGAGGCTGAATCCTAAAGAATTTATTAATTTTATTTTATTTGCTTCATTTTTTAATTAGAATTTTTTAAATTATTGAATAAATCTGACTAGAACAGTTCTTTAGGCCATGGAATTTAGACTTGATAACTAGAAGTAATCTTAAATTGAATAAGATAATCTCTTTGTCAGATGGATGTAGAAAGTGAGGCTCAGAGGCAGCTTATACTGATTTGTGAAAGCCAATTGCTAAATTTTCAGGAACTTTGTGAGTTGATTTACACAATCCTTATTAAAAATTAAATTGTATAAACTTATAATGAAATAAATTATACTAAAAATAAAGGTAATTATACTGCCTCCAGCCAAGATGGAGTAACAGGAAATGACCTGACTTGTCCACCTGAAAAAGAAAATTTTCAACTTAGACAAAAATATATGAAACAACAGTTTTCTAGATAGTGGACATCTGGTAACAAAAGACAGCGATCCCTGAGAGATGAGAAACAAACAAAAAGAAGCCTGCAAGTGGCCCCAGCTTACTGCCTTGAGAAAGGTTCCAGGCAATGGAGCAAAGAGGGAGCACACAGCCAGAGCCTGGACTCACTGAGTTGAGATAGAGCTGAGGGTCTAGTGAGACCACGGGAGCTACAGTTCTCAGGACAAAGTAGCAGAGGAGAGAGCTGCAGGGAGAGAGCATCTTAGAGCTCTGGACAGGGTCCCTCTGGAATATTCTGCAGAGTGCTAACCAGTACCTGTATATAACGAAATTACTTGATCCTGGCAAAACAACTATCTGAAAGGATTACCAAAAATAGTATTCTATGCTCACACATGATGTGAAATAGTACCTGTTCCCGCCAGCTGGAAAAACTCATAATTTGGATAAAATACTCAGAAAGGTCTTGCCTCAGTAGTGGGGAACATCTAACTCTAGACTAACTACTGCTCTGTCCTCACCTTAAAAACCCTAAAAATTGAGGCTCAAAAGGAACAAACTGTTTTTAAGTAACTTAACTACATCTCAGAAAAACTCAAGAAAATTTAGAGGAGTACAAAAACATGCAGCACTCAACAAAGTAAAATTCACAATATCTAATGCAAGATTACCAGGATTGCAAAGAAGCAGTTAAACAGGAGTTATAAAAAGAAAAATTAATCAATTAAACCCAACTCAGAACAGACGCAGAGGTCATAATTAGCAGAAAGACTGTAAAACACTTATTTATTTTAGCTATATTCCATGTGGTCAACATTTAAGTAGAAACACTGAAGACAGAAAAAAAGACCCATATATAATTTCTAGAGATGAAACTACAAGGTTGGAGATGAAAAGATATACTAGAGTGGATTAACAGCTGATTAGACATTGCAGAAAATGGATGAACTTGAATACATAGCTATAGAAGCTGTTACAATGAAACTCAAAAGAGTAAAAGGAATTTTTTTTTTTTTTTTTTGGCTGCGCCCCATGGCATGCTGGTGTGGGATCTTAGTTCCCTGAGCAAGGATTGAACCCATGCCCCCTGCAGTGGAAGCACAGAGTCTTAACCACTGGACCACCAAGGAAATCCCAAGAATTTTTTTTAAAATGAGAGTCATTAAACTTTGAGATAGAAACAACCCAAACATCCATCAGTAGGTAGATAGATAAACAAATTATCGTATATTCATACAATGGAATATGCTCAGCAATTAAAAGGATACATTATTGATATATACAACATGGGTGAATCTCAAAATAATTAGTCTGTGAGAGATGCAAGATAACAGTAGGGTACACACTGTATGATTCTACTCTTATAAAGTCCTAGAAGATCCAAATTATTGTGACAGAGAGCAGATCAGTGGTTGCCTGGGGAATAGAGTGAGGATGGGAGGGGCAAAAGGGAGGGATTACAAAAGGGCACAAGGGAAATTTTGGGGGTGGTGGATATTTTATTGATGGTTTCATGGGTGCATACATATACCAAAAATTATCAAATTGTACACTTTAAGTAAGTGCTATTTATTTTATGCCAGTTAGACCTTAATTTAAAAAAAAAAGTCTGACCCACAGTAGTAATTCAGTAAAATTCAGCTATTTTGAACACACGCACACAGGTAAATACTTAGGACTCATCATTTCCTAATGATTTTTCTATACTCTATTGCCATCTATGTTCTTGCGGTTACTGTTTACATCTATTATGTGTGTATGGTAGCAGTACTATGTGATGTGCCACTTTGCATCTCTTCACAACTCCACTTTCAGTGACATCACGCTGGTAGCTTGAAATAGGTCATGGTGGGAACATATACATCACAGAAATTGGCAAATGCTACAAATCATGGCCACTCATCTCCCACCACCCCCCATTCCAAGAACCTGTAGTTAGCTAGTTAGAGATACAGGTCTAAAACCAGGTGTCCTATTCCTAAGGCCAGTGATCCTTTCACCCAACCATGCCACCCATCTTACCAGCATAACTAGAAACTGCTCAGAGACACACTGGGGAGGGGGGAGACTGAATCAGAGACTGAAAGGGCCCTTTCCTTCTGCCTTCCAGCCAGAGGAAGACTTCGAGGCACAAGACATTTTCTTCATTGTCTCCTCTCATTTTCATTTCTTTGCTACCCCCCACCCCCCGTTACTCCTTTTCCACCTTTTTTTCTTCTGATAAAGGAAGAGATCTGCTCTCAGAGAGCAGTGCTTTAAAAAAGGAATATATTATTTATGTTATTTATGGTAGAATTTCAGCAGTCAATGGAAATGATTTTTTTTTCTAGCAAGGGTTCTTCCCAACACCTCTGTGATTATAACATATGAATATGGCAACTATATTTCTGCCCCCAAGTGGGCCATATAACTTGAAGATGAAATTTATGCATTTCCATGGTTTATTTGAAATCTGGATTTTTACCAGAAAATCCACAAATGCTGAATTCCTCAGTCTTTACCAGCCTGTGGGTACAAATGGCGTTAAATAAGTGATCAATCAAATTTCACATTACTGCCCCCACCTACTATCAGTGGACTTCCAGGATCCCTCTGAATCTTAAGGAATGATTCACATCAGCTTAGGAAGCCCTCTCATATCTGGGATTCTGGTCACCTGGTTAATGTGAAGGGAAGCCCCTGAAAGTGGTACCTGGCATTGTTGCCCACTTCCAATATAATATTGAATCTATTGAAGGCGCCATCTTTCATTGCTTTCAGAGCTGCCAAATCTGGAGGTGCTGAAGCCGCCCTGCATTTTCTGAAGCTATTGTTGGTGATGCCAAGTCATGCTGTGCTGTGAGAAGACAGGTGGATAATACCCCTGTTCCTCACTATGTCCAGCTGTGTTCCCTTAGCTCCTAGAGTACCGTATAATGTGTTCCTTGGAATTTTTTTTTTTTTTGTAACTTCTCTTTCTGGAGGGCTCCAAGTATCCAAGACACAGAACATACTGTTTTCTCCATCTGTGGCCTCAGGTATGTGGTTGGCGGGAGTGTGCAGGTATGGGAGACAGCAGGGGAGAAAAGTAGAAAAACAAAAGTCTGGTCCAGACATGGCTAAATGCTGATTTTGACTCAGTACGGCCCCGTTACATCCAATAATGTGAATAACCTTCGATTTTTCCTATGGTGGTAAAAACTGGTCTCTTTTAAACTCTCTGACCCAATTCTCGCCATAGAGGTGAGATGTCTGGGCAGCACATACAGAGATGGTCTTTGGTTGACTAAGGAAATTGATGTGTTACATCAGATCATATTGCCCAGTAGCTTAGCTTTTGTTTTTTTACCAATGATCCTTCTCATCCTATCACTTAATCTGGTATGTTTATTTTTGTGGGATAAAAATTGAGAAGGGTACATTTGAAAGACAGAGAGAAATGCAGAGAGAAAGAACCCTCTCCTGTTCCTTCTTTCAGATAATGTTAGCATTAACTAAGGTATAGATCCTGGCACGTGAAATCAATTTTATAGAGAAAAAGGAGGCACTGAGGTGTTAAATGTCTTAAATTTACAAAGGCCCTTAAGGCAGAAATGAACTGAGAGCCTGTGTCCCTCCACTCCTAGATCAGCAGCCAACCCAATGTGTTGGCTGCTTGTCACCATGTATTATCTACTCAAATCATAAAGTCCCATCTGCTGATAAATGTTACGGAGGAACATCTTTTTGTTATATTTTGATATTTGTTCATGACTGCAGCCCATGCAGTTGCTGAGGATTTTCATGTACAGAGCCTTTATATGATGGGTATTTGGGAAATAATGAAAGCCTTACAGAATGGTAGAGAATCTTCTGACAAATCATAAACCCCTAGGAATGCAGTTTTGTTAAATAGTGTGTTTTTACATCTCCTGTAATTCTCCAGAGGCAGATGACCTGCAAATACATGAAAATCAAAAACTCTGAAGGTTTAAAATCATACTTTAAGTTCTAAAGCTGCAGAAGCAATTGAATGATTTAGTTCAGGCAGGGGGTTTGTAGGGCTTGGTTCTAATATTAGACAAATCAGTTCCCTCATCTCTAGCTGACCTATTTATTCATCCATCCAAGTCATTACCCTAATCTCTATAGCTCCTGTGTTCTGTACCGTAATTAGCACATATGGGATCCATTTGTAGCAGACAGTGCCACCTCCTTGATAGTAAGTTTAATCTAAATTCATACATTTATGAAAAACTTCCTCCCCTAAGAGGAGTGGCAGATTGATTAATTGAAACAGGTAAGGTGTACCTTGGCAATAGCTGTCAGGCAAATGCAGAACTCTCTTCACTCCAGACGTGAGTACTGCTCTATAACGTGACACTGGAGACCTCTTCGCTACATGAGAGGGTATGTCCAGTACCTTATGGAGGTGGGAGGTAATGATTGCACAAACTAGTTAACTGAATGGCTGTGCAATGACCACTCCTACTCATCTGGTCATATTCTATTAGCTCCTTTATATATCTTTTGAAATTATATATGAAAGCTGTGTTCTGCAAAAGTAAGAACTGTGAACTAGAGAAAATACGTAAATATGTTTATATAATTATATATACACATTTTATATATTCAGTATCATATATGTATATATATATAACATATATTTCATCTGTTTCTTATATCTAAATACACACACCTATCCACATACAAGTTTTCTCCATATAATATAGAAGGAAAGTTTTCTTCTCTCAAGTTATTGCTTAAACAGTTCTGTCATGAAGAAGAAAATCAAGGAGGGTAGTGATATTCCACTTGAGTTTGTCAGCAGTCTTTCTTATTAATTTACTCCTATAAACATTGCTGCTCATAGGGAATGGACACATATCCTTTTCCAAAGGACAAATTAATTTTAACTTTCAAAAAAACCAAACCATAAATAGCATGGCCGTATCATTCCTTTGAAAAAAAGCCTGGCACATCTTCTTTAGAAAGTTATTTATATTTCTCTAGTTTTCATTGATAGACCCTCATCCCACTACTTTCTTTAGACCAATTAACTCTAATCTTCTAACTTTTTTCCTGGCAGGAGTTGGCAAATTATGTCCTATGGATCAAATCTGGCTTGTGGTCTAAGAATTTTTTTTTAACATTTTGAATTGTTGCTTAAAAAATTTTTAAATGAAGGAGAATATGTGATGGAGAAGAATATGGGGTCTACAAAGGCCTACAAATATTTACTATCTGGCCCTTTATAGAAAGTTAGTTGACACCTTTTCTAGGAGTTGGCTCCAAGGCCCTAGTCATAGCATGTGCAGAATAAAAATCATTATGGTCCAGGCTTGGCCCTTGATATTCCCAGTTATTAGACAAGACCTGAATGTCTTAGGCAGTGGTATAGTTTCCTGTATATCTCTGACAAGAAAATGCATCTTTTATATAGAAATTTATCCTGTAACCAACAAAGCACGAATTTGGAAAAAGTACACATGGAGCATTGAAGAATTTTGAGGACATCCATGTAGTCAGTCACATTATACCAAATCCATTGAGGAGGTCAATGAACTTATGTTAATACCACATTACATTTGCATCCATGATAATTATGCTGGTGATGTAGCAAAATAAAGTGCGTATATGGTCTTCTACTGCTTCTGCTTGCTTATTTGCCAAACTCTTGAACTTCTAGTTAGAGTTTCTTCCCACTTAGTTGGCCAACACTGTCAATCTCTGAGAAAAGAGCCTCTGATGTTGACCATCTTACCTCCTGTACTCTTGGTTTGCTTCTTTTAATAAGACTGTCCTTTATTTAAAATAGGTAAAAAGAGATTATAAGGATTCTGTTCTTACCCTTAAGTAAGAGGTGACTTTCTTCTTGAATGGAAAAAACTTTTCTCTATATACTATGCTTACTTATCTATTTTTCCCAATTGTGTTCGCACCCCTTTATCTATTTTGGATAAATTCAAGACAAAATGTCTTCTCAACTAATATGCACACACACACACACACACACACACACACACACACACACACACACACACACACGTGGCTTTCTTCCTAAAGCAGCTTCATATAAAGTCATTTTTTGTCTTGACAGGAAAAAAAAAGTTAAAATGAAATTCCTAAAATAAAGATGAGAATAATCATATCAGTACTCATCATTTTTCCTCCTTCCCCAATTACCTCATTCTTCTTTTCATTCTGTTTTTTTTTTTAATCTTCTCTGGGTTAGAGCAAAATAATCGGTAGTGAATTAAGGTATTTGCTTCTAAAATGTCAAGACCATGAGGGCTCCAGAGGACGTACGTCACAGTTGTAATCAATGGCCTCCATTTAATGCTGTTCACACCTGTGAGCAGCGCAAATCCGTCAGCTGTTATCTATCCACGCAGGATTATTGCTTAAAACCATTGTCTCACTATTATTGGCATGCACTGAGTACTTGTGGACTTGAATCAAACTGAATTGAATTGAATCAGATCAAAGGGCAGGAAGACCTTATTCTCTGTGCACTGTTGTTGGCAGCTGCTTGCCTGCTGCTTCACTTGAAAGTGCTGTTTCTAGTTCTCAAGTCTGAATTCCTTCCCTTTCTATTTTATACAGCCTTAGCTTGTACCCCAATCCTTATTTTTGGTCTCAGATTTGACTTTTCCTTTCCTTGAGTGTGACTCCTGGATATCTGATTTTAAGACATTTACCATGCCTCTGCCTGGGCTCTGTGGATGCCAGATTGGCCTCTGCAGTTGGCCTCTGAACTGTGCCTGTGCTTCACTCCAGCCACTACTGCATGATACACAATAAAATATGCTTTTCTATAAAAGCAAACTATCCAAAGTAGAGGTGGTGCAGCACTATTTACAATAGCCAGGACATAGAAGCAACCTAAGTGACCATCAACAGATGAATGGATAAAGATGTGGCATATATATACAATGGAATATTACTCAGCCATAAAAAGGAACGAAATTGAGTATTTGTAGTGAGGTGGATGGACCTAGAGTCTGTCATACAGAGTGGACTAAGTCAGAAAGAGAAAAACAAATATGGTATGCTAACACATGTACATGAAATCGAAAAAAAAATGGTTCTGATGAACCTAGGGGCAGGACAGGAATAAAGACGCAGACGTAGAGAATGGACTTGAGGACATGGGGAGGGGGAAGGGTAAGCTGGGACGAAGTGAGAGAGTAGCATTGACATATATACACTACCAAATGTAAAGTAGGTAGCTAGTAGGAAGCAGCTGCATAGCACAGGGAGATCAGTGCTTTGTGACCACCTAGAGGGGTGGGATAGGGAGGGTGGGAGGGAGACGCAAGAGGGAGGGGATATGGGGATATATATATACATATAGCTGATTCACTTTGTTATACAGCAGAAACTAACACAACATTGTAAAGCAATTATACTCCAATAAAGATGTTAAAAAATATACTTTTATGATACAGAAAACACAAAACAAAACAGGTAGTAAGGGCACGCACATCACTGTCCATGGTCCTGAATTTACCACTGCGCTGAAACACCCCGGTGTTGTCTTCTCTGATCTACCTACACTCCATTTATCTTGCTCTCCAGTCTGGTTCACGGTCTTGGCCTCTGAATTCTGTTCTGCCAAGCATTGGACGTGAACACTATTTTAAGTTGCAAAGCACCTCCAGGAAGATGCTATGTGGAGGCCCTGAAATAGTGAACTTGGCCTGCATCTGCCACCTGAGTTTATTTTCATTTGATCAAAACATGTTTAAAACCAAAGACCATGGCTTGAAAGAAAATGTTAAGTGTGGGTACAAATCTTAGAACTTTTTTCCAAGTTATTTTATTTTCTGATCCCTCTACTTTACTCAACTCTTTAACTATCTGTCAGTGCACACTGATAGGTTTATATACATAATTATCATTGTAGTTCTTTGCACAGGATTTTTATATTTTTTGATGTTTCATTTTTGTCACAGGGATAGAGAAAAATCTTAGAGGATCTAGATTTTAAATAAGCTTGCCCAGATAGTTGTGAAACTCTGATAAATGACCTTGTCATTAATGAAAGATGATTTCAAAGCCTAATTAAAACTGTTGAGAATGGTGAGTGGATCAGAATCCAGATATTTATAAAAATCTCTTCTTGGGCTTCCCTGGTGGCACAGTGGTTAAGGATCCACCTGCCAATGCAGGGGACATGGGTTCAAGCCCTGGCCCAGGAAGATCCCACATGCCACGGAGCAACTAAGCCCATGCACCACAACTACTGAGCCTGCGCTCTAGAGCTCACATGCCACAACTACTGAGCCCGTGTGCCACAACTACTGAAGCCCGTGCACCTAGAGTCTGTGCTCCGCAACAAGAGAAGCCACTGCAGTGAGAAGCCCGTGCACCGCAAGGAAGATTAGCCCCTGCTCACTGCAACCAGAGAAAGCCCGTGCACAGCAACGAAGACCCAACAGCCAAAAATTAAAAAATAAAATAAAAAATAAATTATTTTAAAAATCTCTGCTTTAGAGAAAGATGATTACAAAGAGGAAGAAGTTATATGAATAGAGAAAGTAAAGTTTTCATTTTAGGCAAACATATTTGGCCGTAAATTGATAATCACTGAAGCTAGATTATGGATACTTGGGGGTTACTTATGAATAGTCCCTCTACTTTTGTTTGTGTTTGGCAAACGTAACAAAAAGTTTTAAAAGTTGTTTTATATAGTTGGGAACAAAATAAGAGACCTATGAATAAAATTATACTACATCTATATAATAAAATACCAGATACATATTAAAATTATTTCTGAATGTTTTATGTAAACATGCTTATGTTTTATGTAAACATGCTGAATGTAAGTATGCTTAAAATATAACTGTGTCATAGTAACAGAGCTATTAGGGGCATGGGAAATTCTATCAAGTCCGTGTCAAATCCTGCTCTACCAGTTCATGTGGTTTTTCTGTTTTGTTTTGTTTTTCAACTGGCAAGATTAATACTTAATACAACTTGGGATTTTTTTGGTAAAAACTTAAAAAATATAGAGACATTAAAATAAATTATAAATTTCTGCATGTGGCCTTAGCTTTACTTCTCTCAATATAATGTCCCTCCTCAGAAGTAACACCTTTATCAGGTTCATGGGTATTACCCTTGAAGATTTTTTTTTAAATGAATTAATATCAATGTGTAAATTTATAAATATATAGTTCTATTATACATATATGTGTTAACAAATTGTGTGATGTTTTTCTGTCAATTGAATTTTAAACTTAATTGCATTTGAGAGATAATAATAGTCATTAAAAAGGAATTTAGGGACTTCCCTGGTGGTCCAGTGGTAAAGAATCCACCTTACAATGCAGGGGATGTGTGTTGGATCCTTGCTCAGGGAACTAAGATCCCATATGCCGTGGGGTAACTAATCCCACGTGCCTCAACTAGAGAGCCCATGCGCCATGGAGCCCACGTGCCACAACTAGAGAGAGAAAATACGCATGCCACAGCTAGAGAGAAGCCTGCGTGCCACAATGAAGAGCCCACACCACAATGAAAGATCCTGCAGGCCGCAACTAAGACCTGACGTAGCCCAAAAAAGTTTTTTTTAAATAGATTTTTTAAAAATAATAAAAAAATAAAATAAAAAGGAATTTACTCATCTATTTAAAATACCTATTTCATCTTAGAACTGAGTCTGTTGTCTCATTATTCTAATGACAAGCTTCTGAGCCTTCCTGGTATAGAAGAATAAAAAAGGATGCAGTTTTAAAGATAAAAGAAAATATTTATCACTTATTATTACCACAGTCCATGTAAGTATGGCTACTTGTTAGCCTGAGCTTATAAAATACCTGGCAGTAATGATTTGGAAATACTTCTCTGGTTTTCCCAGAGTCATGGTACTGAGCCAAAATTAGACTTCCAATCATGGTGGATTCTGCTCTGGTCCATAATTACACCCTAACATGCAGAGTCTGACAGCTTTGTTCTGGGTCATCCATGTGCTCATGACTGCCTGTCAGTTGTTCTCCATTACTTTTATTGAGCATACAATTACTGCAATTACAGCATCAAAGCACTGGCAGGGACGTAAACAATTATCTGATTTGCTTAACAAGGGTGATAGCACAAAGCCACCCCATATTATTGACATGTTGATGTCTTAAAACATTACCTGCTTCCTTAAATCCCAGATACTTTTCCCTCTTGCATTAGCTGTTTTCTTTGTGTGTGTGTGTGTGTGTGTGTGTGTGTGTGTGTGTGTTTTCCCAGCTCTATTGAGATGTGATTTTGTAAGTTTAAGGTGCACAGTGTATTGATTTGATACATTTATAAATTGCAAAATGGTTACCATCTCCATCCTATCACATTGTTACCATTTATTTTTTTGTGGTGAGAACATTTAAGATGTACTCTCTTAGCAACATTCAAGTATATGATACAATATTATTACCTATAATCACCATGCTGTATATTACATCCCCAAACTTGTTAATCTTATAACTGGACGTTTGTACCCTTTAACCAATATCTCCCCTTTTCCCCCACCCCCATCCCCTGATAACCACCACTCTACTCTCTGTTTCTCTGAAGTTTGTCTTTTCTAGATTCCACATATAAGTGATATTATACATTATTTGTCTTTCTCAAAATCCAGATTTTTGCTTTCACGTTAAGTAACATTACCTCAAATATCACTGAGGCATATCAGCCAATGGTGTTATAAGACATTGACTTTTAAATACTTTATGATAGGATTTCTGTGTATATGAAATTGATAAAACCTGGGTAACTTTTCCTGAGGCTATGTACCCTCTTACCAATGAGACTTGCTGCTGGGGTGATACCTTTTAATATTTTCTACTGAAAATCATGTGTCCCTTCCATATGCAGGAGCATATTTCCAGAATCAAATCTGTAGTGAGATTTTCATAAGAGGCAGTATGTCTTGTAGAAGAGTAGCTATTGTAGGGAGGAGCAGGGAGAATATAGAGATAGAAAGACCTCAATGAAATCACTTAGTGAGGGAGCCAGACAGTAAAACAACCTAACACATGGTGATTAAAGTGTAATATATGTGTGTAGAATAAACAATGGGATCCTAGAGGGCATACCCCTAACTCATCTAAGGAGTGTCATGAGCTGAGTCTTGAAGAAAAAGTAGGAATTAAGCAAGTAAATGAGGCTGGAGGAACATTCCAAGGAAAGGTAACAGCACATCATAGATGTGATATGTGAGAAAGCACTATATATTTGGAGAACAAATATTTTGTCATGGTTGGAGTGAGGGGTTCATATAGCAGAATATCAAAGAAGATGAAGCTGAAAATGGAGATTTAGAAGGGTCTTGCATGCCATTCCACTAGTCTGAACTGTGTTCTGAACGTGATAAAGACCACTTGACAGGGAATTCCAGGGCGGTCCAGTGGTTAAGACTCCCCTCTTTCACTGCTGAGGGCCCAGGTTCAATCCCTGGTCGGGGAACTAAGATCCCACAAGCCGCGCAGCACGGCCAAAAGAAAAAAGGAAAAAAAAAGCAAAACACCGCTTTACAGACTTTAAGTAGAGGAATGATATGATCAAGTATTTGAAAGATATTTGTATAATAGAAGTATGGAAGATTGATTGCAGGGGGCGAGGCCTGACTCAAGTGAACCAAGTCGGATACTATAGCAAAAAATAGTCTGCTATGCATCAGACTCTTTCTGCAGAGTGATCCTGATTGTAACCTGGCTGCTGTCCAGATTCCCTTGGGTTTGCCTGGTTCCCAAGCCTGGCTGTATTTTTCCTAGTAACTCCTCTTCAGCTTAAATCAGTCATAAGTTTCTGATGCTTGCGATCAAGTTCTTTGATGGATACTAGCAAATTTGGAGGGTAGAATGGTGTAGGGCTGTAGAGAAAATGTTTTTATGTGTCTATCTAGCTAGGGCTTTCTGAACAAATGTTACTGGAACTTGGTTCTACCAAGCCCTTAAAGGTGACTTACGACTAATTAGATAATGACAGTTCTGTAGAGATTTACCTCAGAGAGGCATGTGTTTAGAGTTGCGGAGGGAGGGGTGAAAGCCAGGACCTTGAAGGCATCTGTGGGTTGTAAAGCTGAAGACAATGGTCTTTTCCACGAGAGGTTTATTTACATGAGAATCCAGGATCCTTTCCATTCTACCTCCAAGGAGACTGTCTGTGGGGAAGGGGAGAGCTGCTTGATTCTTTTATATAAATGTCCTGATTCCTTTTGGTTGGTGGTGGGGAACCCTTTCCTGCAATACAATCCCTGTATTTGTAGAGTAATATCTGGCTTTTGTTGTATCACCCCAGGGGAAAGAATAGGGACTTGGGGAACCACAGGGTGCTTACTTGGTTTAAAGTGAATAATAACGATCTGTCTCTACTCCAGAAACCTCGTGTGTGTGTGTGTGTGTGTGTGTGTGTGTGTGTGTGTGTGTTCAGGATAATATTAACAAACAAGGAAAGAGAGAGGAAGAAATAGTAATATGTTCATGTATCTTGGAGACATCAATGGACTGAAGGTAGCAGTTTTCAGGAGGTCACAGAGGAAGGACAAGGGGACTAAATTTGAAACGGTGGCAAAAGATAAGAAATGGATCAGAGTTGCATTAAGAAAAAAGTTGTGATTGTAGAGAACTGATGGAGAGAAACAGGAGGAAAGAACTAAGGGCTAAACACCTGGAGAACTCACATCCTCAGGGACAGGGTCTAATCCATTAGCCAGGAAGTTAGAATTGGAATGCTTACCCTCCAGAACCTCATTCATGCCAACAAGTATTTGTGCTCCTACACTTGCCAAGTACTGTGCTAGGTTCTGAGGATATAACAATGAACAAAAGTAAACAAAGGTCCTACCCTCAAGAAGCATAAAGTCCAGTGCAGGGAGACAAACAATTCTATGTGTCAGGCAGAAATAAATATACTGTAATGAGAAAAAATAAAACAAGATGAAGGAGCTAGAAGATGACAGGAGGGGTCAGATGGATATGTTTAAAGATAAGCTGAGGTATATTAAATTTTTAAGAGTTTATCTGAGCAAAAATCCATTCAGATTGGGCAGCATCCAACCGGAAGTGGTTAGACGTGCTCCACTAACAGGAGCTGGGGCAAGACTTTTATAGAGAAGACATGGAAGCGAAGCAAGGAAATTAGATGATTGGCTATAGCTTAAGTGGTTGCCTTATTTGGGAAAGCCTAGTTGGCTCTTTGTGATTGGCTGTCCTTAGGTTTTGAGTTCTTAGAACTGAGGCACTTACAGGCTTAGTATCTGGTTAGCTTACAGAGACTGCCTCAGTCTAATGGCCTCCTTGTTTAATTAATTTAACAGTATTAATTTATACAAGACAGTGGTCAAGGGCTTCCCTGGTGGCACAGTGGTTGAGAGTCCGCCTGCCGATGGAGGGGACACGGGTTCGTGCCCCGGTCCGGGAAGATCCCACATGCCACGGAGTGGCTAGGCCCGTGAGCCATGGCTGCTGAGCCTGCGCGTCCGGAGCCTGTGCTCCGCAACGGGAGAGGCCACAACAGTGAGAGGCCCGCGTACCGCAAAAAAAAAAAAAAAAAAAAGAAAGAAGCAAAAGACAGTGGTCAAAAATACCTGTCATAGAGACAGAAAGTAGAACAGTGGTTGCCAGGTGTAGAGAAAGAGGGGAAGGGGGAATTATTGTTTCATGGGTACAGAGTTTCAGTTTTGTAAGATGAAAAATGTTCTGGAGATGAATGGATGGTGGTGATGGTTGCAAAACAACGTGAATGTACTTAATTCCACTGAATCATTTAAAAATGGTTGTAATGGTAAATTTTATGTACATTTTACTACAATTTTTTAAAATTACCTTGGCATATGTTATTTTGCACATATTCCAGTATATCTACAAGATAAACTCCAAGTTGAATTGCTAGGTCAAAGATACGTGCAGGGCTTCCCTGGTGGCGCAGTGGTTGACAGTCCGCCTGCCTATGCAGGGGACACGGGTTCGTGCCCCGGTCCGGGAAGATCCCACATTGCCGCGGAGCGGCTGGGCCCGTGAGCCATGGCCTCTGAGCCTGCGCGTCCGGAGCCTGTGCTCCGCAACGGGAGAGGCCACAACAGTGAGAGGCCCGCGTACAGCAAAATGCAAAGGTTTGTCTTTTGATCGATATCGCCAAACTGTCCTCCAGATGAGTTACACTAATTAACATTACCTCAACGATACAGGAAAGCTGTTCAATTTCCCATCAAACCCATTCCAAGCAGGTTATTCCACTGAAACCACACTTGTCAAGGACACAAATGATCTCAAACTGCCAAATTCAGTAATCGATTTTCCGTCTTATTACTCTAACTCTCGAGAGTGCTTTAAACACTTTTTCACTTGGTTTCTAGTCTACCAAATACCACTGATTGCACCTTCTTAGCCTGCTGTTCCAGATCTATCTACACTGCCCTATCTGTAAATGTTGGATGGCTTATTACCTCAAATTTCCCTATCTACGGTCATTCCCTAAGCGGTCTCATTCAGTTCTGTTGTTTTATTTTTTACTTATTTATTTTTAAAATTTATTTATTTGGCTGCACCAGGTCTTAGTTGCGGCATGTGGGATCTTCGCTGCTGTGTGTGGGATCTTCACTGAGGCATGTGGGATCTTTTTTAGTTGCAGCATGCAGGCCCTAGTTCCCTGACCAGGGATCAAACCCAGGCCCCCTGCATTGGGAGTGCAGAGTCTTAACCACTGGACCATGAGGTAAGTCCCAGTTCTGTTGTTTTACTACAATCTAGTGCTGATGAGATATGTAATATGAGAAATGTATTATATCTAATCCTGACCTCTTTCCTCAATGCCAGACTCATAATCCAGCCTTCAACTTGACATTTCCTCTTAGATGTCTAGTAAGCATAAAAGGACTCTTGATTTCTCCCATCTGCAACCATCTCCTCCTCCAGGGTCCTCCATATCAATACATGGCCCAATAAGGACTTACAGTATAGCACAGAGAACTATACTCAATATTTTGTAGTAACCTATAAGGGAAAAGAATCTAAAAATATATATATATATATATGTATAACTGAATCACTTTGTTGTACACCTGAGACTAACACAACATTGTAAATCAACTACACTTCAATTTAAAAAATTGAGAATGAAAAAAAAAATACATGGCAACCCCAGTCACCCAGAAACTCGGGACAAAATCCTTAGGCTCTAAATCTTAGACTCTTCCCTCTTTCTCTCAAACTCCTCATTCTATCTACCAGCAAATTCTTGAAAACTATCATATCTCACCACCTTCAGTGAAGTAGTTATCTTAGTTCAAGCCACCACCATCCCTGTACTGAATTGTTCTAATAGCTTCCTAACTGACCTCCTAGTTTGCAATTTTATACTCCTACAGTTTGCTTTCTACTCAGTAGCTAGGGAAATATTTTAAAAATATACATTAGATTACATCACTCCATAGGTTCAGACCATTTGGTGATTCTTCAAACTATGGTCTCTTACGTCATTTCCTTGCACTTTCTCCCAAGCTCCCTGTATCTTAATTACCCTGGGCTTTGTGCTATTCCTCAAACACCCCAAGCTCTTTCCCATTTCATGACCTTTGTACTTCTGGTTCCTTATGCTTTTTTCCCCTAGCACTTTTAGATAGCTAATATTATATTATTTATTTTTATTTTCATATATTAAGTTTTCTCTACTTGAATCTTAACCCATGAGGACAGGAATATTGTCTGTTTTACTTATAGCTATGTCCCCAGTACCTAGAACAGTGCCTGGAATAGAATAGATACACAATAAATATGTGTTCAGTGAATTAAAACATGTGTGTCTTGGACTTCCCTGGTGGTCCAGTGGATAAGACTCTGTGCTTCCACTGTGAGGGACACGGGTTTGATCCCTGGTCGGGGAATTAAGATCCCACATGCCACGCGACGCAGCACGGCCAAAACAAAACAAAAAACCCACGTGTCTTAATCTGTTTTCTGCCAAGTATTTCACCTCTCCCCCATCTCCACCACCAGCTCTCGCTTGCTATTTTCTTAAAGACAAGGACAACACCTTATATTTAATCAGTGTCTCCTTCAGCATGAAGCACAGGCTCTGCCCTCTTTCCACCTGTTGAACACTTGATGAAATAGTGACTTGGAGAAATAAAGAGGTGTCAGAAGGATGAAAGGCTTTCTTTTAGCCTTACAGTCTGATGCTATCTTCCAAAAATGTTTAAAGTTATAATCAACTCAATTATAAAAAGCTGTTCAGAAAAGAATAGCTAGTATAGTAGCTATTCTATAACTGTAATAGAATAGCTATAATAGAATAGTGCCGGCCTAGTGGCACTTCTGTGAGCATCACTGTAAGCGGTTCATAGCCATGTGGGTCCCTCAGTGAGAATCAGACTCGACTCCTTCCCACCCTCAGTGCTCCTGAGAACAGCCCCTTCCAGAAATGAGGTGGTCAGAGCCTTCTAATTCTCTAACAGGAAGCTGGGTCTGAGCACAGACCAGAGTACAGATGATCCCCCCAAACCCTGGACAATTTCTCAGACATCAAGTCTAGAGCACCCACTTCCCCTTTCATCAGCCTTCTGCCCCAATCCCCACCAAACCTCTCTCCACATGACCCAGGAAGTATAACTGGATCCACTGTCTTGAAATTCAGAGAAAGAAAGAGAGACTAAAGATTCTGTAGAGATTAATCAGGAAGATGAAAAGAAATCATTCCTCACCAACTTAGTGCTCAGCTAAGAAAGTACCATTAAGCATCAAAGATTTGCTACACTCCACTTCTACATCTACATACCTCCATTTCCAGGTATGCACATGTTAGGTAATTGTGAAGAAAAGATAGATCCATCATTTTTATTGTTTTTTGGCATGAAGTGTAGCCCTGCCTTTGTGAATGCTATAGGCATACTAAGTCATAAATGTAATTTGAAGAACCAGTGCCCAAAATGTTGAAATGTAGGGGTTAAACTGGAGCTGTGGGATTAGGTAGGAAGCAGGTGGGGGCACAGAAATCAATGGTTAATAAGGGAGATTTAAGGTTAAATAAGGACTTTGGAGCTGTGGTATGTGTCCAGGTGAAATAAAGCTGTAAGAAAACTGCTCTCTCTCGACAGCATGAAATCCACCACCTCCAAGGCTCAGAGTAAGGAGGCTGACCAAACATTCTCGACCCTGTCCTGAATGGCCAATTTGGGTCAAGAGAGTGGTGAGGAGGCAGTCTTCCACAATGGCTATTACAGAGGGTAGAGGGGACAGCAAATTCTGCTAGATCAGCTCAGCTTACTTTAAAAAAAAAAAACAAAAACAAGTGATAAGATATTCAATTAATCAAGAATTCCTGGGGTGTGGTAGTGCTAAAACTGAAGGATTCAGGAGATAAATGCAAGGCTGGAAGTACGAACAAAAGAAGCAAAAAATTTACAAGAACATTTTGGAAGAATAGATGTCAAGGATGTGCCAAATAAGGATGCTGTTTCCCAGACACAGACTTGTAGGATTGAATAAATAAGTCCACATCCTCTGTATTGGCCAAATTATTTTGCATCTCTCAGCTTCTACCTTTTGGGGAACTACATCTCCCAAGTATGTGGTTTTTAAGAGAGCAGCCTATTTAAATAGCCTGACCCTGCACCTTGATCCAAGAATGAGCCATCAGGAAAAGCTGTAAGATATGAGATCATATGTCCCTCCATGAAATAAAGAAAGAAATAAGTGAAATAAGAGAGATACTGTAATTACCCCCATTTTGCAAATGATGAAAATGGAGGTTTCCAGAGGCTAAGGAAGTTTTTTCAAGGCACATGGTTAGTACGGATAGAGCCAGGAATTCTAATCATAGCCTGTTTCCCTCTAAGACAAATCCTGGTTGCAGTAAGCACTCAAAAAGTGCAGACAATTATTAAAACAGGACTGGAAAGGTTATATGAGAACAGATTGTGTCAGGCTTTGAATAGCATGCTTAGGAGGTTAGACTTTAAATTATGGAGAATGGGGACAGCTGCATAGATTCTGAGGGAGGAAGTGAAATGTTTCCAGTTTTTCTTTAAGAAGATAACTCTGACAAAGAACAGAGAGAGTTCTAACGGTGCTTCCATCCCTTGGGGGTCCTTAAGCCATCCGCTTGTATTAATAAATTTTTTAGTTGACATGTGCTAGCTGAAGTCACATTCCTGTCACTTGCAACTGGAAAAGTCCTGATTAATAAATTTCATTTTGCTGATGAGGAAACTTGAAACCAGACAGTTGAAATGAATCACAGTTTTCTGGTCTCAATGTCAGTACTATGTCTCCAATCTGTAGCCCTAAACCACCCTACCCTGAGAAATTAGACTTTTTACTTTTTTTTAACTGCACTATTTGTCTTGAAGAAAAGGTGAACAAAATAATTCTTCTTCAGGGGCAATTGAAAGTGATTTTTAAATATAATTGAAACCCACACCAATACGGATGTGGAAAACCAGCACTCAGAAAACAGGCCTTTATTAAATATATCTAGCATAGGATTATCCCATACTCCAGACTCAGCCTTGATAAGGCTCTTCAGATTCTGCAATCTAATGATTTGGAGTTATGCAACAGAATATGCAACTTTTCTTTTTTTGAAGATGTTGGGGTAGGAGTTTATTAATTATTTTATTTATTTTTGCTGTGTTGGGTCTTAGTTTCTGTGCGAGGGCTTTCTCTAGTTGTGGCAAGCGGGGGCCACTCTTCATCGCGGTGCGCAGGCCTCTCACTATCGCGGCCTCTCTTGTTATGGAGCACAGGCTCCAGACGCGCAGGCTCAGTAGTTGTGGCTCACGGGCCTAGTTGCTCCGCGGCATGTGGGATCCTCCCAGACCAGGGCTCGAACCCATGTCCCCTGCATTGGCAGGCAGATTCTCAACCACTGCTCCACCAGGGAAGTCCCCAGAATATGCAACTTTTGAGCAACTTTTTTCCTCCCAAAAGAACTTACTCCTGACAACTACTAACTTTGGAGTCATCTTTAACTCTTACCCATCTAGTCCACTGTTCATGTAGAGTCAAAATTCTGCATCCTGTCAATCCACAGTACCCATATCTGTCTTTTTCCTTCACTCCCACCTTAACACAGTGTTTTGTTTCCACTCACCTGTACAAGTGGCCTCTTAACTCATTCAGCTGTTACCATTCTCTTCCGCTACCATCTAATTGTGTTGCCCCTTGCTGTTTGCAGAACTGGCTTCAAGCTCCTAAGCATGACATTCAAGGCTAACTGAAATCTGACTAACACATGTTAGCCTTAATTCTCCAATTACCCACAAGCCTTAGCTAAATAAGCTATTGATGCTCAACAAGTATCAACTGTTAATATTTGTTGTTAATCAGATTGTCCTGCTTGTTTCCATTTCCCATGTGTTAATGTGATCTCCTTTCAAGCATGGAAGTTTCCTTGATTCTGCTCCCTCTCTACAATGAAGGGATGATTCTCTCCCCCACATCCCCAGGGTTTTGAGTAGAGCATGAAGGACTCTCCACAGTTTGCTATGTATTACTGTCAGATTTGTGCATGTCTAATTTCCTTTCCAGAAGTTGAACTCCTTGAGAGTGAAAAAAGTCTTATTCTTTTTTTTTTTTTTTTTTTTTTTTTTGCAGTACGCGGGCCTCTCACTGTTGTGGCCTCTGCCGTTGTGGAGCACAGGCTCCGGACGCGCAGGCTCAGCAGCCATGGCTCACGGGCCCAGCTGCTCCGCGGCATGCGGGATCTTCCCATACCGGGGCACGAACCCGTGTTCCCTGCATCGGCAGGCGGACTCTCAACCACTGCGCCACCAGGGAAGCCTGAAAGTCTTTTTCTTATTGTACTTCCACCTTGCATATAAATATTGGTTTGCTTTGAATTTGGGACCAAGTTACTGATGATGGAGTAAACTCACCAACATTTTTTATTTAATCCAAATTGAATGCTTTAAAAAGGCAGTTATTGGGCTTCCCTGGTGGCACAGTGGTTGAGAGTCCGCCTGCCGATGCAGGGGACACGGGTTCGTGCCCTGGTCCGGGAAGATCCCACATGCCGCGGAGCGGCTGGGCCCGTGAGCCATGGCCGCTGGGCCTGCGCGTCCGGAGCCTGTGCTCCGCAGTGGGAGAGGCCACAATAGTGAGAGGCCCCCGTACCGTAAAAAAAAAAAAAAAAAAAAAAAAAAAAAAAAAAAAAAGATTTCAAATATACACAAGTTTAGTGATACTGGTTTTCTTAGCACTATTATGTTTTTGGTAGGAGACATTATCTTTCATGTTCTCTCCAGTGATCACTAAGATTGTTAAACTTACTACAAAATTAGGAAAATCCTTTCATAGTGATTACATGAAATTACTGATTTCATTTCATTTATTACAAAAGTCAGATTTCTACAAATGCATTATTAATGATTTAAAATTTTTAAATTCTCAGTATGTCTCATTTTGGATGTTGTCTATCTCTATGTATATCGTAATACCTTACTTTGGAAGACATAGCACTGCTCTTAATAGTAGCATGAACCATGAAATTTTTGCAACAGGTATATGAAAATTTGAAACATCAAAATTATTTTAGTCATAGCCAAAAGCCCCTCCTTTACACAATCCCAATTTAAATGATTTATGGAAATCCCATACTTTACATCTCTCCCAAGAGCTAATACATTTTTAATCCTAAACTTCATGTAGGCTTGCAATACCTCCCAATAAAGTTCTGGTGGCTTGCAATTCATATCCACGAGGAATAGCGGCTGTTGGCATATACTTCCTTCCCATGGTTGATATGCAGGGAGAACTGGTTTCTATAGTGCTTTGAATTCATAGAGTTAGATATGAATTTTGAATATATATCCTCAATAGTTGTAGTGTGTTATCTCAGGACACAAGAAAATAGAAAAAAAATTTTACTGCAGTTAGATTTTTCCAGGACTAATTCTTTCTCATATATTAAGCATATATGTTGTCTGGAAAGGAGAACATTTTCCACCCTATCCACAGTTGACTCTGTTTATATTTTCTGTGATTATGGCCATGAATATATTTGGATTTATTTCTACCATCTTATTTTTGTGTTTTGTTTTTACAATGGTTGTTCTTTGTTCTTTTCTTTTGTCCCCCCACCCCCGCCCTGCTCTCTTCCTGCCTTTTATTGAACTGATTGTTTTCTTCTTTTAAATGGAGAAACTTAAGCTTGGGTATCTCCAGTAAGACCAATTTTCAGGGAGAAGAAAATCCAGAAACAGAAAAGAGAAAGTTAAAACTGGGTCACAGAGAAATCTGGATTCTTATAAGTGAAAAGCGCTATATTTTTGATAATGGAATTTATGATACAAAATGCCCTTTTAAAGCTTTCATTTGATATTCTTGGTGTTGACTTCCACAGGGCAAGTGAGAATTTTCAGTTCTTCAACTATAACCTCTGAGGAGCTATTTCACTTTTTTGTTGTTCTCATGGGCAGCTTCCTTCTTGGTGTGATAAACTGCCCTGTCCAATACGGTGGCCACTAGGCACCTGTGGCTACGTAATTTAAATTAATTAATTAGACTAATTACATTTAAATAAATATTTAAAATCTAGTTACACTAGCCACATTTCAAGCACTCAGTAACCCCTTTTGCTTAGTGGCTACTATTCTGGACAGTGCAGACTATAGAACATTTCTGTCATTGTAGAAAGTTCTATTGGACAGGCAGTGATAAGCCTATAGCGGTACCACAGCTTCATACACCTTGGAGCAGAGCTATTTGAGAGAGTGCATCACATTGCAGGATTTAGAACTGACAACCCACAGCAGCATTCTGTAACATTCTTCCAGCATCTTTTACTCCTGTGGTGAACAGTGACCAGCATGGGGAGAGATGCCCAGCATAGAGGTTATTGGGGACTCCTGCTCTGCACGTAAAATCCAGTCTTGGTGCCCAGAGGACATTGGAAATGATTTATATGGAGCAACAGCTTAAGGGGTGGCAGTAATAGCAGAGGCTGAGATGCTAACTTCTGTATAGCAGTGGGGATCTTGACTTTCTGAATGGTATGGGGAAGCCAAGAAAGGCAGGACCATTTCCAGTTGAAGCTAGGTTGCAAAGGGTTGGACATGGCCTGGCCCATAGTGTTTGGCATTCCTTCGAAGCTCTGATGTCTCCACCTTGTTGTTGGACTGGTTTAGGTCTCATCTGACCAACTGGTTAGAAGGTCTACCCTGAGCCTGTTGCATCACTGGCACAAATAACTGATAGCAGCAGGTTGGAACTGATTCAGGATGGCATTGGCAGGGAACACCCATGCCAGCCACCATCTGCCCCTGCATATCCTGGAAGGTCAGGTGAGATTCTCTTTCTCCTTCTGGGCCAGCTAATATATATCACCAACGTACATGTGCCCATTCATTGCAGGAGCAGCCTTGCCTCTTTGAGGAAGGAGAAGCTGAGAAAGACCAAACTCTTTGGTTCTCTCTTAACTCCAGCATCATCTTGGCACTGGTTATGCCCAAGAAGACAAAATTCCTCTTTTCATTGTCAGTGGTGTTAGGTAGGCTCATACTCGCCTGGATTGGATAAATTCTTTCCTGTTTCAGCTGCTTCAAATTTGTTTTTATCCTGGCTTGTGCTCTACTTCTGTGTAGAGCTGACAAATATGATTTTTCCCCACTGATTTCCTTTTAATTAATTTCATCCACACTTATTGGTATTGTCAAGTTTTTCTGCAACTCACGAAATCAGTCTTTGGATTTCCCACTGGGATCTGTCATCATCTTGAGACTTCAGCATTGTTCCCAAATAAACTAAAATTTTCTTTTAGGATGTCATCATCCATATATTCCCCAAAGTTTCAACTTTGTGTCAGGTGCTGTGGTGAGTACGGGAATACAAGGCACAAGATAAAGGGACGGCTTTGCCCTCACGAAATCGCCCAGCTGGGGAGACAAATAATTAAGCTACGGTTACGTTACTTGCAATGAAGGAAAAAGTGTATTCTGCGTTTGCATTTGTTTGACTTTATCATTCTTTAACATATGAAAATGTAATATTTCAACAGTTCATGTATCTGGAAAACAAATGTACCAAAACTGGGATGATTGACGATGGATTTAAGAACAACCGTGCAAATCCCCAATCGTCTATATAGGGGGGAGTGACAGAATTGAAGAGAGCTGCTCTCGTACAGCTTTGCAGTGCAGGAGAAGGGGCTCGTGGGGACACCCAGTAAGTCCCTCCGCAAGCCTGCGCACAGCTTCCCGCACACACCGCCCTACCCAGGCGTCTGCGTGGCAGGGGCGCGGAGCCACGGGCGCACCCAGCGTGGCTCCGCCCCGGGCGCGCGGCTCGGAACTACCGCTCCCAGAAGGCTGTGCGAGTCCGGGAGGAAAGAGGCGGTGGCGGCGGCAGGAAGGGCCAGAGCGGCGTCTCCGGCGGCGGGTGTCCACTCGGTGGTCTGTCCGACAGCTCCCGGCCCCCGGACGGAGGACGCAGTCCTAAACGGCCCCCGTAGTCCCGGGCGCTGGCCCGGGCGAACCGCCGCCTCCGCCCGCGGGACGGGCGCGGGGCGGGATGTAGGGCGCTGGGCGCGGAGGCCGCGGGCGCGGCAGGGGTAGCGCCTAGGGCGCGCCGAGGATGGAGAGAGCGATGGAGCAGCTCAATCGCCTGACGCGCTCGCTGCGCCGCGCGCGCACCGTAGAGCTGCCGGACGGTGAGCTGGCCGCGGGCTAGGGGTGTCGGGGGCGGGGCTCGGGGCGCGGGGAGGCCCGGCTGGGAAAACTAACCAAAAGCTGAACAAACGCCCACGTTTACTTTCCTTGGCAGGGGCCGGGCTGGGACCTCCTGCTACCCCTCGCCCGCCGCTCCCGCCCGGGGCAGGTGGGAGTTTGGGGGAGGGGTCCGGGCTGTGAAGGTTCTGCTACTAGAAGAAGCAGGATAGACCCAAGTCTCTCCAGACTATCGATTAGGGGTTTTGGCGAAGGAGCAGAAATACCACCCGGAGGGCGGAGATCCGGATTCAGAAAACATCACAGTTGTGGGCCATTTTACAGTCTCTGCCTGCTGGGGCTAGAGAGATGCTCCCCAAGTAGTATTGTTTACTTTAAGCTGCTGAGGGGAATTAAGCAGTCTTTTCTTTTTCTAAATGTAGAGCACTGTTGTATTTTGACAATAAATAAAAGGGTGTCAAATATCAAACATGTACTTGAAGTACTGTGTGTGTTTACATATATACACTTTACTTTAATATGCATGTCTGCCTTCATTTATTCATCAGACGGAGGCGGCTGGGGCGCTTCTACAGAGAGGAGTAAGGCATGAGCCCTGTTGTTTAGGAATTTTAGTTCAGTGTGCCAGGATTTCTTCAGAATAGGTAAAACACTAGTAATAAAAGATGAGAAAGAAAGCCGTTTTGTTTGCAGCCTCATGAATTCAGATGGTTTAGTGGTAGTGGGAGAGCGCAGTGCTGTCTCTAAGAGGCTTGATTCTGTATGCTCAACTGAGAGAAAGGGTAGGAGTTAAGTCTGGTGATTTTTTTTTTAATGCATTGCATTAGTTTATCTTATATCATTTTAAAAAAATTTTCTTTGAATTGCTGCTGGGGAGGTGATCTGTAAGGTTAGTGAAGGAGAACTTGGGCGAGAGCCATAAAAGAAATGTGGGACTGGAGACCTGAGGATAATTTTTCTGAAAAAAATTTTCCCTAGTCTCTACTTATGATTCAGAACAGGATGCTTTGTGGCGGCTGTTTCTCAAAAGATAATTTTGTACTTGGTACCTTGCTAGTGTAAAGTAAGAGACTGAAAATGATCCTGATTTTAGGAACAAGACTTTTGGCTTCAACGTTTTCTTTCTCTGTTTTCTTTCCACCTTCCACCTTTGAGTCCATTTTTTAAGTGCTGATCTCACTCATTTTCCGCAGTCAAATTATTGGTATCTTTTGCTGCGTGTGTAGTTTCATTTACACGGTATTTGTATTGCTCAGTTTAAATCCCGTTTTTTTTTTTAACGTAAATGTGACTTAGAAGACTTTGATAATGTTTCTTGTTTTAAAAGTAATGTGTTTTCATTGTGGAACATTTTGAAAAGAAAGAAAAATAAAATAATCTGTCATTTCACACCCAGTGATAAACAATGTTAGTATTTTCTTTATTTCCTTCTATTATTATTTTTTCTCTTTCTCTACTGAAACTAAGATCATACTGCATATAGTCTTTTATTTTGCTTTTAGAAAACATACAACATTTATTATATCTTTAAATACGCTTAATTATTTTGTAGGATTTAATGTAGGTTTATTTTGTAGGTTAATATGTAACAAATATTGAATCTATTGTTTTTATAATAGATTTTATGAGGAACAGTTTTGTACATTTTTAAATCTCAGTCTGCCTTTATAAATATTTCCTTAGGATTATTACATAGAAGAGTATAGATCTAATTATATCAGCATTTTTAAGACTTAGTATCAACCTCTCAACTAACTCTTTGGAAAAGAAAGTTCCACCCACAGTCTGAGAGTCCCTGGAAACTAGAGTAATTAAAAATAAAACTTTTTCCCATGTTGCTTACATTTGTTTTTCTTTGATTATAGTGAGTTTGCTCATCCTGTCCTTTTAACTTATCTTAGTCCCTAAGTTCTGATGAATGTTTTTGAATTCTCTGAGATTGGCCCTTTCAAATGTGTGTGTGTGTGTGTGTGTGTGTGTGTGTGTGTGTTACATTCTAATTATAAAAATTTAGATTGTTGTGCTTTCATTTTAAGGGCTGAACAGAAGTTCTGAGATCTGTCTAACTTTAGGAAATAATCAGATGTTTATCTTGCCTTGTTAGACTTGAGTGATTAATAAGCACTTGATTGGAGCTAATTATTAAGGTTGGAAAGTTTTTAATCAGCCCTCACTCTAAAATTAACTTTGTTGCATAGGATTAACCTGCAGATATTTTATTTATTGAATTGAATTCTGGGAAAACATATTTATGTTTCCTTGGGATGATGAAAACATGAGTATTCCCTCTAAGTAATGGAGTGCAGGTTGTTGAGTCATCTTAGGCAGGGCTAACAGGAATATTCTTGTGAGAGAGGAAGTGAAAGGAAAACAATTATTTTAGGGATATAGATTCTCTGTGGACTGTAAAAAGTTGGCTTATATTATTCATTTATGTGGAAAAAGTAATCTTAAACTACTGCATTTACAGTGAATGTAATTTGTTTAATAAAATAATAGAACTTGAGCCCATTTGAGCATATATTTGAATAATGATTAGGATAGTTATCAACTTTTTAAAAAATCTCTCCCATTTTATGGTTTGATGAGACATTGAATATAGCATAGTGAATCTGAGCTTCCTGTTCTTTGAGGTTTTCCTTTTAGTTGCTGAGTTCTGAAATGTTATTAATAAAAATGGCCAACATATCTGATAAAGTGAGAGATTGATTAAACTTTTCTTATCACTCTGAAAACTTGTTACATACCTAGTTCTCAAGATTTCTTCATGAGTGTGGAGAAGGAAGCACCTGACAGCAAATTTTATTCAGTACTTTCTTAGTATAGTATTTCCTGGATAGTCTCCTTCTAGCATCATAGTTGTGGTTATATTTGTGTCTTTGTACCTTTTAGCGTACGTGAGCTATTTTTTAATAAGGTTAGATACTACTTAAAAAACAAGATCTACCTCTAAATTTTATCAAAATGAA
Organism: Lagenorhynchus albirostris; assembly: GCF_949774975.1. Classification (NCBI taxonomy): domain Eukaryota; kingdom Metazoa; phylum Chordata; class Mammalia; order Artiodactyla; family Delphinidae; genus Lagenorhynchus; species Lagenorhynchus albirostris. Next base: position 53,355,995 of record NC_083106.1, read on the forward strand.
CACCCTATAAGTAAAACCCATGCGAACCTTATGGTGCTCACTTAAAAGTATGTACTATCTTGATTTATAAGTTTAAATTCACAAATAAGGGTATTTCCTGTTTATGACTTTGTTTATTATGGAGTGACTTAATTGAAATTGTCATGGTTTAGAAGTTCAGATTTTTATTGGGGCGTGTATTATATGAGAGAGAAAGAATGTTGCCATGCTGAGGGAGGCTTAGTGAAGTGCTTTTCAACTCCTTTTGGTGACTTACTGTTAGATAATGAGAATAATTTAGTGGTTGCAGTCAGCATTTTGAAAAAATTGAGATGGACGAGAATAAAACAAGTTAGACTGTATTGTACATGTTGAGAATAGTATTGTAGGGCTCCCCTGGTGGCGCAGTGGTTGAGAGTCTGCCTGCCGATGCGGGGGACACGGGTTCTTGCCCCGGTCCGGGAGGATCCCGCATGCCGCGGAGCGGCTGGGCCCGTGAGCCATGGCCGCTGAGCCTGCGCGTCCGGAGCCTGTGCTCCGCAGCGGGAGAGGCCACAGCGGTGAGAGACCCGCGTACCGCAAAAAAAAAAAAAAAAAAAAAAAATAGTATTGTAGACCTTTTGGCTATTTATATAGTGTATACTGGGGGCAGTGGAAGATTTTTCTTGTGGGGGCTTTGGAATCAGCCAGCTTTGAATTCCAGTTTAGCCATTTAATGCCACCATCACACGGCTTATTACTTAGTGCTTCAGCTTTCTCGTTTGTAAAATAGGGATAATACTAGTACCTACTTCATAAGGTGGCTGTGAAGATAAAAGAGATGATGCATATGCATGTGAAGTGTTTAGAACAGTGCCTTTAAGGTAATAATTTAAAACATGTTGGCTGTTATTAGTAGGATTCTTTGGTTATTAAATTATTATTATAGTGAAAGAGTTGTTGCATCTGCATACTGTACTTGGGAATGTTGACAAGGACTAAATTGCTCTTCATGTATGCATTCAAAAATAGTAAAATAATGAACAAAAATGTGAAGAAATGGTAACTTTTTTTCTCTTCCTCTAAATACTTCAGGATATATTTCTACATATATAATGTTTTTTTAGACATAATCACAATACCATTATTAGAGCCAACACAAGTAACAGTAATTTTAATTCTCATCAAATACCCAGTCCATGTTCAGTTTTCTCCTCTCAGAAATATTCACTTACAGTTGGTTTGTTTGAATCAGTATCCAGTCAGGTCCACACATTACTTTTGGTTGACTCATCTCTTAAGAATCTTTTAATGATAACAGTTCCCCCTATTTTTTCTTTTTCTTTTTAACTTTCCATTTTTAAGTAATTTTAGACTTACAGAAAAGTTGCATAAATAGTACACAGTTCCTGTATACCCTTCACTCAGCTTCCCCTCATGTTTACATCTTATACAACCAAAGAACAGTGATCAAAATTAAGGAGTTAATATTGGTGTAATACTGTTAGCCACATTCCAGACTTTTATTAGAATTTCGAGTTTTCCCACTAATGTCTTTTTTCTATTTAAGGATCCAATTGAGGATACCACATTGCATTTAGTTGTCATGTTTCCTTAACCTCCCCTGAACTGTGATATTTCTTCAATTTTTCCTTGACTTTAATGGTCTTGATTAAGAGGACTGATCAGGTATTTTGTGGAATTCCCCTTAATTTGGGTTTGTCTGATGTTTTCCCATGAGTAGATTAAAGTTACAGATTTTTGGTAAGAATACTACAAAAGTGATGTGCCCTTCTCAGTGGAAACTCAAGGGCTACAATATACTGATATGTATTATTTCTGGTGATGTTACCCTTTATCAGATGATTAAGGTGATAATCTGTTGGGTTCTCCACTGTAAATTCACTGTGGGGGAAATACTTTGATACTATGCAAATATCCTTTTTCTCAAACTTTTACTCATAAATTTTAGTACTGCTATTAACTTTTTAAGGGCTAAATGGGACTTGTCAGTGTTACTTCTCTGTAAGTAGCTTATTAAAAAACGTAAAGCTCTAATATGCATTGAATTGAGGAATGACCATTAGTAATACATAAAAGTAAATTCAGGGACTTTCCTGGCAGTCCGGTGGTTAAGACCTCGCCTTCCAAAGCGGGTGCAGGTTTGATCCCTGGTCAGGGAGCTAGGATCCCACATGCCTCGTAGCCAGAAAAACCAAAACATAAAACAGAAGCAATATTGTAACAAATTCAGTAAAGACTTTAAAAATGGTCCACATCAAAAAAAAAAAAAATTCAAACGCTATCTGAAATTTATATAAGTATCGCATGAGATCATAGATGTTATTGACTTTTAACTTCTTTTGGATCATATTTCTGTGAATTTATTCTATAAAAGATAATAAATGAAAATGTGAGGTAAGTAAAAATAAGACTTTAATGCTGTTTCATAAAAGCTTCTAAAAATTTCTTGTGTTATTGACAAGGAGCAAATACTATGTATATGTAATATTTTAAAATAATTTTAGCATATTTATCTTTGATATTCATATATACTTGACATTCCTCCAAGTACTTGTAAGTATGATGAAACATCGTGCATTATTGCAAATCTTGCAATACCTCTGGTGTTTTTCACTATCCATAATCTTCTTCCACCTCTTCTCCTAGCTTTTTATTTAGAGTTAAGAAAACTCTGAAGTAGTCATAAGTATCACCCTTTGGAAAAAGTAGGAGATAAATTAATTCCTTTTCTTTTTTTTTTTAACACTTAGATAATGAAACTGCTGTTTATACATTAATGCCAATGGTTATGGCTGATCAACACAGGTGAGTGCCTATTTACAAATTTATATATTTTTTCCACAAATTTATATTTTTTAAGAATATAAATTTACCTAAATGTTGCGTACACACACACACAAACACACCATAGAGTTTGGACATAGGTTTTGTCCTGCGGCAAGTTATTTAACTTCTATTATAATTTTCTGTCTGTGAAATAAGAAACAAGATTTTCTAAGATCCGTATCAACTGTAAAATTCTATGATAAGAGATTTTCTAAATGCATAGTCAGAACTTAAAACAAGTATTTGCTTGGTCACTGACAGTGAAAAAAACATTATGATGGTTTCTGTTAGAGGTCACTACTGATCTTTATAGCAAAAAGTTAGGGCTGATGGACAAGTTATTCCCTAATATTCTACTACTTTGATGTTCTTTCTATTGAGGTAGTGTTGACACTTCTTTTACAGGGTGCACGTGAGATGTGGTTGTCTGGCTGTGTGATGAGATGTTTATACTTGTAACAGACAGCTCTGCTGTGGTTAGCCATTGGGTAGTTTGGTATTATGAGGAGAAAGTAAAGAGACACTGTATTTTGAAACACGTTTAAAATATAAATGATTTTTTTGCTTTGAACTCCTGTCTGATATAATTAAAGCATGTTTTTGTCTGATTTTTCTTATTTGACCAAAATTAATATAGATAGGCTCAACTTTCTGCAGGGGGAGCAGCCAGTTCTACTCTCTTTGCTTCTCAAGAATCTAGTGGGAGCTGAAGCCAACTTAGGTGTCCTCAGAGCAGGTGACATAGTCAGAGCGGCAGACGAGGAACCCTTCAGCACCAGTTTATAGGTGAGGGCAGTTGGTTTCTGGATGATGCTGCACTGGCTGCTGTGCTACGCTTAGAGAGTAGTGCCTTGTTTTTTGGCTGATGTGGGACAAAATCTTTTGAATAATTGGTAAGAGTAACACTAAACAGCTATTAACTTGAGTTACTATGTTTTTAAAAACTTTTTTTTTTAACCTTGACTCAATTTTCTTTTGGCATAGGTCTGTTTCTGAACTACTATCAAATTCAAAGTTTGATGTCAATTATGCATTTGGACGCGTGAAAAGAAGCTTGCTTCACATTGCAGCAAAGTAAGACTAAGACATTTTGGATTAAATTTTGGTCTAGAGTAATGATCAGTAAGCTTTGAATCAGTGTGTTCTATAGTAGTTATGGAGAGAGATGAGAACAGACAGCTGAGTGGTTCTTTGTTTTGTTGAGGGCATAGTGTGCTATGCTTACATTCTTTCACTAGATAGATTGTTAATCTTGGGATTGGACTCAAGTCTTATATCTGATGTTTTAACTTGCTCTAGATCAGATTAGAGGAGATTAGGCACGGGGATTATCTTTCCTGGATATACTTAAGAGGGTACATTCACCAAAATTTTACTTTTATCCCACCAATATAAGATTTTATATGCTAATTGCATGTGAAGTTGTTGGCTTTATATTTTTTACTTAGCTGTGGGAATGATTTTTATTCATAATATTCCAGTGTGTAGCTAATCAGTTTGTTGATATCTCATCACCCTTTAGGATTTAGGTTGAGATTACTCTACCTAAATAAAATTGATTTTTCAATATAAATTTGGATTCTGGAAAGCCAAAAGTTGAGAGTACTGTATGGTTTCTTTTATGTGCTAATACTTTATTTCGCTTTATATGAACTTCTCAAATACTTAATAGCTTTTGCAGTAGAATGTACCATCTTGAAAGTAGAGGATATTTACTATTTGTGACAGGAGTTAAATTGTAGGTCAATATGGACCGCCAAAATAATGTGTTTAATAGGGCTTTTTGTTTTTTAATTAAGCTATGTCAACTATGGCTGTTTGTTAAATGTGTCTGAACTGTTTTTAATATTGTTTTAGTTGTGGATCGGTGGAATGCTTGGTTCTGCTTTTAAAGAAAGGAGCAAATCCTAACTATCAAGATATTTCAGGCTGTACACCCCTTCATTTGGCAGCTAGAAATGGGTAAATATTTTTTCTTAAGTAGCTTAAGTTGTGTTGTTATGACTAAGAGTAGTCAAGGCACTCTACCTTCATTTGGGAATTTTTTTTTTCTTTTGCCCAGTATTTGCCTTGGGAAGAGGGTCTTGGATTATTTTGTTACACTTTTAAACTATAATTTTAATAATTTATTAAGTTTACTAATATTTTTCTTCTTGAAGATATATTTGTCAAAGTTTATTTTTACTAGTATTATAATGACATTTTCTGAAAAGCGTAATTTTCACCTCTTTGTTTTAGTGTCCTTTTTCCTGGTAGTCTTTTGCCTTGTTGAACTCCATGGCTTATTTTCCACATTGTTTAGTTAATTTTATTAATGCAATTAAAGACAGAGTAAATACATTATACTTAGTTTTTTTTTTAAAATAAATTTATTTATTTTTGGCTGCGTTGGGTCTTCGTTGCTGCACGCGGGCTTTCTCTAGTTGCGGCGAGTGGGGCTACTCTTCGTTGCGGTGCGTGGGCTTCTCATTGCGGTGGCTTCTTGTTGCAGATCACGGGCTCTAGGCGTGCGGGCTTCAGTACTTGTGGCTCGCGGGCTCTAGAGCGCAGGCTCAGTAGTTGTGGTGCTAGGGCTTAGCTGCTCTGCGGCATGTGGGATCTCCCCGGACCAGGGCTCAAACCCGTGTCCCCTGCATTGGCAGGCGGATTCTTAACCACCGTGCCACCAGGGAAGTCCCTACTAAAATAGTTGGAATTATGTTTAAAATGAAAATAAGTAGTTTTTGATTCAGGGCTTGAGGAACTTTACATTTATAAACATTTTTTGAATGCTGGAAAACTTTTCTATGAAAGACTATTCCTATGTGTCTCTTCTTTTGATTACTCTTAGAAGTATTTTTGTTGACTGTTTTGAACAGGAATTCTAGGTAGTTGAGGTGGCTGCCTAAGTGAGATGGATATGGGGCTAAAATTGTCCACTGCCTCAGTCTGAGGCCAAATTTTTGTAGACAAGGATTAAAGTGGAACCAGAAAGACTAGAACCATAGTGATGTCTCAGTTGGACAGAGGAGAAGCATAGCCCTTTGACCCTGTCTGGTCTGTCCCATTTCCTGACTTAGCACGTGAACCAGTTTGGTTGTCCACTGTTGCAAGAGGTAATGTGTTGATTAAACCATTGTTTTTTCTAATAATTGGCCACATTAGGTATGTTGTAGGGTGTCACGCCCAAGGTCATAGACTAAATCATTCATTCCCTTGTTGAATTGATCTCAGGTCTAGATACATTATCCCAAATGTTGGTAGGATAGTGACAAAGCTCTCTGAAAAAGTTACATATAGAAAAATATCTTAGTACAGTGTCTCAACAACTGTAAATGAAAGGACAGATTGGTGCACAGCAGGGATAAAATGTCTACTGCTGTTGTAGTAGGAGACTTAGTCATTTAGGAGACCATTGCTTTTTTTTTTTTTCCAACTTTGTTGAGGTATAATTGGTAAATAAAATTATAATACATTTAAAGTGTGCATCATGATGAATTTGATCTATACATTGTGAAAGGATTTTTGTCATCTAGTTAATTAACATATCCATCACCTCACATATTTATCTTTTTTTTTTTTTTGGTGAGACATTGAATTTGGAGACCATTACATTTTAAAGATGAAGAAATATAACAGATATTATTACATAATTCATATGGTAAATCAGTGAAGAGAAAAGGAGTAAGAAGAGTCCATAACCCTAACATAACATCTAACTTGGATGCCTTTCTATTTCTATAAAGATTACTTTTGATATTCCATACTTAACTATTTTGGTTTTTATATATTGAATGAATGCCTTGTACAACATAGAGGTGCTCAGTAAATGTTCATTAAGTGACTTGATTACTTGTTGCTTCCTGTAGCTTTTGATGGTTTCAGAAATAGTCTTTGGCTCTAATTTCTCTATAAGTTCAAATTTGTCTAGACTGAAGCAGAAGTCATAGGTGAATTCTACCCCTTTTGCTGGTCTGTCTGGTTTATGGGGGATTTTGTTTTGTCCCCTCATCTATTGTTGTCAGAGTATTTGTCTTGGCCTGCGTTAGTGTTTCTGTCTTCAGCCATCAGTGCATTAATACTAAATTGCCCTCCTTTCCAGTGGAAAACCCAGTAAGCTGCCTCCGAGCACGTGGATGACTGGTCCCTGTGTCATTTGGGTTACCATAAACTTCTTATAATTGTTGCAGTATCTGGGCAGGAAAATAGTTGTTTCCTGTACAGTAGGATCCAGCATTGCTCATGATTGTATGAGAATATAAAAAGGGAAGACTTAAAAATTATTGTCTATCCTTATGTTGCATATTGGTCAGATTTGAAACATTTTTTCTTTTTTCTCTTTTTTTTTTTTTTTTGCGGTACGCGGGCCTCTCACCGCTGTGGCCTCTCCCGCCACGGAGCACAGGCTCCGGACGCGCAGGTCCAGCGGCCACGGCCCACGGGCCCAGCCACTCTGCGGCATGTGGGATCCTCCCAGACCGGGGCATGAACACGTGTCCCCTGCATCGGCAGGCGGACTGTCAACCACTGCGCCACCAGGGAAGCCCTCTTTTTTCTTTCTTAAAAAATTTTTTTGCTGCACCACACCGGGATGTGGGATCTTAGTTCTTCAACCAGGGATTGAACCCGCACCTCCTGCAGTGGAAGTGTGGAGTCTTAACCACTGGACTGCCGGGGAAGTCCCAGAAACATTTTTTCTTTATTTTTTGGGCTAGATTGTGAGCTCATAAAGAGCAGAACTCATGTGTTAGTTAACATTTTAGCTCCATTCTAAGCAAAATTGGTGTGCACTTAGTTGGTCTTTTTGATTTACTCAGGGTTCTGGAAAATAGCAATAATGATTATTAAGTAAGAAAAAAGATATAGTTCTCTTATATTGCCCCGTAGTTTTGCAGTTCATTTTTGGGATGGGGATTATGGATTGCTGCTTTTCTCCAACAATCTCTACCCTAAACACTTCTTTAGAGCTTTTTTCCCTGGTACAGTCCCACCTAAGTGTTTATTTTGACAATATGCCAGTGGTCCACGACAGGCTTCTGAATAGATTTTAGAAATCCAGCAATATGGGTGCAGACACACACACACAGACACACACACATAATTTAAACAATGCAATATTAATTTTAATAAGACTTTCTGGTCTGTTGCCTCACGTTATTGAAGATTTATTTTCTAAGGTTTTCATAACAATGTGTTAGATGAAGGAACTTTGTAAACTTTTTTTTTTTTTTGCGGTACGTGGGCCTCTCACCGCCGCGGCCTCTCCCGCTGTGGAGCACAGGCTCCGGTCGCGCAGGCCCAGCGGCCATGGCCCACGGGCCCAGCCGCTCCGTGGCACACGGGATCCTCCCGGACTGGGGCACGAACCCGTGTCCCCCGCATCGGCAGGCGGACTCCCAACCACTGCGCCACCAGGGAAGCCCACTTTGTAAACTTTTGAACTTAAAAGTTTACTCAGAGCTTTGTTTTCTTCCATTTCTTTGATTATAAAGCTGATTTTAAATGACATTTAACCTCATTTTAGATATAAAAAATCAAAGCAAGGAAAGTAATTTGTTCTCTTTTAAAAGGTTTATTCAGTTAATAAAAATTTTAGCTATTGATTATAAGATTTACTAATTAGTAATCAGTTAGTTATGCTTAGTACTGAGTTGATTAAAGAAATATGATATAATCCATGGCACAAAGATATTTATTATTTGAGTAAATAGTTATATATATTACATGTATTATGTATATTCTTTGTATGTCATATATATATATAGCATACTTGCAAAGGGTTCCTGGACCCAGTTCCACTGTGTGTGTGTGTGTGTGTGTGTGTGTGTGTGTTGTGTGTGTGTGTGTGTGTACGCTTCCCCATACCAACAAGCAATTCTCGGATGCCAACAGAGTGTCCTAGAAGTCAGCTCAATTCTAACTCTATGTACCTTCAGGTAGAAGCAGATTCTGTAGGTAAAGGGCTCAGTCCTATAAGACCACTCTCTACTTCAGATGCCATTTGCAAGCTCAGTCACAAGTGGTGCTTCTGACTGACTGGCTACAAATTGGAGGTTCCGACAACCCCCTCCAACTCAGGATTCCAGTCGAAAGTCCAGGTTGTTACCAGTACTTTTGACTGACTGGCTATAAATCAGAGGTTCCCACGATCCCTTTCTTGGGTTCAATTAATTTGCTAGAATGGCTCACAGAACTCAGGAAAATGTTTGTTTACTCACTAGATTACTGATTATTATAAAAGGGTATTAAAGGATACGAATCAATAGCCAAATGAAGAGACAGATACACAGGGTGAGGTCCTGAACAAAGAAGGTCCTGGCATGGTCACACGGAGAAACATTTTGATTCCCATCCGGGAAGCTCTCCCTGAAAGGGACAAAAAGCTCTCCTTTTGGGTCTTTATGCAGGCTTCATTACATAGTCATGATTGACTTAAATCATTGGCCACTAGCAGTTGATTCAACCTCCAGGTGCTCTCCCCTCCCTGGAAATCAGGGTGGGACTGAAAGTACCCTGTAGTCATATGGTTGGTTCTCCTGGCAACCAACCCCCACCCTTGGGTGGGACCCAAAATTCACCTTCCCTGAAACGTTTTCAGGAAATGAGGGCCATTGCCCTTAACTGCTTAGGAAATTCAAAGGGTTTGGGAGCTGTGACCCAAAAAGTGTGGATTAAAACCAAATATATGTTTTTCCCATAAATCATGGTATCTCAATACTCATATTAATACTATATATACTATATTGTGTAACATTATACATAATATGCTATTACACATACCCTATTTTATATTTTTTATGTGTGTGTATATATATATATATATATATCATTTACTCAACTAGATCATAAACTTTTTCATGCCATGGATTAAATCATATTTCCTTAATTCAATACTGAGCATAGTTAAGTATATACATAAAAAGCATATTTTTTAATTTATTTTTATATATAGATATAGTGTGTGTATCACTTTGTTTCCAAAGCATGAATTTTCATTTAATTATTTAATGAAGGGGAAATTGAGATAAATACTGAAGAGTGACTAGGAATGGCTCAGGATAGGAGGAAACATTGTGAGCAAAATGAAGTGGTAGGCAGTTCAAAAGGTGGCAAAGGACTTTTGTAGACATGTCTCCAAATAAGATACATAGGGGGCTTCCCTGGTGGCGCAGTGGTTGAGAGTCCGCCTGCTGATGCAGGGGACACGGGTTCGTGCCCCGGTCCGGGAAGATCCCACATGCCGCGGAGCTGCTGGGCCCGTGAGCCATGGCTGCTGGGCCCGAGCGTCCGGAGCCTGTGCTCCACGGTGAGAGAGGCCACAACAGTGAGAGGCCCGCGTACTGTAAAAAAAAGATATATAGGTGGCCAATAAGAACATGAAAAGATGCTCAATACCCCTAATCAGGGAAATGCAAATTAAAACTACAGTGAGATACCAACTCACACTCATTAGTATGGCTATCAGAAAAACAGTGTTGACAGAATGACAAGTGTTGATGAGGATGTGGAGAAATTGGGACCCTTGTGCTCTGTTGGTGGGAAAGGAAAATGGTACAGATGCTCTGAAAACTAGTTTGGTGCTTCCTCAAAAAATAAAAAATAGGATTATCATATGGGAAATTCCTTGGCTGTACAGTGGTTGGGATTCCTCGCTTTCACTGCTGAAGGCCCAGGTTCAATCCCTTGGTCAGGGAGCTAGAATCACACAAGCTACATGGCGTGGCCAAAAAAAAAAAAAAAAAAAAATTACCATATGATCCAACAGTCCCACTTCTGGGTATATAACACCCCAAAATTTGTCACAGGGTCTTGCAGAAATATTTGTATACTTGAGCTCATAGCAGTATGATTCATAATAGCTAAAACAAAAGGAACCTATGTGTCCATTGACAGATGAATGGATAAGCAAAATGTGGTATATACATACAGTGGAATATTATTCAGCCTTAAAAAGGAAAGAAATTCTGATGCTACAGATGCTACAACATGGATGAGCCTTGAGGACATTATACTAAGTGAAATAAGCCAATCACAGAAAGACAAACTGTATGATTCCACTTTTATGAGGTACTTAGATAAACCCAAATCATAGATACAGAAAGTAGAATACTGGTTGCCAGGGGCTAGCAGGAGAGGGAATGGGGAGTTATTGTTTAATGGATATAGAATTTCAGCTTTGCAAGCTGAAAAGAGTTCTTGAGATGGATGGTGGTGATGGTTGCACAACAATATGAATATACTTAATATCACTGAACTGTACACTTAAAAATGGTTCAGATGATAAATTTATGTTATGTGTATTTTACCACAGTAAAATAAATTGAAAAAAAAGTGAAGTAGGTAGGGGGATGAATAGATAGGCATTTTATTAATTTTGTGGTTTTTATAACTCATCTTAGTATTTTAAATATTTTGCAATCAAGAATGTAGGATACAGCATTGAGACATCATTTTACTCTGTCCATTCCCCTTCCATTAGACTTATATTGTCTGACATTTCTAATGAAGATTACTATTCCAAATATTCTGTCAACTCTAGAAATTTCTCAGCATTTTGAATGATGAATTTGTCCCAATGGCATGAAAACCTCATTGTGCCTTTTCTTTATCCTATTATCTTTGAGTCATAGAAAAAATTTTGTGTTTTGTTTCAGATGTTACAGTACTTATTTAAATATTGCAGATGGAAGTTGATATTTGCCATTAATTAATGTTGAGTATAGTTACTGTTTCAGTAAAATAATTGTCATTTGCTTATTTTTCTAGTACCAGTTATCTGTAACTGTCTCTTTCTTTTCAGGCAGAAGAAATGCATGAGTAAATTATTAGAATACAATGCTGATGTCAACATTTGTAATAATGAAGGCCTTACAGCAGTAAGTGCTAAGAATTTTTATCTGCGATTTTAAAAATACTTTTTAGAAAATAATATTTGAAGGTGATAGTATGCAAAATGTAGTACAAGTATTTGTGCAGTTCCTCTTTGTGGTAATTGGGAAGATACAGTATGATTGAGACACAGTTCTCAGCTATATTTATTAAGAGAAGTTAAGGTTCACCATTTTTCTCCTTTCCCCTTATTTTTTAACTTTATGACCTTTCATTTATTTTGGAGTCTTGATCCCCTAGCTTTTGTCACTGACTTTCAAGGGAGTTTGTAGGAGCATCTCCACTGAGGTGTGTTATGAGTTCATTATAGGACAGCTGTTTTTCATTATGTCCTTTTAAATTCTTTTAATATATACATGGTAGGAAAATTTGGATGGCTATGTTTTTATAACTCATTTTAGTTTTAAAAAAGGAAAGGAATGAATAAAAAAAAGGAAAGGAAATAAAAGGTAACTAAGGGAATGATCACTCACCTGTACTCCCTGCACTCAGAGATAATCACTGTTAATATTTTAGCCTGTATCCTTTCAGACTTGTTATATCTTACTTAAACTAGTATTTTTATCCTTTTTGCCATGTCACTTTCTTTTCAAAAATATGATTGTATTTTTTTGATCCACATAGATATTGTAGGGAGGGTGGTGTGGGATATTTCTGAAGAGATTGCTGAAATCCAAAAATTTTAATCATATTGTCATTTAATGGAGCATATTTGATTTAGAAGTAGAGATAAAATAGAATTATGTGATTACTGAGAAATTGTTTTGACATTGTGACAGAAATAAATTTTGTTAAATTTTACCTTCCTGTATGTGAGGTGATGGAGATTTTAATTAAATGGATAGTGGAAATCCTTTCACAATGTATATTAGATCATTGTGATGTATACTTTAAATGTCTTACAGTTTTGTCAATTATACCTCAATAAAGCTGAACTTTTTTTTTTTAACCTTCCTTTGGTAGTTTTTGTAAATTTTGAGTCCTTTAATTTGTGAATAAAGAAGAATATTGAGTATTTACATACCATGCTAGTTTTCAAGGCCTTTCTGATTAAATTTTTTTTTTTCAGTGGGCAGGGAGGGAGCTGGGGCATAACAAAACAGCTTTCCTAAGATGTGAGTTATTCTGAGAATGACTTGTTAAAGATTAAGTTCAATCATGATTATTATATGGAATTCACAATTCCTGTGATAATCTACATTTTTGTTACATAGTAACAATATAACACCATTTACTCTGTAAAGGAAAACTGTATTCCAAATATCTACAGAATGCTATAGTGATATGGTAGGTACCACAGAGGGTTATAAAACTATGGAATTGACATAGCTCTATCCTTAGGACACTCTCTAGTATAGGTAAGATAAGATGCTCAGTACTAACATAGTCTGTTTAATCGCATAAGTTTTTATCTGCTAATTTTCCCCCTTCACTCCTGAACTTTAAGGGAAGTGGAATATAAAATTTTTAAAAATAAAATTTTTATTAAAAAATTATTCATGCATATATTTAAAGAGTCAAATGATTCTACAAGGCTTATTATATAAAAACAGTCTCAGCTCTTTTTCTGCCTGGGACCAATCTCAATGTTCTATCCTGTGGCCCTGATTGGTGTGGTGTGCCTCCTTCTCTTAGAAACAGTTCTGGCCACCAAGTGTGTTCCTGCCTAGTCCCAGGTCACATGATGGAATTAATTCAACAGCCAGGCACATTGACCCCATCAGAAGCTAGCTAGGATGGTGGAAATGTGGTGCTGCAGAATTGAATAGTGGCCACCAAGCATGTGGGGCAGTAAAGTCAAGGGCTCCTGAGATGGAAGAACCTTCAGTGGGGAGTCAAGATCCCCAGGATTTTTCATACAAAAGGAGAGAACTGTTGACTGCATACTTTGTAGGCTGATCACCCTCACAAAGGGCTCCTCATGTTTCTTCATTCATTTGTTCTTTGAACAGGATTTTCTTGGATACCTATTATGTGCTAGGCACTTTACTGGTATGGGGTTAGAGCAGTAATTTGACTGACCCAGTCCTTGTCTTCCCCAAACTTCCAAGGAAGTCAGGATAGTCAACAGGCAATGGTGACACATTGTAATGAATGTTAACATAGGTGATGGAGATGCTGTAGAAGTCAGATAAGGGGACCCATCCTCACCAATGGCATTGGAGGAGGCATCCCAGGGAAGTATCACAAGAGCTGAGGCCAAAGGGACAAACAGAAGTTAGACTAGTGTAAGTGGTGATTGTGAGGTTGGGAGTGGTAGTGGGGTTCTAGCTCTGTGGAATAGGTTGGCAAAGGCTTGGAGATGCAAGAGAGCATGCTACATTGGAGCAGTGAGCTTAACTGGTGTTCAGATACCTCTGGGGGTTTATGAAGACTTCCAAAGGTCTGTAGCATGGATAGTTAAGGGGGTCACTTTCCAGGTCTTCAGCCTTTATATGTGTGCTCCTTCCTCAAGCTGATTACTCAAGGACACCTTGCGCTTCCCACCTTCACCTCCAAAATCACTCTTCTATCACTTATGTTTTTATTTATTTTTATTATTTATTTATTTATTAAATTGAAGCATAGATGATTTACAGTACTCTTAACTGAGCCTTTTGTAGTACGGAAGTTTTAATTTTTGATGTTCAATATATCAGTTTTTCCATTTATGGATTGTGTTTTTGGTATCAAGTTTAGGAACTCTTTGCCTAGCTATACATCCTGAAGATTTTCTCCTATCTTTTTCAAAAAGTTTTATACTTTTAAATTTTACATCTAAACCTGTGATCTATTTTGAGCTAATATTTGTCTGTGATGCTTAAGTCAAGGCTTATTTTTTTTACCTATGGAGTCTAGTTACCCTGGCACTGTTTGTTGAAAAGGCTATATACTTCCTGCATGAGATTGGTTTTGTCTCTCTCTCAAAAATCTTTTGGGCATATTTGTATGGGGTTATTTCTGGGTCCTCAGTTCTGTTCCAGTGATCTGTCTGTCCCTTTGCCAATACCACACTGTCTTGATTACTCTAGCTATATAGTAAGTCTTAATATCAGGTAGAGTAATTACTCCCACTTTATTTTTCTTTGTCAAGATTGTGTTAGCTACTCTGGTTCTTTGCCTATCCATATACATTTTAGAATAAACTTGTCTATGACAAAAAACCTTGCTGAGATTTCTTATTGGAATTGCATTAAGCCTGTAGATCAATTTGGGGAGGATTGACATCTTTACTATGTTGAGTCTTCCAATCTATAAACACAGTATGTCTCTCTGTTTATTTAGGTCTTTGATTTCTTTCATCAGAATTTTGTATTATTCAGCTTACAGATCTTGTGCATGTTTTAAGTGTATAGCTAGGTATTTTATTTTCTTTGGAGCAATTGTAAGTGACGTTTATATTTTTTAATTTTAAAAAAATTTATTTTATTTATTTATTTTTGGCTGCGTTGGGTCTTCGTTGCTGCGCACAGGCTTTCTCTTGTTGCAGTGCATGGGCTTCTCATTGTAGTGGCTTCTCGTTGAGGAGCACGGGCTCTAGGCATGCGGGCTTCAGTAGTTGTGACATGTAGGCTCAGTAGTTGTGGCACATGTGCTTAGTTGCTCCGTGGCATGTGGGATCTTCCAGCACCAGGGCTCAAACCTGTGTCCTCTGCATTGGCAGGTGGATTCTTAACCACTCCACCACCAGGGAAGTCCCGCGACATTGTTTTTAATTTTTATTTCTGCATGTTCATTGATAGTACATGGAAATGCAGTTGCCTTTTATGTGTTGATCATGTAGCCTGTGACCTTGCTGAACTCACTTATTAGTTCTAGGAGTTTTTGGTAGATGCCTTGGGATTTTCTACATAGACAGTCATGTCATCTGCAAATAGAGATAGTTTTATCTTTTCCTTTCCAATCTGTATGTCTTTTATTTCTGTTTCTTCATTTATTGAACCTTAACATTTTTTTTTGTTTTCTAAATACGTGTTGTTAATTCATTACTAGACTTCCCTGAGCTTTGTGAATATCCTCATAACATGTGTTCAGTACCTTTCACCTTCTTGAATAGTTCTGAAGGAGTCTGTTATGGGGACTGCTGTTCTCTAAGTGAGATTGGTTGATTTCTAGGCCTGCTTTACAGCGTTATTTGGAATATCTCTTCACCATCATCCCAGAGATTCCTTTGCCTTTCTTTTGTTTTGGGTTTTTATTTATAGGCATACCTCAGAGATGCTGCAGGTTCTGTTCCTGACCATGTCAATAAAATGAATACTGAGATAAAGCAAGTCATACAAATATTTTGGTTTCCTAGTGCATATAAAAGTTATATGTAACTTCAAGAAGTGCAGCAGAGTGTTACTACCTATCCTTGAGCCTTTTGGGAGTTCTGTGATCTGAATCTACCTTCTTGGTGCTCTATTACTGGTTTAGGATTCAGCTCTTTGTTCTGACAATTCAGACAAAAGCTTCCAGCTTGCAAAATGTGTTGCTCTTGTATTCTCTCCTTTTCTTTTTCTTAATAGGTCTGTCCTTTAAGAAAAGGTACTCTTTACTGTCATTTCAGTGATGTTCGGGGAAGAAGTAGGAGCTGATGCATGGCTTCAGAGTTACCATTTTAAAACAAAAGTTTCATGATATATTTTTTTAATGGAAAAAAAGTCAGATGAAAAATGCATGGACAGCATAGTCCAAAGTTTTAACATTGATTATCTTTGTGGGGTAGACTTACAGGTGTTTTATATTTTTTTAATCCTCCCCATATATGTTATTTATATATGTTACATGCATTATGTGTAAAATATAGGAAGTAAAGAATATGACACCTACTGTCATATTAATTACTTTTTAACTTATGTTTG
The DNA here is from genome assembly GCF_949774975.1 of Lagenorhynchus albirostris. Taxonomy (NCBI): domain Eukaryota; kingdom Metazoa; phylum Chordata; class Mammalia; order Artiodactyla; family Delphinidae; genus Lagenorhynchus; species Lagenorhynchus albirostris. Next base: position 53,372,497 of record NC_083106.1, read on the forward strand.
TTTCTGGGAGAGGAAAAATATCCAGTACCTCTTCTCTAGAGATAAGCTATACATACAGTCCATGGTCATCTAAGAAGCAGAGTATTTGGTGATCCTAAGTTTAGGATTTTTAACTACTTTGAAACCATGAAATGCTTGATTTTGAAGTACATGGTGGTGTAACCTACATCCTGATGCATATTTTTTCCCCATATAAAAATATAGGAAAAAAGTATATTGGCTTAAATTTTAATTTTAATATTTAGTGTGCATATCATGCTCACAGTTGATGAATAATTGCATTATTTATCTGCTGCTTTTATATGAAACACTCTTGCACAAATGTTAAGTAACCTAAATGGCTGCACAGATACACTGGCTGGCTGTGAATGGGCGGACAGAACTACTCCATGACCTTGTACAGCACGTCAGTGATGTCGATGTTGAGGATGCGATGGGGCAGACAGCGCTGCATGTGGCCTGCCAGAACGGTCACAAGACGGTAAATAAAGCCTCAAGGACTTTAAATTAAGTTGCATCTGTTTAAACTTTGAATTCATGAAAAGTTTTCCACTGTGTATAATTGGAAACATGAAGCAAAATCTTATAACATTTTCTGTGTCATGTGGTCTTCTGATTAATATATTCTATGTGGATAAAAGGAACAAAAATAGTGTTTTTAAATATGTTTAATGTATTTGTAATTTGGATTTCAATTTTATTTCTGATTCATAGATTCTTTTTTTTTTTATTTCTGATTCATAGATTCTAATAGCTGAATATTTTAAATTTTAAATATAGTATGTTCACATATAATAATTTTAACAGTTTATAATGTTTCTTGTCCTCAGTTTTATCAAATAACTTTTTCATATTTTTTACCATTTTCATATTTTTACCCTTAAGCCTCAAGTTTTGGAATTAGTGAAGAAAGTGAGCTCTGACATTGCTTAAATAATTCAACTTGGATTAATTATTTTTCTACTCTCTTGGAATATGATTTAAGTGCTAGAGTCACAGCTGTTTTCTTCCTTACTTTTGATTTCTAAAATCATGCATTTGTTTTAGGCAGTACTTTCCTGTTATCCCTATGTATAAACTTGGCTTTTAAAATTGCTAATAGTTTTCTCTCTCATTAGAAGACTGGTGCTTTATTTAAAGATTGTTAGCTTAAGATTTTAGATTGAATTTCTGCTTTTTGTATTTTCCTATCCTGGTTACTTTCATTTTTTTCCCACATTTAACATTATGGATAATAGAATATTATGTATTTACTAACTAAACAACAAAAACCAATTGAAAACCAAAAAACACCACCAGCATCTACAAAGATACAGAAGTTTGCTTGTTTATATTTATTTTTTTGTATACACTGAGTCTTATCTTTTTGTTGGGAGAATTCCTAGTAGAATCTAGATTTCTGTCTCTGCAAACACTTTTTTTTTTGTGGTACGCAGGCCTCTCACTGTTGTGGCCTCTCCCGTTGGCGGAGCACAGGCTCCGGACGCACAGGCTCAGCAGCCATGGCTCACGGGCCCAGCTACTCCGCGGCATGTGGGATCCTCCCGGACCAGGACATGAACCTGTGTCCCCTGCATCGGCAGGCGGGCTCTCAACCACTGCGCCACCAGGGAAGCCCCGTGCAAACACTTTTTTCCTAACCTAGGTTCAGGATGTCAGATCCTACGTATTTAGATGCTTTATGTATGACCTCAATTCATAGAATACTGCATTTCTTTTAAGATAGTGAGCTCAAGGTTGACATTGTCTTATGTTTAGTAAGAGTTGGATAAAAGGAAGGATATATGCTTTTTCCTTTTTTTCTTTCCTGGCATTTCTTCTGAACACCAGTGTTCGTTTTTATTCTTTTGTCTTTTATCATCTGAAAACTAACCCATTTGTATTCAAGGAGTATTCCTTTTCGTTACCTTTTACTTTCTCTATGTCAGTACTACTAAATTTAAGAAGTATTCTGTGTGGAAAACAAAAAATCATCTGAAATGTTCTAATCTTGACTGGCCCCAGTAAGCAACTGCTGCCTGTTAGAGAAAGAGTCCTGCTGGTAGCTCTTACAGGACAGAAAAGCACCCGCTTTAATAGAAATACTCCCTGCCGTTAACGAACGAGTGGCGTGTCATTTACTAAGATTGTAAACCTACTTGTTGCCCGGGAACTTGTGTAGTAAAAAACGGGAATTCAGATTAGGAATTACCTACAAAGGCTAATTTTAGCTGCCTTAAGCCAGTGAAGAAACAAGAATGACGCAAAAAACCTTGGTTCAAAACGTGCATTACAGGGTGCATTAAAAATTTAGAATTGCCTCTGAAGTTATTGAAGAGTAGTTAGTATAAGTATAATACGCTCCATATGGTTTACCACCTAAAGCAGGCGTGGTAAAGTAAGGGAGAATTCCTCATAGTCCTCATAGCATATGCCTTTGAAGAATTGTATTTTCAGAAGATTTATAGGGGGCCTGACTTCACTGTGGTGATGGGCTTCACAGGGTGAGATTTTGCAGGTATGATACAGGAGGAAGAGTACAAAAAGTCATGTTGACTTGTGATTGATTGTATTAGTGAGTGAGATTCCTTTCTGTCATAGTTGGCCCATTATAGTTATCTGTGAGGATCGTATACAAAGAGAATGTTTAGCACTATTTTCCAATTCATTGTATGCACCTTTAATCCTTCAATAGGGCAAAAAGGAATCCTGAAAAATTAGGCCATCTGCTAGCCTCCAGGCTGAATTATACCTCTAAAAATCTGTGTTGATAGTTGTGCTATTATTACCTGTGTGTCATAATTACTCATGTATTTCTGGGACATGTTCAGATCTCAGTGGATGAGAATATTCTTTTATCTTGAGTTGGATATGATTTAAGAGCCCTGAGATATGTTATTACAGGGTAGATGTTATTGATTTTGTTTTTAACCCTTTGTATATCTTTCCATAAGTTGAACAGAGTCTAAAATGCTTTGTCAGATTTCAGCAAATGAAAATGGCCTTTTCATTGTCTCAAAGTAGTCAGTTTTTGCATAAATTCATTAAAAGGTCTTCAAAACTTGTGTCCACGTAGACATATACCAGTGCACATAGGTTTCAAGATTTATATATATTGGTTATATATATATATTTTATAGAATGAAATGTAAAACTTTAAAGGGGGAAAGAAACTCCCTTAAAAATATTCTCAAAAGCACATCAGCTCATTTCAAATTAAAGAGGATGACACGAAAAAAAAAAAGAGGATGATATGATAAAGAAATGCTCTGAAATTTACTTTCTAATCTCATTTTAAGGTAAATCTCAAGAATGCATGAAAAGATTTTGAACAACTGGCTGAGAGCTCTAAAGCTTTGTAGAATTTATAATTGAATACCGTATTCTTGCTTTGATGACAAATAATTTTTAGATTTACATGACTTTTTTACAGATAAAAGATTTGGAAGAAAGATTGATTTTGTCATAACTAAGAAATCAAGTAATTTTTGCTATGATTTCCTATACATGCATCTGTTTAATTAGAGGTAAACCAAGATAAGGGTCTTTTCATCATCTTGTTGGAAGGAAGTGATTTGGGCAGTTGAAGAGTGCAGCGTGACCATTTTTGTTCTTGTAACATAATAGCACTATGATTTTAAACGACTTCTATTCCTATTTTAAAATGATCAGATGAAAGAAATGATCAACTCCTTAATAATTTAATTTTTTATAAATTTCCTTAGGTCAGCTGTTACTAGCTATACAATACCAGAATTATGGTTTGTCTTTGGATATTGATTTAAAATAATTAGAGAATTTGGTTATTCATCTGGCTTATTATATAGTCTTTGACAACTTTTTCTTCCCTTGCCTTTATCTACCTCTTAAGATATAATCTGCTGATTACACAATTAAGGAAAGTGTTGTGAATATTTTGGAAGATACTTAAGAGTAATGATAGGGGCTTCCCTGGTGGCGCAGTGGTTGAGAATCTGCCTGCTAATGCAGGGGACACGGGTTCGAGCCCTGGTCTGGGAGGATCCCACATGCCGCGGAGCAACTAGGCCTGTGAGCCACAACTACTGAGCCTGTGCGTCTGGAGCCTGTGCTCTGCAGCAAGAGAGGCCGCGATAGTGAGAGGCCTGCGCACCGTGATGAAGAGTGGCCCCCGCTTGCCACAACTAGAGAAAGCCCTCGCACAGAAACGAAGACCCAGCACAGCAAAAAATAAAAAAAAATAAAATAAATTAATAAACTCCTACCCCCAACATCTTAAAGAAAACCAAAAAGAGTAATGATAGTATTGGTACTGTTACTACCGTTATTAATATTGATGATGTGATTCTGTAAGAACAGTACAAAGAGCACTACCTGGACTCTTCATTCATTTGCTCTTATGCAGTAAGCTAGGCCTAATGTGTTGTTTGATTTTTAATCTCATTTTTAGAAAGTGTAGTAAAACCTAATATTATTCTACATAGGTATAATTGACTCCATTTTTTTTTGGCCATAAATTGAACTTACTTTTTGGTAATTTTTTTCTTTGTCATTAGGTCTTTAAGATGTATTGATGTGTTGAATTGCCACAAATGGTTGATTACTGTTTTCCTGGAATAACTTGGACTTAGAAACTCTAGAGAACTGTCAAACGGTTCAATCTCAATTTCTATTAGTTAAAGTACACAGCAGGATTAGTTCTTGGACTAATTTCAGTTCACTTAAGGAAATTTTATTTTTATCACAATAGACTTTATATTGCTAAATTTAGATAACTGAATATGATGGTTCACAAACAATATGAAATGATAGTTGAACCCTGCTTAGAGTAGATTACCTTTGATAGAACTGACTGCATTTTTTTTTTTTTTTTTACTGAAATTGTAGGCTTGTTAAGGAACAGTGCTCATCTACGTTCAGTCAGCTCTCTTGATATCTTTAGCCAGCTTCCAAGCTTTTCATCCAGAGAATTACAGGGCAGCCATGCAAACTTAATTGAAAGCTTTTGCAAAAACATTAACTGGATTCAGCCTTGAAGCACAAAGGTAGATGTACTTAACATTTCAGGATATGTTTTTAGGTTCAGAGTAATTTTATTTATTCTAATGTTAGAATTCTCCTTTCATCACTTCTGAGAAATGTGAGCAAATAATAGGAAATTCTATTACTGTGATTTTTTTTCCTAACACAACTGGGTAATATTGATTTTTTTGCTAGGTATTACATAAGGGTTCAAAGTCTTGATAGGCTTAGGTGGACAGGTTTCTAGAGAAGACCTATAAACACCAGTCACTGACTCGTGAGTTGGCCATTTTTCTTAGTGCATAAGTTGTTTGTGCATTGCTGTTCTGTCATCAGAATTACTTTTTTTTTTTTTCTTTTGCCATACGTGGGCCTCTCATTGCTGCGGCCTCTCCCATTGTGGAGCACAGGCTCCGGAAGCGCAGGCCCAGCGGCCACGGCCCACGGGCCCAGCCGCTCCGCGGCATGCGGGATCCTCCCGTACCGGGGCACGAACCCGCGTCCCCTGCATCGGCAGGTGGACTCTCAACCACTATGCCACCAGGGAAGCCCCAGAATTACTTTTAATAAGAGATGAAAGATGCTTTTTTTGTTGTTTGGCTATCATTGTTTTAGTAAATGAGGATACAACTTATGTTGTATGGTTTAATATTGGTTTTTACTTATGGTTTAATATTGAATATTCCTTTCTACTTTGGTCAGTGTCGTTCAGAGAGTTGACATTGATAAAGTAGAGCTGCCTTGGATTTCTTGCTTTGTAACTTATCAGTGTATTGGGTACAGGTGGTCTTGGTTAGTCACTGCCTTCAATTAAGTGACTTTTGAGATTGACCCAGACATTAGCTTTGCACATTAGTTTTCCACTCAGGATGTTGTTTTATCATTTGAAAGGTCATGACGTCTGTTGAAAGTGTGTTGTTTCTTGAGGATTTCTTGAAGCCTATGTGAAAATCGCCTTTCCATGCTTTTCTTTCAGTATTCCTTCCCAGCTCTTCCTTACTCTGTAAGGGGGAAGACTCCCCTTGTAGATTATCTAGGAATAGGATAATAATGTGTTTCTGTTTTTTAAGGGGGAGAGGGTTGGACAGGGAATTTGAAGGTCTGAATTATTTTAAAAACATATTTTGGTGATCAATATTACACACATAAAATGATTTTAGTTCAGTGTACTTCTTAAAATTATGTTATATTAACTTGAAAGATACAGGTAATCAGCTCTCAGTCACAGATATTTGTTAGTATACTTTTACATGTTTACATTTACTAAATTGTAAGCTGCTGAGCTTAATTTTTGCAAGTAAATGAGAAGCCATAAAAGTTTGAAAACAGGGGAACTTATGACCGTTGTAAATTACAGTGATTTATTTTGGACTTCATGGCTTATAGTCTGTTAAACAGACACAATGCAGTTTTCACCGAAGTACTTGTGTGTAGGGGTTTAGGGGTGAGAAATTTGCTAAAACAAATTGAATCCAAATCTGTCATAGAGAATCCTATCAGTTTTTCTGGATAGCACTAGTCACCATCTAGCATACTACATATTTTATTTCTCACGTCCCTTTGTAAGCTTCATGAAGGCAGATGTTTGTCCATTTTGTTCATTGCTGTGACTCTAACATCTAGCACATACTACTAGCACATACCAACATTGAAATTTTTGTTGAAAAATGGAATGGGCTAGTCAAATGCAGTATCATTCCAAGCAGTTTTTTCTGCCATTTTCTTTCCGTTTGTAAATGTTTGTAATTTTTTTCTTTTGTACCTTTAAGTGAAGCGTATGTTGATAGTGCTGATTCTTATAGAAGATTGTATCTGGTTTGTTTATTGCTGAAAATTTCTGCTTTTGAGACTCCTTAGGGATTGTAGTGGTTGAATCCAGAATTTATTCTCTTTGATTTTGTTTTGCCTTATGCTTCTGTATAATTTAAAATCTTCAAGCAGTATTGTTTCTTCAAGGGCTTTTACGTTTTTAATTTAATAGTTTCCTCCACCTGAATTCTCCTAGTTTCAAAGTTATTTTGCCCTTCATTTACATAGATTGGAAATTAAAAAAAAAAAACGAAACTCTTAAGTTATGTGACTTTCTTGCTTCTTTTATTATGCTATTTAATCAATAATTGAATTCTGTGTTATCCTTACTCCTCCTGTTTCAGAGATTTTACAAAAAGAAATCTGCATACATTTTTTTTAAATCACAAAGATTGATGACTTTTCACTCATGTCAGTGCTGCAAGGCAATTTTTTTTACTCTTTACATTCAAATCCCTTTATGTATTTTTTTTCTTCTTACTCTGAGGGAAATGGGTTTTTCTCCCTCTTTGACTTCAGGCAACATTTTATCTACAAGTGAGCTATTGAAAGCTTTTTTAAAATATGTGTTTCTTTTAATAGTTGTATATTTTGAGGATCTTAATTGAGATAATTTTGTTAAAACAGAAAAGCAGATTTATGAACGTAAAAGAAAATGCTGGAATGAGCTTTTCCACTTTATTAATCAAGTTTTTCTCTGTTAAGAACAGAATTTTTAATGTATTCATAGGATATTTCCTGTGTACAAGGGTATGATAGAAACATATGACACAGAAGTATTTGTGTGTAGGAGTTTTGGGGTGAGAAATTTGCTAAAACAAATCATGCTGTCTTGCTATGATTTGCCTGAAGTTTGTCTTACCACTTTGTAGAGGAATATGTTAGTCTAGTGTTAGTTTAATGGCTAATTTGTTTTACTGTTAGCTCTACAGTATAAATAAAAATACAGAAATACTGTAAAAAGTATATGAATTTAGAAATGGCATTATTTAAAAACTGAACGGAAATAACTGTCTAGGCTCTTGAGCTTGACTCTCAAATAGTTATTTAGTAGGGAATTAGTAGATCATCTGTGATTAATGTAGCTTATGAAGATATGCCAAATTAGCCAGAATACTATTTAGTATTCTGAATTTAGAATTTCTGTTTTTTGGTAAATTGCTTAGTGGTTATGACCATGGGCTTAGGTTTTAATCCCCGCTCCCCTGTTTATTTGTGTGTTGGGGTGCGCATTACTTGACCTCTTTGAGATTCAGTTTCCTACTTGTGAAAGTGCAGAGAAGGATATCAACTTCCATCAGGATGCAGTAAATGAAATGATAAATGCTTATTAGCACAGTATCCAGGCACATGCTAAGGTTATTCATACTATTATATCATTATATACTTTTAACAATTATATAATTTTTATGAATGCATAGTATGTTTTGTTAATAATTACTTTATTTCAGCTTCTCTCTGGATTGCTGGGTTTTAATTGAATATTAATATGTATTTTTGATATAATTGCTTTTATCTCTCCTGAGCCTTTTGGAGAGATGGCTTATTGTCTATATAATTTCTGTAACAGTCAGTGAAAATTATTGCTGCTATCCATCTCACTTCTGATTTGGGACCACATACACACAACTTCTAGGTCAGATATCAAAAAGGGCAAAGCCATGATCAAAAGGCTCAAGTGGGCCTTGCCTTATAATAACCTAAATGCTTATTTTCTTATATTTTTGAGAGCAGTACTTGACCGCTTGTCCACAGTTTAAGAATTATATAGCTGATAATAAAGTTTTATGTAACAATGTTTCTATTACATAGATTTTCAAATTCCTCCTGAGATAGAAGTAAATTCAAATAGTAATAATACATGAATACTATATCTTAAAATATTTTTATCAAAATCTTTGTAATAAAAAACTATAGTCCTTTAAATCACCCTTCTTTGTCAATTCACAATCACTAGGCGGCAATTTTCAGCTCTTTTAGCTTTTCTTCTGGTATCTATTTCCACATAATATGCTTCTACTGCTCTTTCTCAATTTATGACTTTTAGATATCACTGAATCTTTTCTTGTTATGGTGAGTGAGGGTTTAACTCATTTAAATCCTCTTCCCATGCCCTGTCGCCCCATTTCTAAAATTAATTATATCATAAATTTTAATGAGACAATATTAGTTGCATATACAGTTAGGTAAATATTGTTTACTGCTGAGTCAAGTAGTGAACTATAATAAAATTTTCTACTAGGGTGACTATTAGCTTAGCTCAGGTTTTTTTTTTTTTTTGGTGACTCAGTAGTTCTTCCTATATGCTCCCACAGAATCTTTTTCAGTACTGTTTTCTTCAAAGACAAATTCATTAGATAATGTCACTCCATTGTTTTTCTCTAAACCTGGGAATTTCTTGATATCTCCTGTGTTTGATCTTCAGTATTCTAGATTCCACATCTTCTATTTTGATGTATTCCCTTGTTTGGAGGAGGATATCCTCCAGTAGCTTCTTGAGAAAAGGTGCGTTGGAGGTAATTTTTTTGGAAATCTTACATAGCTAAGCCTATTTCTTATTTAAAAGCATGTATTTGAATGATAGTGTGGCTGGCTATAGAATTCTACATTGGAAGTCATTCACCTTACAATTTTGAGGGCATTTCACCTTTTAAATTTCAGTGTTGCTGTTTAAAAGTTTAATGTCAATCTGAATTCTGTGAATTCTGTTTATCTCTGGAATCTTATATCCCCAGTATTATGAAATTTCACTTTGATGTGCCTTGTTGAAGGTCTTTTAATTTATTAGCCTGGACACTGGTGAGCCTTTTCAATCTGGCAACTTGTGTCCTTCAGTTCTGGGAAATTTTTTGGTATTATTTCTTGATTACTTCGTTTTGGTCTCCCACCTCCTTCATTTTCTTTATTCTCAATCTCTACAATGACTCCCTGGATTGATCTACTAGTTTTCTCATTTTTCCTGTTTTCTTCGTCTTTTTGTTTCTTGTAGAGTTTTTCAACATTGTATTTCTAACTTCTATTGAATTTTTATTTCTTCCATCATATTTTTGATATCTTATTCTCTGAATATTTTTCCCCCAGCATCTTGTTTTTGTCCCATGGATAGTATTTTTTCTTTTCTCTCTGAGGGTATCAGTTACTTTTCTAATTTTTGTTGCTGTTTTTTGGTTCCCTTTATTGTCTTTATTTTTCTTACTTCCTTTTTCTGTTTGTTTTTCAGGTTAGAGGCCTGCTTCAGTTGTGTCTTAAACATTGTCTGTCCATTCATGTATAGTGGTGAGGCACTGAAATGGGGCTGAAAGCATTGTGTACATGAGCTGGGTTTGTTGACTGGTCTCACTGTACGTCAAGGTTTTTTAATCTTGGCCCTATTGATATTTGGGGCCTGAACATTCTTTGTTGTGGGGCCTGTATGTAGATTGTCAGATGTTTAGACGTACCCTGGCCTCTACCCACTAGCTGCCAACTGGACCCTCCCTTCTCCAGTAATGAAAATCAAAAAAGTCTCCCAGCATTGCTGAATGTCCCCTTGTGGCCAACTGGGCTGTTTCACTGGTGTCTGTAATGCCAGTATCAGTCAGACTCTTCTCTGGTGCCACTTTCCAGAGAGGAAACCTTCAGTCTCCTCCTGCTTAAGCTTTTAAGCCTGGCTACTGGATTTCTGGGAGCCTAGTGGAGCGTGGGGGCTGGAGGTTTTCACTTAATTAGTTGTTTTCAGCATGGCTGCTCATCCCTGCTCTTCCCTGTATTTCTTGTCTGCCAGTCCAGAGCCTCACTGTTCACTTTGTCCAGATAATAAACCTCCCTACTTCCAAGACAGATAGGGAGGGATAGTGGCTAACTGTATGGGATGGGGAGGAAGGGTCCTGGGGGAGGGCCCAGCTGTTAGGTTTTCAACTGCTTCTCCTGTCTTAGCTCTATATAACTATCCCTGTCTTCCAAGATACCTGTTACTTCCAATTCCTGTGTTGCGTGTGTGTGTTCGGTAGTGAGAATTTGGTGGTTTCTTGTTGGAATCTGCATTTGCAGACACTTAGACTTCAGCTTTCTTTGATCTGCTAAGTCAGTTACTCTTCTTTCACTTGCTTGCCATTTTCCTAAAACTTCTGACTTATCTAGTATGTGTTGTATTCTTTGCTGTTCTTCCTTCGAGTTTGTAGTCTTAATATTTTGCTGACAATGTACTAGGTTTTAGAGCAGCAATAAAGATGAACATGTGTGTTCAATCCAGAAGTAATTATTAAACAGTCTAATTCCAAAAACATTTAAGTTTTTACATCTTGTCTTCCTTTTTGCAGGAGAAACTAAAATGAAGATCATAGGAATTAAAACCAGAAAAGATTCTCTTTTTTAAGGTTTTTCAGGCAAGCCTTGCCGTATTCCTAATCATCAGATTTTTTTTTTTTTTTTTTGTGGTACGCGGGCCTCTCACTGTTGTGGCCTCTCCTGTTGCGGAGCACAGGCTCCGGACGCCCAGGCTCAGCGGCCATAGCTCACGGGCCCAGCCGCTCTGTGGCACGTGGGATCCTCCCGGACTGGGGCACAAACACGCGTCCCCCACATCGGCAGGCAGACTCTCAACCACTGCGCCACCAGGGAAGCCCAAATCATAAGATATTTATTTTTAAAATTTTATATTAACTTATTTTCCCTTAGTACACATCAAATGATTGCAGAAGTAGAGCTTAGGGGACAATCAGAGAAACTAAGTCAGTATTGGTGACTGTCAGTAGCAAAAGGACTTCTTAGCTTTTTAATATTTTGTACTTTAATAATTATCCTCTTTGAATTTTGAGAAAGAGCTCTGGTACCAACTTTTTGTTTTTAGAGGCAAAAAACTCTGGTTTGTAATGAAATTCAGAAATCTAGAGCAGCACTGTCCAGTGCCGCCACATGTGGCTATTTAAACTTAATTATAATAAAATAAAATTTAAAATTCTGTTTCTCAGTGTACTAGCCACATTTCAAGTCCTTTGGTAGCTACTACACATGTCAGTGGTTTCTAGAACCTTCCCAGGTTAACACAATTTACATTACATTGATAATTCCACATATACTGTGTAGCGTCTGAGGCTCAGAGCTTACCAAAAAGTGGAATTTGTTCAGCCGTCATAATTGGCATGTTCCTATTCTTTCTTTTTTAAAGCTTCAGGTTGTGGTGAGAACTTTCCTTATATGGACTAAAATTGTGATAACTGTGTCTTTGTTCAACTTCTCTGGCTTTACTTTTGTTTCTTTTTCCCCCAGACAGTGCAATGCTTGCTAGACAGTGGTGCTGATATTAACAGGCCGAATGTATCAGGAGCCACTCCATTGTACTTTGCTTGCAGGTATGATAATTTATATTGCCAGATGCTCTCATTAAAGAATGTTGAATCTGCTATATTTCCAAACACAAACATTTGTGTGTATTTTCTAAAACTCCTCCTTTCCTAGAAATACTATGCTCCCTTTTAAGATGAAGTATATAGCATTATGGTTCTGTTACTTAACTGCATGATGAAAAGTGTTTTATATTGCCAGTGTTTTTATATATTGTAAGTGGGAGCTTTTGATTTACTTGATTACTTAGATTTTAGAATTACTTAGTAATAAAAAAGACATACCAATAATCCAGTAACTTTCATAGTTTTCTTTATCAAGTTAGTTCCAATGGGATAAGCTATTAAAGTATGCCTTAGTTCAGAGCCATGTCTTTGCTTTCTCTGTATTTGTAACTTTAAAAAGTTTCTTGAATCATTCTTGTTAGATATTGAGTTATGCATTAAGTTGTTTTTAATACTCTTTCCTGATTCATTTTCTTTTTTTCTGGTTCATTTTCCTAAAGCATATGTTTTGTTCATTGATTCATTCATGTAATAAGCATTTAGTTAGCATTCACTGTGTGCCATGCATTATTATAGGCATTAGTGATACAGTAATAAATAAACCCCAGTCCTTAAGGAGCTAACAGTGTAATAATTGTACACATACCCGGCCCCCCCCCATAATATGTAAATTTAGTTGCAATTAGGAGCAGTTCACAATACACTTGATTTTTCTTTTTGGTTTAGATTACAGGAATTGTAGTATTTATTTAGGCTCTATTTTAGATATAAAGCGCTCCAGAAAGCTCCTCTTTTCTTATCCTTTTTCCTGTTTTATGTCATTTTACTGGAGCTTTGTTTTATGTTTTTTTTTTGCCATATGCGGGCCTCTCACTGTTGTGGCCTCTCCCGTTGCGGAGCACAGGCTCCGGACGCACAGGCTCAGCGGCCATGGTTCATGGGCCCCGCCGCTCCGCGGCACACGGGATCCTCCCGGACCGGGGCATGAACCCGTGTCCCCTGCATTGGCAGGCGGACTCTCAACCACTGCGCCACCAGGGAAGCCCTTGTTTTATGTTTAATTTTTATTATTTTTTTTGGCCTCACCATGTGGCTTGTGGGATTTTAGTTCCCCGACCAGGGGTCAAACCTGGGCCCTAACATTGAAAAGTGCTGAGTCCTAACCACTGGACTGCCAGGGAATTCCCTGGAGCTTTGTTTAAAATGAAAGATCTGCTTTTCTTCTCATTTAGCTTTTCTCTAGGGTCTCTGATGTTGCTTTGGTCTGACTGATTCAAATCATCATTGAACAGCCTTGAATTACAATACAAGGACTTTTGGACCTCTAGACTTCTCGATCTTACCTGAATCCAGGCTTTTTCTTATGTTATACTTACAATTTGATTGCTTGGCTAGAACACAAATTACTTTTTTAGTGTCCTGAATTTATGAATAATATCATTGTTTGATTCCCTGAAATCATATCCTGTCTTGAGGGGTTATCTTTAGATCAGACGTTTCTTTGAAGCTTCAGATTTGAATGTCCATCTACCTGATATACATCATCACTTGCAAGTCTCATGGAATCTCAGATATTAGCATGTCCAAAATATAGCTTCTGATTTCCTTTTCAAACCTTTCCTCCAGTTTTTCTCATCTCAGTCATTGGAACCCTTATCTTCTCAGTTGTGTAAACCAGAAACTAGGTCATTATTTTTTATTTCTGTCTCTCTCTCTGACCCTCAACTTGGAATATATTAGTAAGTTCTGTAAATTCCACTTTCTGAATACATTCTGAATCTCATTACTGCTCTCCACCTCACTAAACCACCTTAAATTTTTTACTTCTTGTCTAGAATACTGCAGTAGTCTCTTAACTGGTCTTCCAGATTCCTCTGTTGTTTCCCTCCCTTCTGTTCTTTCCTCAGAAGCCAAAGTGACCTTCTAAAAAATGAACCGGCTGTTGTCACTTTGTGCTTAAACCTTGTTTTTAAACTTTTCAGTGCCTCTTTGTTGCATTTCCAATGAAATCCAAACTCTGCCTTCTTCCATGTGACCTGCATGGTCTGACCCTGCTTAGCTCACTGTGCTTCGGCCACGTTGGTTCTCTTTGAGTTCCCCCAATACATCAGACTCTTTCCAGCAGGCTTTTCTATGTTCTATTTATTTTGCCTGAAACCTTCTTCCGTAGGGTTTTTATGTGGCTGCCTCCATGTCAGTGCTTCACTGTTACTTTTTAGGAAAGAATTCCTGATCAATCTAGGTAGGCCTCTCCCCATATTTCCTATCACAGTATCATGATCATTTCTTTTGTAGCACTTTGTACTTTGTAGTGTTTATGTACTTGTTTATAGTGTGTCTCCCCTGCTAGACTGAAAGCCCAATGAAAGCAAGAATTTTGTTTTATTCATCACTTTATATTCCATGTGTAGTATAGTGCTTTGTGCTTAGATGCTTAGTAAATGTTTTTGAATGAGTGAATCACTATAGTTACGTTTTTGAAAAATATATAAAAATATATAAAATAATGCCATGTATACTGGTAAAATATAGGTATATATTAGTGTTCACATAACTGTGATATTTGTATAGTTAGTCTGAGCATAGGGTTATGGTAAAAGAATTTTTTAGAAGTACTTTCTGCTAGTACTGTATAGCCATCATTAAGTTTTTATCTAGCAAACATTAGCTCTCTTTGAACGGAGATGGCTAAGCAAATATGATTAAAATTGAAACTAGAATATAAATTCTTCATTGTTGCAGGATGATAAATATGGAACATGGTTCATTTTATAGGCAGACTTCTAATTATATTCATGATATCTAGATAGAGGTATACATTAAAAATTATAAATTATTCCCAATGTATTGTCTCTGATAAATGAAAGGGAAAGGAATGTGAGAAATAGAAGAAGTTGATCCTGCAGACAAGTTACAGGGCTCTAAGATATAAAGCTGAACTTAATGTAAATTTTTATTGTTGAGGGATGTTACTAGATATGTCATATGTCTAATTCAGTGATTAACTGCTAAAACTGTTTCTTTAAATCGAAACTGTATTGAAATATATAGGAGGCAGGGTTCAAATCCCATCCCCAAAGCTATGCAACTTTAGTCAAGTTTCTTGACCTCTGAAGCTTTGTTTCTTTGTAAAGTGGAAATGCTGATATCTGCCTCGTGGGACTACAGTGATAATTAAATGAGGTGGCTTATATAAAGCATCCTGCAGAGGATTTTATACTTAGTAGTTGGTAGGTGCTCACTAAGCTCTAGTACACTTTTCCACACCCAGTGAGCGCAAAGTTGTATTGTCCTCTTTCAATTTCATTGCAATGCATGGTTTTCTAAGAATTTGACTCTTATCCCATCATACAGTCAGGGCTTTTCTTTTTTCCTTTGTATTCTGTTCTAATTCTGAGCACTATTTAATAAAGTAATGCTTCTGTGAGTGAGTCATTTCAGATTGATTTTGACCTAAAATTATGACAGGAACTATTTCCCAGCCACTTTTCCTCTCTAGGTATTTTGTACAAGACATTCTAATTCACTAGCTTTCTTTCATGTGGACTATAGGCACACATATATTGACCCCCCCCCCCCCGCCCATTCAGGTGCCTTTGTTTTCAGGACTTTTATGTGGTATCTGCAAATGCTTCAGGTCCTTAAATGATTAGATTGGTTTTATATTCGTCATAATACTTCCCATTCCCTTAACTGGGTTCCTCAAATAAAGGTTTGGATGTATAATGATTTTCAAATATTTTCTGTATCTGCAGAAAACTTTTATTCTGTAAAGGAAAGCAAGGTTTAGCTGGGGTTATAAAGATACAGTAAATTAGTGAGATTTTTATGGAATTTTGGAGGTCTGTAATAAAGTGAGAAACAGGTAAGATTCTGAACATAGTTTGCAGCTACTGCTAAGCAACTCCTTTCAATTAGGAAACTCACAAAGTAGCCACGTGAAACAGTCCATAGATTCAAAATTGCAAACTTTTAGAATAGAAAAGGACCATTAGAAAATATGGCCTCTTTGTTTCATAAGCAGCTCCAAAAAATGTTGTTATATATATAGTACATATGCACTGTTAGCCAAATTTTCAAATTGTATCACTGCAAAGCCTGAAGTTAGGAGACTTGAAAGTGCTTGAGAAATCAGTTCTAAGTGCTTTAGAAGCACTACACGTTTCTTATTAGTTAAATCTTTGCCAACTTCTTAGTTTCCAGAAAATACACTGGCATTTCCTTGAAGGGAGTATTATCTCAATCAATATAAAAAAATAAGTTCAATTGTAAAGAATACTTATTCATTGAGCAAATTTTTGCAGTTATTTGAACTGAAAAGTCTTTCATGCGACACTTTGAGCAGTCTGTAACAGGATAATCTTTATCTTTTGCAATATTACACATGGGGCACTTGAGCCCCTAATGAAGTTATGCAGATTTTATATATTATTAGCAATCATTTCTTTTAATTTACTTTTGAAATGAAATGCCACCTGTTCACAGATGAGATTTTAATGTAGTTTTAGAAATTACTCCAGCTTTCTAAAGATGTCATAGTGGTATTTTTTTCTTGATATTAATTATTCTTGTTGCTATATGTGGTACAAAATTAATCCTAAATAACGATTCGGGTCTTTTTGTTATTTTTGTGTAGCTTAGTACCTTATTTAATGCTTACTTGTCAGATGAATGGTATCTAAAATTAAAGCCCTCAACTCAACAAGTATATTGAGTACATGTTATAAGCCATGGTTGGTGTTATAGAACAAGGGTATTGTCAAGAAGTTTATAGTTTAGTTGGAAAGATTAAACACATCTAACACAGATAATAACTGTAAAAGAAATGTCATTAAAGTTGAGCAGAATAGCTTTGCAAATCTGGGTTTCTCAGAACCTTGGGTCCTCGGAAAGAAATCACTGACTCCTTAAATAAATTAAGCTCAAGTTAGTTTCTTTTCACTTAGGTATTATACAGAATAGAACAGTGTTAATTATAAAGTAATTCCTATTAGCTGTAATATATAATGTGTTGGCCAGCATGCCCAGCTGACAAATGACAAATGATGATTGATGAAGAATTTTCTTAATGTAGACTAGTAAAATTAGTTACTGTTGCTTTTGGAGGGATTGCTGATGTACTTGCTTTCTTGATTTTCTGCTTTTTCTGGAGTAAATTAGATATTGTTCTTAAGTTAGTTTTCGTCTGTCGATATTTGTATTAAGGAAGGTAATCAGTATTACAGTAAAGTATCAAGAGAGTGATATACCTAATGCCTGCCACCAGCTTCCTAGTATGATCCTGTTTTTTTAAATTAAGTCCAATTATACTTTATGCAGCGTCATTTTGTGGAAAAGAAAGAATAGGTTGTTTTTATTTGTTTGTTTTAAGTTTCTGAGGAATCTGTGTAGTCTTTGTGAAATAACATACCTTTTTAGGTAATGGTACTGTGGGAAGAGTATTGGTCTAGAAGACCAGAGATCTGAGTTCTAGTTTCACTTGTGCTTGAATAGTAATTTTTTTCATCTACAAAATAAAATTCTTTTTCTTAAATTAATTTTTACTGGAATATATTTGCTTTACAACGTTGTGTTAGTTTCTACTGTATAGCAAAATGAATCAGCTATACGTGTACATATATCCCCTCTTTTTTGGATTTCCTTCCCATGTAGGTCACCACAGAGCATTGAGTAGAGTTCCCTGAGCTATACAGTAGGTTCTCATTAGTTATCTATTTTATACACAGTATCAATAGTGTATTATGTCAATCCCAATCTCCCAATTCATCCCACCTCCCTGCTTCCCCCCCTTGGTGTCCATACGTTTGTTCTCTACATCTGCATCTCAATTTCTGCTTTGCAAATAAGATCATCTACACCATTTCTCTAGATTCCACATATATGCGTTAATATACGATATTTGTTTTTCTTTCTGACTTACTTCACTCTGTATGTCAGTCTCTAGGTCCATCCACGTCTCTGCAAATGACCCAATTTCATTCCTTTTTATGGCTGAGTAATATTCCATTGTATATACATACCACATCTTCTTTATCCATTCTTCTGTTGATGGACATTTAGGTTGCTTCCATGTCCTGGCTATTGTAAATAATGCTGCAATGAACATTGGGGAGCATGTGTTGTTTTGAATTATGGTTTTCTCTAGGTATATGCCCAGTAGTGGGATTGCTGTGGTAGTTCTATTTTTAGTTTTTTAAGGAACCTCCATACTGTTCTCCATAGTGGCTGTATCAATTTACAAAATAAAATTCTTTGATGAGATACTCTTCCAAACTGTATGACTTCCTTGGGCATTTTGTAAAATTAGCTTTAAACTTTAATGTCCCTGCATTATAAATTTATTATTTATTGTCTGTCTAGGATCAGATTAGCTCATTTAATAACGAAATGTAGAGTCTAGTTATTATTACCCCCAAAGCAGCTTCCTCCTAGCTTAAAGAGTGGTTGTTAAACCTACTTGAAAGAACAATTAGAGAGAATGGGGCATGTGGATGAGAGTTGTTCATTCCATGTCAGATTGAATAGCTGTCAGCAGAAGCCAAACTGAGTGGGTGGATAAAATGAAGGTTGGCAGTTAGTTAGTATTTTTGGCTAATGAATCCCCCCCATTTACTCATTTTGATATTTGTCTTTTCTCCTTCCTTTGTTTTTATTTTTTACCACATATTAAAGTGTCATAAAATGTACTTTTGTTTTGAGTATTGAGGTTCTTTTGGACTAAGAAGTCTGGAGACTTGGATGTATGTGTAGGGAGGTGGTCAGGCTAGAGTTGAGAAGGAAAAGATTGGAAGAAAAAAATAAAGCATAAGCCTGAGTACCAGCAACTTATCCCAAAATATTATGATTTATTGTAGGTAATGTGTCCCAAGTTCAATTCTAAGATTCAGTAGGCCAGTTTCTTATCTACATTGTAAAAAGTATGACTTAACGTTGGGAAGTTTTTCTAACGGTTGAGGTTGTAGTTCAGATCTTCCTCTCAATTTTTTAAGATTATTAATCCTCTGTTGATTGATGCTAACTGTCCATAATTTATAGAGAAAGACTTAAAATTAAAAAGATTATATGTTTAAACTTTGTTTCTGTACAGTCATGGTCAGAGAGACACAGCACAGATTCTTCTGTTGCGAGGAGCCAAATATCTGCCAGATAAAAATGGAGTAAGCCCTTTGGATTTATGTGTGCAGGTACGCTGTTCACGTATATTCTTAGTCCCTTACTTTGTAAGAGAAACCGACAAGATCACTTTTTTTCCTCAAATGAGAGGATGGGTGCAAAGATTTTTATTCTGTTAAGAATATGATCTTTAAAAGGAACTGTGATAGTATAAGAAATATATATTGGTCTTTATCCCAGTTCCTAACACAAGAGCTTCTAAGACCCTTGGAATCTCCAGAGTGATAAGCATGTCTTTTTGTATATTAATGAGATGAGCGGTGGCTGAAAGGCCCTAGGTAGCTTCAGGAACAGGGCTGGTTGACAGGTGAGCCAACCATGTAATTAGAAGGCAATTTCCTCCCCCACCCCCGGGGAGGAGTCAGGGGCTAGAGACTGAGTTTAGTCATTCAGGCCTGTGTAATGGAACTTTCATAAAAACCCTAAACAGTGTGGTTCTCAGAGAGCTTCTGGGTTGGTGAACACATCAAAGTGCTGGGAGGGTGGCATGCCCAGTGAGGGCATGGAAGCTCTGTGCCCCTTCCCACACACTTTACCCTATGCATCTTTTCCATTTGCCTGTTCCTGAGTTGTAGCCTTTATAATAAACAGGTAATGGTAAATAAAGTGTTTCCCTGAGTTCTGTGAGCTGTTCTAGCAAATTATCAAACCTGAGGAGGAGGTCGAGGGAGTTCCTTACGTACAGCTGGTTAGTCAGAAGTATGGGTGACCTGGACTTGTGATTGGCTTTTGAAGTGGGGGGCACTCTTGTGGGACGGAACCCTACTGTGTGGTCTGCCCTAACTCTAGGCAGTTAGCATGATAATTGAATTAAATTGGACACCCAATCGGTATCCACAGAGAATTGGAGAATTGGTTGGTGTGGAAATCCCACATGTTTGGTGTCAGACTTATATATAGAAGAAATGTTTTCCTTTAGGAGTTTTGTTTTTAAACCTAGATAATTTTAAATCTTGTTTTTAGGGTGGATATGGAGAGACTTGTGAAGTATTAATTCAGTATCACCCTAGGCTTTTCCAGATAATTATTCAAATGACACAGAATGAAGATCTCCGAGAAAACATGGTAATGTAATTGTGCTGGTAGCTATTAAATGAACAAGCTTTTTTTTTTTTTTAATTAATTTATTTATTTTTGGCTGCATTGGGTCTTCGTTGCTGCATGTGGGCTTTCTCTAGTTGTGGCGAGTGGGGGCTACTCTTTGGTATGGTGCACAGGCTTCTCATTGTGGTGGCTTCTCTTGTTGTGGACCACAAGCTCTAGGCATGTGGGCTTCAGTAGTTGTGGCATGCAGGCTCAGTAGTTGTGGCTCACGGGCTCTAGAGCTCAGGTTCAGTAGTTGCGGCACACGGGCTTAGTTGCTCCGTGGCATGTGGGATCTTCACGGACCAGGGCTTGAACCAGTGCCCCTGGCAGGAGGATTCTTAACCACTGCACCACCAGGGAAGCCCCTGAACAAGCTTTGTTCATGTTTGGTGTATATGGCATCTTACAAATGTGTTTATTGATTTTATTATTATAAATATTTAAGTAATTTGAATTGGCTTATCTGCATTATAGGTTAAGTATGAATTATATAAGAATTAATAAACTTTATGCTAATATTTGGCGCTATGAGTCTTCTGTCCTCTGTGCCTTTGATCTCTCCTTAAGATAATTAGAATATTTCCCATAGGTAGAGGAAAAGAATCTAAGGAGGAATATCATGTTACAATTAGTAATCACTAGTTTACTGAGCTCTGTATTTGTTAATAGTTCTACTCTTTGAATAATTACAGAGTTTTTTTCTTACATTTTTAGAAGTTTGGAATTAATTTTCCATAAATAAACTTGGTGATTTCTGTTCTCTCTGTTTATACTTTTTCACTGGGTGATTTTGAACAAATACTGTATGTCATCTTATCTCTCTATAAGCTTTTGATTTTATGCAAGACCAAATAACTGTAAAGGACTTGGTTTCAGCTAATTGAGCTTTGGGATACTTACTAAACTAATAGGTACTGAATTTCTTGACAAAGTTTAGTGGATTATTATGTAATCACATTTTTTTATTTGTAAAAAAATTAGTTACGGCAAGTTCTGGAGCATTTATCTCAGCAAAGTGAGAACCAGTATTTAAAGATTCTAACAAGCCTTGCTGAAGTTGCCACAACAAATGGTCATAAGTTGCTGAGGTAAGTGTTTCACAATATAAGCAAATCGGTAGGCAGCAATATCTGTCAGCTTCGTCACTTTTTAGGCTTTTCTGGGAATAGTGTATTTTGTTGATTATTTTGTTGATGTCTTTTGTCAGTGTTAAGATGTTCTAAACATTTGTTGAGTTATCACTGTTTGTTTTGTTTTAAAGGATCAGGGCAATCAGCTCTTCCTGAGGAGACTTTAGCCTGTCTAAAGAGACTAAAAATAGAGACTTACTTAAGTGGATTTGGACTTATGTGTCTAGAATTTTAGAAAATGATTGCTTAGACTAGTCATGTAAGTAAAATGTTCATAAAAAAGAATCAAGAACGTAGTCTAGGAATCTTGATCAGTAATTTACAAAACTGGGTATAGGCTACTGTTCAGCCTTGCAGTATTATACCCTCATGCTTCTTTATAAAGTTTTCTCCCTGAACTGTCCCGCTCAGTTCAGTTCTTTGTTTTTTTGCAAATCTGTGCTTTTAATGGCTCATCACTAAGTCCATGAAGTTAGTGCCTTTATATATTTTCCTGTACCTCCGCTTGTTTGTATGTGGTTAGTCACCCCAGTTAGGAGTAAACAGCCATTTAAAAATGGTTAATGTGTTATTTCTTAGCTTAAATTTGGCCTACTTCTGTTATGGATGCTTTCTTCCTTTGATTGGGTTTGCCAAAAAGTTCGTTTGGATTTTTCCGTAAGCTGGAAAAACCCAAATGAAATTTTTGGCTAACCCAATAGTTTTCTTTTCATGTCAACTTTTAATACATTGACAGTATTAGAATAGGTCGTGGTCTTCTCTCACCTCTGTATGTGGAACTGGACTTTGTTCCTCCCAACTGTATGCTGCTTCTGTAAATCAGCTGTCAAGTCCATTATGTTAGCCCTTTATTCCTGTCTTCCTTCGTACTTTTCATATACTTCAGACCAGAATCACACTCTGTACTGTTTGCTTAGAAGGCCCCTTACACTTCATGGTCCAAGATTACTTTCTTGTGTCTTTTTAGCTGTTAAGTCTTTCTTCAGCAGTCCTACTCAGTATGCCATTTGCTAATTTTTCTATTATTCTCTTTCTACTTTTGAGGCTACTTTAAACTTTGTCTATAAGATTCATTGAATTCCAGCTTTACATAATGCTCTCCTTTTATTAGCCATTTCTGTTAATCCATTTATATGATGAGGACTTTCTAAGACATACTGAGTAAAAAGCATGGGCTCTGGAGTCAGCTAGACTCAGATTTAATCCAGACATCACCATTTACTGTGTGACCCCAGCAAGTAACTTTTCGGAGTTTCCTTTCATCATCCATCCATCTATCCAATACATATTTTTGAGTGCCTGCTATCCACTAGGCCATCTGCTAGATAACAGTGAGTAAAACAGACAAGATCTCACCCTACACTTAATTTACAGTCTAGTCAGGATTTTATTTCCTTCTTGGAAAATGATAGTAAATATCTTAATGAATTGTTGTAAGAATGAAATGATAAGGTTCTGTAAGCCTAGTGCCAACCATTATGTCTGGCATGTAGTAGAGATGATGATGATGCTGGTGATAATGATGGTTCTTTTTTAAATTCCTCATAATACCTTAACCTGTTTTCCTACATTAGAAAACTTGTTTTTTCTACTTAAATCTCTGCCCTATTTTCTGCTCTTCCTAATAATCAGAAAGCATTTATGTTTCTCTGTTTTTATTTTAAGTTCACCTTTAATACGTACTTAAGCAGGTTCTAATAAGCTAAAGAACATTCAGATACATTATTTCCTTTAAACCTCACAGTGACTTTGTGATTTAGATATTATCTCCATTTTATATATAAGAAAATTGAAGTTCAGTGATTTGCTAGGCTAGAAGAACCAGGATTTACATCCTTACTAATTGATAAAGAGCAGATCCTGGGCTCCAATTTAGCTCTTAAAAATGACAGCGATATTAGTGGTACAGGAGAAACAGGGTAGGAAAGAGGGATCCATGCCAGAACAAGTTTTAAAATTACCTTGCTAGACTTACTGCCTCACCATTTACAATGATACCTTTCATATGTCTTATAGAGTATGTTATTATGGCCAATTTGGTCTGTAAACATCTCTTTGTTGGGATTGGTAACCAGTATTGGTTATTAGTATTGTGTTAGAATTTACTGTATTGGTACCATCTTGGCAAAACCTAGTCTTCCTGCTGCGTTTCTCCTTTACTCTCACACTACTACCACATCCACACTCATTTACTCTCACACTACTACCACACCCACAACACTTTGGAAACCAGAGGTGGGAGTTTTTATTCCCCACACCAAGCAATCCTTTAACACCAGCCGGGTGTCCTACAGTTACCTCAATTCTGCCTAGAGATGGCATTAGATCCCACAGGTTAAGGGCTCAGTTCTAGGAGACTGTCCCCCACCACAGATGCCACTTGGAATTAGTGGATCCCCAGATTACCCACAACTTTTGTTACCTGACTACAGATCAGAGGTTTTCATGACCTCCTCCCCTTTGGATTCAGTTATTTCCTAGAGCAGGTCACAGAATTCAGGGAAACACTTACTTTTGTTTACCAGTTTTTTAAAGAATATGATAAAGGATATTGATGAACAACCAGATGAATAGATACATAGGATGAGGTCTGAGAGGGTCCATAGTACAGGAGCTTCTGTCCCCATAGAGTTGGGGAATGTCACTCTCCCTGTTTGTGGATGTGTTCGTCAACTTGGAAGCTCCCTGAACCCCCCATATTTTTGTTTTTTATATGGAGGTTTCATCACATGGGTGTGTTGATCATTAACTCCATTTCTAGCCCTTCTCTGGATAATGGGGGATAAGGCTGAAAATTCCAAGTCTCTAATCATTGCTTGGTCTTTCTGGTGACCAGCCCCCATCCAAAAGCCCACTAAGAGTTGCCTCATTAGAATAAAAGCTACTGCTATCACCCAGGAAATTCCAAGGGATTTAGGAGCTCTGTGTCAGGAACCAGGGTCAGAGACCCAATATGAGAACAGAAGGTGCTCCTAGTGCACTTATCACTTCAGAAATTACAGGGTTTTTAGGAGCTCTGTGCCAGGAAAAGGGCTGGGGGCAGAAAACATATATATTTTTCTGTTATCTCACAGCTACCGAAGTAGATTGTTAAGAGGACCTCAAATACAAATCATTCCCCCCTGCCAATTTAGTTTAATGGTACTTTTGCAGGTTGTCTTCCTTTTGTTCATTTGTCAATCATTTTATGTTTCTTAACCCACAATGTGATGTAATTTTGGCCACTTATTTTAATAGATATTTTAGTTAAGAAAATAATTCAAATACATATTAATTAGCGGCAATTGAGGTGTTATTTAGCATACTTTCGGAAAAATGGTTAGCCTTTTTGTCTAAGTGATTCTAGGAATATTTGCTGAAGATAATAAATATTTACTGAGGGCCCTTTTGCACATAATGTTGTGTTTCACTAAATAAGTGAGTCATCTTGCTTTCTATATATTTATGATTGAAGGTAAAGATAGTTACCAATGTGCAAATGAAAAGAGAATTCACAGCTATTTGCTAAGTAAGATACTGAATGAAAGTATAATCTTATATTAACAAAGGTAAGTACATTGACAGGGCTTTGAATTAGGAAACTAATTTTTAAACTTTTATTTTGAGACCTGGTGGCTTGGGAAGAAATTATCATTTTGTGATGAGCTGGAGCAGTTTGTGATGAAGTTTGGATTTTATGATCTTTTCGTATAATATGAAAGAGATATTTCACTGGTTGGAAAGTGAAAAATGACATTTTTTAGATCAGTGACTTAATTGGAAGAAGTTTAAACTGGGTAAAGTAATATTAATATAGTCTAATAATCTTATATTAGACTGTTATTAGACTATATTAATAATTGATGATGTTCAGACTCCATTGTATAAGAGAATACTTCTTACCTTAAGGTAACTCATGAAGTTCCCTAAATCAGGTACTTAAAACAAATATTTATGTATATGGTAATTTCACAGAGGAAAACTAAATTCACATCTTTCTCATAGAAGAATTTGAGAGTCATTGGAGTTAACTTTTCCAATAGCTGCAACACAATAAAAGAAGGAAATAGTTTCAACCATACTGCATTTCTCTTTTGTCAGTCTCAACAATCTTATGATATAGAATTAAAAACAACTTTGTAAAGGCAAATATGTAAAAATCAGTGTGAGTTAAACTAATGATTCTATACACATTTGATTCAAAGTTAGTAAAACAAAGAAAAAGTTTTGCTAATGTGTTGTAGCTATCCCAGTCAAATACAGTATGGATAGCAATAGCTATTGTATTTTACTAACACTTGTAACTGATAGCTAGTTTTTATGTATTGTTTTTAACAATTTAATAATTTTTAGAATGAGAAAACAACATGAATGTTGAAGTAAAAATGTCAGGAAATTTTGGTTCAGTTGTCACCAGAATAGAAAATACTCTCTGATTTTTCACTTATCAAATCCGAATACTTACAATAGGCATTTGCTATTTCCACATAAGTAATCATTATTGTTTTTCGTGTTAGAGGATACCTAAAAATACCATAGAGGAAGATTTTAATGAACTGAGGAAGATAGAGTAAGCTTTGATGATTAAACTTATGCAAAGGCAGTCATATCATTCTGCCCAAATGTCATTGCAACTCTTTACTCTGCTTTTGTGTAACCATTGTAATACAAGATAACTGATGTTGGAGGTTTCAAAATAAAACCACCCCTGAAAAACAACAACAAGTTTTTTTTTAAGATCTATCATTAGATTCAATACACATTTACCCTAACTCCTACAGTTTCTCTGTGGAAGAGTAATGATTGATATTCATGATGATGATGAACAATCCCCAGGCACTGGGATTTTGAAGGGCTTTTTGATTAGTCAAAGAAAGTTTATATTATATTTAATACGGTTTAGTATTAATTGGATCAGTCTTTTTCATAGTAGGATGTATTTCCCTTATTTATATACAGTCATAAGACAACCCATAATATGGAGAACCACCCTGATACAGATAGTAACTTTAAGATTATTCAATTTGTACATGTTCTGTATGTGAACAATTGGTTACTATTCTGGGATGAGTTAGGGAAAATGGGGTTATGGATAGAATAGTAGAGTTCAGCCTCTACAATTCAGTTGTGGGTTGGCCTAAGATCATAATCAACATTCCTACTATTGGTTCTCAGTGAAATGTTCTCAGAGTTCTAAAGAATTAGTTTAATTTATAAATATACTGTTCTATACTGGTGATTTTCTTCATATTTTATGCTTTGATCATTGGTTATATTCTAGTTACTTAAAAGTAAATAAATCATTCACATGCAATCCAAATAATGTACATTTGCTAACTTCCTGGTAAACAAAACATTCCATCCCATATCATGGCAGGAAAGAAATTTTACTCGTTAAATTATGAAACAGATGGTAAATGTAATGAAAATGTTTTAAAATCAGTATTTTAAGATGTAATTTGTTTTATTCCATCTAATCTGTTCATATTTTAATTTTTATTTTCAGCATATCTAGTAATTATGATGCTCAAATGAAGAGCCTTTTAAGGATTGTGAGGATATTTTGTCATGTCTTTCGAATTGGTCCATCCTCTCCCAGTAATGGAATCGATATGGGCTACAATGGGAATAAAACTCCAAGAAGCCAGGTGTTCAAGGTCAGAGAAGTATATGATGTTGTTAGGAAGATAGATGTAAAAGAGATGAATTTGACAAAGCATACATTCATTAATTGGAAACCTCATAAACAGGATGTAAATTTGGTTTATACCAGTGATTGACACTTTGTAAACTAAGACCTTTTTCCTTTCATCTCTGTCTAATCAGCAGCAAGTCTCATTTGGTGAGCTTTCTGTTTTTCTTACAAGTAAAATTTTAATTTCAGTAGTGTTTTATTCTAAGGGTAAAGGTATTTAATGTTTAAATATAATTAAATCTACTTTTTAAAATTGGATTATAGGTCCTAAATGCAGCCATCACGATTTTTAAAAAATATGTCTTATTCAGAAGGAAGACATCCGGTTTTTAATTAGGTTTTATTATCGTTTGTGTTTTGTGTGTGTCCGTGTATTTTTTTTAAAAATAAGTTTACTTTCATTTATTGGGTTTATTAACAATTCCTTGGGTTACTTCAAGAAAGAAACATTGAGGTATTTTCTTAATGTATTTTATATTGCTTCAGCTGCTGCTTCTTTACAAGCACATTTATGAATGGAATCCTTGGAAGAAAGATTTTCAAGGCAGTGTAACCATGTCAAATTACAATTTTGTGAAGTAAGCAAAATGTACATGACTATAATGGCTATTGCTAATAAATGTACATGACTATAATTGCTATTGTTAATGCTTTTTTATGGCATTATATTTTCAGATAACTCAGATTTTGGACAAATGTGTAATAATTGTTTTCATGTTATTTTTTTAAAGGTAATTTATCTGGAGAGCTTTTCATAGTATAAAATTAGCTTTTGGGTTCATGAAAAATTATATTTCTTTAAACAGTCTTTTGGGTATAAATATAGGTTGTCTGTCCAAAAGGTGATATAAATGTTTTTACGTGCCACATCCTCAAAAATGAGTTGTGATTGACAGCTTTACTTATCTGTAAAATTTGAAGTTATATAAAGTTAAATTAATGATGTATGCTAAATGATTCTAGTCTTACATGGCAAGTTTTTGGCAGACACAAATAAATGGTTAGCAAGCATTTTGACACTAGTCAATTCTTTAATACCTGGAATAGGTATGATAACCTTTTAGAATAGGTATGTATCAGTTTCTGTGCATCTGTTCGTCTGCTTCAGGCTCTTTTTTTTTTTTACATTGGTGCAGGAGTGTTCAGCCACATATGTGCATGCTTCTCCCTCCCCCCGCAGTTGTGCGCGCGAGTGTGTGTGTGTGTGTGTGTGTGTGTGTATGTGTCTTTTTCTTCCTTCTTTTTTTTTCCCCTATTGTGCCATCTCCTGGAAGAAGGAAGTTATGCATCTTCTTGTAATTCAGATTTTAGCTTTTCAACGTACGACTTCCTTTAATACTAGTTAGAAGTGATAGCTTCCTGTCTTTGTAAAATTGGAATTTGAATTATTGATCCTCTGTTTTGTTAGTGCTGTTTTAAGTGAGTTTCACTGCTCAAACATTCATATTACAGGAAGTTGTTCTTAATGTGTGCTAATATGACTCATGCGGTTTGTTACTGAAACTTCTCCTGATTGATTTTTCTACTTGTCCTTCTACTCATCTGTAATGATGAATGAAAATCAAACCAGGTATAGATATGGTCACTATTGACAAATTGAGTATATATTATATTTATTATTGTCTTATTTTTTGTTAAAATTTCAATTTGCCACCTGTTGCTAATGATATCAGAAAATACTTATGTGCTAAGTAACCTCTTTATAGGCGTTTAGTGCTTGATTTAAATGTTATTTTTCTATCTAGACCGTCAGTACAGATAAAACAGAGTAGAAAAGGATATTATTGCTTTTCTTTTAGCTTTTCTTTTATGGAATCCAGACTCTTTGTTTTCATTGTTATATATCAATGATATATATAATATATAAAGTTCTTTCCTTCTCTTTTATTTCATTTGTTAGTATCTTTATTTCTCTTTTTAAGGTTTTTTTTTTTTTCCCTGTATCATTGACAACTGCCTTTGTCTCTGAGCACTTATTTTCTCTTAAATTTTGACCTTTCACTTTGGTAAAACATTTTTGTTACAAACGCAGCCAGTTTTTTAAAACATTAACAAGTGTTACTCTTAAGGAACTGATTAATCTCTTTCTATCTAATTTTATGAATTAAATGTGGACTCTTTGGAGGATGGCAAAATGATCTGCCCTCCCACTTACATGGATAAAAATAGAAACTACACTGTCATCCATGTATTTAAGGTCTTTTCATTTTGGGATGATTGAAGTTGTAAAAATCTGAACCATCTGGTGAGTTAACTGCAATTTTAGATTGGAAATACCATTTTAATTTTTACCACATTTTGTCTATGGTAGCAATTGATCCCTACTTTCTATTTCATTAACTAGTTACTATGTCACTTTATTGTTGGGGTTAGCTAATGGGTTTTCCATTAAGAATGAGTGGGTTTATAGGCCATGTGTTTGTAGTAGGTTTGTTTAACATCCTGTTATTAGTTTCCTGATTTATCTTAGAAGTCCTTTAAGTTAATCTTAACACTTAGCCCTTCTTTCAGTGTTAAGAGATTTTTATCTAGAGCCTTGTGAACTTTGGAACATCTGAAGGAGAAAGTAGTTCTGGTTATAGTAGTAGGGTGAGTGTGGGGAAGAGAGTTTAGGCTTCTTGAATCTTGATATGCTCCTTTTTTGTGAGTAGTAAGCTGCGACTATTAACGGTTTCATAGAATTATAATTGGAAGCCAAGAAAGATTGAGAAACTTTTAACTTTAAGATCTTATCTTTTGGATCGTGGCATTTGACATTATCGAGTTGAGAACAGTCCGATTAACAGAATTTCAAGATGCTATTAATAAGTTTGTTAGTAATGCTTTCCTGTCAAATTTGTATCTCATTTGACACATGGATCTTGAGATTTTTTAAATTGTCCAACAAGTTTGGGATTATATATTACAGCTTTGACTTGTTAACTTGAAATGTTTTGAAAATCATGTATGCTTGTCAAATCGTTGTTATAGGTAGAATATAATTCTGTGGTGAAGATCACTCAATAATATGAAATGAAGTAATACTTCCATAGTGCCAAGAAGCCTAATATTTTCCATAGTCATTGACTCATTTTTCTGTAACAGTTAATATGTATGGTACTTTGTATTGATGTTTTTTATCATTATTATGTATGAGTATGAAAAAGCCTCATAGACATGGTTTGCAATTGTTAATTTTTAAAATTTAACCCTTTCTGTCTGTGACTGCTACTACAGTTAGAAATTAAAGTTATTTTCACAGTATTCTTTTTGTTATTGAGGAATGAATTTTCTGAACAAGTCTTCAAAGGGACAACTCCCTAGGTAAAAATGCTTTAAGGTTGGGATTTAGTTTTAGTGCATGTGTGAATGAATAAATAAACAGTGGGGAAAAGAGAAAACTAAAGAAAAGCCCAAGATGATTTACTACTTCTTTTTTTCCCTCATTCTCTTTTAATTCTTTGCTGTGCTACTCTATTGAAAACTCTTTCTAGCTTTTCTCGGTATCTTTATTGTCACTATCATTTTTACACAGATCTGGCTGTTTTTGGATATTATTTCTGGAATGATTCAGAATTCACCTTTAATTTTTGCAGGTTGTCAGTATTTGAGAATAGGATGATCGTAGTTCAGGCTCAGCACTCTCATCCACGTGAGGAGCAGGTATCACTTCCAGCCTTAGCCTTCATCTCTATCTAGTGTGGGGATTTTCTGGGTTTTAGTCCTTCTCACTTAGAGGCCAGTTATTCCTTTTTCCTTTTGTTTCAAGCAGTTTTTCATCACCACCTGTTCTTTCTTTTTTGGAAGTTCATTTTTTGATGAAAGCTAAATAGTTTTGCTGACATAAGAAGTTCTTTTCATCTTTTATAGCAGGGTTTAATGTTTTTCTCATGAAGAGAGACTATAGACCCAAACTTGGATCATGATTAAAATTAAGACATTTTCAGTGAAGGTACCATGTCAGTGTTGATGGCAGCTGGTGCTTCTTGCCCTTCTTTTAAGCAGTTCAGGGACCCTTTAAGAAGTTAGGCATCCAACTGCTGTGACTAACCATGGAAAAGCCGTCTTTGTGCAGGAGAAGGGTGCTCATTTCAACCTCAGAAAGGGTTTCTCAGAAACCCTTTGCTTACCTCACTTTGCTTACCTGTTTACCTAGGCTGTACTAACTAAATATTTGTTGAATGAGTAAACTGGTTTTTTGTTGATGGTGGTAGGGTTTTTTCCTTCTTGCTTTTTGGTTTAATTTTTAAGTGAAGACTTAGGGGTGATTTAATTGTTTGCAAATTCAATAAGTAGATTATTCTCAAATAGAGAGTGTTCTGGAAATCTGAAGAAAGGCTGACGATAACAGCAGGGGGATTTATTAGATAATAATTGTAAAGAATTGCTTGGCAGAACAGGTTATTTAAACATTTCCTAAAGTTCCAAATATGGTTGTATAATCTCTTTACATAGTGGTCTTTAAAAGTAAGATTATTTCTTTTAGTTGAAATATTTAGGGTGGGTTTTTCAGAAGCATGTGGTCTAGTTTGTAGTGTTCTGTGATCATATAAGAATCAAAAAGTAAGATTAACTTTTTATTCATTTGTAGAAAGACAATTTATCACTGTCAATAGGAATATTTAGAATAGTGTAGGAATGGAAGACATTAAACCACTATCCCCCCTGCTCCCCTGTGCCTTCACTGTTCATCTTTATTTGGGATTAAAAAATGTTCTAACAGGTCTTTCTTCCCCCCAGCTTTACTGAGCTGTAACTGTTATATAGGGTTGAGTAACTTTAAGGTATACAGTGTGATGATTTGATACAAGTGTATTTTGCAAAATGTTTAGTACAGTAAGGTTAGGTAACACATCCTTCACCTCACATAATTACCACTTTGTTGCTGTTGCTGTGGTGAGAACATTAAAGCTTTATTCTCATAGCACCTTTCAAGTGTACAATACCGTATTGATAACTATAGTGACAATGCTGTACATTAGATCCCCAGTAGCATGTCTTTTAATAGTAGTTGGGCATTTGTATTTCTCCTTGTGTTAAAAATTACTGTTCACTAGAGATGATACATATATTTCATTTTTCTCTAGTACTTAGTCCTGTTATAGCATTTGTGATCACATAGTATTTTAAAGATAAAATTTCATTTGCTGTTAATTTACAAAAGACATTTCATTATTCTCAAAAGGAATATTTAAAATAGTATAGAATTAAGAAACTGTTTACTCCTATGTGTTCCTTTTTTATTAAGCTGTTGATCTTTACTTTGAATTATGGATTTGCTAGCCAATATTTGATAGTTTCTAGTTATTAGAGATGGATTCATGTGTGGTTGGGTATGCCTGTATATGTATATGTGTGTGTGTGTGTGTATATGTGTGGATGTAAATATCACATCATATTTTAAAGTTTCTCATCATAAATTTTCAAAATCTCAGAGATTCCATGTAAAGAAGAGTGCAGTAAACTAAGTTTATTAAGCTCTTTATGAATTCTCATTTTTTTAATTGAAAAACAACATAATTAAAAATAGTTGACACATTAATACAGTAAAGGGTAGGGGGATTGTATTCATAAAAGTAATGTATGGTTTAAAACTAAATATTTGAAAAATTTTAAAAGAAATATTGCTTATGCATTTTTTGGTTAGAGTTTAATTTTCCTTTTTTTATTCTAAGGAATAAATAAGTGCAAATTAAGTTTTTGCTATAAATGAAGAAATTGTCATTTATATGAGGTTTATGTTTTTGTTACCTTTAGGCATTGCTGACACATAAACTTGGGAAAATAAAAGTATCTAGAGTAAATATTCTCTTCTATAATATTTGTCTGAGTGGGTTTTTTATCCTGCAGTTTAAGAATGATGTTTTAAAAAAACACTTTCCTTTTTTCTTAGCCTCTTGAATTGCTTTGGCACTCATTAGATGAATGGCTAGTTTTAATAGCTACAGAATTAATGAAAAACAAAAAGGACTCAACGGATATCACTTCTATTTTACTGAAACAAAAAGGCCAAGATCAAGATGGTACTTCCATTCCTGCATTTGAACCTCCAGGACCTGGGAGCTATGAAAATCTATCCACTGGCACAGGGGAATCTAAACCAGATGCTCTTGGAGGGAAACAGGAAGCCAGTGCAGACTGCCAGGATGTTATTTCTATGACAGCTAACCGGCTAAGTGCTGTCATTCAAGCTTTTTACATGTGCTGTTCTTGTCAGATGCCTCCAGGGTAAGAAGGTTTCTGCTTGTTTTGTGTGCTGATCTCTGCCTATCAATAACCAATGTTGTGGCTGGAGCAGCCCTTGTGGTTCTTATTATGATTGCAAGACACCCTTCAGCAATAACCATCAGGAAACTTTGAAAAAAAAAAAAAGGTTTATTACTTACAGGACGTGGAAATTACATGACACACCTGGGGCCACACAGCAAGGTTGCCAGTAGAAAGAAAGCTCGAGGGCCTGGGGTTCTCTTTTTATTGGAGTTGAAGGTAGAGGCCTAGGGTTTTGAAAGCTCACTCTTTATTGGTGAATTTAAAACATGAGAGTGGGAATTTGAAGCATGAGAAGAGAAAACACAAGTGGCTCAAATGGTCAGTTATTGAAATCAACCAAGATTTCTAAAACAAAGGAGCTTGGAGATGGAGGGGTGGGTCTTTATCTAGTTGTGGGCCTGGCATTATGTTTATTCGAGATAGCCATCTTTGAAGCGGATGCCTCTTTGAAGTGGATAAAGTGGAGGCAATCTGCTAGATTTTCCTGGTTTGCAGTCTGAATGTATCTGGTGATTTTTCTGAGTGGCCCATATAGCAACAGGCACAAAGATTGTCCATATATGAGCTGTTGTTGTTGTTTCTCTGAATTTTACATCAAGTTATTCTACTTTATATTGTATGGATTTGGAAAAGGAACAGTTTTAGTTCTCAGTGATTCCAAGTGAGAAGGGTGGGAGAAAAATTGGAAACATTAATTTGAAGAATTGTAGCTGGATATTGGAGGAAATGAAAATTCAGCGTCCAGTACAGTTTACAGGTAGAAAAAGAAAACCTCAAAGGCAGTTAACAGGACTAGAATCTGATATCCACAAGAGTGCTTCCTTATAGTATAATTTTTCAGTGTGGTACAAGACATGTTTAGTAAGAGAACCAAATTTATCATTAGTTCCTCTGTAATAGAAAGCCAAAAGTGGATAAACCTATGTTTAGTAATTAATGTTTCAATATCTTACCTTATTTGGAAATGACCTAGATATTCAGTAAATTTTCCATCATTTAATTTAACTTAGCAAAACTCTGAAGTTTTTAAGTTACCAAAGAGATTTGGGAAACTCTTTTTAAGTAGACATACCATGAAACATAGCTATTGCTGAAAAGTTCACCTAAACTTTACTCCACTTACATCTGTTTAAATCACTTGTTCTTAACAATTACGTCTAGATTATTCATGAAAGTCTCATTAGGCATTAGACAAAATTGGCCATCATCCCAAGCTATTTTTCTTGCTCACAAATTGTGTAACCTAGATAATATGAACTTATTTGAATTGTAAACCCAAGTAGAATAAAAGCTGCATGTCTGCATTATATCTAATGTTGATAAATCTGAGATATGCCTTTTTAAATTAAACCAGCAAGTTTAAACTACCTTTCATTTACAGAATATTATCCCAGATCACATGAACTTGAAAAACGTTAGGGTTAGTTTATTACTGAGTTTTAGGAATACTTAATTCATAGTATTTATTTTTAAGCCAATTAAATACAGCTCTTTTACAAATTAATTTTGTCAATACCATCCAGAGGTAGAAAAAAAAATCACTTGCATGTAACATACATCTGTATAGACATACATAAGCATGCAGCCAGACACAGAGACCCTATAGCTTCCATTCTAAAATTTTAGCTGTGGATCAGGTACAACAATATACAACTTACTAGTTTACAGACTACCTTTGAGTCCAAATTGTGTCTGGCAGATGGAACAAGTTAAGGTTACCTGCTCCAGCGGTTAAAGCTTTTTACAAATATTTGTGGAGAAGACTTTTAAGATTTGTATTTGTCTTTGACATGTTTTCTTAAGGAGGGTGTGGACTAGATTTGGGGTAAGAGGTTTTACAACAGTTTATATTTTAAAAGGCCTCTTTCCCTTTCTCTTTTTCCTTCAGGCTCAGGTGATTGTGGGCAGAGTTTTAGTTACCTCCTAGGGTATTTGTATTTCAAAAACATGGTAAGACTTACATCTTAAGGGACAGAGAAAGAATGTAAGTTTCCTCCTAGGATTTTTAGTGCCTTTTGGATGGTTTTGGCAGTCCCAATAAAATGTAGTAGGGCCAACCTGTAATTAGGGGGAGTGTCCTGTAAAAATAATTCCCTGGACTCAGGGTCAAATGGGGCTTCTCCAGGGTTGGAAATGAAGAGGAGGTCACTTGGGTCACTATGGTCATGGAAATGATAAATCCATTGGACCATGCCAGTTTTGCACAGCAGGAGATGGGCCTCATCGTAATGTTTTCCATTCACAGTGAGCCTTAGCAGTATGGAAGAGTCGGCATGGTGCCAGGCATTAAATATCCAAGTGAGGAGAGGAGGTGCCCTGGTATGAATATTTGTGGCTCTGGGTGCTTTTGCCTTCTCATATCCGTTTTTTTTTCCTCACTTAGAGGCCTTGCTAACCCTGTCAGCTTTTGCCTTGGTGGCAGGGATGCCTTGTGAGGCGTTTTTCTTAGTTCTGCCCCGTTCAGGGGAAAGCGGAAAGGGGCTCAGCATCTGTGATCTCTTGGAGGAAACAAGTTTGTAGTCCAGATGGATCTTTAACAAAGTTATGGATTTTAGGGTCTTTAGAGATACTGACCAGTTGATGCATTTTGGTGGTCGCAACAATTTAGAGCTCATTCTAAACAAACAAGAAAACCTGCAGTAGTCTGCTCCCTTCTCCTCTTCCTGTTGCATAAAATCTTTGAGAAGGGTTTGAATTTTGAATTAAGGAGTGGTTTTTGAACTCAGTTTCTACTTCTTGTTTTTTTCCTGTTACCTTAATCTTATGTGTTGTTACTGGAAAATTTTAGGTGACGTCACTGTTAGCCCCTTTGTAGGTGGCTGCTTTCCTTTCAAGGGGTCCCAAGAGAATACTCCAGGATTGTGGTCGGCCTCTATTAGCACCAGATACTCAGGCTCGTTGGGAAAAGCCCCCAGGCTTTTGGAATGTATTGGATTGACCAAAAAGTTTGTTTGGTTTTAAGTAAAAATAGAAGACACATTTTTCATTTTCACCAAGAACGTTATTGAACAACGTATTCATTAACCG
This sequence comes from Lagenorhynchus albirostris, assembly GCF_949774975.1. Taxonomy (NCBI): domain Eukaryota; kingdom Metazoa; phylum Chordata; class Mammalia; order Artiodactyla; family Delphinidae; genus Lagenorhynchus; species Lagenorhynchus albirostris. The sequence goes on from NC_083106.1 coordinate 53,408,952, forward strand.
AACGAAGTTTTTGGCCAACCCGATAATATCAAATTCTTGGCATGTTAGTATGCATAGCATTGAATAATGCCCAGGTAGCGACCAAGGGGTTTTGCGTTTATCAAAGAGCTGGTGTACCTCCTCAGTGTTCTTAGGAAGCACTGGCGCTTCATTTTTTAGTAGCGTTATACCAGGGATTAGACCCGATATCCCATTGGGTTAGTGGACAAAAAGTGACAGTAGTGAGTGAAGTGGTGACACAGACCATGGGCCTCTGGTGTATTTTCCCTTAGGTGGTACCATTGGTTTACACTGTGAGGCTGTTTTACTCTGCTAGGTTAGGACACTCAGTCTAGGCACAACATACTGACACCGTGGTTACAGACAGAGGTCTCCCCTCCTCACCTATGGAATCTTCTCGTGCCTTTAGCCCAGAGCCTTTCCTTGGGTTGCGGTAATAGCCTTGCTGTCCACTTCAGTTTCCTTAGCTCTCCTTGGCCTTGAGGCGAAGAGGATCCTCACACACATTAATAGTCATTCAAGGCCTTTATAATTAGTGGTCTCATCGTCTCATTAGACCATGTATGGCCTTGATCATACTGCTCTGAGGAGATTGTTGGCAGCTGTGACCTTTTGGGTTGGATGTCTCAGGCAACACATGACAGAGGCAGTACGCGAAAGCACGTTGCTGCGAGGCAGATCCCCAGCAAGTGGTGCTCCTTTCCCAGATGATGTTACTTACCTGAGTTAGGTGGTGGTAAGCAAGCTGCAGCCAAAGGGCACTCCTCTTGGTTCCCTGCAGGGCAGTCATGCAGTCGTGCTGAGTGCGCCAGTTGTTCTGTGTGCCAGTCTCCACCTATCAATGACCAGTGTCGTGGCCGGACTGGCCCTTGTGATTCTTCGTATGATTACAGGATGTCCTTCAGCGATAACCATTGAAAACTTAGGGGGAAAAAAGTTTTTTTACTTATAGGACCTGGAAATTACATGGCACACCTGGGGCCACACAGCCAGGTCATCATGGGGGAGTGGGGGGAGAGAGAGAAAGAGGGAAAGAGCACACACAAGCCTGGGGTCGAGGGCAGGGGACTAGGGTTTCGAGGGCTCACTATTGGTGAATTTAAACGTAAGAGTGGGAGTATAAAGCATGAGAAGAGAAAAAAACAAGTAGCCCAAATGGTCAGTTATCAAAATTAACCAAGATCACTGAAACAAAGGAGACTCAGTGGGAGGCATCCTGGCTCTTTATCTAGTTGTGGGCCTGGCGTTGTGTTTATTCGAGATAGCCATCTTTGAAGTGGATACTTCACCAGTCAAACCTTAAGTCAGGCACTTGCATTACAGAGTAGAGAAAACCCAGTTATCTGGGCTTACACTACATGCTTATTATTTCCTTTTCTGATAGATGAAGAAAAGCTATAATTTTTTTTATAATTGCAGAAATAACAATACTTTGCTGTTTTTGGTTGTTTTCTGATCTTTAGGATACTCATTGAACTGATCTGGAATTAGTACAGAATATTTGAGTTTTAAGCATCATTTATATTATTAACATGTAGGATGGTGAATGTCACTTTCTATAGGATCATTTAACCATGTATTGGAAACATATAGACAGAGATGCTTAAAATTACAAGGTTTTTAAAAAGTCACTTGTTTATATCATCTGTTAATGAAAAGTTATTATATATATATATCTGAGTGTGTATATATATTTCATATTATAAATTGACTAGGCATGCCTCAGATTCCATAAAGACAATCCAAACCGCATTTTTTGTGTGTGTAGAAGCCAGTCCAATTCAACGCATAGTCACATTTGCCACATCACCAACTTTGGTCTGTGTGTTCTGATTGTTTTTTACCCCCCACAGAATGACTTCACCCCGTTTCATTGAATTTGTCTGCAAACATGATGAAGTTTTAAAATGCTTTGTTAACAGGTAAAGCTTTCTTGGTTTCATGGATTACTATTGTAGCCTTTTCTTACAGTTTTTATCTCAACAGAAAAAATATTACTTCTGTTACTGTTCAAAAAATGCTCAATGACAAGTACAAGTATAGTAGGTGTGGATTAATATGTATTTTTATTCTGTTTCAGTATCTGTATATCTAAATTTGCATGTCACTTAATGCTGCTCATCCTTCCCATCCATGTAAACAATGTGTTTTTCTTTTAGGAATCCCAAGATTATCTTTGACCACTTTCACTTCCTCCTTGAATGTCCTGAACTGATGTCAAGATTCATGCATATCATAAAAGCACAGGTAGTGCTTTTTTTAATCTTGTTTTTAGAATGTCTAATGAATACTGTTCAGCTAATTTGAATACTGTTCAGTAATTATTATACTTGAGACCACCTGCTGTAAGTGGAGTGACATTACCTTATTCTTTACTTTAGTATATGGAGTTACACTAGTATGTAAGTTTTGTATGAGGAGTAACTTTAAGAAATGTGCATTGAGTGCCTACTATGTGCAAAGATAACATGTTGCCACATTGGTGAAATGGAACACTAGTCCTATAATGCTGATGGTCCTTGGGGATTTTATCCCCAAATACATTTGGGAAGTATAACACATGCCCTGTTGGAGATGAATAAAACATATCAGCAGCTTGCTAAAGGCTTTGAGAAGCCCTTTGGTAAAAATAATAATTTAGCTTTGTTAGTCTTCCAAACTTAATTGACCTGAGAGCTTTCCCTGATGAGGGTTCATTCCATATATCTCATGTTTCATGAAACATGCTTGGGAAAAGCTTGTTTTGCTACTTAGCAGCTATGTGACTTTGGGCATATTTCTAACATCTTTGAGCCTTGGGTTCTTCATCTGTAAAACAGAGATAATGACACCAACCTCATAAAACCTCCATGGTGAATAATAAGTTTTAAATAGTGACTTGTATATATGTTCAATAAATGGTAGTTGTTTTGGAGATAGAAAGGATATGTTCTGTCTCCAAGGGGATCTTAATTCAGTCTAGCAGGGGAGATAATAAACGTACCCATAAAATACAGTAATTACAGTATGACCTGATTCTTTAGGAGTTTAAGGGAGGAAGAGCTTGCTTTTGGCTGCTGTAGTCAAGGGAGATTTCAAAGAGGAGGTGGATTTTAATCTAAAAAACATGCAAAATTTTGAAAGGAGTAAATGGGGAAGATGAACATTCTAGCCAAGATATGGGTCAGGACATATAGATGGAAAAGTGTATTAAAATACAGTGGGTTGAAGCAGAAATTTTGTGTAGGTGAGGAATGAGATGTAATTCTGGGAAGGTAGATTAGGGTTATAATGTATGGAACATTGATTGCCAGATTGCAGACTCTCCATTTGCTAGGCTGTCAGGAGCCACTAATAATTTTAGGAGAATGACATGATCCTACAAAGTTTTAGGAAATAATTTGTCTGAAATGTAGGCTAGACTGGAGGTAATGGTTTGGTTAGTAGTCATAAGATAAAGGCTATAGATATTTTAAATTGTCTTCAGGGACACTGATCCTTTTAGAAATTAAAGAAAGCTAAGAACTAATCTTTATAAAATTATACACATGTATATAGGTCTCCTTTGGCATCTGTTTAATAATGATGATATAAAAGATAAGGTAGTAGTAATAACTTGCATTTGTTTAATGCTAACTTTATGTCAGGTTCCATACATTTTTTCACATAGATTATTTTATTTTTATAACAATCATGTGAGATAGGTACTCTTTTACTGAAGCCGGAGAGGTTAAGCAACTTGTTTAAGTCATTCAGCTACTAAGTGGGGGAACCAGAATTTAAAAGTCCATCTGGTTCTTAAGTTCATTTTCTTAATCTACACTAAATTACTCCATTCTAGGGTAAATGAGATTATAGGTGAAAGAAGCTTTTAGTTTTTGAAAGAGGTAGTTTGCTATATTTAATACTGTCTCTGCTTTTCACTTCATTTTCCCTCTTCCATTCCTGCAAAAGCATCTGCATTAGCTATCCACCTTTTTGACCCACAGAGGGGGTTTTGTTGTCTGACCAGTGCGGGTGTCCACATGCATAGTGGTGGCCCAGTGAGGAGCTTGGACATGCTAAGGAGGGTGTTTGTGTAGAAGAGGAGCTCAGCACGGAGTATGTGAGTTGGCACGGTATATGGAGGATGTCCAGTGTGCAGGGTGGTGACAGTTGCTCAGAGTAATTTGACAAAGCTTGAGTGGGGTATAGGGTATCTATGCAGTGAATGGTCCGTGTCAGTGACAGAAGATTGATTGTATATGAGGTGGGGCAGTTGATTGAATAAGTCAGTATAGTAAAGATAATGTGTCTCACTGTTGGAGAAAGTTAAAAAATGGAGGAAAACGATGAATCATGTACTATTGGATTGGAATTGGAGATATCACTGTGAACTTATAGTTTCCTATGTGGTTAGATAGATACAGCAAACCTGGCATCCATTTCTTGGTCTCTGAATATCATTCTCAATGAACGAGGGCCTGTTGGAGAAATGGCTAATTCAGAGAAAGTACAAGATGAGCCTGGATCATCTTATTGTGCCAGAAAGTTGTGTAGAGAATTATGAGGTTATGTCAAAACGGTTCAGAACCAACTTGAATGGATCCTACTGGCCAAATCTGGAACAATTTGAACATCAAAATAAATAATGATGGCAAAATATTGCAAATAAAATCGGAACCTGTAAGTCTATAGTGAAAGAATTAATGAATAAATGGAAAGTTTGATGAAGGGTGGAATATTTTTATAGTCTCAAAGTAGCTCCTCTTAGAATACTAACTAATTACAAAGATTAAAAAGGGACTTTACAGTGGAGAAGCTTGACAGTGATCACAGCAGCCATACCAGTGTGCCAGCTGATAGGATGCACTGAGGACGGTGTCACTTCTTTGATATTCCTGTCAAAGATGCATACCCTGAATTTAATCATGAGAAATCATCAGGCTAACTCTAACTGAGAGACATTCTACAATATAACTGACCTGCAATCTTTAAATGTAGGTCATGAAAATTAAGAAAACACTGAACAGCTGTGCCAGAATGAAAGCGGACAACTGAACACAGTTCATGAGTCCTTATGCTATACAGGACATTATATGGATCCCGGCAAAACTTGCAATGGGGTCTGAAGATTAGATATAGTAATATATCAGTGTCAATTTCCTGATTTTGATGATTGTAAACTGCTTGTGTAGGAGAATTCTCTTGTTTGTAGGAAATACACACTGAAGTATTTAGGGGTAACTGGACATCATGTTAGCAATTTACTTTCACCTTAGGGGAAAAAAAACACCCTATTGTACTATTCATGTTAGCAGTTTACTTTCACCTTAGGGGGAAAAAAACCCCACCATTGTACTATACTAAGAAATTTTCTGTAACTTGGAGGCTATTTAAAAAAGTAAAAACAAAAACAACTACCTCTGCTAAGGGATTGACTTCTTCTTCTGTTGGTGGTTTTCAGGTGGCCTGCTAGTTAAAGGGAGAGACATTTTGTATTGCTGTACAAATACTATTAAGAAGAGCCTCTGTAATAAGTCCTGTTTTGTGAATTATTTTATGGAAATGCAGGTACTCAGAAAGTTTACATACAGAAATGTGGTCTTTGGCTTTGTAGGTATATGGATGTGTGTGTGGATGTTTTGATCTTAACAGATAACTTACTAGCTTTTGAAGATAGCATTTTGTACCTTTTAATGCTACATTTGAATTACTTTAAAAAAATTGCCACTTGTATTTATTTTCAAATGGTCCACATTTTCTGTATGAAGGATAGAATTTAATATTTAATATCTTATAATGGCAGATAAGTTTACTGTCATTTAAAATACTTATTCGCAATAATTTTTACGTTGTTGTGAGTGATAAGAACAACATCTATTAGCGTTCTGGGAATTGAGTATTTGCACAAATTACTTAACCTCTTGGTGCTGCATTTTTCTCTTCTATGAAATGGAGATGATAAAAGTCCCTTTTTCTCAGTGTTGTGAGGATTAAATGTGAAAATGCATGTAAAGTGCTTAAAACAGTACCTGGCTTATAGATGCTTTAATAAAGGTTAGTTAATTTGTGATTATTATTTTGTTCTGTATTTGCATTATTTCATTTAATCCTCAGAATTAGCCCTTGAAGTGGTATTATTTTCCCCATTTTACCAGTAGGAAAACTAAAGTTCTGAGAGGACTTGTAATTCCCCTAAGATCACAAACCTAGTAGTGGCAGATCTAGGATTTCAAACCATGTTTATCAAACTTCAAAGCCCATATTTAAATACATTAATTCTGTGTAATATTTTTTCTCTCCTCTTTTACCTAAGTTTTAGGAATAATCAGCATTAAAATTTCAAGCACTTAACATTCTAGCCTGTGTACTAAAAATGAAATATTTTATTTATATGACCAGTAATGAATATAACAACAGCAGTGTTTTATTCAAAATGTGGAAAACTGCTAGAAGTATGGACAAAATTATACATTTAACTTTGGAAAAGGGAGCATTTACTCTCTTCTTATTGAAAGAACAGACATTAAAAGGCAAAAATTAATCTTGCACCAGTTATTTTCATAAAAATATTTTTATTAAGAATTAATAAAAAGATATTTAAGTCTTTTGAAGAAAACAAATGTTTAGTTTAGCTCAGATGAAGAAATTTACTGGTATCCTAAAAATTGCATGAGAGAGAACCTCTTTGTGGTGTTGGACATGAATCGTATTTATCTCTTGAAACTTTTGGCTTTTGTGGTATTGCACCACCCTGGTTCTCCTTTGACTTTTCTAGCTGTGTGTATCATTTGCTAATAAACAAATTCTCAATCCTGACCTGTGATCATAAACTTCTCTGTTCTTGGTGTTTGTCCCTGTATCTTTAATCTCTTGAACAAGGGACATTACCTTGTCTCCCATTTCAGCTTTGTTCATGACTCTCTTTCTAATGTCTCAGCTGCAGAACGTTCTAGTATTTATTTCTAAGCTCTTAGTAGTTATATCCTAAGTAACCTTAAATTCAGAACATATAAAACCTCGTTCGTTGTCTTCCACCAGTGCCTTCTAGGAGTGGGGTAGACGGTGGTGGTGCTGGTGTTCCCCCTCTAAGCTGTTTCTGATTTTAAGTTCTGCCCCTAGAGATCTTTTACTTTTCTTCTTTATTCAGAGGAGTAATGTCTTTCAGATTTACTTCATTGTTCTTCTTTCCTACCATGACCAGGACCGTATCAGTCTATACGTATTATTTCAGCTGCTGCCTAGATGGCCTCCCTTTATCCTGGTACTACTCTCATTTTAATGAGTGCATTTACCATGCTATTCCTCTGGCCAAGTATCTTCAGTGGCCACTGTGTCTTTTACTTGATTCGAAGGATCCATAATTATGTCCTTGATTTACTTACAAAAACTTCTTTCAATATGTGTAGGGTTGTGCCGGCGCCTTCACTGCATCTTCCGCGGAGTCACAGTTTCTCATTCTGAGCCTTTTTCCTTGTCTCCCTTAGCCTGGTGTGCTTTCTTTTCCTCCTGCTTGAGCAAGACCTACCCATCTTTAAGTCCTGGTTCAGACCAGGACCTCATGAAGCCTTTGTACTCCACTTATCCGCACAGTCTCTGAATTCTTAGTGCACTGTGGTCTGTACTTCACTGTTTAGAACTTGATATCATTATGTGTTATATTGTTCCAATGTTATTCTCATCTCTTTAAGTGTATTAAACAGTTTTCAGCAATGAAATTTTTACATTTTACACATCCTAGGTACTCAATAATACTTTCTGGAATAAAATTACAAATCACTTACAGTTTGCATATCTGGCAAAAGAACAAAAGGTAGAGACTTTATTTACTGTTCACGAGATCTTATTCTTCAGTTTTTAGGGTGGAGGAAGGGAAGAAAAAAGGGTAACAAATTCCTTTCTAGTTGCTGCATATATTCAGAGGATGGAAATTACAATTAGCCATAAAGATTATTTTCATAGAAAATTAAATGAACATGCAACGTAATTTTTCTGGATGTGGAAATTCATTCTTACAAGCCTTCTTGGGTTTAAAAGAAATTGAGAGTGTGTTCAATTGTATGCCTGATATTGAATTCTTTTAATTTATCAAGTCTTTTCTGTTGATAATATAGGGAATTAAAAGAAATATGCTCTCTAGGTAGTCAAAGTGTTTCAGCTCAGATCTGCCTTTTTGTGAATAGTGGATGCAATGTCAGAACCTTATCTAGAACTACTTATTATAAATAAAGGTCTAAGAATGATTATTTGTAGAAAGGGCATTTAGCATGCTAGTTAAGTAAATCTGACAGTTAAGTGACTGAAATACTGCTAACATATTTCACTGTTATTTGTTGGGGTAGCCATTTAAAGATCGCTGTGAATGGTTCTATGAACATTTGCATTCAGGACAGCCAGATTCAGACATGGTGCACAGGCCAGTGAATGAAAATGATATCCTGCTAGTTCACAGAGGTATGTTTAACAAAGTGATGTGTGTGTGAGGCACAAAATACTAGTTATTGTAAATTTTAATATGTAAAATTAACCAATGCTACATATTTAGATTCTATTTTTAGGAGTAGCTGTGAAGTTGTGTCAAAAGCAAATTGTGCAAAGCTAAAGCAAGGAATTGCTGTACGGTTCCATGGGGAAGAAGGCATGGTGGGTATAAAAATAAGTGTTGTCAAGATCACTGTCTCTAAAAGATTGAAATGCCCTTCAGTAAAGTTTAATATTTAATTGATAATGGAAGAAATTTAATATAATTTTAATGTTATTATTATTTAGAAAAAATTTTCACCATATATTTCTGTTGATACTTAATCTTATTTTCTTGAACTCAGGGTCAAGGTGTTGTGCGTGAGTGGTTTGATATTCTGTCTAATGAGATAGTCAATCCTGATTATGCATTGTTTACCCAGTCAGCTGATGGTAAGTTGTACAGTCTAGATGACTTTTTCTGTGAGTTGTCACATTTTCAGACTACTTCAGTGCATTTTATCCTTTGATTCCTATACTAGCCCTGTGAGCTAGGGTGGTTGGATATTCCCTTTTCATAGAAGAGGAAATTGAAATTCAGGGTTTTTGCTTATGTTAGCAGTTAATGAGTGGTAGGATCTTGAGTGGAACCTGACTCAGCCTAGCATTCTTTCCTCTGAACAGTTGGTTCTCAAATGCTTGTCTCAAGGACTAGTGCTGGCCTCAAGGAAGTTTTCATCAGTTCTTTGTATAAAATAAAACTAAATTTATTCAATTTAAGGATCGTCCTTTAGTCTACCTTTCTTGAGTTAAAATTTCCTTTTATAAAATCATGCTAGTAGATGAACTTAAAAAAAATACAAGTCCGTGTTGGAAAAGTTAAAATTTGCTAACCCTATTTGAGTTTCCAACTCTTAAAAGTTATTGGTCATTAAAAACAAAGTCTAGAAATCATGGTGTGTTAAATCTTAACTTATAATCTGTTTGTTTATAGTAACTTTGTTTTCAGCCCTTTTAAAAGATTAAGACTTGGTAACTAAAAAGCTCTTATTTAATCATGTAATGCAAATAAAAACGTCATTGAAATGATGTTTGCTACCTACTGAATTGTCATTTGATACGCTAAATGGCAATGGTTACCACCTCATTTGTATAAGATATACCTGAGAGTTCTTTAACTTAATAAAGACTTACATCCAAGTGAAGGTGGGATTTCAGTTTTTAAATGCTTTGTTCGGTTGCTTTTATTTCCTGAAAAATTTTTCTTTCCCAATGTTTAAATTCTCCTATAAGGAGAGAATGTCTTATTAATTGTAGTTTCCTATTGTATCCAACCAAACCAGCAGCAAATCTCCATTGAATAAGAAGGATGACTGTATGAGAGGCAAGCGGGGGTGGGCTGCAGTGATGCTAGAGAACTGCAGATATTCACCTATGTGATGGGCTCCTCAGACACATTCAGTGTATTTGAAATTATTTAGGAATATGGGACTTCCTACTTTAATTCTGTAACCTTTGATTCTTTGCTCTGAGATGAACTTAGTGTCTTCGTGATTTTACGACAAGTATGATGAGGCCCTAGTTTTTTAGGCCTAATCTTTGCAGCAAGATTTAGCATTAAAACATTGTATTTTAGATTTATTTCTTTTCTTTATAGTCACTTATTCTGAGTTGTTTATTTAGTTTCATATCTGAAAAACAGATTTGGTGTGGAATCATTAGTTGAGGTGCTTATTCTGCAAATTTATGGCAGGTAATATGATGAAGCACATAGACCATAGTTTCTGATTCGTCCTTTTTGTGAGCCATGTATGTCTTCTCTTTGGGGCTGTAATATTAATAAAATATAGATGAAATATTTTCATGTTCTTACGTTTAGTTGACAAGAAGAAAATTACATATAGGGTTCCTAAATGTGGGGAATGTTTGGATAGACCTAATGTATGTAGTAATTTCTTTAAAACTTGCTTTCTAATTAAATTAAGATGCTTACTATAGAGCAATAGTAGTGTAGTAGAGTGGCTAAGAGTTTGGCCTTTGGCACATTCCACTGAATGTGCATCCTAGCTCTGTCCCTTTTTCTGCTATGATCTTGATCCAATAAATGTAGTATTTCTGGACCTTGATTTCCTTATTTGAATATGGTGATAACCTATGTTTTGTAATATAGTGGGAAATCAGCTGTTGTGTAAAAATGGTTAGCCCAGTGCCTGGCACATAGAAATCAGAAATAAATATTAGATGCTATTATTGTTATTTTTTAAAAAATATTTTTAAAAATTAATTTTATTTATTCTTTTTTTTTTTTTGGCTGTGTTGGGTCTTCATTGCTGCATGTGGGCTTTCTGTAGTTGAGGCGAGCAGGGGCTACTCTTCATTGTGGTGCACAGGCTTCACACTGCGGTGGCTTCTCTTGTTTCAGAGCATGGGCTCTAGGTGCGTGGGCTTCAGTAGTTGTGGCACATGGGCTCAGTAGTTGTGGTTCGCGGGCTCTAAAGCACAGGCTCAGTACTTTTGGTGCACGGGCTTAGTTGCTCTGCGGCATTGTGGGATCTTCCCGGACCACGGCTTGAACCACCAAGGAAGCCCGATGCTATTATTACTATTCTGTGAAAATGATATTTTCTTATTGAATAGGGTTTTTCTGAGATGATGAAATGTCACAGTTTTATTGGTTTTGAACTTAAAACATGACATAAACTTTATATTCTATCTTAATTCACTTTCGAGCTAAAAATTATTAATTTCCTGAAGACCTTTCCCCCCGTGTGTTTCCTTTTTTTCTTTTGACTTCTCTGTATCTATTCTTTTTAATAACCCAAATTTCCCAGAAAGTACTTAGAGAAGGAATTATACACAGACCTAGGGGAGGAAATAGGTAAAAGTATTTCTGATTATTCTCAGAATATTGTATTTTTGGAATAATGGTTATGTTTGTCTTTGAAGTCTTTCTTCATCTCACAAAACTTTGTTTTGACTTTTTTTTTTTTTTTTTTTGGCTGTGCTGGGTCTTCGTTGTGGCATGTGGGCTCTCTAGTTGTGGTGCGTGGGCTCCAGAGCTCGCGGGCTCAGTAGTTGCGGTGGGCGGGCTCTCCAGTTGTGGCACGTGGGCTTAGTTGCCCGCAGCATGTGGGATCTTAGTTACCCCACCAGGGATCGAACCCGCGTCCCGTGCATTGGAAGGCGGATTCTTAACCACTGGACCACCGGGAAGTCCCTGCTTTGACTTTTAATACCCAATCTTATATCATGACTGGGAATGATTCTCAAAAGGTACTTAACAGTGGATGACTAGCTTCATGTGGCCCTTTTAAGTCATTCAGCCATAAGCTTCCAAATGTGTACCTTGTATCTAAGTAAACTTACTGGTCATGGCAATATAGTCCAGTGCCAGCACTGATAAATCAAAGACCAGCAAAGCACAAAGAGTTAAAATATGTATGCTCAATGGCCAAACATTTCACTTTCCAATACTTTCACTTTTCCTTTGTTTATTTATTTTTGATGCTATTTCATTAGATTTATCAGTCTTTCTTTTTGCCCAGGTGCCTAGAAGAGAAGTAAATAGCATGAACTCAGTAAATATTTGTTGAATGAGTGAGAGGTAGTGGTCACACAGAAAAAATAAGGAAGGTTATTTAAAGTTGAGATCTTGGTATTAGGTTTTTCCATTGCACTACATTTTTGGTTTTGAGACTTTCTTATTGTGGTAAAATATACATAACGTAAAATTTACCATTTTAACCATTTAAAAGTGTACGCTTCAGTAACATTAAGTACATTCACCACTATCTTATTTCCAGACTTTTTTTTCATGTAACTGGAATTACCCTCCATTGCACTAGAGTTTGGCAATAGTCAATAACTATTGCTAATGCTGTTTTTACTTTTATACCTCAGTGGTACTTATTCAAACTTGATTATTTGTCATGAGGAAAATAGTTGTACATTTAAAAATTTTAGTTATTCTCTTGTAGTGCTCAATTCCTTAAGGAGCAAAATGGTAGTGCATACCTGCTATGCTGGGCATGTACAGGTGAATGAAACAATGTCTGCCCTAATTCATAGCCTAAGTAGTTATTTCCACACTGCCTGGGAAAACGTGTGTGTGTGTGTATGAATTTCTAGGATCTCTCTGACACCTCTTCCAACTACTTTCAGTGAAAAGTATTCTAAAATTTTCTCTCTGCACGAAGAGTTATTCTGATAAGTATGTGTGAATTAATGATTAGTATTTCCAATTCCACTATTGTGTGTATGTATTTCTAGGATCTCTCTGACACCTCTTCCAACTACTTTCAGTGAAAAGTATTCTAAAATTTTCTCTCTGCAGAATGACTTATTCTGATAAATGTGTGAATTAATGATTAGTATTTCCAATTCCACTATTAAATATTCCACAAAGAACTTTCTTCGCTGAAGAACGTTTATACATAATGTAACCTTAGCTTTGCTGAAGTTGTATGTGAACTAATTTACCTGCATTGAAATGATCTCTCTTATGCATGGTCTTAAAAATAAATTATTTTGTCTTTATTTTAATAGGAACAACTTTTCAACCTAATAGCAACTCCTATGTAAATCCCGATCACTTGAACTATTTCCGGTTTGCTGGACAGATCTTGGGATTAGCTCTGAACCATAGGCAGCTGGTGAACATTTACTTCACGAGATCATTCTACAAGCACATTCTTGGTATGGCTCCATTGTTATTTCCTTAGGCATTTATTTAAAGTGTTTTTCTTATAGGCTCTAGCGAAAATTAAGTAGATAAATGGTGGCATTTTGGGTGAATAATTTTTGTTTTGATTGGAGACTGTGTATGTAAGGCATTTGGGGGCCTGAGGGAGAGAAAAAAATAACCTACATTTTTGATTAAAAAAAGTTTTTTTTTCCATTTTAGTGTGTGTATGTTTATGCTAAAAATGCATTTTAATATGAATATACTTAAGAGAATTGGCACTTTTTAAAGTTTATAATAAGTTCCTGAATAGCTGTTTCAAAGAAAGGTTACATTGTAGAAATGTAAGCTTAAATTTACAGACTTCCAAATTCAGGAATTAACATTCATTTAAATCATGCTGTGAATTGGATTATATTTTGCAGTTTTACAGAGTATCTGTAGAGGGCAGTATTTCACCATTAAACAGATAAGGAAAGGCAGAAACATTTAGAATATAACTGCTGTATGTTTGCATTTTTAGGTATTCCTGTGAATTACCAAGATGTGGCATCCATTGATCCAGAATATGCCAAAAATTTGCAGTGGATTTTAGATAATGATATTAGTGATTTGGGTCTAGAACTAACTTTTTCTGTTGAGACTGATGTGTTTGGAGCAATGGAAGAGGTGCCTTTGAAACCTGGGGGTGGAAGTATTCTTGTAACACAAAATAACAAAGTAAGTATTTGAATTTTTACCTTAGCCATTGTTTGTAACTTACCCCTGATAGTTTGCTAATTACTCTAAGTCTCCTGGCACTAGCCAGGAAAACTTTTACTGTTAGACTTTTGTAACATTTATAACAGATAAAATATTTAAATTAACTAAACCGTCAAATACCAGACTTCGAATTATAAAGGATCATTTCATTGTTGTGTTAGATATGCTGAGGCAGTTCCTGAAGCAGCCTAGAGCATAGTTCAGTTGATTGTGTAAGTTGGGCATCTGCATATCAAAACATTTGATTAGAAATATAAACTTACATCAATATCATATTTGCACTAGATCCCTATTTCATGTTTTAGAAGTACGATATTAATAGTTCCAATAGAGAGAAGAAATCCCAGTGTTTAAACTTTGTACACACTTTTGGGATGCAGTAAATTCTACGGGACCTCTGAACTTGATCTTTTTTTAACTTTATAACTTGATTATTTTTATTTATTATTATATCTCCTGTTTGTACATATTTTTTAAAAACTTGGTGCACGTTTTAAATTACACTGTTGAAAGTTAATATTACTTTAATATATAATACAGCTTTATTTTATGTTTTGATAGATTATGTAGGAAATTGGGAGTCAGAAAATCTGGTTTTGGAATTCCAGTTCTATCACTTACCAGTAGCAACTTCTGGTAAAACAGGACTAAAACCTTTTTCCTTTCCTTTTATTGGATTATAATTCCAAGACAGCTTCAGAATCAGCTAACTTAAAAAGTATGTCCACTGAATCATTTTGTAGACTAGAGATATAGTAAAATGTAGTTTGTTTTTTTTTTTTTTTTAAAGCCAAAAGACTTGGCTGTGTTTTAACCTCTTTGAGCCTCAGTTTTCTATTCTGTGTGCTTGGGATAATAATACCTCCCATACAGAATTGGTACCAGCATTTTTTAAACTGATAAACACAACACAAAAGTTAGTTTTTATTGGATAGTTTTCTATAAAAATAGGTTCCTAGGTTTCACATATCTATAGGAATGAAGACCTAAATTAAGCTAGGTAATTTTACCTTTTGAAACTTAGATACTTTACATATTTAAAAAAAAAAAGAAATTTAGTTTATGAATATAAAATCAGGACCTGAGTTTTTGTACATTTATACTTAGTGAAGTTTTAGTCTACCCTCTCGTTTTACACATGAGGACACTGAAGCCTGAAGAGTTAATGGTAAAGCTGGGGCCAAAACCCAGGTCTCCTAGTTTCAAGTATAAGGTTCTTCATCCTGTTAGTAAAAGTAATCACACTGAGGTAGATCTTACTTGATTTAATATAATGAGTCACGTTAAACTCTGGAAGATTAAAATAGTAAAATGCTTAAAATAATTTTTTGAATCTATATGAACTTGCCAGTGAATGGAAATTTTTATAAAATCTTCTAATTATTAGATTGTCCACCTCATAGTGCATTTATTATTTTATTTTACAGTGGCTACCTCCTCTCAATTAGGGGTAATGAAGTCATAAAATCTTCATTATAAGCAAGTGATTGCTTTTCATGAGAGAATCTCATACATGATTCCTATCTGTGAATACACTCTCTGGTGATTGGATTTGTCACTCCTCTCAGATATATGAAAAGTGGAAAGGCTCATTAACAATTGCATGGTAGATAGCTATATTTATACTTGTATCTCCTAACAGCCTCTCTTCCATATGACATGATTTTTGTTTAGATTTTTAAAATATGTATTTTATTCTTTTGCATTTGTGTTTTTGTATTAAAATCTAGAAAGAAGGAAGATATTTAATAAATAATAACAAATAAGAATACACTTATATTGAGGCTTGATCGTGAGTCTAGCCTGAGGCTGGAATATTGCTATAACATGAAAGAGCTTGGATGTTTTGTTTCTAAGTTTAGCACGTTTTTATTTAACTATATTATTGACATTGTTTTGTTAATGACAGGCTAACTTTGATGATGAGGTTCAGTAATATAGAGGTAAAAGCAGGATCTCAATCATTAATATGTTAATTCTCAGCTTTTGTTTTTCTGATACAAACATTTCTCACAATAAAATGAGCCTCTCATTTTTCTAATATTACTAGTAAAGGTCAAGTGTAATTGTATATCAAATTGTTGATGCTTAAGCATTTAATGTTTGTGCAATAAGCAACCTGATTTTTTAAAATTAAAAATCTTTAAAAACATACTAACATCTTAAATTGATCACTTGATTTAGAATTGTTAAATTATTCAATTTACAAATAAAATTTTCAAACCGTGTTCTTTAGAGGTGTTATTGTTATATTTTTTTTTTTTATTGTTATATTTTAACATACATTTCTGTCATGAACTTTTTCTGTTACTCTAGGGTCAGCCTTTTACTTACTTAACTTTAGGTATAAAGTTATAATTGTCACATTTGGCATCAACGTCAGAATTTCTAAGCATATTGAAGCTTAAGTGACTTGCCAAGCATGTTAGTAAGAAAAAGTCGATGTAAGCTAATCTCCACATGGGGGAGTCATTTATTCCTAAATTTTATTGAAAGGCTTTGGTAATTGTAGACTGAAACCAAATAGATAAAATACCTTTGTTTAAAAAGAAGTATATTAATAAATACAAGTAATGTAGGCAGAACAGTATATATTCCATAATTGAAATAAAATTCTCTTTTAAATTCAATTTTATATCTGTCAATGATTTGTTTTAAAATCTAGAGGAAAAAATAAGATCACTTGGTTTCACTTTAGAAAATGGCTGAATTACCAGGAGCTGAACATTTACATTTAAATAGTATTTTCAGCATTTTTAAAAGTTTTGCTTTAACTTTTCACTTTCACTTTTAAATTCTTGACCAAACGATAAAATTGTGGAACCATAAAACCTTAAGTTAGGAGTGACATATTTTTGCTAGGCCTTCAGTTCTAGCTCTTAGTACTGAAGAGTAAGCTCCATGGCTTTTAAGTGTTAACAACACTTTTACCATACTAATCATAAAGTTCATTAAGTCTGGGAGAGAACAAAATGGGGGGGTGAGATGGGACAGATATCAGGGAATGGAGGAGGTGGCATGGAAGTTGAGTTATAGAGGAGAAGCATTAAGTGGTCAGATAGGAGTGAGGAAAGGGAGAAGGACATGTTCTGGGCTTATAGAAGGGCACAGAGATGGCAGAGCATGGTCTGTTTGGGGAACCACAGGTAGGTCAGAGTTGTAGATCTTAGCGTAGATTGCAAAGTAAATGAGTGGGAAAAGATAAGGTGGGAGAGGTAGACAGGGACCAAATTCTGAAAGACTTTGCATCCACAATTAGAAATTTGAAAATTATTCTGAAGGCTTAGGGATGATTGCAGATGCTGTAGAGGGCACTGACATGACTGAATTTATGTTTTTTAAGAAAAACAACACCAATCTCAACTTGGAGTGTGAAAAATGGGTTGAAATGGGGCAATATTGGAGTCAGGGCAACTGATAGGTGATTGTGGCGTTGCTCTGGGGAGCATGCATGAGTGATTTTATAAGACAGTGGCAGTGAGGATGGAGAAAATGAGACATCTTTTGAGGATGTAGAATTTGTAGAACATGGTAATTAGCTGTTTGGGAAGGTAAAAAAGAAGAAGGACTCCAGGATGAGCCACTTAGGTGGATGGGCTCTAGAATGATGGGGGGTGGTGTCATTCTCCTAGTCATCAACCTCATCACATCAGTTGTATTCTCTAGTGATGATAATAGCCACTGCCTATTGAGTACTTTGTGTATATTTCATTTATTCGAGTTGTGCTCTTTATGCATTTCTCATTTACTCTAACAGCCTTTTGAGATAGTTATTTCTATTCATTCAGTGTGGGAACAGCTTTAATAATAAAAGCGTCTTACATGTATTAGGTGTTTATAATGTGCTAGGCACTGTTAAAAGTGCTTTATGTGTATTAACTTACACTTAAACAATCCTATGAGGTATAGATACCCCTTTCTACAGGTGAGGAAACTGAAGCATAGAGAGGTTAAGTAGCTTTCCTCCAAATCACAAGACTAATAAGTGGTGGTTTTGAATCCAGACAGTCTATAAATTTCAAGCCTGAGCTTGTAACTATGACACTATATTTCTTTAGAATATAGACAGTCAAATAACTGTCTAAGGGCCCAAAATTGGTAACTGTTAGACCCTCAGTTTTAATCGAGGTCTGTATGGTTGTGTAACTGCTGGGCCTCTCATATACTAAGGCACTGAATATGAACAAGGTAGCAAATACAAATTTAGTGTGTTTTCCAAATTTATGGTTAGCAAAGGGCAAGGATGGGGAGGGAGGGATAAATGAGGAGTTTGGGATTAACAGATACATACTACTATATATAAAATAAACAACAAGGACCTACTGTATAGCACAGGGAACTATACTCAATACTTGTAATACCCTATAATGGAAAAGAGTATGAAAAAGAATATATATATATACGTATATATATATATAACTGAATCACTTTGCTGTACATCTGAAACTAACAAAGCATTGTAAATCAACTATAGTTCAATTTAAAAATTTAGTATGTTTTCCTCCATTTCATTTTTATTTGGTTAATACCTTATATTTTATTGCTAGTTTAATTTGATTTATTTCACATACAAGCACATTTGATACCCATCCAAGTACAAAATACAAGCTTGTCTATATAGATTATTTTTTATTTATTTTTTTTTATATAGATTATTGACTTAAAGTGGATTCCTATGTGTATCTTCAGAAAAGTATACTATGAGAGATCTTTTTATTACTCTGAAAACTTTTAAAACAGTTTAGGTCTAAGGTTCTCCATATTGAGTGTATGTATGTATTTTTAGATTGAGTTTTAAATTATCTTTAGTATCTTTTTGTCAGTGAAGGAGGACATACTTTCCTCTGCATTTTAGTCAGTATATTCTAAAAATTCACTTTAAAAATCACCAAATCCGGGGCTTCTCTGGTGGCGCAGTGGTTGAGAGTCCGCCTGCCGATGCAGGGGACACGGGTTCGTGCCCCGGTCCGGGAAGATCCCACATGCCGCAAAGCGACTGGGCCTGTGAGCCATGGCCACTGGGCCTGCGTGTCCGGAGCCTGTGCTCCGCAACAGGAGAGGCCACAACAGTGAGAGGCCCATGTACCGCAAAAAAAAAAAAAAAAAATCACCAAATCCTTGTAATGGTAACCTGAAGAGTCACTATTTTCAATGACTGAATTTGTTCTATGGAAACTGATGTAATAGGATTTTTATCAGACTATCAATCTTTATAACTAATTAGTGACCTTAAAAATAAGAATATATTGGTAAAGGATAAGTTATTGGAAAATGTTACATTGTAAAAATGTGCCTCTCTTTTTTCTTATATCTGCTTATTCCTGCAGAAGAAATCTGGTATCCTTTGAGTTTTCAGTGGAGAAATTTTCAGTGAAAACTCTTACATACCAGAGCAATAATAATCAAGTGGATAAGCCCAGGAAAGAAGCTTTTATTACTAAAGCATTTATATTCAAATGGTGAATTGAATTATGCCAGTCATAATGCCATTTTAAACTATTAATTTAAAAGTAAAACTAACTATTTCAAACAGTTTTACAAGTATGTCCAAGTTTATCAGCTTACTTGGGATAAGAACATTTTGCTTTCACTATTAAAAGTTAACTATTAGTTAAGTAAACATGATACATATATATCTCTTTCAAAAATCGTGAAAAAAATTTTCAAGAAGAAAAATAGCTTCAAAAAAAAGGTGTCAATTTTCAATGTTACCACCACTCCTCATAAGAAGACATAATTTAGATTCAAAGCCTGAAAAGAAGTTAAAATTTTAAGGAAGATTTCCAAGGGGTGATATTATTCATTGCACACATTCAGAAGACTAGGAGATAATTAAAACAAAATGTTTCTGTAACTAGACATGCAATTTAACTGGAACGTAATATCTGAAAGTTGAATCTCAATCTTAGTGTTTTTATTTTTCCCTTGGCACTTATTCTTTGCTTACCTATCTTATATCAGTTATGAGGCTCAGAGGTTGAGCTAGGAAAAAGTTGCTAAGGCTCTTTTTAATTTTGTTATCTCTATGCTGAGTCTTTGTAAGTTGAAAGCTTTCTATAAACATAACTATTTCACCAGAACAGGTACTAACTCAGATTCTTTAGTATAGTTAATTCTCCAATTTACTTCTGTGGCATCTGGTATTATCTTATGCCCTCAAAGAATTAACAGTACAACTCAGGTGGGAGCACGTATACATCTGTTGGGGATAAAAATACCCCCCACACCCAAGTTATATCATCTCTTTAAATACCTTAGAATGAAGTGGGATTTTAGGTTTCCTTTATATTTAATGTTTATTTGAACAACTCTTTATGCCAGTGTTTTGTGGACTGATTGTCATCTACATGTTGACTGTTTCCTTAGAGCATTTAAGGTATTTGATGTAGTTACTCAAGGGCATGAAGTGTGTGGATGAGTCACTTCGATGCCTTCGTAGGTGGTGGGAATGCAACCAGTGTATTTCTGTACAGTATGAACCGTCAGAATGTTAGTGTATGATAATAGTGGATGTTCATAGTAATAATTGTGTCATCAAGAACACGTTAATGTGTGTTACTCTCTCTGAGGATGTGCTCTTTAAGGAGGCAGGGAAACATTTTAGAAGCAGCTGGATTCAGATTTTTTCTCTTAAACACAGTTGTCTTTCAACTACCTGGAAAACTCTTACTTTACTAAACAACTCAGGAGACTTTGTGATGGCTTGGATTTTATTTTACTGAGAAATAATTAGACCAAGATTTGTCCATATTTAAATTAACTTAATGTGGAGACTGGTATCTGGAGGAGCTGATTTTTCACAAATTGATATCTAATAACTGTGGGCCAGAGCTACAAAAATAAATGTGGGAAATAATATTAGAGGGGACATTAGTATATTTGTGAAATTAATTTTTAAAAATAGAATGTATGAGGAAATAATAGGAATTAATTGATAGAAAAGAGTGTGTACTATTCTGATAAATATGGAATACAATGGCAAATTAAAATAAAGTGCACTTGAGCAGTTCATGCTTCATAATTTGAGGTCTTGAATAATTATTAGTGAATAGTACCTTAAGATTATAAAAGCAAAACATCTTGAGAGAAATATATAATTATTAATGAATGAATGGAGGAGAAAAATTTTAGTATGTTCATTAAGCAGTTTAGTTAGAACAGACATCAGTTAAAAGATAATCACGTGTTAATGCTGAAATCATTGCTGGTTATTACTTGGAAGTGTGTTATATATATTATTTTTTTAGATTGGATCCTGAAAATTTAGTTTGTGTTTCTGTTTGATTGTTTGGCACACATTTCTATTTCCCTCTCTCTAGTAACTACCTGGATGTAACTTGTAGAAACTGATTAATTCCTATACAATGGAGAAGAACCTTTGGGCGGTTGGGAGTGGGATTTGGGGTGGGAGTAGATTGAATAGCAGAGACAGTAGCTTTCCCCGTGCCAGATTGCAGAAGGAGCCGTGCAGGGTTTGGGGAGAGCTGTGAGTAATCCATTGTGACAATTCTGTAGGTCTGAGATG
The DNA here is from genome assembly GCF_949774975.1 of Lagenorhynchus albirostris. Lineage (NCBI taxonomy): Eukaryota > Metazoa > Chordata > Mammalia > Artiodactyla > Delphinidae > Lagenorhynchus > Lagenorhynchus albirostris. The sequence continues at coordinate 53,430,341 of NC_083106.1, forward strand.
TATGGAGAATTCATAGCCGGAATCATGTATAACTTGCTGGCTCAGTGCCTGACGTTTTTTTGGCAGGGGGAACAGAGCATCAGATTAGTGCCAAAAAAAAAAAAATATATTAAAGGAAGGGGCCTAAAATAGGTTTTCTCCCTCTGTGTTTAGAGCATTCATTCCTGGGAGGTGAGAACCATATACAGCATGTTGCTTTTAACTCTAAAAGTTTCACTTAGTTGTAATTTAAAATATATGAATAATGACAATGGTAGGGTTTATGTACAGAGAGTGATGATAATTCATTTTGTTTGAGCCAAAATACATTTTTTTAGTTAAATTTTAAGAGACACTGTTCTAGATGATGGTGATGTGTATTTTAAAAGAAAATGTGTGAAAATAGGTTACCTTAACTCAGAATCAAATAGGCTACACTTAAATGAGTCTTTTTATCAGGTTCTAAGTGTGTTTTAAATGAATTTGTAGAATGTATGCATTCATCACATTATTTGTTGAACACTTACAAAGTGACAGCCTCTTTTTTAAGAGCTGAGGATATATACTGGTAAACAAAACAGAGCCCCTGCTTACAGAGAGATTACAGTCTAGTAAGAGATTTCAGTCAGAGAAACCAGGAAGTATAGAGACAAGGAGGCCTGAGCAAGCTTGTGTTTGGGGGATAGAGTGAGGGAGCAAAGGGGAAAGTGGAAGGAAATGAGATGAGAGCAAGGCAGAGGCTGGGTCATTTAGGGCCTTATGGACTAGGAAAGGAGTTTGGACTTCAATCCAAGTGTCATAGGAAGTCATTGTAGGGTTTTGAGAAGGAGGGTATGTGATCTGAGTTATATATAAAAAATCTATACGTAATTTTAAAAAGTCACTCTGGTGTGGTGAAGAAGCAGTAACAGAGGCAAACAGAGGCAGCAGTGATACCAGATGTTGCAGTAATCCGGGTGAGAGATTATGACGGCTTGGACCAAGGTGCTAAAAGTGGAGGTCGTGAGACAAGGTCTGATTGAGAATGTTTTTTCAGGTAGATCTGATAGCACTTGCTGATAGAGGGTGTGAGAGAAACCTGGGTGATTGATTCTTAGGATTTTGGCCTAAACAGGTTAGTGAATGGTAGATTACTGGTTTGCTGAGGTGTATGAATATTTCTGCCAAATTAATTCTAAACCTTTACCTCTTAAATGAGAAATGATTATATCAATAGTGTCTTAAGTACGTGAAATTAAAAAGAAATCATCACAGAAACTTTTTTTTTTTAATAGGCGGAGTATGTCCAGCTTGTCACTGAACTTCGAATGACAAGAGCCATTCAGCCTCAGATTAATGCTTTTTTACAGGGCTTTCATATGTTCATTCCACCTTCCCTCATACAACTTTTTGATGAATATGAATTGGTAAGGAAAAACATCACTTCTTTTTTTAAAATTATTATTTATTTTTGGCTGTGTTGGGTCTCCGTTTTTGCGCGCGGGCTTTCTCTAGTTGCGGCGAGTGGGGGCTACTCTTTGTTGTGGTGCTCGGGCTTCTTATTGTGGTGGCTTCTCTTGTTACAGAGTGTGGACTCTAGGAGCGCAGGCTTCAGTAGTTGTGGCACATGGGCTTAATTGCTCCGCGGCATGTGGGATCTTCCTGGACCAGGGCTTGAACCCGTGTCCCCTGCATTGGCAGGCGGATTCTTAACCATTGCACTACCAGGGAAGTCCCAAACATCAGTTCTTTTGTTGTTATGCAACACAACACAAAACTCCAATTGATGTAGTTTAGAAATAATTTTGGAGCACAATGATGAATGGAATAATGTAGAAGACATTATGGTTTAATGTTGATTTTTAGGGAGGTATAAGATTTGTGATTGTGCTTCTCTTAAGGTTAATAACCAGATTAGCAATTTCTTAATGTGGAATGGAGTGAGCTGGTGATAAAGAAAAATGTAATGTATTTCCAAAGTGTTCTACGTGGGAGATGTTGAAGGCCAATCTTCCCAAAAGCAATATTCACATTATTTCTAAATTTTTTGTTTGGCTGTATGAGGTAAAGGATACTGATAGTAACTTCTTGTACCTTTTATTTTTTCCAAAAATAAAAATTGACTGAGGGATTTTCTTGTATTTCTGTTATCTTCTCCAGCTTCTTGTTTCATCATTATATAATTTTATAATTTTCCATTTTAACCATGTATGGAGTCCACTGTCTTTGCTGGCCCCTAGTCTTTAATGAATGTTTTGTTTTGCTTCTTTAATTTGCTTGCCCTTTACTGTGATCTAACAGGATTTCTGATTTTATATGAATTATGTCTGCATTTTCCCCCATTTCCTTTTTTCTCTTTTATTTTTGGTAATAAATTATTTGTAAGCTCTTTGAGTTGTCTAACTCCTTAATAAAACCACACAATATTTTAAATAGAGTACAGCTGCTTTCTTAGTTTGGAATAATAAATTTTAGATCAGTGGAAAAGTGTCCTTTGGCTTTTATTCTGTCTCATAAAATTAGTTTCACCCTATGCCTTTCATTTTAATATATGAATAAGTACAATGGTGTGTACCGGTTAATTTTACATATACCAGTATTTTCAATTTATCACTCATAGTATGTCTTAGTATAGTAGTGGACAAAATTTGCTAAATAATGTTGAAGTCCATGGTGACTTAGTTTCACTAAATGTTAGTTTTGAGGTTTTTTTGTTGTGTTTTTACGGTTAAGATGAATGGTTTTATTTAGCATAGACTTGTCTAGTTTTTGTATAACCATAAAAGTTACTATTTTTAGTATTTAAAAATGGAGGCATACTTATGAATTGTTAAGCAGAAAATTACATTATTTTCTGGACCTATGTATAAAAAACAAATAGCAACAACACAAATAACTGAGAAAAACTTTGCCTCATAATTTACTGATACTGAGTTTAATGAAACTTTTTATTGAACTACAATATACATGAGAAAAGTACATGCATCATAAATGTATAGCTTGATGAATTTTCACAAACTGTATACACCCATGAAACAGCACCCAGATCAAGAAACTGAGAAATCCTAACACCCCAGATCCCTCTCATGTCCTCTTCCAGTCACTCTGACCCCTCATGGGTATCCACTCTCCTGGCTTCTAATAATATAGACTAGGTTACCTGTTTTTGAACTTAATGTAAATGGAATAATCACCTAGAATATATCTGACTTCTTTAGCACAGCTTTTTGTTTGTGAGAATCATGTGTATTATTGCAAGCAGTTGTAATGTGTTCATTTTCATTGCTCTGTAGTACTTTCATTGTGTTAATATACTTTTTTTTTTGGTCTTTTCTACTCTTGATGGACATTTGGTGGGTAGTTTTCAGTTTCAGGCTATTGTGTAGATTATATATCTTGGAGTGGAATTGCTGGGATTTAGGGGGTGCATTTATTCCATTAGGGTAGATACTAGCAAGTAGTTTTCCAGAGTAGTATGTCAGTTTACACTCGCACCAACAGGTTATGAGAGTTCTGGGTATTCTGCATCCTAAACAGCATTTGATATTTTTCTTTTTTATTTTTACCATTCAGGTGGAATAGTAGTGGTATTTCCTGGTGATTTTAATTTGTATTTCCCTGGTATTGAGTGTGTTTTTATTGGCCATTTGTGTACTCTGTTTTTGAAGTGTTCAAGTAATTTGTCCATTTTTCTGTTGTGTTTTCTGTTTTTTGTGTTTTTTTAAACACTGATTTGTAGGAATCTTTATATATTCTTTATAGGAGTCTTTGTTAGATATATGTATTATGAAGATCTTCTACTCTGGTGTCTTTTAACTAATAAAAGTTTTTAGTTTTAACGCAGTTCAGTTTATCACTTGTTTTTTCTCTTCTCTTTTTTTTTTAAATGAATGGAGCTTTTTGTGTCCTGTTTAAGAAACTGTTTCTTATTCCAAGGTCATGAAAGTGTTTTCCTGTATTTTCTTCTGAAAACTTTATTCCTTTGTCTTTTACATTTAGGTTTGCTACTGGTAAGTTTTTAATTGTGGTTCTTACATTAGAAGTTAGGTCAGGATTCCTAGTCTGTCTTCTACTCTGGCTTTACTAAGTTGAGCTGATTCAGATGGTGGGATTGTTTTGGAAGAGCAGTGTTGTTGGCATGATGCTTACTTATGCAGTGATGATAATTATTATTATTAAACACTTAGTATTTGCCAGGTACTTCATGTGTATTAACTTTTAAAACCTTCACATCAGACCCCTGAGGTAACTTCTTATTCCCATTTTACAGATGAGGAAAACTAGGCCAAAGAAGGTATGGGACCTGCTCATGTTCACAGAGTATGTGTTACAGCCAGACTGTGAACCCATGGTCTCTGACCACAGCCCAGTCTCTCTTCATCAGTATTGCCTCTCAGTGGCGTGAACTATATAAGTAGGACTTGGTTTTAGAACCTTTGGTGTGACTTTGTGTCTTTCGTAGGAAAGGGCTCTGCTACACTGGGATAGAAAACTTTTTAAATAAGTTTGTGCAAACATCTAAGCTAGATGTTCATCAGAGTTAAAGGATACTGGTTAGATTCTAGAGTTTTAGTGAAAAGAAGGTATCCAGTAGCATCAGTGTCCTTAACTGGATGTGTATTCATCCATTTGTGGACAGAACGCAGTCTCAAGTCAAGAGGTGATTATCAGGTTCAAAAATGGTGACAACATTTTGTGATTACTGTATCTATAACATTATTACAGTTGAGGGGTTCCTCAAATGTCTGAGGGACTGTCCTGCCATACTGTGCTGCTTATGAGTTTATCCATGGTGGTACCAGGATATTAAAACACTGAGTCATGTAAACTCTAGGTAAGCTAAGAGCTGTGAACACCTGCATGACTCAGTTCCTGACTATTAGTTTATGGGTTATATATGTTGTACCTAATTAATTCCAACAGACCAATTCAGTTATTTTGTCACTCTCCTGGTGGTCCAGTGGTTAAGATTTTGCTTTCCAATGCAGGGGGTGCAGCTAAGATCCCACATGCCTCAGGGCCAAAAAACCAAAACATAAACAGAAGCAGTATTGTAACAGATTGAACAAAGACTTTAAAAATGGTCCACATCAAAAAAATCTTAAAGTAAATAGGGGCTTCCCTGGTGGCACAGTAGTTAAAAGTCTGCCTGCCAATACAGGGGACACGGGTTCGAGCCCTAGTCTGGGAAAATCCCACATGCTGCGGAGCAGCTAAGCCCATGAGCCACAACTACTGAAGCCCGCGCGCCCGGAGCCCGTGTTCCGCGACAAGAGAAGCCACCGCAATGAGAAGCCCGCGCACTGCAATGAAGAATAGCCCCCACTCGCCGCAACTAGAGAAAAGCTCACACGTAGCAACAAAGACCCAACACAGCCAAAAATAAAGTATATAACTTTAAAATATATATATTAAAAAAATAATAAATTATTGATTGGGATTTAAAATCTTTTTGTTATATGCATATGTACTTTGTATTGTGGACTTCCAATTTCGTCTGTTTTCAGTCAGTTTAATAACTTTTTTTGCCCAGGTGTTAAATGGGATAATAAAGATCTTTTGTCCTCTTCACAAAGTCATAACATATGATGTTCATGAAATGCTTCAAATTTCTTGAGAGAATATCCTCTCACTCATTTTTATTCACAATTATTAACAGTGAAAGCATACTTAATATTATTAAAAGCTTATCTTCAGCCTAGAAGGGAAGAGGATTAAACTCATGGGTACAAGAAACATGTAACAATCATCCATATTCCTTTTGGCAGATCTGTGTCAGGGTACTGCCAGGGAGCAGAATTTCCCCAGATGGTTCAAATAAAGAAACTTTAATGGAGGAACTTAAAGAGGCATGGGCAGGTTAAGAAGAAACAAGGTATGGTTGAGGCATCCAGAGAATAGCAACAGTGGAAAAGCCTTATCACCCCTAGAATTGAAGACAAGTGGAGGAAGTACTGTGAGGAGCCCGGTGAGAGCCTGAACCACCGGGGGCCACCAGGTGGCAGCTCTAGTTGAGGAGACATAGCTACTGCAAAGATGTACTGAAGCAGGGAGGGAGCAGAAAATGCCCTTACCTGCAGACTCCTGCCTGTTGCCCAGTGATGGAGCCCAACCTGAAACCAACAGGCAAGAGAGCCAGTCTGTGCCTCTTGGGGCATAGAATGTGCAAAGGAAGATGGAAAATGTATTTGGGGGTGATAAAATGCACCGTACCAGAATGATTTCATCTAGTTAAAGTATTTTATAATACTATGGCAAGGAGGACTAAAACACACCCTAGACAGGCAGTTCTCAAACTTTTTGGTCTTAGGACCCCTTAAAAGAAAAGAGTTTGTTTATGTGGTTTATAGTAATTGATACTTAACTGTATTTGAAATTCAAACAGAAATGTAAAATTTTTTACTAATTCACATAAAAATAACAATTCATTACATATTAACATAAATAAAACATTTAAGAAATTAAAACTGCATTTTCCAGAATAAAACAAAAATAGTGGGAGAAGTGGCATTGTTTTATATCTTTGCAAGTTTCTTTAATATCTGGCTTAATAGGAGAAACTGGGTTCTCATATCTGCTTCTGCTTATAATCTGTTGTGATATGTTGCTTGGTTGAACTAAATGGAGAAAATCCAGCCTCAGATACGTTGGAAAAGGGAGAACCTTGCAGACTCCTTAAATAGATCCCAGAAACACCCAAGAGTTCTGAGACACCACCTTACATTGGCCTTCATACTCTATACTAGGAGCATACTCTATACTAGGCAGGTATATATTATGAGGAATTGCTGTAGGAGAAGTGATTTTGAACCACATGGTATCTATCTCTGCAATAACAAACTCTGCTATTCTGGCTTGTCGGTGTTAAGCTTAGGCTAGTTATTACCTCACTTTACTGTGTAAACACATCCAACTGTGAAATACGGGCTGATTCAGAGATTTGGACAAGCCTTTTTCATGTTCTCTTTTCTCTTGGGGAACATGATGGTAAATACTTTTGCCATTATTAATTCATTCTTAGTTATTAGATTGATATTTTGTTTGTTTGATGATCTTCCTGGAAAAAAGAAGGATACCAAAAGTCATTAGTAGGAAAATTGCATTTTTTTTTCACCTTGGAGAAATTTGACTTGAAAGTTGGATTGGAATTATTCCAGAATAGAGTTCTTCAAAGGCCTAAATGTGTTTTGGTTTTTTAAAAATAATAACTATTTTTATTATAATAACTCCTTTTTTTCCTAGTGATTAGGGTTTCTTGATCTTTTCGTTTGCTTAACCCAGATTTATTTAGGTCTTTGTTTTCACTTTCATACTGAGAGTACAGTATTTTTATAGAATTTAACAAATTCATAAAATATATATAAATCAAAGATGATAATGTTCACAAAATTATTGCACATATAAACTGTTGTGGCATGTGAGTTTCTATATAAAGGTAAACTGTTATCTCATGGTTTTGTTTTTTTTTTTTTGTGGTACGCGGGCCTCTCACTGCTGTGGCCTCTCCCGCTGCGGAGCACAGGCTCCGGATGCACAGGCCCAGTGGCCATGGCTCACGGGCCCAGCCACTCTGCGGCATGTGGGATTCTCCCGGACCGGGGCACGAACCCGTGTCCCCTGCATCGGCAGGTGGACTCTCAACCACTGCGCCACCAAGGAAGCCCTATCTCATGTTTTAATTAAATTGTATCAGTGTAGAGACATCTCCACATCTCACAATATTTGAGATTATTAGTATCAAGGGTTCTCTCTCAGGTAGTACTTGTTATTGATGACTTGCAGACACTGTTACAAAAATAAATCAGTTTTACATGGGATTAGTTTCTAATTAAGGCAAATTTACTATTTAAATGTAATCACTTTTTTCCCCAGAGAAGACTAATGAAATATTTTGCTTCTTCCCCAAAGGAGCTACTGCTTTCTGGCATGCCAGAAATTGATGTGAGTGATTGGGTAAAAAATACTGAATACACAAGTGGCTATGAAAGAGAAGATCCAGTTATTCAGGTAAAGTCTCTCCAGAGCTTAGAATGAAGTTAAGTTTTGCTATTTAATCTTGTAAGCTTTTCAGCACTATTGGATGAAAACCTACATTAATTAACAAAGTAAAGTTTTCCCCTAAATCTTCTCATGGGAATTGCATATGAGCGCTTTGTATGAAATCTTTTTTGATAAATGAGTTTCATGGAATAAAATATGCTTTATGAATATTGCATATTTCTCTGGTACTAAGAAGCCTGCAGTTGCTCTGAAATATGAGCTAAGTTTTTTATTGTTGTTTTTAAGTGGTTCTGGGAAGTTGTGGAAGATATTACTCCAGAGGAGAGAGTTCTTCTGTTGCAGTTTGTTACTGGCAGGTAAGAAGTGTTTTTATGATAATGTGGAAAGAATTTAATAGATTCCATTTCTAATGGCTTAGACATAGACAACTCAAAATGAATTATTACTCTGAATTGTCAATTTCTTACCTCCTTTTCCATTTTTTTAGATATTAAACAAAGGTTTATTTAGGCATTAAAGTTAAAACATATAGTAGTGCTCAATAAATGTTTATTTAAGGTATAAAAGATAAACTGTTCCAATCAGGACTATCAGCATGTATATTATATTTTATAACTTGGTAGTCTTTTCATTCTGCAGGTAAGTCAATGATAGTAGCCAACATTTGTTGCTGGGACAACACACACACACACACATGCACACAATACATAATAATACCCATACACAGCAGTTTTTCTCCAATTCTTATCAAACTTTAAAGTCTTAAGATTTGTGGCCTGAAAAATAATTTGTGATACCATACTTTGAAAAGTCTACTTTTGGAACCAATTAAATATCATAGATATTAGAAAACTAGATGATTTAAACCTCTTCTAACTTACATTTCTGAAAGATGTAAAAGAAAAGGTCTGATTTTCATTCTTTTTTTAAAAAAATTAATTTATTTTTTATTTATTCATTTTTGGCTGCATTGGGTCTTCATTGCTGCGCATGGGCTTTCTCTAGTTGTGGTGAGCGGGGGCTACTCTTTGTTGTGGTTCACGGGCTTCTCATTGCGGTGGCTTCTCTTATTGCGGACCACAGGCTCTAGGCATGTGGGCTCAGTAGTTGCGGCTCGCGGGCTCTAGAGCGCAGGCTAAGTAGATGTGGCGCACGGGCCTAGTTGCTCCGCGGCATGTGGGATCTTCCCAGACCAGGGCTCGAACCCGTGTACCCTGCATTGGCAGGTGGATTCTTAACCACCTCGCCACCAGGGAATTCCTGATTTTCATTCTTGATAAGTTAGAATTTCATCTGTGTCCTTCTATTTATGAAAATATAGTTTAGTCATTCCATTATAAATGTACATGGTTCTTCTAAGAAAGTTGGAACACAGAAAATTAGAAGAAATAGAAAAACCATCACCTGCCAGCAATAAGCACTGTAAATAATTTGATGTATCTTTTTCCTACCTGTTTTAAAAACATAGTGTGACTATATATCTATCTTATATATATGTAATTTAAAGTCAACTGTTTTTATTTTTAAAGTAGTTCATAACCATTATAGAAAATTTTGAAAATGGAGACTATAGATATAAGAAAATGAAAATCCCATTAATTAATTACTATTTAGAGATAACATTATTAATATTTTGCTGTATTTTCTTAGTTTTTTAGGTATATAATTAGAAAAATATACATTATATACCTATATAATATATACTATGTACCTAATTTCAAAGAATAAAACATGAATTATTCACAGATTATAGACTAAAGTTATGAAAGAAAATCTTGTCAGTTTTTTTTTTTTTTTGGCTACTTAGTGCCAGAAATACCTAGAGATTTGAGTAATTTAATAAAAAGCGTTAAGGGCTACCCTGGTGGCACAGTGGTTGAGAGTCCACCTGCCGATGCAGGGGGCATGAACCCATGTCCCCTGCATCGGCAGGCGGACTCCCAACCACTGCGCCACCAGGGAAGCCTGACAATTCAAATTTTTAAAAAATCACCTTTAATATCAGTCTCTGAATATAATCACTTAACATTTTGGTTATTTTTCTAAAATTTTTCTCACATATATAATTTTTTATTTTTAAAAAACATTGTTCCTATTTTATAACTTTTGAATTTAGCAATATATCATTAAACATTGTTTCATTTATAGATCTAGTTTTTTAAATGGCTGTCTATTCTTCAGTCTATGGACCTCCCTTAATTGATATAGTCCTTTATTGCTACATTTTCCTGTTTATGAATAATGCTGAATAAGGAAATCTTGTGCTTTATACACTTGCAGCCCAGTTTGATTATTTATAAATATAGGATAAATGTAATATATAGGATATATAGGATAAAAATATAGGATAAATTCTTAGAAGGGAAATTTTTAGATACAAAAGTGTATAAATTTTTATAACCTTGAGACATTTTTCATTTAACCTACAGAAAAATATCAGTATTCACCTCAGCCTATTTCTTTTATTCTATCAATACAGGATGTAATCATTTTTATTTTCATAGTTTCATATATGTATGGTGTGGTGTGGATTTCCTTTGTTTTTTGCACATTATTCTACCATCATTTTCAAAAATTTGGTTTTAAATGTTCTTTATATATAGGGACATTAACTCTGCAAATATCTTTCCCAGTTTATCATTTGCCTTTTAATTATATTAAGTTAAACATACAGATTTCCCTGTAATTTAGATTATAAATTTAATTTATAAAAATTATGTAATGAAAGTGCTAAATTAGGTTGCAAGTTTATTATCAGTACTTTCCTTATGTTTTTAAAATAAATTCTTCCGTACTCCCAAGATTTTGTATATATATGTTTATCTACCTTTTTTTCTGTAACTTTTTTGTGGTTTCTGTTTTTACTTACCAATTTTTAAGCCATCTGGACTTTATTTTGGTTTATGTTATAAGGCAGGGCTCTTTGATTATTTTTCTAAGCAGTTTATATTTAAACACCATTTAATAAATTATTATATTTTCCTTCATGATTCAGTTGGTATGAGTCTTTAAGATGTAGAAAACAATTATTCAAGTTCTTTAGTACTAAAAATGTCTGTTAGATTGCTGCTCTTGTAGAATAAAAAACACTTTGATTAGTAATACACTGTACGTCTCCCGTGTCAATAGTACAGTCATAGTTAGCAGTGCTGAAAAGAACTGTACTGTTTACTATTTAATTGGTCGAGAAGTGTAGCTGCGAATCCATTTAAACTGAGATGAAGAATGTGGGTAAGGAGTAGAAGCCAAGAGGGAGGAGATATGGGGATATATATGTATGTATAGCTGATTCACTTTGTTATAAAGCAGAAAGTAACACACAATTGTAAAGCAATTATAAAGAGGTTAAAAAAAAAAGAGTAGAAGCCAAGGAAGCTGAGGGGAAACTACATGGAGCTAAGCTTTACCTTCAGGTTGAAGAATCCACTTTTCAGCACTTAGTCTACATGGAGTCCTTGTTTTGAACTCAAACTAAGTCTTAAGTTCTTTTATTGTTGTTTTTTTTGTTTGCGGTAGGCGGGCCTCTCACCGCTGTGGCCTCTCCCGTTGCGGAGCACAGGCTCCGGATGCGCAGGCCCAGCGGCCATGGCTCACGGGCCCAGCCGCTCCGCGGCATGTGGGATCCTCCCGGACCGGGGCACGAACCCGTGTCCCCTGCATCGGCAGGCAGACTCTCAACCACTGCGCCACCAGGGAAACCCTTAAGTTCTTTTAAACCTTAACTTTCCTTTTACACTAGACCCAGTTATCAATAGGTATTGCCTTTGCCATTCTAGACCTAGAGTGTGTGTGGTTTTTTTTTTTTCCACTTTTTGGAAAATTCTATCGTTTATATTTAGATTGTAAAATGTCTTTCTCTGTGTCCATAGTATAATTTAAAAGAATCTTACTAAAGAGTCAAATGTGTTCCAGTTGTAGAAGCAAGAATCTGTATCAACAGTAACTTTAAAATATTTTTATGGTGGTGACAATATTTTGTTTATCTACAAGGCTGTCTTAAATGTCTTACTCTTGTTTCATTATCTGTTAAGAATAATGAAAGTCAGACTTGATGATTTGTGTATAAAATAGAAATATTTCATTTTTATTAACTGTAATTTTACATTGTATATGTCAGGTGTCATAGTACTCAACCAAAGACCATTTATTTTTCTCATACATGCTTAAGCTTGATGAGCCATAATCTTAGCTAAGATCCACTGGTTATTCAAGTGTGGGGCCCAGTCATTGTAGTTTAGAGGAAGAGGAGTAAGGTTTCAGAGATTGTTTGTGAATATCAGTTTACAGAAAAATTTCAATTTAGATATGAAAATTGGGGGATCATCTGATTTTTTAAGCTTATTTTTCAAAATTTATTTATATGAAAGACATTAGATTGATCATTCTGTTATTGAAATATTGTGATATAATTTGTGTAAGAATCAGTGTCCAAGGCTCTCTTCTCACCTTGTCCTGGTGAAGTGGAATACTTGTTTTTTTTTTTTTTTTTTTTTTTTGGAATACTTGTTTTTAAAGTCTGCCTCTGTAGGAAATTGAAAACAGCTTGCCTTTTATTCCTTTTCATTTTTGGTCACCTTTGTTAATTTTTTAGGCAAAGGGAAATATGCAGAAAGTAATGTTTCAGTTTATAGACATATTCAGGTCTTTAGATATTCTCTTTCCCTAAGTAGGAATTGCTCATGTGTTAGTGTTTTGTTAGCAAGATGCAGGCATCCTTTTTTTTTTTTTTTTGATGCAGGCATCCTTTTAACATTCACTTGGATTTCTAAAGTAAGCTTAGGCATTTCATCAATAAAGTGTTTAATAGCAACCAAACTACTTCCCAGCTAGAAAAGAAAAATGCTGGGAAGAGATCTGTTTATATTGGATTGTTTTTTTTTCCCCTGTGAATGTAAACATATCATCTTTGATTTCAGACAGAAAATCCTGGTGCATTATTCGACAGGTTTTTTTAGTGTGTGTGGTAAAACATACTTAATATTAAACATTTTAATCATTTTTAAGTGTACAATTCTGTGTACATCACATATTTGTGCAGCCATCACCACCATTCATCTCCTGAGCTTTTTATCTTTCTCAGTTGAAATTGTACCTATTAAACACTAACTTTCCATTTCCCCTACCCCCAGCCTCTGGCAATTACTGTTCTACTTTCTGTCTCTATGAATTTTATAATTTTTTAAATAGATTTATTTATTTATTTTTGGCTGTGTTGGGTCTTCGTTGCTGCTCATGGGCTTTCTCTAGTTGGCATTGAGCAGGGGCTACTCTTCATTGTGGTGCACGTGCTTCTCATTGTGGTGGCTTCTCTTGCTGTGGAGCACGTGCTCTAGGCACACGGGTCTTAGGCTCACGGGCTTCAGTAGTTGTGGCACGTGGGCCCAGTAGTTGTGGCTCGCGGGCTCTAGAACACAGGCTCAGTAGTCTCAGTAGTTGTGGCGCACGGGCTTAGTTGCTCCGCGGCATGTGGGATCCTCCCAGACCAGGGCTCGAACCCGGGTCCCCTGCATTAGCAGGTGGATTCTTAACCACTGTGCCACCAGGGAAGTCCCTCTATGAATTTGATTACTTTAGGTCCCTTATGTAAGTGGAATCATACATTATTTGCCTTTTTGTGACTGGCTTATTTCACCTAGCATAATGTCCTCGAGATTCATCCATATTGTAGCATATGTCCTTTTAAAGGTGGAATAGTATTCCATTGTATGTGTTTACCACAGTTTTCTTATCCTTTCATCCATGGACAGTTATTTGGGTTGAGTCCACTATTTGGCTATTGTGAATAATGCTGCTATGAACATGGATGTACAAATATCTGTTTGAGTCTCTACTTTCTATTCTTTTGGATATTTACTGTAATTCTATGGTTAGTTTTTTGAGAAACTGCGATAATGTTTTCCACAGTGGCTGCACAATTTTACATTTCCACCAGCAATTGCATAAGGGTTTCAATTTCTGCATGTCCTTTCCAATACTTGTTATTTTCTAGTGATCTTTTTTTTTTTAATAGTTATCTTAATGCCTATGAGGTGGTTATCTCAATGAGGTTTTGATTTGCATTTCCCTAATGACAAGTGATGTTGATTGAGCATCTTTTCGAATGCTTATAAGCCATCTGTGTATCTTCTTTGGAGAAATGTCTATTTGAGTCCTGTCCCTATTTTTTAAATTTTAAAAATTGTCCCTATTTTTTGTTGTTGTTACGTTGTAGGAGATCTATATATTTTCTTGATATTAATTCCTTGTCATATTTATGATTTCAAAATATTTTCTCCTGTGGCTCACATTTTCACTCAGTTCATGGTGTCCTTTGGCACACAAGTTTTTAATTTTGATGATGTCTAATTCATTTTTCTTTTGTTGCCTGTGCCTTTGGTGTCATATCCAAGAAATCATTACCAAATCCAGTGTCATGAAGTTTTTCCCCTGTATTTTCTTCTAAGAATTTTATAGTTTTAGCTCTTCATTTAGGCCTTTGATTCATTTTGAGTTAACTTTTTGTATATGGCGTTAGGTAAGAGTCCAACTTCATTTTTTTGTAGTGGATATCCAGTTTTCTCAACACAATTTGTTGAAAAGACTGTCCTTTTTCCATTGGAGATTCTTAGCGCACTTGTCAAAAACCATTTGGCCATATATTTAAGGGTTTATGTTGAGGTTCTCTATTCCATTGGTCTATGTATCTGTCTTTATGCCAGTGCCACACTGTTTTGATGACTGCAGTTTTGTAGTTTAAGTTTGGAAATTAGGAACTGTGAGACTTCTGAGTTTGTTCACCTTCCTCACTATGGTCTCACTATGGTCTCACTATGTTAGGGGACATCTGAAAAGAATACAACCAATGTGTAAATCTCTGGAAAGAGAAGTGTAAAGAATTTTCTAGTTTTCCCACCGTGTAAAACAATACAAAACAAAAACCCTTTGACTCTAGATTTTTTTCACAGACAGGGAAATCATTTGGATAACATGTAAGAGCCTCTGTTGCTTGAATTAATCAAGTAAGCCATTTATTTATTCAGCAAATATTTAGTGAACATCTACTAGATACTAGTCATTTTGCTAATTCGAAATATACCTGTTACCAAGATATTCCTTGCATGATTACGACTTACTAAGATATGAACTCTTAGTTCCAGGGTCCCACATGGTGGATTTGCTAATATCATGGGTGGAAGTGGATTGCAGAACTTTACAATTGCTGCTGTGCCATATACTCCAAATCTTCTACCGACTTCAAGCACATGGTATGTTAAATTGGTTTATTTAAATGCATTGCAAATTGTTCTGATTAATTTTGAATGATCAAAGGTCTAACTACTGTATTGCTGCATTGAGAGGAAAATCTCAACAGTGATCTCTATTCAGCATTTTGTAATCACTGATAAATAAGTAGCTACATAGTTTCTTGCCTTCCCCTTTTTTGGTAGGGAAAATGTTTGAGGAAACTACCTACCTGTACTCTAATTGAATATGTGTAGTTCAAGTATCACTAAAGTTACACTGTCATAAGTATCACTGAGTTACACCATCATTTCAAACTAAATTGCCCTATTGCTTATTTATTTTAGGCTGAAGGGAACTTATTTTCTTCTACTACATTTGCATGCTAAAGGAAACTGCAATGCAGCAGGGTTTTGTTTTTTTTTTTTCCTTTTTAAATACTACTTCAGGGTTTTCCAATTTGATTGCAAATTTAAGAGGGTGGTTTTACGTTAATTTTGAGTAGTGTTTTCACTGCTAGACAAAACAATAAAAAATTTCAGAGATTTCTTAGTTAATAGTGGTATGTTTTTCTTTTAAAGCATCAACATGCTCAAGTTACCTGAATACCCAAGTAAAGAAATACTCAAGGACAGACTTCTTGTGGCACTACATTGTGGCAGCTATGGTTACACAATGGCATAATGAAGTCTGGAAAATTCATCTGACTGCTGATGTGCAGTGCAGAGTCGCAGAAGTAATTTAGGAAACCGTCAACAGAAAAGCAGCCTAAATGCAGCCCACAGGCAAGGCTGATGTTTATTCATAAAGGATCAGGTTTTCTTTCTTCCCCCTCTCTTTTCCCTTTTATGTTTTCTCAGTTTGTGATACAATTAGAAAATATAAATCACAGTAGTCTTCATTTAAAAAATGCTAACTGAAAATAGTAGAAACTGTCCTTTTTCATATTTCTTTAATCTTATCCAAGAGTGTGTTAGGGCAGAATCTTATTCTACATTCCATGTCTGCTATGTAACTGTTCTGTTAAAAAGGTGTTGTCTCCTTTATTTTTCTATATAGTAAATTAATTAGGACATCCAGCTTGGTATGTCCTATTGCATGTAAAGTGCCGTTTATATTTTGGAAAACTGTTGTATAGAATGGATTAATTTACATTGTGTATAAAGCCACAAATATGTATTTTCCCATATTGAATCTATATTGCAGTGATGTTTTCTAGCCTTTCAGTATTTTAATATGTAAAGTTTAGACTGATGTGACTAATAAACAGCTGATGCAGTGACATCTAATTTATATATTAAAGCTTATGCTATATTGTATGAATTATCTGCATCTTTCAGTGGTCAGTTTTTCACATACATATATTGTCTCAAAGTTTTTCTTATGCCTTATTTTAATTTATATTTTAGATAAAATTAAAATACGATATTTTACTGGGTTTCTTTTTGTTACTGTTGTTTTATCTGTGAGCTCTAATGATAACATTTGAAAATGTAATCTGATGTGCAGATTACAATTTAAGTTTGTAATTTAATTTAATTTTTCCGTAAACTTTCTTTTTATTATTAGAATGTTGAGTTCAAGTGATGTATACGTAATACAAAGCAGTGGGTTTAATTTTAGGGTGTCTTTTTTTTTTTTTTTTTTGGCGGTGCACGGGCCTCTCACTGCCGTGGCCTCTCCCGCTGCGGAGCACAGGCTCCAGACGCGCAGGCCCAGGGCTATGGCTCATGGGCCCAGCCGCTCCGCGGCATGTGGGATCTTCCTGGACTGGGGCACGAACCCGTGTCCCCTGCATCGGCAGGCGGACTCTCAACCACTGCACCACCAGGGAAGCCTCTAGGGTGTCTTGGAAAAGACACAGTTGAGTAGTTACAGCATACCTTTTAGGGGAAGTAGGAACACTCAGACATTTAAAAATACTAACAGGGGAATTTGTAATGTTTAGGACCTTGCCTTTGGAAACTAAAAATAGATTATCCAGTGGCATCATTATTGGTAAAATGACTCTTATATGCATATTTTCTCATATGAGCAGCCACTGTATTTGTCACTGACAAATGTAGACAATGTATATCTGTCAATATAGGCAAATATGTATTGTATATACATGTATTTAGGCATATATGTTGAAAGCTTTGCTAAGTCATAAAACTTCTTTAATACATGTTTTTTGGTCCTCTTTTGTTATTGTGGGTTTTTTTTTTAATATTAAGAAAACATCTCTCAACAGATTACATTAAAAACTAAGAAATCTTTTAAAATTACTATTAGCCCTAAAATTAGGATTCAGATGCATTATTTACAACAAATGAAGCTAATAATTTTTAAAATGTTGGTTTTTGAAATTTAATTGTACAAGAGGTCATTGCCTTCTAACTTCAGCTAGGTAACTGATTTATTTAATATTACATTGCTTATAATTTTAGTATTTACAAACATTTATTTCTGTTTTTAATCATACATTGACTTTGTCAGATTGGTTCTTTTGCAGGTATTTATGGAGAGGAGATAATAAAACATTAAAAACCTCATGGTTTTATATCCATGAATTTGAATATTTTTTTATATAGAGCTAGCAATTTTAGGGTTTATTCTTTTATATTATCTTTAGTTTCTAAACAATAAGAATTTAGCTAATATAAAAAGATTTTATATGGATTAAAAATCCTATTTAAACTAGAGGCAGCAAGTCTTTTTAATTCTATTCCCACAATTTCTTCTGTAAGTAGATGGATATGTTGAAGGCAAATATAAAAAAATGATTAGAGATTTTCTTCTCCTTTGGGTAAAAGAAGATTACACTAACAGGAAAATAACTCTTACAACATGTGGTAGCTTCATATAAGGAAGAAAACAGAAATACAGCACTTTACAGGAATGAAACTAGAAGGCAAGGGAGCATATTGTAGGAAACTGATTAATGAAAACACCTGGGCAAGAGTAGAATTAAGTTATTCAAATAGTTTGTGGGGATAGTGACTACGTAGTTAATAAAACCCATCTTCTAATTCATCCAAAAATGTAATGTAATCTATTGAAATCCTAGTTTTACAACAGATGCTAAACACAGCTGGTTGTGGTGACGTCTTTGTTGGCTTTGGTGGGGCAATGATAGCTTTAAACATAGGTCACACGTTGGAGGCTCAACAGATGAGTCCCACTCACACATGTGTTTTGTTTGTTACACCAATTCTAAATTTTTCGTGAGTTGGCAACATTTAAAAAATCTGGAGATTTCCTGCAGAAGTCCAGATTTTTGGCTTTTATGAGAAATCTGACAGTTTAACATTGGGCAGAGATTCCTAGAAGGCATTATTAGTAGGCTGGAATTGAGTAGAAGCTGCTTCTTGCAATGACTGAACATGCTCTCCAGTTTGCCATTTTCTTACCCCAGCCTCCTTCACTAATTTATTTTCCTGGCCGTTGACAGCATCGGAGTTTGCTTTAAAAAAAAAATCTGTGTTGATTAGAAATGTTCCCCCGGAGTGTAAAGTGATACAAATGCTTTGGAAGGCGATTTGGCAATATCACATTTTTTAAATGTACACCATAGTCTTTGAATCAACAATTCTAAGAATTTATCTGTGGAGATACTTATTCCCATACATAACATATTTGTACAAGAATGTTCACTAAAGACTTGTTATAGAGAAAAACAGAAATAATTTAAATATCGTTAAGGGGTTGCTAATTGTGTTATGTAAATACAATAGAAAGTATGTACAAAGAATGCAGTGGATGTATACATACTGATTCGTAAATGTTTCTAAGGTACATTAAGTGAAATAAGGTGTATAGAAGTGTTATTAGTGTGTAAATACAGTATACATAGGGTTATATGCAAGAAAAGTTTGTGGCCCAGAGACTTGCAATATCTGGGAAAACGTAAGATGGGATTAAGACTTTTTTGCTATATAACCTTTTTTTCCTGTTTGTCTAAATCACAACCCTGTGTTATTTTCTATATGATATATATAAAATGTCCAGAATCCTAAATCAAGAGAAGACTCAGTAATAGGTTTTATTGAATCTATAAAATGCCATAGCAATAGTGATAAGTAATGTTTTCATAATCACAAAACATTTTATAATATGATTAATTTAAAATGAGTATCCTAATTAAACTCTTGGTAACATAGTCAAAGAAAGGAATGCTCCTTTGCCCACAAAGCTCTGTTTCCATATTGCCTGATAATTAGCACTGTTTATAGCTCTCTCAAATTCTATTAATTATTTATTTGAATTTACACTTCCCCCCAATTTTCCTTTTTTTTTTTTTTTTTTGCGGTACGCGGACCTCTCACTGTTGTGGCCTCTCCCGTTGCGGAGCACAGGCTCCGGATGCGCAGGCTCAGCGGCCATGGCTCACGGGCCCAGCCGCTCCGCGGCATGTGGGATCCTCCCGGACCGGGACACGAACCCGTGTCCCCTGCATCGGCAGGCGGACTCTCAACCACTGCGCCACCAGGGAAGCCCTTACTTTTTTAAAAATAACAAAAAGTGGTACTTACTTAACATGGGAAAATCTGGAAATCATGGATTCATGTACTGACTTGAAAAAAGCAGTAAATTATACTACCCAACAATTGTATTTCCTTCTAATCTTTCTCAATGCATTTTTTCAATAGTTGTGTTCGTAAAGAACATAGCATTTAGTATCTTCTTTATTCAGCATTATATGTTAAACATATGTTATTAACAGCTTATTTGTAAACTTTTTAAAAAATGATGACATGATATTCTGTTATACAGGTGTTTCATAATTTACTTGATCATATCTCTAAAATTTTTAACACTTAGATTTATATATATATATATATATATATATATTTTTTTTTTTTTTTTTTTTTTTGCGGTATGCGGGCCTCTCACTGTTGTGGCCTCTCCCGTTGCGGAGCACAGGCTCCGGACGCGCAGGCTCAGCGGCCATGGCTCACGGGCCCAGCCGCTCCGTGGCATGTGGGATCTTCCTGAACCGGGGCACGAACCCGTGTCCCCTGCATCGGCAGGTGGACTCTCAACCACTGCGCCACCAGGGAAGCCCTCTAATATTTTTTGCTTTTATAAAAGGTGGCCTCTTTCAACACTATAGTCTCAGAGTAGTAACATTTTCTGGGTTATTTGTTGAAATGTTCATCAATTGCTCCATAGTTGTGGAATTACTGTTTGAAGGCTTAGGAAGGGGCTGTTGGAACATAGAACGCTTAAGCAGGACTGATAGGACTGTTCCAACAGCATGATTAGGGCTATGTACCCTCCCAGAATGTAAAAGGGTTAGAAGGAGGTAGAAAGCTGTGACAAAGGTAGATTAGTTTTAATAATTGCTTACTTCCAGTCTTCTTCCCAAGAATAGGGAAGGAAATTCATCTTCTATGTGACACAAGCCCCAGTCTCAGGACCCAGAACTCAAGCATTTAATGTTATATAGTTCATCTACATCAAGGGTCACTTACGTGCTTATGGATTAAACTAAAAACTTAGCCTCCATTTATAAAGTTTCCCCCAAATGGACTTACAGTCTTTTGGAGTGCAACCTTTTTGTCAACTGGAGAAAGTGTAATAGCTGTCTTTATGAGTGGGCATTTAGCTAATATTAAAATTTTGGTTATTTTCACCACAATTTAGGCATGTATATCTATAGTCACAGTTGTTTTTTTGTGTGAAATATGTTCCCCCGTTTCCTATGTATTTCACAGTTGTTAGGCAACAAACTTACTTTTAAGGTTAACAGTAGTAACAGAAATCCCAATTTTATAGTTTGGTTTAAGATATTTTAATGTGGACAAGATTTCTGTTAGAATGTCCTTTGTGAAATTCTTAGGTCTTAGATTATGGTTACTTGTCTATTGGTCCGGTGCAAATTGACACAAATTAATTTAAAATCAGTCCTTTCATTTTAAAGATGAGAAAATTTGAGACCGGAGAGGCGATGACTTCCTTAACCAAGGAAGAATTTAGAACCTAGATTTTCTGATTTTTAGTCCACTAGGTTTTCTTTTACTCCATGCTGTCTCTTTATGACATAACCGCATTTATAAAAAGACTTTTAGAAAAACACCTGCAGCCTCCTACATGTAAGACAAACCTGTTGGGAAACTGTAACTTACTAAGCTGATAGTTAAGAGTGATTACTTGGACTGTATTTCTTTTCTCCCGCTGTGCCACAGTAAGCTAGTGTGGGTATTGTACCATCTCAGGATGAAAAGGAACAGATGTCAGATTGTAGATCATGGGTCATCATTAACTTTTATTATCTTTATAAAAATGTTCAATTTCAAGCCTACTTGGTGCTTGGAAAGACACTGTGCCTCTAATGTTGCAAAACCATTAAAACCATAAACAGAATATAATGACTATAATGGTAGACTTGTGTGAGTGCATCGAGGGGATGCACTCCCCCTCGATGCTGAGTGAAATGGAGGGGAAGAGGTCCTAGGTGGGTGCTGGTTATACAGTTAGTGTAGAAAACTTTTTAAATCAATTCAATAAATTCCCTTTAATGCCTTCTATGTATTCAATACTGGTTTAGGGACTGTGACCAGGCCCTGCCCTCAAAGAAAATAAAATTCAGTTGGGCAGATGGAAGGCCTACTTGACCGGGTTTTAAAACTGCTGTGTAGCATATGATTAAGTGTAAAAACCAGCTACAGAAAAGTATTGGTGCAGGGGAAGAAGGGTTTAATATAGACTGAGTGTCCAAGGCAGCTTTAAGCATCTGGCCTAATTGAATTATTAAATTGCCCTCTAGATTTGGAGACAAATAAATGGATTAGCCTGTTGATTAAGCAACTAACTGAAAAGCTTAAACATGATAAACTTAGGAAAAAAAACTAATGTGTGCTAGTCATTGAGTTCTAAAATATTTCATTAGTGTATTATTAGCTTGCTCAGTTCTATGTTCTAGTTATTCCTTGAGAATTCTGATCTGGTGGCTTTCATGATTTGGAGGCTGTTGTGTCCACAAGGCTCTACATTTTTCTGAGAAGAGTGGCCATATCTGATTCTTTTTGATAAGCTTATTGAAAAAGTGGGGAAGAGTGCTTGAAGTGATGTCTATACAGTATTCAAGTAAAATTAATATTCTCAGTCAAATTCTAAAATAGTATGAAGGTTCCTCAGAAAATTAGAAATAGAACCAGCATATGATCCAGCAATTCCACTTCTGGATATTTATCTGAAGAAAATGAAAACACTCGAAAAGAAATCTGTGCCCCCATGTTCATTGCAGCATTATTTACAATAGCCAAGATATGGAAGCAATCTAAGTGTCCATAGATGGATAAATCGATAAGGAAAATGTGGTACATATATACAGTGGAATATTCTTCAGCCATAAAAACAAATGAGGTCTTGCCATTTGTGACAACATGGATGGACCTTGAGGGCATTATGCTAAGTGAAGTAAGTCAGAAAGATGAACACCATATGATCTCAATTATATGTGGAGTCTTGAAAAACAAAAAAACAAGTTCTCAGAATAGATTGGTGGTTGCAAGAGGCAGGAGGGTGGAGGGTGGGCAAAATGGGTGAAGAGGGTCAAAAGGTATAAACTTCTAAAGTAAGTAAGTCATGGGGATGTAAAGTACATCATGGTGACTATAGTTCATAATACTGTATTGCTTATTTTAAAGTTGCTGAAAGAATTGATCTTAAAAGTTATTGCAAGAAAAATATTTGTATGGTGACAGATGTTAACTAGACTTACTGTGGTGATCATTTTGCAATATATACAAATATTGAATCAATATGTTTTACATCTGAAACATAATGTTATATGTCAATTATATCTCAATTTTTAAAAAGATATCTCTGGATTGGAAAAATAAGAATTAAAAAACAAGATGAAACTTAAACAGCTAAATTTTAAAGTTTTATATCTTGATTCCAAAAAAAAGTTGAAAAATATAGGGAACATGTGGCTTGAGAGTAATTAATGAGGGGGAAACTACCCTGAGGATTTTCAGGGACCACTAAGTAGCTTCATAAAAGCCAACAATGTGACACGAATGAATGCTAAATAGTCAGCGAAGTATCTAGCTGCATTAATAACCCTCTTTGTTTCTTGCCAAAGAGAGATAGTAGTCATACTGTTTTTTTCTTCTCAGGCTACGTATGGAGTATATATCCAGGTAGAGCAGGGTTTCTCAACCTTGGTACTATTGACATTTTTGACTGGATAATTCTTTGTTCTAGGGGCTGTCTTGGGCACCATAGGATGTTTAGCAGCATCCCTGGCCTCTACCCACTAGATGTCAGTAGTATCTGCCCCCGAGTCATGACAATCAAAAATGCCTGCACACATTGCCAACTGTCCCCTGGGAGACAAAACTGCCTCTAGTTGAGAGCCACTGCGTTACAGGTGTCTCTGCAGACAGCTACTCTCACAAGGGACACTTTGATGTCGTGGCATCTGACTCTAAGTTTGGCTCCTTTAGAGTTGGGCTGCTTTTGATTCTGCCAGGCATCTGGGTGCACCATCAACCCAGAACCGTTCTAAACCCTATTCCTATCCTGACGTTTCTTTGGTACCACTCCAGTGATGTGCATTTGGGCTAGAAACCCAAATGAAGGTCTGTTCTGTGGTTATGAATTCTTAGGAGAGACTTTTTTCCTCCTCTCCTAGCACTAGGGATTGAGAAATTAGTCTTTCTTATTATCTCTGACGTAGGGGGCAGTGGATCTCTGGGTCACTGCGGTCTCCCACTCCCCACCTTGCTCAGGCCCTGCACTTTGACTTGTGTCTCCATCCCCACAACCCTATGAAATCAGAGAGCCAGGTCCTCAGGATCAGTGAATATTGTCAGACTTCACCGTTCAGCTTGCCTCTCTAGGCCCACATTTTCTTGTAATTGTAGGCACCTCAGTATTCCTTCCTTTTCTTTTTTAAATTAAAAAAAAATTATTTTTGGCTGTGTTGGGTCTTCGTTGCCGCGCGCGGGCTTTCTCTAGTTGTGGCAAGTGGGGGCAACTCTTTGTTGCAGTGCATGGGCTTCTCATTGTGGTGGCTTCTCGTTGCGGAGCACGGGCTCCAGGTGTGTGGGCTTCAGTAGTTGTGGCACGTGGGCTCAGTAGTTGTGGCTCGCGGGCTTAGTTGCTCCGCGGCATGTGGGATCTTCCCGGACCAGGGCTTGAACCCGTGTCCCCTGCATTGGCAGGCGGATTCTTAACCACTGAGCCACCAGGGAAGCCCCTCCTTACTTTCTTGCCAGCTTGTTAGCATGTTTTTAAAAGTTTTTTCCTTTTAATTTTATGCATCAATTTTAGGTGTTTTTCAGTGAGAGGATCAGTTAGACTGACTATCTAGGCTGTACTATGGCCTGATGTGGAAATACTCATTATTGTTTTTAGAAAAATTAATGAAATTTCTCAGAATTCAGAAGTCTTCCCAAATTCATCATTATCAGAGCACAAGTTGGAGAATCAGTTTGCCTAGGCTGGATTATTGCCACACAATAATCAGAGCACAAGTTGGAGAATCAGTTTGCCTAGGCTGGAATCTTAATTTTAACATTTACTAGCTATGTGGTCACAGGTAAGTTAATCAACCTCTCTTTGCTTCAGTTTTCTCCTCAGAAGAACAGTAGCTATTTCATAGGGTTATGATGAGAATTTAATAAATATACATAAAGCATTTAGAATAGTGGAAAACATTAAGTGCTTGATACATTATACATTAGTTTTTTTTTTTTTTTGGCCATGCCACATGTCTTGCAGGATCTCAGTTCCCCGACCAGGGACTGAACCCAGGCCCACAGCAGTGAAAGCCCAGAATCCTAATCACTAGGCCACCAGGGAACTCCCTAGCTCTTACTATTCCCATTATTATCATTCCTTCATATACCTTCTAGCCAACCTACTTTTTCATTGCCCTTTGATTGCACTGACTACGTGTCAATATTTTTCTTAAAGCTCTCCTCCGTTAATAAGTGGAGGTCACTCTCAAAGAACACTTGTCCCATCACTTAGGGAGAACTGGAGAATTTTCAGCACTGCCCTCTACCAGACCCCACACATTTAGTGCTGCCTCCACATCTGCTGTTTCCTTATCTGAAGTGTGAAAGAGTTCTCTGTAGGGAGCAGCGGGACCCTGACAGTGCTGCCCTACTCAGGAATAGGACCTCACCACTGCTATCCCTCCCTAACCCAGCTACCCTAGACTAACCCTAGAACAAAAGCTCCAATAACAAGATTTCCAGCATTGGGAAGACCTCAAAACTTGAAGTCATCAGATCTAGGTTTGAGTCTCAGTCCTATGAGTTACTAACGATGTAAATGATGCTACCATCTCTATTGACCTCTCAATGTTGTTGTGATAACTAAACAAGATAAAGTACTTAAAGATCTTGGTAACAGTAAAGCCCTAAATTGGTACGGGCATTATTATGAGGTTGGGAACCCTTGTTTAAAGGATAGGAGGTCATTAAAAACAACAAGGCAAAGGTTTATTTACATCATGAGGAATGGAGCACACTGTTGGTAGGTGCTTGTGAGGATAGTGGGTTGTATGACATGAAGCCTAGTGGATGTAATATCATTAAACGTGAACTGACATCACCACGCACAGGAGGGTACTCCTCCACCAGACCGAAAGCAGTGATCATTAACCTACGCACAAGAGGCTAGAGTTTGTGTGTCAACACAGAGTTCGGCTGTATGTACTTATTCCTCTAAGTACTCGTGACATGCTATGTCAAGAGTTCAGCAGCTCAGTTTCCCATGGGGCAGTGTGATTCATCAGGATCATTAGGATCCTCCAGGAATAGCTTCCCCGAGTGGATTGCCTTTGACAGATCAGTTTGCTTAGATTAAAAAGCAATTGCTGCTGTCTAGTCACATTTTAGCACTTTGGCTAGAAGAAGCTGAACTCTAACTCTGTCCAGTCTACAGAAACACCTTGATGTGAAAATTACATCGAACGTAGTGAAGAGAAAACTGAGTTAGCAATACTCCGGGGTATGGTTTTGTAATAACCTGAAGGAGTGTAAATGCCAAACAAAAGTGACCCTAGGCATATGTGAGGGGGGGGAAGTGTATTTTGCTTTTAATAGCAACTGTATCTGTGCCCGATGTACTGGGAAGGTGGTGATGGATGTGTGAGGTACCACTCTGCTCCACATTCATACAACACTGACCACCGTTAGAACTGGAGTAGGAAGGACTCATCTTCTGGCTGAACAATGGAAAGTACTTGGGGATACAGGCAGGGGTCTCACACTTCCCCCTTTCTGAATGGACCCAGGAATTTAATAGAAGAAACAATACTATCAAGGAGAATGAAATAGCAGTATGATAAGATTTAAATCATCTTTTAAAAAAATGAGTGGAATATCTCATTTAAGTGAAATTTAAGCCTAATGCCTGACATTACATTTCCGGCCTGCATGAGCAGTAGATTAGAAAAAAAAAAAGAGGCTGAGATATCATTAAGCTGACATCCAACCTATCTCTGGTGGATGGGCAAAATAGAGTGACACGAGTATGAGTAAGAGGAAAGTCTCATACCATCGCTTTTATCACAGCTTCCTTTTATATTTAGGCTTCTTGATCTCGTTGAATGTGGAGGCTGCCTGAGAGAAGGAGGAGATGAGAAGCCTCGCTTGATGGGCTCCTATCTACTTTCTTAGGAGTCTAAGTCCCCTGAGAGTATAATCCGCACACGGACCTAGGCTACAGAAAGCCTTGGTTATACAGTTTTAATTTTAGTGAATTTGTAGTGAATTTTTGTCAACAAAGAGCATCATTACCATGTCCATCTATTAGTATATGTGTCGAGCTGTGTGACCATCATGATGACAGAGTTTAGACCGTTTTCATCACTCCAAAGGAACCCAGGCATCTATGAGCAGTGTGTTGAGCAGAGCACTGTGTACCAGGAATAAATGCCAGGGGAGAACGCCATGTACACGGAGGATAGCAAAGATCATCACAGTGCCTGCCACCGGGAAGAGAAGTCCAAACATTCTGCCCACTGCATCTTGGTATCAGAGTCACCAAGGAAAACACAACACTGTCAAGTGCTGCCCGGAGCAAAGCTTTTACTCACACAGAATAGATGGAGCAGCGAGATGCGCTCTAACAGAAAACGCCGGGCACTTCTAGCTAGCAGCAGCTGACACACGGCAGTCGGCCTTCACACACCCATCTCAGGCCCACAGCAGAAGTACCTCAACCCCTCCTCTGTGGGTCTGAAATACTGAAATAAGGGGGTGCACCTGAGGGCCACTGAGCAGAACAAAGGACCACTCACTGAGTCTGAAACAGCCTGGCCCACAGCCAGACAGCGCGGGCAGCACCAGGGAGGCGGCGAGGCGGTGGCCACGTGGTGGAGGACAATGACCAAGTAGCAGAGCAGTTCTGAGAAGCGCGACACACACTGGTCCACCGTCCGCCGCAGAGGCAGCTCTGGCCCGCCCCTCCACGAGCCGCTCGGCCTCTTCCGGCTCTCGATGCGCAGGCGCCCTGCGAGGAGCCGCTCGGGGGCCCAGTGCGTCTGCGTGCGAGCGCGGGGCCTAAAGCTCCCGGGAGCCGCGCGGGAAGCCCAGGGCTGAGTGACCGTCTCCTCGCTGCTGCTGCTGCTGCTTCTGCGGGGGCTGTAGCGGATGCGCAGGGGGGCTGCTCAGCAGCTCCTCGGCCTCCAGCCCTCTGGGGGCAGTGCTCGGCGCGTCGCGGGCCTCCGAGGGGCCTAGGAACGCGGCCTCCGCTTCGCTCACCTACAGCTGGTCCTGTGCACCTTTCGCCCCTGAGGGGCTCCCGCGAGGAGGCGCACTGCAGCCCACGCCCTGGTGCCGCGTGAAGGTGGGCAGCCGGCCCGCCAGCTGGCCCACTGGCGCCCGCCCCAGTAGCCCCAGCAGCTGCCCGGTGCTCAGCGCTCGCTGCATCAGGTGGCCGTGGCCCGCGCCACCTTGTCCTCCGGGCCCGCCGCCGGCTCCGCCTCCTGGCTGAGGCCGGCTCCCATGGGCAGCTGCCCTGGCCGCTCCTAACGCTGTGCCTCAGCACCTCCTGGGCCGTGGCCACCCACGGCTGGTAGTCCATCTGGAAGGCGCTCTGTGCCGAAGGCTTGGGGTTCTCGGTCTGGGCTTTCTCCTCCAGACACGAAAAGGAAGCACGCCCAGGAGTGGATGACTGTGGCGTGGTCCAGCCATGGCCGCCACTGCTATCTCTGTGGCAGGGAAGAGCCCCCTGGAGACTGTCGGGCCCTGGCTCCTGGCTGGGGTCCAGGGGATCTTCAGGGGCCACGGCCGGCCCTGCCTGTGCTTCCCGTGCTTTGGCACAGATGTGCTCCATCGTGGGGAAGCCCCGGAACTGGAGACAGCAATGAGTACCAGCGTCAGGTAGGCCCCTCCAGCTACCTTCAGCAGCTTTCGCCACAGGCTGTAGACCTGGAAGAAGGTGAGCAGAGCAGGAAGAGGAACAAGTAGACGAGCAGATGAGCCTGGATGAACATGATGCCTCAGACCCCCTTCGACATGATCGAGTGCTAGGACTGGCCTCCCATCCCCCAACATCTCCTTCAACAAGCACATCGGCACTGGGGCCATCAGGGCAGAGGGGCAAAAGCTCGCTTGATCTTGATTTTCAGTATGAATACAGACTGTGAAAGGGGGCCTCACAATCCTCCTGACCTTTTGAGTTTTAAGTAGGAGGTGTCAGAAAAGTTACCAGAGCTACGTAACTGACTTGTGGTGACGAAGCATTCATAGCGATGCTGCTCTTCCGTCCTTTGCCGTTGGCTCTTCCTATCATTGTGAAGCACAGTTTACCAAGCATTGGATTGTTCACCCACTAACAGGGAACGTGAGCTGGGATGTCTCCGTCGTGGGACAGGTGAGTTTCACCCTACTGATGATGTGTTGTTGCCATGGTAATCCTGTTTCGTGTAAGAGGAACTACCCAGTCATTTTAAATAATCACAATTCTGGAATTCACTTAAAGTTCAAAGAAGTGTACTGAGCTTCACACTTACGAAGTCGATTTTGCTAATGCAATTTGAATGGAAAGTTTAACTTTCTACAGTCATGTTTAGGCACTCAGAATTTTGGAGATTATCTGTCTCAGGGATTACACAGCAGTCGCTCAGTGCCGGTCAATTATTGCTAGACTGGACTGAGGGCCTAGTGATGCTGGATCTTCCAATTAAAAAAAAAAGGAACTCTGGAAATTTATGGGAAATCTCCAAGTTTTTAAATGGCAGCAATGAATTAAAAACTTTAAAAACTCTGTTAAGATCAGGGTCCCTGCTGTTTTAGTTTATTTGTATCCTGCTTTGTCTTCAGCGTGCTGTGGATTGGTGATAGATGTAGCTAAAGAATATAATTGAAGGAGTTCTAGGAGATTATATGTTAACACTGACACAGACAGGAAAAAAATGATCAACTTTAGCTTTTTAGTATAAATGTTGGCTATTTAGAACCAGTTAGGTATTAAGAAGCTATGTCAGTGAACTTTCTTCCCTCTTTAAGCTTTCACACTTGATTAGCCAGTTATTTATAAAGTTGGATCTTTAAAGACACTTTATGTTAGGCCTGGGAGTTGTCCCTTTTACTCAGCTGGAACTTGACAAAATGCCTTAAAATCAAGCATTTATTCTCCTACTCAGCTCAAGTTTTAAGGACTGGTATGTTCTGGAAGCGAGGTTCTTGTAAAGAAGCATCCTGGGCACTTTGACATTCAAGGTGAACGGCCTGGGATACATGGGCATGGAAAGTCCAGCACCATTATTCAAAGCAATATATTTAAAGCTATACTTGGAAGTGACTAAAGATGCATTTAAAAAATTGAGAATGGGTCCTTTTTTTTTTTTTGGAGCTAGAGATAGAATATCCCTTGTGATCTTTTTCTTCTTGGTTGATCTTGGGATTTGATTTCTCTGTTCAGAAAAAGAGCTGGGTTGAGCATTTTGCTCTCGGAAGTGTTTTGAGCTCTTTACAGATGACTGCCATGGTCCTTAGTTTCCTGATTCCTTTCTTACTTGAGATTTCCTTCCTGGGGAAACTTTGTCTCAGCAAAAGAATGAAGCCCTCTGGCCACATCCTGTCATTCTGGTGTGTGGCCAGTCTTTTACAAATCTCAGGAAAAGGCAAGGTGAAGTAGGCTCCTAACCCTTCTCTTTTCTACCTATAAATATTTAGAACTAGAAGCCTTTGAACCAACGCAACTGGGTGTCTAAATATGTTTTGCCAAGTAAGGCAGTCCTTTTAAAATGGGACTATTTAATGGTAAAAATGGAAATCTTGAACAGTTAGCCAGGGAGAATGCCTGGTGCTGGAAAATTTTTTAAAAATGTGGTGTAAGACTCTCTTGCTGAAAGACTGCAGTGCTTTTCCTCCCTTGTGTGTGACTTCTGTTTTGTACCCCATTTAGGCAATATAGATTTTTTCCCCCTTAATGAACAAGCAATTGAATTATACATTTTATGTGCCAGTAAGGTGACTATGAGACGCTTCGGAAAATTAGCCACTAGCGAGTACATTTCATGTGTGAAGCAACTCTCTGGCAGCTGGATTTAGATTAAAATTGAGAATGTCCTAAGCTAACTTTCAGGATCTTAATTCCATGTGGAACCCCACCAAAACTTTTGGCATTAAATGGAGCATGGTATTAATGTTTGAAATGTACATCACACTGGATGAGTTGGCTGGCCTTTCTGATAAAAAGTGAGTCCAGAGGCTAGACACCTGGTGGTGGTGTTTATGCAAAATATATTGTCAAATTGCAGCCTATAGAAAAATAATGATCGTTGTTCTCTTTTGCTGCCATTACTCCCAGGAGCATATTATTTTCTGCTCACTAGTCAAAATTATGTTAAATGACAATAATAATAATAATAATAATAATAGATAAGCTTCACAGGGTTTCAAACCTACCATTACCAGTTGGTTGTTCTTTGGGAATGTGACATCTCTACTTTGTGACGCTGCAGTTTCTTTCTTTTTCACGCGCATAGGTAAGATCCATTCAAAGCGTAAAGGAGGAGGATGTATGTTTTTCAAATGCTGACTTCCGTTTTACCACCTGCTTTTATTTATAAAAAAGAACATGTTGTATTTCTTCCTCTTCTGAATGTAATTTATTCCATTTCAGTGTGCTTTCCAGTTCTGGTTAATATTTATTTCTTATTTTGAAGGTATTCTTTATAGTTTTCATCAGATTCTTAGTTTTACTTTTGCAAACCTTAAGATCCGTGATTTCAGATTATTATTTCTTTACCCATTATAAATAACCTTTATGTATTTAATCTAATGGAGCTTCAGAATACTTAAATTGATGAAGATAGTATGTGTAACAGTGGTTTCAGTCTACCACGATAATTCTGTTTGAAATATTCTGAATTTAAACTTAAAGAGGGTAGATGTGATTTGATCTGAATATCTTATCTATTCAGGCCAAATCTATAGGTTAGAGTAGGAAAGAGGTGCTGGTAACCATTTGTCTCTCCTCTGTCTGGAAAACTTTTACCCCTTTCTTTTGTACATTTGTTAAATCCTACTTATCTTTCAAGCATCTTAGGATAGGTAGCATTCGTTACGTGTTCCACAAGTTCCTTACGTTGATGCCTAATGAAAAGCTTCTTTCATGCAATGTACCTTTAAATATGGGGAGTTTAAAATGGTCCACCTTGGGAGCATCCTTTCAATAGCAGGTTGAAGAGACTTTCCCCACATTGCTACTGTCAAGGAGAACCTAGATCTGTGTTAAAGGAGGTAGTACAGAGCAATTTGTATCGATGAAAAAAATCTAAACTTTGTTGAAATCACTATATTGCTCACCAACAAAAAAGGAGACTGTCATTTTGAAGACCTTTTCCAGTGACTGAACTGCCATTTGGCTGAATTGTCCTGGCCTACTATGAGTGGATCCCTGCCCGTAAAATGAAATCTCTTTGTTCTTGTGGTTATAAGTTTTTATTCTTTGATAATAAATCTAGTCCAAAGATATTCCTTTACTGTAAATTTGTCTCCACTGAAGCGCTCGTAAACAGTATCTGCTTCCATTACGGGTGGTAGAACCAAGTTCTAGCATCTTGTAGAGTAAGCATATGCACTAAGAATCGATATGTGTTTTATTAGCACCGAGAGACTCATTGGATTGATTTTTTTTTCCTTTTTACCTTTATGGGCAATTGCTATAAAAAGGTAAATTAAAAAGTTAACCATCTGCTACCTCACTTTTCATTTAAAATCTTTTATTTGATTACTCTTTCCAGGTAATCAATGCTTTCTATTCTATTCTGCTGGATAGTGAGTGAAGGTGGTTTTAATTTATAGCTTTTATTTATTTAACGGCATTGTCAGAGTCACAATCTTTATGCATCCTATTAGTAGTCTGGAAAATATTTCTTACTGCATCGAAACAGAACAAAATTCAATTTAGAAATATAATTTCCTGCCATGGAGACACTTGATAACAGGGGGGAGATTAATGGAGCCCAGTGACAGAAACGTGATTTAAAGCAGGAGATTAATACTGCTTTATCAGCCTACACTGCAAGTGAATTGGCTCTGAAAGAAAAAAAATCTGTTTGAAGTTGCTGAGTTGTCGGCTTGGTTGGTTGGGAAAAGGTCTCCGGACATTTATTTGGTTATTGCTGAGTATTTGCTGCGTGCTTGTCTATTTGACAACATAGGAACAAACCGGCACACAACACCAGACTTGCTTATTTACAGTAGTAACATGTTTCTTATTATTCCTTTTGATCCCACAGGAAGCTTGAATGCTGTGGAGGTCAGCTTCTGACTTAAGGGGATTATACTCAGTAAATCATGTCAAAATTAACGAATAGAGTTTTGCTGACACTCCAGTTTGGTTGGATTTAAGTAAAATGTTTAAATCGTATTTTTAATTGCAAAGCTCCTGCCCCGAAATCCCATTATAAATACTTTTTTTTCTATACTTTATAGAAGTCATCAATTTCCTTTCCCAACTATAAAAGTATGAATCTTCCAGAAGAATTTAAATCAAATCTCAAGATTACCCCAAGGGGTTGGACTGCCCACTAGAATTGTTCTGAAACAAAATTTGGAGCTTGGTGAACTATTAGAATGAGTAGTAAAGGAAGTGGGTCCAAATTTTGATTTTTAAAAAATTTTTCTTCCAAGGAAGTTAGAGTATTCGTATTGCTGGGATTAAACTTTTTGAACTTGTGCTTGAGCTATATGAATTTTTAAACTTGGTATTTGTCTAACAAATCCCTCCTGAAAAATAAAAAAAGAAATGGGGTAAGTTCCTTACCCAGCAGCTTCACAAAAATGGCTACATGTTTTTCAAAAGCTTGAATTTTTACATAATTACTTACAGACGAATTAGTTACCTTATTACTGAGGGAAGGAGATATGTTTAACAACTTTTATTGTTTTAACTGACTGAAATCTTGAAGAAATGAACTGA
This sequence comes from Lagenorhynchus albirostris, assembly GCF_949774975.1. Classification (NCBI taxonomy): domain Eukaryota; kingdom Metazoa; phylum Chordata; class Mammalia; order Artiodactyla; family Delphinidae; genus Lagenorhynchus; species Lagenorhynchus albirostris. The sequence goes on from NC_083106.1 coordinate 53,463,908, forward strand.
AAAAATTTGCATTAATTTTTATTAAGTTCTGTAATATTTTGCTAGAAGTCAGACTAACTGGGATGTAGTTTAAGGTCATTTAAAAACGCTGTGTTCTTATGGATATTTTTAAACCACTTTCTCTTTCCAAGAGAGCTGAATTGTAATAATAATATTGGCCTTACTATATCACAGGTTATTGAGAATATCAAATGAGATGAGTTATGTAAAATGTTTAGACATATAAAGGACTACAGCAATATAAGCAATTTTACTTAAAATAATATTAGTATATGTAGACTAAATATATTGCATTTAGGATTTTATTGGAGGAAGATGCATGATTTCACAGACATCTACTTTAGTATTATGTTGATGTAACTAACACTATCAATATTTTTTAGAATTGATCTACTGAAAGTTGTTTGGATGTTTTAGAATATACGGAGAGTAATGACCTGTAGTGCTCTTTTCTTTGGAAATAAACACATGGAATAAATGAAGTAAAAGACATGGTAGGGCCACTTTGATTTGCTCATGTTGGGTTCTCAATGCAATTAAAAAAAGAATGATAATGAAGGATAGTGAAGATGGTCAGCCTAGTGGACGTGAGTCCTAAGGGCTCTTAGCCTGGTGCTTTGGGTGGTACTCTGTCCGATGTCACCCATGTGGCACTTTTAGGCATTTGTTAGCTTGTGGACTCTGTTTGTTTGGTGCTTGAAAAAAATCCATATGTCTGAAGTGAATAGTAGAGCCCGTTAAAACATTTCCTGGCTGAAGGCACATATGAAACTCCCAGGCAAAGCATCTTAAAGTGGCTACGCATTCACTCAGAGGGGAAGGAGTTGCTTTCAGGAATTTAAAGTCATTTTCAAGCCATAAGAATTTAGCAGAGAGGACAACCTAAAAGGGTTTTTAATTTCAATGAACATGCATATGCTTTTATTCCATCTTGTTTCACTGATCCAGAGGGACCTTTAGCGAATATGCCCCTTTGACCTTTTCCTAGTCATCAAATTACCCTCATCCTGCTTTTTCTCTTTTGCGCTTCCTTTCCCAGATGGCCTTTCTTTGGTGATGCAGTTTAAATTGTGCAGTGCCTACTCCAGACATTGCCACTGTATTAATTTTAATCCCCTCCCTTCTGATCTTGCTGGGACACGATCATCAAGTGTGCTGACCTCTTGGGAGCCGGTCTGGGTTTTGCCTGGGGTTCACGGCAACCCCAAATATATACACGTTTTATTTTCCATTCTTGTGGGCGTAGTATAGAAGATTTTGCTTCTCTTTTGTTCTTCCTTTTAAACTGCCTCTTCTCTGTGCTGAGAGTGACATTTGGAACAGGTATGAAGGTTACTGACTGTGACAGCTCATCAGCTGCCGTTATGAGTCCGAGTTGGCAAATCAAACTCGGGAGACACAGACAGGCTTTAATCTGATACTACTCTTACTGAGCTTTCTGGAAGGGAAGACAGCAGGAGACATAGCAAGGAGATGCAGCACCATCAGCTCATGGGGAGGCGCAGCAGCTCCCCTAGTAGCCGCTTCTTTTTTGCCACCACACCCACGTGCAGGGCCAAGGTGTGTGGGGTCATCTTGTCACAAAGAGGCCACAGCCCCCTTCCCCCCTCAGTCTGGTATATGGTTTTCATCAAGCCTGAGGTCTGCATGCCAGCTTGCAGATTCCCACCCCAGGTTTTTGTTTCACACAATACAGAGGGAGACACAACTGTTCCCTATTTATCTTAACTCCACTGTTTCCTAGGAAACAGGGCCTTGGGAGACCGAGGTCATTCTCAGGCAGGTCTGCCTCAGCCAGGCCTGACGTTAACCCTTTACTCACAGTCATATATGCTGCTGTCAAAATGGTAGCATCACTAGATGCGATGCTAATGCCAAGCTTCAGTGTGCTAGTAGAGTGTCTTTAATAGCAACATTTACCATTGTGTAGTTTCTAGGGCAACAAATAGAGAAAGCCTTAAATATCCATCCGTCCAGCCAACACTCCACATTTATTGAGTGTGCACTACATGCCTCACCTGATGTTAGGTACTGAGGATGCAAAAATCTGAATCTGAATTCACATCAGAATCTGGAGGGCAATTCTCTCTGTATTTGAATTACTACAAATCTCCAAGTTCCATGCAGAGCTGAGTGCTCTCTGTGGGAGCATGAAGAAAGCAACTCACCCTTTTGCCACTATTTTGTATCTTATAGACCTTATTCAGCCTTTCCTTATAAACGTGATCATATAGAATAGTAACCGATGTCCATAATGATGACTCTGTGATGTTGTAAGCTCATAAAGTGTCCTGTGAATCACTGAAAACAGACCTTAGACTTATCTGCATTTTATTATATTCTAGACCACAAATATTCAGATCATCTTTGTATTCCTCCCACTATATCAACACAGTATTGTGTGTCGAGGAAGCAAAGGATAAAGTTTGTTGAGTTAAGTCTAAATAATACCACTAGGAACCCTTCACGATATTCAAGACGTTAAGTTATGGAAAAATAAACAAGAGTACTCCAAATCCAAACTTATGGAGCTTATGCCTTCCAAGACTTCATATGTGCTGAAAAAACAATTACTAGAAACACATTAGGTAAGTCCATCAGCTGTAGTTCTGTAATAGGCTATGGAAGGGGAGAGTGTTAAGGCATGTTACGTCCCTACCCTTGAAACAGATGTCAGGGTGCATAACAGCTGCCTCACACAAACTGGATCTGGATGTCACCAGCAGATGCAGTTCTAAGTGGGGGAAGCCAGGGACCCGACCCAGTCATTCCGATTTCATTACCTAGTATACTTGTTTGTAACATGCACTGATGGTATTTATTTATTTTCCTTATTATCTGAGTGGAAAACTAATTCATGAGTCTTCTGCCAGTGTTGGGGAGAATCCAAGTTTAATGTTAGCAGAGAACCTGTTCAATGTTCAGATTTTGTTTCAACAAACAATTTCTGAGTTCCTACTAAATGCCAGGCACTTCCACATGAATTATCTAATTTGATTCTCGCTAGAAGTAAGCTTCTTATAATATTTCACTTTTCAACTGAGGACATTAAGTTCAACGAAGTTGAGTAACTTGGCTGAGTCACACAGCTGGAAAACGGCAGAGCTGGAATTTGAACCCCTGTCTTTTGAGTCAAAGGATAATGTTCTATTTATTATACCACCACCAACTGTAAGCTGAGAAAAAAAAGCAAGAAAAATTTTATGGGACTATTTAGAAGTCACCAGGTAAGACGTTGTAAAGATAAGAAGCCATAAAAACATAGGAGCATCTTTTTAGTTCCTAAAACAAAACACATTTAGTGCCTGTTCCTTGCTTTGGTGGCTTCTAGGTCTTTTGCAAATCTCATCTCAAATGTGATCACTTCAGAGGCCTTCTCTTACTTCTTTATTTTCTATCCCACTGTAATGTTTGTTTTCTTTATTGCATGTTTCTTAATTTTTACTTCATGTTTACCTCTTAAAAATCTACTTATTATCTCTTTTTGCCTTGGGCTATGTGGTTGATAAAGCCATTGTCTCTCTAGTGTCTAGCACAATGACTGCCATATGGCAGACAGTTAATAGATACTTGTGGAATTAATTAATGAGTATATGAAATATGACCAATGAATGGACCAAAAGTAGATGTCTGTCATCTTTCATCCTGATTAAAAATCAGAATTGGTGAAATCAGAATTATTTAAAATTGGCTGATTGAGCACACATTGTGGTTTTTTTTTTTTTTTTGGCTGCGTGACGTGGCATGTGAGATCTTTGTTCCCCAACCAGGGGTCGAACCCATGCCCCCTGCATTGGAAGTGTGGAGTCTTAACCACTGGACCGTGCGAAGTCCCTGAGCACACATTTTTAACCATTGCTCCCTCCCCCAATTCCACTATAATAAGAGTAAAAGGTTTTATTTAACAAGGAATACATCTTCAAGGGAAAGGACATCAGGAGAAGACAACAGCCATGAAATTCCGGACGCTGGAGAGCAGATGGATTCATTGCAAATGGTAAAGCAGATTTGGGAAGTCTGAACCCTGGCCCAGAGTTGGGAAAGTTAAAAAAGCATTCTGATTAGCACTGCAAAACCCCAATAAAGCCCCCAAGTGGTGTTACAGGTTCTAGAAGGAGAGGTGGAGGTGGGCCAAGGACAGGGAGACTGATTAAAAATCTATCCAGTAAGCGGTGGCAGAGAAAGCTGCTGTCCTCAGATCCAATCTCCCTTGCTTCCTTTTGGAACAGAACCCCTTCATCACCAAGTTTTAGCTGAGCACGTGCTACCCAGTTAGCAATGACATTTCTCGGGCTTTTTTTTGCAGGGAGGGATGGCTGCATGAATCAGTTTTAGCTCACAGGGATGTGATGGGTCAGGCTTTTAGAAAAGAAGTTAATTGCCCTTCAGTTTCTCTCTCCTCTCTTTCTGCGGGCTGGAATGTAGATATCATGATGAGTTAACCTTGACCATGCGCATACAAATGAAGAGGACCTCCTAAGGAGAAGGTGGAGCAACAGATAGAATGCACCTGGATTTTTTTTTTTTCCTCCTCATGAAGCACAGCCTACCCGTCCAGGACCATCTGTCTACTTCTGAACTATTTTCTGAGAGAAAAATAAAGTATCTTCCTAATTAACATAGAAACAGATCTTTGGACCTTCTCTCCAACTCTGCACAACCGGGTGACTGTTTCTTGCCTACCCTGGCAGAAGACTGGAGGTTTATTTATCCAGGACTGTATTAAAAGGAGGGAGATTAAGTGAATGTTTACATACTGATAGTGTGGCTCCAATTCCCCCTTCACTTCTTCTCCTCCTGGTTCCCAGAATAGAGAGTCAGGCTTTACCTACTATATGCAGGAGACTTGGAAGAGTCCTATCCAAAAAAATCTGACCAGCCCAAGAGAAAGGCCTTCATCTGCTGACATTCAGTGAATGGGCCTCTGGCAGATGACTACACAGAAGAACAAAGTAACCAGACCTCCTCCAAGCATACAGAGCTTCAATAAACTTGTTAGTACAACACTTCTAAATAGAGGCAGACAACCAGAGATGTTCATACCTTTTAGGAAAGCGTCCAGTAAGGCAGACAGAGATAGAAACAACCTAAAAAAGCATCTTGGAGGGAATAAGCACTAGGAAAGCAATAGAAGAAGAAAATAGAACCAGAAGAAATTACTATAGTCAGGGATGGAAGAAGATACTGCAGCCGTGGACAAAAAATAGTGGCTATAAAAAGTAACGTTCAGAAAACAATAAGTGATACTAAAAATTTAAACTATGAGAAAAGAAATGAAAATTCAGTGGAAGGGTGGGAAGATAAAGTTGAGGAAATAAGCCAGGAGGTAGACCAAAAAATAATTTTTAAAACATTCCAGTATTGAAGGACAAGAATTTCCAGATTCAAAGAGCCCTTGGACTCGTGAGAGTATCAATCGATCAAACCAATTTGGCATTACGTGTGGAGGAGAAAGTAGGTCTAATGTAAGGGGTAGTTTTTTTTATAAGAAGGCTGATTTCCCCATTTGACCATTTAAAATATGCACATGTGTAACTTTGTTAAAAAAAAAAAACAACAAACTATTTTAAAGAAAGCTATTATGTTAGTTTCTTTTCCTAACAATAATAGCTACTGTTTACTGAGGTCATTCTGTTAGGCATGAAAATAAGTTTTTTCAGACATTATTTCTAATTTTTACATGAACCCTGCAAGTGAGGTATTATCTTCACCATTCATGGAGAAGAAAACTACCCCTCAAGAAAAGTTAAATGACTTTTCCACCACCACATCTGTGTGGCTCCAAAGCCCACCCTCTGCCCTCTAGACCTGCCTTTACTTCTCTGAGATGGCTCCCCAGGACCTGCCTGGAGATCATTTTATCCCTGGCTTTATGGGAGTCCTGGGACTCAGGCTCACATGGCTTTTCTGTGTCACATACATTCATGATGGTGACAGGAATAACAGGAGGTGCTGAATTTGATCACAAGAAGTGACAACTTTGTTCTCTTCTAGCAATGGAAGCTTTTAGAGGGCTTTTCTGCTGGCCACCGAAGGATGGATACTGGGGACCTTTCTGGTAGAATCTTGTGGGGTAGAAGTGGGAGGGTGGATGCAAGTGTCCACACGTGGATGAAATATGGCTTTTGATTCTCTTATTTTGTGAGCTGGTTTTAGACTGTTCAGTTCTGTAGAGGCAACTTCTGAGTAAACTAGAACTGACAGGTAGTAAACATGTGGCTATAGGGCTATAGCAGCAGAAATCGATGCACTTCAAGTTCCACATAGAAGAAAACAGTCAAGATGTCTCAGGTCCTTTTAGAGTGATAAATGCAATTTACACAATAAGCAAGAAGCAATGATTGGGAACAGATGGTGTAAGATCCCATCTAGGAGATGGAAAAGGGGTGTCTGACGGGGGCGATGTTGCTCACCTTAGGAACTGCCAGCAAAGTTGGCTCTGAAAGCTATCAGATGCTTGTGAATATAAAGCCAAAAGGACAGGAAAAGCTGAGGTTCTGTGTGGCGTCACGTCACCCGCATAATGGTGACAGGTCCTGGCCTGAGTGGTGCAGCTGGTTGCTTGTTTTAAGCAGTACTGCCTTGCTGGTCTGAGAGAAGTGGAGCCGAACAACAGTTGTGTATAGACACAGAAAGACATTTTATGCAAGTACAGGCAAGGTGAGCCCGTGTTTCCGAGCGCTGTCCACTGCCAAATCGTCTGCTGTACTATTTGCTATATGTAATCTGAATGGTACATTCCATTGACGGGAGACTTTGTGGGGCACAAGGTGAACTCACTGAAGTTCCATGATGCTATCTGTTACAAAATAAGCCTCATGCGTCTCCCAACCTGTAAAGATTGTGCATTGCAATAATCTCATTACAGGACCTTGGGAGTGAGGGACATGTCCCCTGGGGCCAGTTACCATGGCAGAGGGGCTCTGAGCAGGATATCAAAACAGCCAAACCCTGCTTTCTCAGGCTACTCTGGGACCCTGGGCAAGTTCCCTAACCTTTGTGAAACTAGGTATCATCTGTTGTGGACGGGGATGATGCTATTCCCTACTTTAGAGTGCAGCTGTGAGCTGTCCGTAGGATACTGCATATGGAGTGGCAGTAGAGAGAGCCTGCATGTAATCAGCACTCAATAGACGTCAGCTTTATAAAGTTACTTCTTGACTCTAAGCTCCATTTCCTCAATCCTCGAATGGGGACAGTAAAACCCTCTCCGTGGAGTTGTTCGCGGAATTAGAGCTGGTTCAGGGGGAGAGTCAGGCTCACGCTGCATCCTTGGGGAATGGTCGCCATTATCCCTGAGCCCTGCAAACCCCGCCAGAGGTCAGAGTTGCAGAAGGATTCAGCAGTGTGATGGTTGGTCCCATGAGACACACAAACCTGATAGAGATTAGTTAGGTTAATAGGATACGGTCACTTTTCACTCTCATTACCTCATTCAATTAGGCTCATGGAGTTGTGCACCCCTGGCTCACCAGGCTCCAGGTCAGGGCTCCAACCAGGCAGTGACTGGTCAGGATGTGCCTTGTTTCCTGCGTCCCAGGCCCTGTTGCTCCCCTAAACTACCTCCCTTTCATGTTTAATGGCTAATAGCTAGAGAAAAGGTCTAGAGAAGGTGTCTCTACTCTTTCTTACCTGCTCCTCTCCCCTTTTTGCATAAAAAAAGATTAAAAAGGTATGGTTTAAGGAAATAAATCTAGTCTAGAATATTCCAGTGTGCCTAAATGTAAAGACTCAGAACATTGCAGCCATTTTATCATCTGTGACAGTTTCTGATCAGGGATACGGGGAGGGCTCAGCTGGGCAGTCGTGGCTCTGGGTTTCTCGTGTGATCACATCAGACAGTGGCTGGAGCTGGAGCTGGAACTGAGGAACCTAGAGTAGCTGGGTGCTGGCAGGGCACCTCTCTCTTCCTGTAGCCTCAGCACTTGTGGTCCCCCTGGCTGGGATAGTTTGGCTTCCTCACAGCATGGCGGCCTCAGGGTAATTTATGATGCTCACGTGGTGGCTTAGGGCTCTGGCGTGCATGTGCGAGAAGACCAAGTACAAGTGCCTTTATGACCCAGGGTCAGAGGCAGGACTGTCTCTATAATTTGTGGGGCCTTGTGCAAAATGAAAAGGTGGTGCCTTGTTCAAAAATTACAAGAATGTCAAGATTGCAGTAGCAGAGCATTAAACCAAGTGAGGAGCCCTTCTAAGCATGTGGCCCTCTATGACTTCATAGGTCCCACAACTGTGAAAGTCACGTAGTGTCACTCTCATCATACGCTATTGGTGGACCCATCACTAAGGTCAACCCAGATTCAAGGGCAGGGAACATAGAAACCTGCCTTGTGATGACAGGAGTGTCAAAGAATTTGCAGACATGAATTAAAATGCTCACATCCGGATTCCTCCGATTCCGCATTTTTTGGACTTTTCTGTGTTCTGTTCATCGTTCTCTTCATTCTTGCTGCATGTGTATTATCCTTTCCTTAGATGAGGGTCCTTAGTACTATTTGTAGATTTTTTTTTCCAGTTTTTATTTGAGGTTAGTCAAATATAGATTTTAAACAATATATCTTTAACAATTATATGGAATTATGATTCTCAAATTTACTTCATGAAATGCTTCTGGCCCACCTGCAGATGGCTTGTCAGAGTTTCCTGCCTTTCACTGAGCTCTGGGCTGTGTGGCCAGCTGCCTCTGGGCTGTATCCCTTTGTGCTCAGCATCTGCCAGGGCAGAGGGAGGGGTTGAATTCATTGAATTTCTCCAAGAGGAAGAAAAACTTCTTGAGTGGGGTTCAAGCTGAAAGGAAAAAATATATATGTCCCCTGCTCTCAATACACACATAAACATAGACACACACACACACACACACACACAGACACACACACAGTGCCACTCTTCGGACAATTATGTGAACAGTGCCCTCTACTTGGGCACACTGAACATCTTTGCCTGCAGCTGTAGAGGGTTTTTCTGTTTAATCCTCATTGTCGTGTGATCTTCATCAAGACTTTCCACATTATTGTCTTCTACTTAGGCGACTGAGGTTCTTAATTTTTTTTTTTTTTTTTTTTGCGGTACGCGGGCCTGTCACTGTTGTGGCCTCTCCCGTTGCGGAGCACAGGCTCCGGACATGCAGGCTCAGCGGCCATGGCTCACGGTCCCAGCCGCTCCACGGCACGTGGGATCTTCCCGGACCGGGGCACGAACCCGTGTCCCCTGCATCGGCAGTTGGACTCTCAACCACTACACCACCAGGGAAGCCCGAGTTTCTTAATTTTTAAAAATTAATTTCATATTAACTAGCTTGTTTATGTTACTTTGTTTATATGGCACTAAATTCTTAGATATTAGTTAGATATTAACTGGCATGTTTATGTCACTTTGTTTACCTGTCACTTTCAATTTTATCATTACCCAATTGGAAACTCACAAGAAACCCCTACAGTATTTGTCACTCCTGATAGTTGAGAAAACCGAGGTTCAAAATGTAAGTGCCTTTTTCCAGATCAGTCAGCTTTTAAGATATGGAGCCGGAAACTGAACCCAGGTCTTCTAACTCCAAATACTTGCTGGACATTCGTACTGAATCATGCTTTCTCCCACTGAACTTCAGACTTCACTGAATTCAGTGTTTGATGAACAATGAAAGATTATATGTAGTCAGTTCTTCATAGTAAAAATTTCTCCCATGTTTTCTTTTAGCAATTATAATGGTTTCATTTTGTATGTTGAAATCTTCTATCCATCCTTAATTTATTTTTGTGAAAGGTAAAAAGTAGAAATATATTTCTCCCCAGGTGGCTACTCAGTTGTTCTGACAACATTTATTGGACAATTCATCTTTTGCCTACTGATTTAGAAGGACACTTTTATCATATCTTAAATGCCTGTATGTATTTGAGTCCATTTCAGAACTTTTTGTTCTGCTCTATTGTTCTGTACTTTCAAGCGTAATACCATACTGCATTAATTATTATAGCTTTATAGTATCTTTTTCTCTCTGGTTGGGCTTACCTTCTCATTACTGTCCTTTCTCAGAATATTTTTGACTATTTTGTGAGTTTATTTTTTATTTACTTTAGGATTAGCTTGTTTCATTCCAAATACTCCTGTTGGTGTCTTTACTGGGGTAGCATTAAATGGCATCTTTAATTTAATACTGAGTCTTACAAGCATTCATCTGAATTTTAAGGTGAGTTTTCTTTTTTTTAAGATAAATTTATTTATTTATTTTTGGCTGCATTGGGTCTTTGTTGCTGCACACGGGCTTTTCTCTAGTTGTGGCGAGCAGGGGCTGCTCTTTGTTGCAGTGTGCGGGTTTCTCATTGTGGTGGCTTCTCTTGTTGCAGAGCATGGGCTCTAGGCATGTGGGCTTCAGTAGTTGTGGCACACGGGCTCAGTAGTTGTGGCTTGTGGGCTCTAGAGTGCAGGCTCAGTAGTTGTGGCACATGGGCTTAGTTGCTCCACGGCATGTGGGATCTTCCTGGACCAGGGATTGAACCCATGTCCCCTGCATTGGCAGGTGGATTCTCAACCACTGTGCCACCAGGGAAGTCCTAAGGTGAATTTTCTTGAAGTTAACAAATGTAGGAAGATAAGTATGAATAATATTCTCATTTTATAGAGGAAGCAGAGATCTTCTGAGAGGTTCCAAACATCCTCATTCCTCAAAGTCACAAAGATGATAAGTCTTTATTTATTTATTTATTTATTTTTAAATTTTTTTTAACATCTTTATTAAATGATAAGTCTTGAAAAGAGCCTAGGACCAGATTTTCTCCCTTATACTGTTGATCTTTCTATCACAGTTCACTCTTTACACATCTAGTCAGTCTCATCTATCCCCTTATGACAGGGAGAGACAGGTCCTGGAGTACACCTGTCATGGTATACAGCCATGCTCAGAAACACAGTATAGTAAAAATAGCTTTAGGGTGGGGAAGACTTCAGTTCCTCCATGACTTTTTCTTTATTTTGTAAATTTTTTTTTAATATTTATTTTTATTTATTTTTGGTTGTGTTGGGTCTTTGTTGCTGCGCGTGGGCTTTCCCTGGTTGCGGCGAGCGGGGGCTACTCTTCATTGTAGCGCACGAGCTTCTCATTGCAGTGGCTTATCTTGTTGCGGAGCACAGGCTCTAGGTGTGCGAGCATCAGTAGTTGAGGCACTTGGGCCCTAGAGCGCGTGGGCTTCAGTAGTTTTGACGCGCAGGCTCAGCAGTTGTGGCTTGCGGTCTCTAGAGCACAGGCTTAGTAGTTGTGGCACACGGGCTTAGTTGCTCTGCAGTGTGTGGGATCTTCCCGGACCAGGGATCAAACCCGTGTCCCGTGCATTGGCAGGCAGATTCTCAACCACTGTGCCGCCAGGGAAGTCCCTCCTCCATGACTTTGCTATTTCCTCCCCTGTTCCTGGAATGTACATTCTGTACATAGTGAAAAAAGTTTAAACTAGTTACTTGTCTTGAAAACTGAAATTAAAACTTATGAAAATAAGTTTCCTTATTGGAATAACATTAACAATAATTACAACTATAAACTTAAAATGAACAAGGAATTCATCAAGATTGATTCATTTTTGGTAAAAAAAATTTTCTTCTAAGACAACTGTATGATCATATATATGATATAATTTATTTCACATTTTTGCATCATGAGCAAAAAAATTTGACAGCTTTATCAGTTTTCCAAAGATTCTCTCTTAATCAGGTGGTATTTAAATAATTTTTTCTTTGCTGTACCCAGCTGTTATTATCCCTGCTGATTTTCTATATTTTTCAATTGTAAAGGGTTCTATCTCTGCTGAATTATGATTTGTCAATAGCTTTGCTCATAATTCCAGCAGTTCTCAATCATAACTTTTGTTGCCTTAATGAATTCATTCATCTTTTGCGAGTCTGGCAATTTACTTTGTCTTGCATTGAATTTGTACTGAGTTTTTTATACAGTTTGTGACATCTGATAATGTGGATAGCCCCCTTCCCCACGCCTCCCACCAAGGGCGTCTGCATCCTAACCCACAGAACTTGTGAATGTCACCTTATATGGCAAAAGGGACTTTGCAGATATGATTAAGTTAAGGCTCTTGAGATAGGATCTTATCCTGGATTATTGGGGTGGGTCTGATGCAGTCACAAAGGTCATTATGAGAGAAAGGCAGGAGATCAGTGGGAGTAGTAACTGCTATGATGGAAGCAAGAGCTTCCCCTTCCCCTCCACCCCACGTGTCCTCAAGTTCATTCTCTATGTCTGCATCTTTATTCTTGTCCTGGCCCTAGGTTCATCAGAACCATATTTTTTTAGATTCCATATATATGTGTTAGCATACGGTATTTGTCTTTCTCTTTCTGACTTACTTCACTCTGTATGACAGCCTCTAGGTCCATCCACCTCAGTACAAATAACTCAATTTCGTTTCTTTTTATGGCTGAGTAATATTCCGTTGTATATCTGTGTCACATCTTCTTTATCCATTCATCTGAGGATGGACACTTAGGTTGCTTCCATGTCCTGACTATTGTAAATAGAGCTGCAGTGAACATTGTGGTACATGACTGTTTGTGAATTATGGTTTTCTCAGGGTATATGCCCAGTAGTAAAGCAATTATACTCCAATAAAGATGTTAAAAAAAAAAAAAAAGAGATTGGCACGATGCAGCCACCAGCCAAGGAAAGCCTGCCTCCTTTTAGAAGTTAGAAGAGGCAAGGAACGGATTCTCCCCGGGAACCTCCAGAAGGAAGAAGCCCTGCTAACACTTTGTTATTAGCCCCTCAAGACTCATTTCAGACTTCTGACCTCCAGATCTGTAAAAGAATATATGTGTGTTGTTTTAAGGGACTTAGTGTAGTAATAAGAAACGAATACAGCCGGATACCCCAAATCCTGACCTCAGAGAGGGCGGGAGTGATAGATGAAGTTGTGAGAAGTGTGGGATAAACAGAGTCAGTTCATTAGTAAATATTTTAGTGACTTTAGCTTCTGCATATAGCCTATAACTGTGGTGTGTGAGAGTCTCTGTGTATCTCTACACCGAAAAATGAATATTCAAAATGCGATTTATGTAAAACTTTTCCTTCTTCTGTCTTGTCAAGAAGCAAGATTCTTCCTTGTAGAACTACTGGATCTAGTTGGGGAAATGTTTGGAGATAAAACCTGAAGAAGCTGCAGAAGACTGGTGGACTGAATGTAAGAAAGAGCCTGAAATTATCTGAGTAATAAAGGAAAGATGCGGACAGGTTCGTGAGAAGTAGAGCTTACTGATGCTGGAATATTTTAAGAGAGAGAATTAGAACAGGGGCAGCTGTTCCAAGAAGTAGGACTTAGGGGACAGAGATGAGCCAGGAGGATTTTTAGAGTGTTACTGTGTGTTGTATATTGTAATTTATACCTCTGTGGCTCCCCAACCAGCTCCCCTTCATGAAAATCTTCAGAGTTAGGCTTCTGTTTGATTGCTTTAAAAATAGGTCTCTAACGATGCTGGTCCTAAAGCAGGAGGAGGCACCTCTTTATTTGGGGTGTATGTTTTCAAAATAAACTCATTATTTCTTCCCTAAGGCTTCTAAGGCAGGTCCCTCTGGTCTGTGATGTTCTAGGCTGGGACCGGGATGTCTGCAGCTTCCTGATCTTTAGCAGTGGGGGTGAACCCTTCTTGTTGATTATCTTCTCAGAGGTGCCTTTGTGGCATTTTGTGCTTTCTGAATAGCTCCTGTTGTGGGCAAGGCCTTCAGGAGAGAAAACTTTCCAACCTCAGCTTCATGCTTCTGTTTCTCATTTTCTTTGCTTTTCTGCACTTACAACAGTCAAACATCTGTAATGTTAGAATTCCTTCCTCTGGCTGCAGTTTCCTTGGCCACTCTTGTAACTGACTGTTTTGGATGAATATTCCTCTTTGGATCAGCTCCTATACTGTTTTGATGAGCACAGTTTGGGAATTTGAGAGTGAAGTCTGTGAACTGTGTACATTTGCACACAGGTGCCCATGTCCTTGTACCACTTCATATGCCATCAACTAAAGTCCGGTTCTGATCAGTAACGACCATGATTACAACCAGATTCAGGGTTTGTGGTCCAAAGGAAATGCAGGCTACCCAGCCATTTTCCACATCGCGCTTGGTGACTTTCAGCCTGAAGCCCTTGGAGGCTTCTGGGCAGTTTCAATTAGGTGTCTCCTTTACTGTGTCCTCTGTCCTTTCCCCAGAGAGAATCAAAGGCAGTTTTCAACTTTGAAATACCCTCTCCATGTTATCGGGCTCCTGGTTCCTGCATGAAATTATCCTATAATGTGCTATGAAAGTTGAGTGTTTTAGTTTTATCATTGTTATTTTCCCTCTCAATTGAAGTGTAGCTGAATGATTAACAGTTGGTCAGAGAGGTCATTCAGGGGGCACAGCTTACTGGGAATGGCACTGCAGAGCCACATGTGTTCATGCTTCCCATTCCCAGCAGCGACTCCCTCATGGGAAAGAGAGGCTGTGTCCAAGTATTTATGACCTGAACTGGTACATTCAGAGAGAACATAATAGGATTTATTTTCCTTTAGGCTCCGGAAGTCCTGTGTTGCAGTGCCCACATGGACTATCTTGTCTCGACAGTGCTGCATGAAACACAGCCAGGTCCAAAGAGCCAAGGCCTCCAACTGGCCTGTGTAACTGACAGGCAGGCACGTGGTCATGGCTAGTAGATGCATCTTTTCTGTCTCTAAGGGTATAATTAAGTCCTGAGTGATTACTGAAGAGAACTAATAGCTCTGAAAGTGCAAAATGAGGCATGGAGTTCTTCGTACAAATGAGAAGCAAGGACTTGTGTCAGCAGATTTTTGACAAAGGTGGAATAAATGGACAAGCCTCAGTTATCTTTTTTTCTTCTCTGTGAATGTGGTGAGCAGAAAGAATCTGTTACAGACAGAATCATTTACTAAACAAAGATGAACATTTTTACATAAAAATCTATGTTTTGCCTGGTGCCTGGCATGCTAGGATTATTCTGACAAAAAGTAAATAGCAAGGTGATATTGAGATGCGAGAGCAAAGAGTTTATATCAGTCCATATATTATTCCATGAAAAGATCCAATCAATTTTACTCCCATTGCCAGAGGAAGAAGTTATGCAGCCATGTTGGGTAAGGTTCACAAATTGTTCTCCAATCAGGAAGTAAATAATATTTAAACCCTGCAAATTGAATTTCTATTAAGAAATGTATCTCTGGCTACTCTGGGGTTTATTAAATCTTTTAGTGCTTGTGGAGGAAGGCAATATATCTCAATGTACAAACCCAGACTGATTGGGGTGAAGAATTTTAATTTTTAGGGTCAGGGACATACCTCACCTTTTAAAACAGGTTTAATGAGAAGGGAGCAGACAAATGTTGCTTTAAAAGCCATTCTAATTCTTCATGTGTTGTCCTTTATCCATATTACCACCCTGTTGCTAGTTTCATGTACTTTACAAATTGGAATTAATGGATTTTTTGCATAAGAGTTTCAAGGTCACAATGTCATAAATTGAGTAAATAAATAAATCCCTCTCTCTATCATCGACTTGCTGTGTACTTAACATCTATATATTCATTATTTTCTGCATTCATAAGATGCCAGTACTGCTATTAATAAAATTTGTATTTCCTGTACAGGGCTTGTTTAACTAGAAAATGTAAGTGGCAGTCCTTAACCTAACATTTTTCAAAGAAGAACAAGTGGAAATGTTTATTCTGCTCTTGCACTGACCATTTTCAGATTCTCTTCTATAAGAACAAGTGATAATAATAGCAGCTATTATTAATCTATATTGAAAATTTACTATGTAAAAGGTATTTTGCACATAGCTTCTCATTTAAGAAAGGTATTATTATCCTCATTTTTATGGTGGAGGAAACTGAGGCTCAGAGAGTTTTAAGAACTTACCTGTGTAGTCAAGGATAATAAGTGTCAGAGCCAGATTTTGAATCTGGTCTGTCAGGATAGGCTGGATTAGGCTGGATTATGCCAAAATCTCGGTGGTTTAAGACAGCAAAGATTTATTGTTTCTGACCCTTGGCATCACATGTCCATTTTGCCTCTAAGGGGTCTCTGATTCATGGTTTATTCACTCAGAAACCAGGCTAGATAACTGGACAGGGTGACTGGGAGAGCGAACAGGCCAATCAGGCATGGGCTCTTATGGCCTTCTCCCTGAAAGTGATGAGCGCATGTCTTCTCTCATTTCATTGGCCAAAGCAATTCACTTGGCCCTGTCTCATTTCACTTGGGCAGGGAAATGTGTTATTACCATGTGTCAGGCAGGCAGGCAACAGGCCGTGTCGGTGGATAGCTTAATACCATGTGTATTCAAAAGAAACCTATGTTGGTCTTTGTATATGTTAGCTTTAAAAAATTCCAATACATATTAGCTACAACTTAAAAAAGGCCCTAGATCTGTTCTAAGGTTCAGAAAAGATATGACCACTCCAAAACTTGATCGAATTCAGTTATCTGAATTAATGACTTCCTTGTAGAAGGATTCAATGGTTTTATGATTTGTTTCCCTAAAATGGCAGTATTTATAATGATTTGTTTGTTAGCTAGATTTTAAGGAATAGATAGATTTAAAAGTAACCAGCATGAATATGTTGAGAAAATAATTTAAAGGACAGAAAACATTTCCTAGTTCCTGTGAGGGTCCCCCTCAAGGATTCCCATGTATGTAATCCATGGCTGAGACTGAAAATCAGAATTTTAATTCAAGTGGGATAGATCATGTAGTACCTTCCTCTGGGATTGTTTTTGTAAAATAGGAAGGTGTAAATTAACCCTCAAGTGTCAATTTGAACAAGCCCGTGAAGCACATGACAGGAAGATTGGTTAGAGAAATTTCTGCAGCAGAGAGGACAGTGTTGGTTGGGACTTGAGGCAAGAGAAATCTTAGCTGTCCTAAAATAAAAATTCTGTGCACTGATGGCAATTACTAGCCTGTCACACAGAAATAGAATGAGATCATCTGGAATTCTGTCTTGTAGTTTAGTCCAGAATTTGTGATTTTAACGTTGACAGTTAAATTTTGTGCTCCTTTCAACATGTAGCATAGCAGCTCCGTAAAGGCATAATATACCTACCAGAGCTCTTAGCTTCTGCCTTGCCATGCCGGCCAGGGCTCTTGTGTGCTCTGTGAAAGATGCCATCACACAATCAAAGTAATATTTTCCCTGAGGTTCCCTGGGGCAGACTGGTTCTGCAATTTTCCAGTAATTGTTTGGGAAAGACAGCCCTAGATTTAGTCTTTCTCTTTAATCTTTCCTTCCTCAATTCTCTGCACCGTGGCTCCTGGCTTCTCTTTTGCCAGCCTCACTTAAGTACCTGGGACTGGGGTGGAGTGGGCTGTGCCATTCATCACGGAGTGGGGTTTAGTACCTCCCTGCATGGGCTGCTACTCCAGAAATCCCCTCTAACCCTGCAGACCAGTGCCTAAAATATCTCTCCACAATTGTGATGATAAGGTTAAAGTATTCCTCGGCATCGGGACCTGTGGAAGGAAGAGCTGAGGTGACCTTTTGGAGGTAACATACTTCTTTTGAGTTCACAACCTGGGAAATGACTAATGTTTGTGCATATAGACTTTTTCCTTTTACTTATCCGCTCCCACAACGAACCTGTGAGGTTGATGGGCCACAGGTGATTGGTATTGATTGCTTTTATTACTTTTTCCCTCCATTTCACTGGTAAGAAGATGGAAGCTCTGAGTTGTTGGCCAAGTCAGAAAATACTAGAATAGCTTTTCAGACTCCAGGTCCGATGCTCTTTTCTTATACAATGTTGACATTTTCTTGTTAGCATCTTGTTATGAGGGGTAATAACATAGAAGTAATTAATAATATTCCAATGTACTCCCTTTAGAATCTCCAGTAGTTACCCCGGCAGTTACAGACCTGGACTTCCTATGGGAAGAACTGCTTGGGGATGGAGTCCCTCTTGTGATGTGGTCTGCCGCCCTCTGCTGGCCAAGTAGCCCATTTTTCTCGTTGCTTGGTTTCTTCTGGGTTTAATCTTGATCTTCCTAGCGCAACATCTTTCAGCAGAGCGTGCAACTCTTATCTGAAGGTGAGAAACCATTCTGGTTGGCACTGCACTAAGGAGAATAGCAGAGAAAATCAGAGAACGTAGGATTTGATATTTCTTCAACCATATACTCCTGTGTGTGAAGGCTCCCTTTTCTCCTGCCATCTACTGAGGGACACTTTCATCACCCAATTCCCAGAGTGGCCCTGGCCTCACCTTGGCTCTGGCATTCTCCTAATTCCCTTTAAAAGAGAATAAACTCTCTTCTCCAAGTCATGCCGAGGGAGGCAGCCAAGAGGACTGATGCCAGAGGCATATCACACATCTGGAAGCCTAGGAGAGCAGGAAGGAACTGGGCCGAAACTCCTCAGGATGGAGAGGATCTATGACTAGAGGTCAGAAAGGCAGGTTGGGTTCTGCATGCAGGGTGGCAGTGGGGGCGTGGGTCTCTGATGGGAAGAAGTAGGTCTTCATGGAGTGGGTCCAAGTCCAATCGATTAGCCAAGCCTACAAGGCAGGCAATTGAAAATTGAGTGAAAGTGCTTAGGGTGGCAGGGACAGATGAGCAGCTTAGCTAGTTAAGAGTCGATTAATAGATAAGAGGCAAGAGTTCTCACATGCTAACTTGAGATTTTTGTTGCATGATCTTCTCTAGGACAGTAGAAAAGCAATTATATATGGTAGCCTTGAGCACTGTCAAAAGGAATTGTCAATTTGCATCGTCTGTAACATACTATCTATGGGTTGTTAATTAGGATTCTCACTCTGATGAGTCTTAGAACAATTTATATAATTACCATACCTGTCACCACATTTTCTGGTACAAATACCAGAAGTAAGGTGGCACATTATCTTATATGGTGGTTCTCAAAGTGTGGTCTCTGGACTAGCCGCATCAGCATCACCTGATGGAAATTCATTAGAAATGCAAATTCTTGGGGCCCATCCCAGACCCCCTGAATCAGACACTGGGGGTAGGGCCCAGCAATCTGTCTTTGAACAAGCCCTCCAGATGGTTGTGATGCATGCTCAGGTTTGAGCAGCACTGCCTTAGATTATAAGTATAAATGACTAACATCAGATCGTTTCCACTAAGGAAGGACTAGAAATGATTTGTTGGCTGAAGGGGGAAAGGATGCAGAAAGACAAGGCAAAGATTTAAAAGACACATGTCTCTGCTGTGTTCAGAATGGCTAAGATTGCTTGAAGTTTGACCACTGGATAAATTGGGGCAATAACAATATCATACAGCTTAAAGCTGGGTTGCCAAGGTCACAAAAGGGCAAGGTGGAGAGTCAAAGAAATGATGACAGCCAGGATTGATCAGGCACACTCTATGATTGTTCTGGGACTTGGACGTGAAGTGTTGCCCTGTGTTCTGACTCTGTGACTGACCTTCTTTGATATAGATGCAGTAAAATGATACCTTCCTGAAAAGGGCAAGACCAAAATTATTTCAAAGAAATTAATTTTCGCAGATAAAAGGAATTGACAGTGTCCTCTGAGAATTTTATTTAAAAATATTTATTCAATTTGGGGAATAATAAATGATAAAAGCCTCAGAAAGCTTCTTCTTTAATCCTTTATAAAGTATGATTCAAAAGTCTTCAGTTAAGAAAAACACAGAAGGGCCATAAGCATCATCCTAGTTTTCACTGTCTCGTTATTTCTTTCTTGAAAAACCAGCGTTTTAAAAAACATGGTGTTATATAATAAAGTGTTTCTGGAGAATTTAGTCCTTATGGCTGGAATTCCTGAAACTGCAAAAATAAGTCACTGGTTGTCATCTTGTGCCAGGGAGATGAAGGGAAACCTGTTCTCAATTACTGGGCAGCTGGTATGTTTTAATTGTTTGCTTTTTATAAGCAGTAAAATAAAAGTAGTCCTTAAGTATGCTTATACACTGTTAATGCAGTGCTTCCCACACTTCTCCTGCATCACAATCCCCAGGGAACTTGTTAAAAATGCAGATTGCCCACCCCTCGAGGTTATGATTTAGTAGGGATAAGATTTTTAACAAGCATCCAAATGATTTTGGTGCAGGTGGTTTGAAGACCACACTTTTCGAAACCCTGCCCAGGGTCTACCCATAATTTATGTGCTCATTATTTGAGCATTTCTGAAAGTGACTGACAATTCACAAAAAGTCAGTTTAGTGTAGGTAAAGACTTAACGGTGAGCAACACATGCTTACTGTAATAGAGCTTCGTTGTTTGGCATTTGGGGCAAATGAGTATTACACACAAAATTTTTTAAAAAAATTAACAGGGTTTATTTTTTAAAGCAGTTTAGGTTTGCAGAAAATTGAGCAGGTAGTACAGAGTTCCCTCTCTGCCCTGCTCAGAGTTTCCCCTCTTGTTAACATCTTGCATTAGAGTGGTACATTTGTTACAACTGAAACAATATTGGTACATTATTATTAACTAAAGTCTATAGTTTACCTTAGGGTTCATTCTTTGTGTCATACAGTTCTATGGGTTTTTACAAATGCATCATGTCTTGTGTCCATTATTATAGTATCCTACAGAATAGTTTCACTGCTGTAAACAAATCCTCTGTGTTCCACCTATTCATCCCTTTCCCACCCGCCTCCCTGAACTCTTGGCAACCACTGATCTTTTCATTGTCACTATAGTTTTGGCTTTTCCAGAGTGTCATATAGTTGTAATCATACAGTGTGTAGACTTTTCAGACTGGTTCTTTTCACTAAGCAATATGCATTTAAGATTCCTTTATGCCTTTTAGTGGCTTGATAGCTTATTCCTTTTTACTGCTGAATAATATTCCATTGTATGGATGTCCCACAGTTTGTTTATCCATTCACTTTTTGGAGGCTATCTTGTTTGCTTCCAGTTTAGGGCAATTATGAATAAAGCTGCTCTAAACATTTGTGCCCAGGTTTTTGTCTGGATGTGACTTTCAGCTCATTTGACTAAATACTTAGGAGTGTGATTGCTGGATTGTATGGTAAAACTATAGTTAATTTTGTAAGGATCTGCCAAACTGTTTTTTTTTTTTTGGACTCTCAACCACTGCGCCACCAGGGAAACCCTGCCGAACCGTTTTTATAAAGTGGCTGTTATCATTTTGCATTCCCATCAGCAATGAATGAGAATTCCTATTGTTCCACATCCATGCCAGCATTTGATATTGTTCATTTTTTTGATTTTTGCCACTTTAATAGGTATGTAGTGGTATCCAATTGATGTTTTATAATAATTTGCAGTTATCTGATGACATATGATGTTGAACATCTTTTTATATGCTAATTTGCCATCTGTATATCTTCTTTAGTGAGGTATCTGGTTGGATCTTTTGCCTGTTTTGTGATTGGGATATTTTTTTAAATTTATTTTAAAAAATTTAAAAATTATTTATTTATTTATTTTTGGCTGCATTGGGTCTTCGTTGCTGCGTGCGGGCTTGCTCTAGTTGTGGCGAGCGGGAACTACTCTTCGTTGCAGTGCACGGTCTTATTGGGGTGGCTTCTCTTGTGGAACACGGGCTCTAGGCTTGCGGGCTTCAGTAGTTGTGGCACGTGGGCTGAGTAGTTGTGGCACACGGGCTTAGTTGCTCCGCGGCATGTGGGATTTTCCTGGACCAGGGCTTGAACCTGTG
The DNA here is from genome assembly GCF_949774975.1 of Lagenorhynchus albirostris. Taxonomy (NCBI): domain Eukaryota; kingdom Metazoa; phylum Chordata; class Mammalia; order Artiodactyla; family Delphinidae; genus Lagenorhynchus; species Lagenorhynchus albirostris. The sequence goes on from NC_083106.1 coordinate 53,485,539, forward strand.
TCCCCTGCATTGACAGGCAGATTCTTAACCACTGTGCCACCAGGGAAGCCCCTGCGTTGTTTTCTTATTGTTGCATTTTAAGAGTTCTTTGTATACTTTGGATACAAGTCCTTCATCAGATATGTTTTTTAAATATTTTATCTCAGTCTTTGGCTTGTCTTTTTATTTTCTTAACAGTCTCTTTTGCATAACAGAAGGTTTTGATTTTCTTGCAATCCAGCTTACCAATTTTTTCCTTCATAGATTGTGCTTTAGGTGTTCTATATAAAAACTCACTGCCAAACCTGAAGTCACCTAGATTTTCTCCAGTGTTACCTTCTAGAAGTTTTATAGTTTTGCATTTTACATTTAGGCCTGTTATCCATTTGAGTGTTTTTGCAACATGTGTAAGGCCAGTGTCTAGATTCTTTTTTTTTTTTTTTGCATGTGGATGTCCATTGTTATACCGTTTGTTGCAAAGACTGTCATTTCTCCACTGAATTGCCCTTGTTTCTTTGTCAAAGATTAGTTGACTGTATTTGTGTGGGTCTATTTTTGGGGTCTCTATTCTGTTCCATTGAACTGTTTGTCAGGTCTTTCACCAATACCACACTGTCTTGGTAATTATTGTAGTTTAACGTATGTCTTGAAGTCAGGTAATGTCAATCCTCAGACTTTATTCGTCTTCAGTATTGTGTTGGTTATGCTGGGTCTTTTGTCTTTTCATAGACGCTTTAGTTTATATTTTTGTCCACACAAAATAACTTGCTAGGATTTTGACTGGGATTGTATTGAATCTATAGGTCAAGTTAGGAAGAATTGATATCTTAAGAATATTGACTCTTCCTAACCAGGGAAATAAATTTTTTGATACATAAACATTTCTCTGTAAGCTTTAAAACTTTACATAATAAAATATTTCACAATAATATTTATGAAGTGTAATGTTAATTTCTCTAACTTTCTAAATGTATATGAAATAAAATTTGACATTTTCCTTATGGCTTGGGGTGATCGTTTTGAGTCTGTGCACTGGTTACTAACACAGTTGTTTCTACTGCTTCTTATTCTTTCTCTGTATCAGGTATCTTAGTTATCATTATGGCTAATTGTTTGCATATCTTTGTCACCAGCTGGATTGTGGGCTTCTTCAGGGCCAGGATCATATTGTGGCCATTGCTGTCTCCCAAATCTGTGGACTGTTTATAAATGTTTGTCAAGTGGATCGTGATTGTCTCTAATATCCATTTCTCTCTCTTTTAACTTTTGCTTCTAGTCTGTTGTATTAAAGAAAAACAGAAAAATCAACTTCGTTAAGAACTGCCTGCTTAAAAAGAGTAGATAAAGCTCTCAACAAAGTCCTTAGTACAATTTTTGTGGGAGCTATTGTGGCTTTTGGTGAAGTACAGGCTACTGTGTTGTTGTTGTTTTTTTCTTTTTTTTGGCTCCTCCGCACAGCTTACGGGATCTTAGTTCCACGACCAGGGATCGAACCCTCGGCAGTGAAAGTGCAGAGCTCTAACCGCTGGACCACCAGGGAATTCCTGACTACTGTGTATATTTAAACATATAGAAAATTTGAATTCCCATGTGCTCTCCACCTAAATAATTGTTAACATTTTGCCATAATTTCTTTCTCTCACCCATTCAGTGTAGTAACACACACATATATTAACAAATACAAACACATATCCTGTACCATTTGAAAATTTGTAGTAAGTTCAAAAGTTATAAATACTTTAACATGTATCATCTAAGAATAAAGACCATGGAAATACTTTATTATACTTAAGGAAGTTAATAGTAATCATAAACATTATTTAGCAGCCATTCCATATTTAAATTTCTCTAGTTGTTACAAGAATGTCTTTTTATAAGCCAGTCTAGGTTCCCATGTTGCAGTTGGCTGGTGTGTTGTGTTTTGTGATGTGATATGTTAGGTTGTACTGTGTGGCTTTGGGTAAGTTCTTTTACATCCCTGTGTAGTGTAGGATTATCTATAATATTGTTTTGAGCTCTGAGAGTCTATGAGTCTACCATTATAGGCCATTTTAGGTCGATAGTTTTGCATTTTATTTTTAAGGAACCAAAAAAATAGAAATGTTATGAAGGAATTTGACAGGAACTGGTAAGCCACCAAATAGAAGAGCAGTGTATTTAAGTCAGCTTTGAAATACCAACAAAACTTGGGTCAATGTCCATGGAGTTTTTTTTTCCAGTTTTATTGAAAAATAATTGACATATGTTACATGGAGCTTTTAAATGATTTCTTCTATGTAGAACTCAGCTGTGTGAAAGGAAAAGTCTATCTATGGAGATTGATGTCTTTAAATACCACTGAGAACCAGGGTAGGAATTGAGGCCATGGACCACTTATTGAAGCTTTTTCCAGCACAATAATCTTCTTAACTATTATGACCCTGCTCAGAAAATAAACATTTTAGACAACTGAATTAATTTCTCATGCCAAATAGTAATAATTTAAAAATATTTTAAAACCTATCATTTTGTAATAATTTTAGACTTTTTGAAAAATTACTAAAAATAAGAACTCTGCATATCCTCCACTCAGATCCCCCCCTTTAGCTAAAGTACAATAGCTAAATTGTACTTTAGCTATCTTCCTTAGCTAAAGTACAATTCTCAAAATTCCTTCAAGCTTTCCTTAAAAAAAAGGGTTTCTTTTTTTGCTTGAGGAGTATCTTCATTCACTTTCATATTAGACTATCCACTATTCTTGGACTTTAAAAATCCCGTACCCATTTTACAGACTGGATAAGATCATTCTTTACCACATCCTCACATTTACTTTTAAAATTTCTAACCTCATATCCAGTATTTTTCCTTATAAGGAGCTAGAGAGCCACTACAAATATGGTAGGGTGGGTTCTGAATAACTTGTCTTTGATTTAAACTTAAGGCTTTATTCCGGAGAACGCCTTTTAGAACAAGTATGAAAAAAAATATTAGTAAAGCACTTGTATGACAAAGTTGGCTGCAAAATTCAGAAATGAATGTTGGCATTTTAGCTTCCTCCTAGTTACAATTTTAAAAAATTGTCATTGCCCTGAAGTGCTTAAGAGATTAAGTCCTTTACTTTTTTTTTTTTTTTAAAAGCTAAAGTCCTGAGAATAATTTACGGTCAAACTGCTTATTTTTGTTATTTTTGAGATTAATATGTAATGTTTAAATAGTGCTACGTGGTGTTTCCTCCCTCTACCCCGCAGCTGTACTATACTGTTATATCTTTTATATCAATATATAAGCATTTCATTTTAAAACTATGTTCCAGACTAAGCTTAGCGTCCTCAAGCAAAATATTTAAAATCTAATTGTAATTAACCTTGACTTGTGTTATGACTTATTATTAGCATAGGCCTTTCAGTTGCTTTGGTTGATTTTATGAATTCTGACACTTGTCTTGATAAAGCTCACGTAGAGAGACATTTGGAAGTGGTATTGGTGAAAAGATGGCTTAAAATTCAGGAATTTGGGCAGGAAGTTATGTAAATTCAATGTAAATTCATATTTTATTTTTATGTGTACAATTTAATCATTTAAAAATTTAATAGGATATTTCTTACATGAAGTTCACCATTATGTTCATCTTTCTTAGAGGATTAGTGAGATTAAGGGAATAATATTAACTCAAAGCCAAGAAATTAAACTGTGAAAGCCAAAGAGCCAGGCTTTAAGGAGTTGCTGTAATGAAAGTCTATCAAAAAAAAAAAATTGGGATAAGAATTAGAAATCTTCCACATATAACTCAGTTTTTTCGTTTCTTTTTTTTCTTTTTTTTTTAATAGGGAAGAGTCTTTGGTCAAAACGGATATGTTAGACTATCAAAAAACATTGTAGCCTCATACTGCTACTTCCATGACCTTAAGAATATTATTAGTGCCCCATGGGTATGGTAACCAGATATCTTTGATAAGATCAGTTTCTTAAACTAGATTGCCAAGGTAAAGTTTAAAACATGAGGAGAAATTTAAATTTATCACCGAAGAAAGCTAAATCTACCTGTGTAAAAATGTTAATACAAATTAAATTATGTTAAGAATGGTGGCTGGGTGGAGGAAGAAAGGGATAACAGAGAGAACTAATCTACATGGACCAGTTTGGATGTGTTTATCTGCTAAGTAACAGAAAACCCTGACTCAAAATGGCTTACACATGAGGAATATTTATTATCTCACATAACACGAAGTCCAAATGTGAATGCTCCAGATTGTTGATTGATTCAATGGTCAATTCAGTTGCTCAACACAGCAGAAATATAAGTTCTCTGCATCTTTCTGTTCTACCCTCTTGGACCTGTTGACTTAGTTCCCCACATGGTTGCAAGATGGCTGCCACAGCTCCAGGAATGGTCATGAACACAATGAGATTGGGCACAGGGGATGTTTATCCCCAACTATCTTTTTTGTTAGTAAGGAGAGAGAGCCTTTCCCAGATTTCCCACACATCATTGTATCCAGAATTGTACCTCATGCCCATGCCCAAACTGATCCTTGATAATAAGAACAGGAAACCAGGCAGTGTGGAGTGGGCCCCCCCCCCCTCTTCTGAGCACCAGGATGTACAGAGGAGAGGAGACACCCAAACAACGTAAGCATCTTTTTAGCAAAAGGGGAAGAGAGGACTGGATTTTGGTCTCTTCTACTATGAGTAGCATCATTTTTCCATCTCTAATCAAACTTCAATATTTAGTATCAAGGGATTGGGAGGAGCTATCAAATGAATTTACCATATATGGGTCCATGTGTTAATACACCAATGTGCCCAAACAGACTCAGCTTAAAGACATTGAGGGAAAGAAAGTGGTAACTCAGTCAATGAGTACAAGTTCAGCTGTGCTCTGAGGGCTGAAGCACATCAGTGCTGTGACCCACAAAAGAGCAGTTAACCTTCTTCATCTCAAATCTGTTTTAGCTATCTATAGAAGAGAATTTCTATTTTAAGCTGAAGAGACTTCTGCAAAATATCTGGCTGTGGAGTTTATGAAAAGGATTCTGAAAAAAGGATGCATTTTGTGTTATCTTAACAATATGTCTTATCCTGAGGCTTGTTTGAAGTTGGTAAATAGAAACATGTAGTTCCAAAAGAGATTTTGGTTTATACACCTATACGAGACACGTGGAAACTTTAAACACTTTTGAAATGTAAAAATACAATTTATAGCTTATCAAAGTATATGGTAGATAAGAAATGTGACTGATTATTCTAATCCTTTACTTTGAAACTATGTTGCATGGCTTGGTCCATAACTTCCTGCCCTTCCACTTCATATAGCAATAAAACCTTATAAATAATAATTAAAAAAACCCCTCAGAACCCTTTACTTCATGACCCATGTATGTGTAACGGATTATGTAATTCTGGTTAATTGCTTGTCTATCCCCACAGGACTCTAAGCTCTCCTGATGGTTTCTGAATTTTTATATAGGATGTGGCTTTGGGACTGCAATCTCTTTGAAGGGGAAGAACGTATAGAGAGCTTGAAGTTTTGTTTTCCCAGGACTAAAATCATCATGAACAATCAGAAGAATGGTAGTGAGGGTGAGCATGGGGGTGCTGGTTGACATGGTGGGGCCTCAGGCACCCCTCCAGCCACTCCTTGGTTTATGGTGAGCAACTCAGACTATGTCTGTAGTTCACTGTCATCTCCCTAGCACAAAACAATGTGATTCCAAACACTAGTTGAATGACCGAATAAGCAGAATCTAGTCCCATTTGCCAAAAGCAGAAACTAAGTTACTTGTCACATGAAGTAATGGGTGTTGACTTTTTCTTTGTTTTCCTAATTGTAAAGCTTGCAGGAAGTGGAATGGTAGAATTTTTTTTTTTTTAACTCTAATGGTCCAGTTGTGTAGAGATGTGTATTCCCCCTTTCTGAAATAAATCTTCATGTGATTTTTTTGTGAAAGGGTACAAAGGAAATAAAATTTATTAGGTATATACACCAAAATCTCTTTTGGAACTACATGTTTCTATTTACCAACTTCAAACAAGCCTCAGGATAAAACATATTATTAAGATAGCACAAAATGCATCCTTTTTTCTCAGTCCTTTTTATGTCTGAAGATCTCTCTATCTCACCTTACATTTGACAGGATCCTTGAGTGTTGAATTTTAGTCAGTATTCTCTGCTCTCAGAATTTGTGGTCATTGCTTTGCTACCTCCTAGCATTTACTGCAACTGGTATATAAAGTGTTGGTCTTGGAAATTGTCTTCAGTCAAAGGAACTACCCTGGAATTCAAATAAAGATCTCTCAGAGTTGATATAGTCAACAGAGAAAATGGAGTCTGCAAGTTGCTAGTTCAAAATCATAGGATGAGTACAGGCAGTGGGGTTTAGTGGTTTTAAGCATGAACTTTGAAGCCAGACAGTCCTGAGTTTAAGCCATAGCTCCCCTTCCTTCTTATTTGATGCGTTACTGTGGAAAATTACTTAACCTCTTAAGTCTTAGTTTCCTTGTGCATAAAATAAAGGAGATAATAGTGTGTATAACATGATTGTTGTGATGATTCAATCGGAGTGCTCAGAAAACCTTTAGCACATAAAATGCCCTCAGTAAAATATATTTTTCATTATTATTGTTAGAATCAGTCATAATAATAACTTATATAAATGTCTTGATGAGAGTTTATGGGGCAGCCTATTTGTACAAGAAGCACATTTAAAAAAATTATAAAAAAGCGTAAGAACATTGAAGTGAAAATTCAAATAGCATAAATGTGGACAAAACAAAAATGAATAGACTTACTTGCCCTACAGCCTAACTTTACTTCCCAGAGGAAGCCACTGAGAAATGTTTAAAAATTAATTTTTCCTTTCGTCCGGAACCGCCATCTTCCAGTAATTCGCCAAAATGACCAACACAAAGGGAAAGAGGAGGGGCACCTGCTACACGTTCTCTAGGCCTTTTAGAAAACATGGAGTTGGTCCTTTGGCCACATACATGAGAATCTACAAGAAAGGTGATACTGTAGATATCGAGGGAATGGGCACTGTTCAAAAAGGAATGCCCCACAAATGTTACCATGGCAAAACTGAGAGAGTCTGCAGTGTTACCCAGCATGCTGTTGGCATCCTTGTAAACAAACAAGTTAAGGGAAGATTCTTGCCAAGAGAATTAATGTGCGTATCGATCATATTAAGCACTCTAAGAGCCGAGATAGCTTCCTGAAACGGGTGAAGGAAAATTATCAGAAAAAGAAGGAAGCCAAAGAGAAAGGTACTTGGGTTCGGCTGAAGCACCAGCCTGCTCCACCCAGAGAAGCACACTTCATGAGAACCAATGGAAAGGAGCCTGAACTGTTGGAGCCCATTCCCTATGAATTTATGGCATGATGGGTGTAAAGAAAATAAAAGACCTGGACGGTATAAATGTTTCTCTTAATTGAGTAGAAGTGTGTGTTCCCCTCCCCCAAACACATATTTAAAGCACACACACACACAAAATAAAAAAATTAAAAAAATTAATTTTTATGTAAAATGTCTCCCAAACACTCATTAAGGTGGTGTATCAACTTTGAACAGTGTCAGTTGACCCCATGCCATAAAAATTGGTGAATGTAGGTCTGTTTTCACATTTTCTTTCTACCTCCGCCACACTAACTTCATTTGGGTTAATTACATTTTAGTTTTTCTATTGATTACTTTTATAAGTTTAGATTATACACCTAAGCCCTATTTCTTGATCTGATTTAGACAAAATCATGCTCCCTGTGATTGACATGAGGAAAGTAGCACTCCTGTCCTTTCCAATTCCCCTTCCCATATAACCAACTCCCAACTGTCATCACATATATTACTTTTACATTGTCAAGATATATTTATATTCTGTTTGGTAATATATATTTATATCTTACATGTTGGTCTGTAGGTCGATTCTGAAAATGGAAAATAAATAAAGAGTTTTTATAATATTATGATTATATAAATATTTTCTTTGCAAAACCAAATAGTGTGATTGGACTTGTGGAGAAGATATAATCTTAATGTCACAAAACTAGTGTTGTTCATAAAGAATGTTCTAAGCACAGAGCTCAGATGGACTTTTTTTTTTTAACACTGTCAATTTTTCAAGATCATGCCACTGTTTATTTAGACCTCATTCTTTTCCATATTTGTTTCTCCTGACACTTTATTTTTCTTTTTTATGCAAGAAAGCATCATATCTTAAGATTGTCCAGCTGCTTGACCGTAATTTTTCTTTAATATAGATTAACCATATTAGGTGCAAGGATACCATATTAGGTTACAAGGGAAATAAACTTTCTCATTTTTTTACGTCTCAAACTATATCTATCTTACCCTCATATTTGATAGGATTCTTGGGTATTGAATTTCAGATTCAACATTACTTCCTCTGAATTTGAGGCCATTGTTCGGCTGTCTTCTAACATTTAGTGTGACTGATGATAAATCTGATGCCATTCTGTTTCTCATTCCTGTGTATGAAACTTTAGTTGGTTTGTTTCATCCTCAGGAAGGGCTTTTGGAACCTTCTCTTTATCCTTGGGATTATTGAATTTCTCAAGGATTTGTTCATGTTTTCTGCCTGGCTTTCTGCCCATATGAAGACTCATGTCTGTCTTCAGCTCTGGGAGATTTTTTTCAATCATATATTTCATTATTTTATCTCTATTTCTTTTTTCTTTCTGGAACTTTTATGAGATAAATATGTGTTCTTGAGGGTTTATCCTCTATGTATCAACTTTTCTTTCATATTTTCTCTTCTCTTTTGATTGTATGATGTGTGTGATCTTTTTATATTTCTCAGTCATATTTTTAGTTTCCAAGAACAATTTGGTTTCTATTTCCTTTCTTTTTTGCAGGGAGAAGGTTATAATATCATCTCAAATATCTCTGGGAGTACTAAGTAGCTTTCTTTTGTATCAGGTCAGTTGTTTTCTTTGTTTTCTTTGCTCGTCTTGGTCCTTCTCTTTTGGATTCTTGCTGTTCCTCAGATACTGTTAATGCTTGCTTGTCTACTCAGATTCGTCAATAAAGAACAAAGTTCATTGATAAAGGTAGCTGCTGTGGGTTTTCTTTGTGTCATTGTGGTGAGGCACTGATTTTTAAAAGATCTTTTTTGATTGAAAAATTAATGCATACCAAGACTAAAAATTAAAAACAAAAAAGAAGGTATACACCGAAAATCATCAACCTTTCAGAAACCCTCCCAACTGTTAACCACTGTTACTAGTTTCCTTAGTCTCCTTCTATATAGAAAGTATATACAGGAATGTTTATATTTACATATTCTCTATTTTCACAAAAAATGGTAGTAAGCTATACCTGTTGTCCTTCACTTTGCTTTAAAAAAACAATTTATTTTGCAGAGTATTTTGCATGTGGATATATTACTTTTCATGGCTGCAGAGTTTTACATTGAATAGAAGTGCTGGAATTTATTGAACCATTCTCCTATTGATGGAAAGGAAGTTAGATTCCATCTAATCTTTTGTATTACAAATGTTACTGCACCAAATATCCTTGTATAGACTTGTTGGGGCTTATTTGTAAATATTTTTTGTATTTTTTTTGCGGTACACGGGCCTCTCACTGCTGTGGCCTCTCCCGTTGTGGAGCACAGGCTCCGGACGCGCAGGCTCAGCGGCCATGGCTCACGGGCCCAGCCGCTCTGCGGCATGTGGGATCTTCCTGGACCGGGGCACGAACCCGTGTCCCCTGCATCGGCAAGTGGACTCTCAACCACTGCGCCACCAGGGAAGCTCTGTAAATATTTTTAAAGGAGTTATTTCTGGGTTACAGAGTATGTGTATTTGAAGCATGGATTAAAAATTTTTTTGTTTAATTATTTAATTTCTTATATAGGTTATAGGTGTTCAACTGGACAAAAATCCAAAGGTACAAAAGGATATAGTAAAAATTAAATCTCTTTCAACCCTTCCTTGTCTTCCTCTGACACCCTCCTCAATCTCAACCAAGACTTTTATCACATATAGGTGTGTGTGCGTGTGTGTGCGTATGTGTGTTGAGATTATCACATATGGGTATGTGTTTGTGTGTATGTGTGTGTGTTTCCTTCTTAGGTAAATTCCTAGAAGTGGGATAGCTGAGTCAAAGATATGGGAGGCATTTCTTTTTAAAAGTGAGTAAAATTTTTTACTGTGAAAAATATTCATATTTGATTACTTTTAAATGGAGCCATTTGAGTCTTCCCCGCATTTTCCATGAGTCAGGCCCTGGGAGTTCATCCCATGCCTCCTTCACTCACTTCTGCTATTCCCAACCCCACATTCCATCTGGGTGCCAAGGGTTTTTCCAGGGATGCATATTTATCTTCACCAGTATTAGAACAGAGTAGATTCTTGCAGTTTTATATAATCTCTGCTCCTTTCTTTGAGTGTTAGAATCCATGGCAAATGACAATAAAGAAATAGCATTTGGCTCGTTTGGTCTCTCTTCAGCACTGTAGATGGTAAGTGGTGCAACTAGATGTTTGCATGACAACATAAAGAGGCCAGTATTTGATGCTGGGCAGCTTTCTGTGCAGAACAGTGTAATTGCTGAAATGCTGTTTGTCTTCCTACCTTTTCATTACTATCATTTTTGTTCAATTCCAGTGCTTTTTACAAGCTTTCATTTCTCTGTCTGTGGCCAGTCTTGGTTGGGGTTTCTAATGACACTGATCTGCAGAGAGGCATATACCCCTTATTATAGCACTAAAAGAATCAGAACAGTGTCAAGAAAACATAGCTTTTGCTCTGAAATTCTCAAAGGTAAGTAGTTTGTTTTATTAATTTTCATTGTCTGTGAGTTTAGGTGAACATTGTGGAGATTTACATTGGTAAATAAAGCAAGACTGGGTAGTAGAATGTTAATGAGATTTTAAAATCAGGAGATGTGGGATCGGAAACCATCTCTGCCTCCCAGAAATTGTGTGACCTTGGGAAAAATCAAAGTAATATATCTGTGTCTCCGTTTTCTCATCTGTAAATATTCACAGGATTGTTGTGAGGATTAAAGAGATAATGTAAGCAAAGTGCTTTTTCAAGTGCTATCACGTGTTATGTAAAATTATAATCGTAATGTTAAAGCGAGACATGGACAGAACTTATTAAAATCAACAAGATTAGTTTTCATTATAATTTCCAACATTGCACATTATGCTAGAGTGTTAGCTTCAGATACGTTGTTTTCTTAGTTTAATGGAAAATATGGAAGGCCATAGGTTTTTGGGTGGGGCATCTCATGATTCACATACTTCTAGGCTTTAATGAATGTTGCCAGCAGCCTAATAGGACCAGAGCCCAGGTGTAGTGGGAGACAAGGCCAGAAGGACTGGTGATGATGGACTGGGAAGGGCATGGAATGCCGGCCCCAAGGAGAATGGATCTTAGTTGTTGAGTATTGGAAATCTGTGGGGCTGTCACTTTGGGAGGGTGACGTGGAATATAGAAAGATACCAGTAGACAATTAGAGGATGAAAAGTTCTTCAGTGGCAAAAGATCCAGAAACATCCCTGCTTGGAAGTAACTACATAAGGCAGGAGACTGTTTGGCATGGTCCCAGGTGGAGGCATAGGTCTCCCAAAGTTCCTGTAGAGGGCACTGTGCTGCTGACTCTACTTCTGTGGATGACCATTTGGCCAGGAGTGAGAGGTTCACCTTTGCGTTCTTGGCAGGACTTGTAGCCTCCTGGCCACCTGCCTGACTGTGCTGTAGACTCTGGCTTGGGTCTGCCTACTCACCAGGCACAAAACTGTTCCAAATCAAGCTCAGCACATCTCTGAGTCTTCACTCAAGAGACTGGGTGGTGGAGTGACACAGCTCAGCAGACCCAGGCTGTAGGCCTGGCTTAGTTTATTCCTGCAGAGTGCAACAAGGGTTTGTAAGAAGGAGGAAACACAATCGTAGAGTACAATGGATTGGTTAAGGAAGAGGCTGGGAGCAGGGAGAGCACTGAGGACCGTTGCCATAGGCCAGGCATGGAGTAGCCATGTCTTAAGTTGGAAGGTGTAGTGGGAATGGAGAGGCATAGCCGGATGGCAGAAACAGTGTGAGAGAAGAATCAATATTAGATGACCTAGAAGAATGAATATTAGAAGGGAGAAGCTAGAGGGAGGAGTCCAGGACTATGTCAAGATTTCACACTCCAGCGGGTGGGAGCGTGGAAACATCATAATGGGAAATGGGCAGGAGGAGAAGATGCGGGTAGTGGGGAGAAGAGAAGTGGCAATGTCCACCAGGCGGTTGGAAATGCAGAATTTAGGAGGGTATTCAGAATTAGAGCGATAGAGAACAAATTTGGAAGGTGTCCATTTATAAGCCAAAGGAAAAGCCTTGCTGTATTAGAAGGTTCTACAAATTATATTCCCGTGAAACAAACAGTTTACTTTCACAGAAGAGTTTACTCAGATCATACAAGGTCTGATCTGAGAGAGGATGTTCGGCACCCATGCTGGCTCAGCCTTCCTTTAGGCCCGTGGTGCAGGGCACACCTTGGCAGTCAGAAATCATGGTTGAATGCCTATGTGGGGCCACAATGTCTGTCAGACCCCGGAAGCAGCAGTATGCACAAGGTGAGACCCACCAACTTTGAGTAATGACCCACTTACTTAGTCACCATGTATACCAGTGGTGCTCAACTTTGCTGTGCATAAGACTCACCTGTTGAGCTTTTAAAATATCCTGAGGCCAGGCTACAACCCAGATGAAGTACATTCCTCTGCTCCAGGGGATTTTAATACGCATTCAAGGATCAGAAACACAGCCAAATAAATATGCCCTCTGAGTGGGAAGCACTGTTGCTCCTCAAACAATGTCGTCCTGTTGAAAACTGCCCTGTGGGACTTCCCTGGTGGCGCAGTGGTTAAGAATCTGCCTGCCTATGCAGGGGACACGGGTTCAAGCCCTGGTCCAGGAAGATCCCACATGCTGCGGAGCAACTAAGCCCGTGTGCCACAACTACTGAGTCTGCGCGCTAAAGACTATGAGCCGCAACTACTGAGCCTGCATGCCACAACTACTGAAGCCTGTGTGCCTAGAGCCCGTGCTCTGCAACAAGAGAAGCCACCACAATGAGAAGCGCGCGCACCGCAACAAAGAGTAGCCCCCCGCTCGCTGCAACTAGAGAAAGCCCGTGTGCAGCAAAGAAGACCCAACGCAGCCAAAAATAAAAATAATAAATAAATAAGTTTACATTAAAAAAAAAGAGAAAACTGCCCTTGTGGAGTTTGTGGTTCAGGCATTCTGTCCAAGTGAACCTCCCCACGCTATACTACAAGGCAGTATAGAAGGATGTGGGAGGTGAGGCGTAAGAAGAGGGACTGGGGAAGAAGTCAGAGAGGGAAAAGGAGCCAGGAAAACACCACGGCAAAGTCACCAAGAGAGGGAACTTCAGAAGTGTGAGTTGGTCATCAGTATCTGTCACTGGCGTCAAATGCCATGGCAGTTTAGGGATGGTGGAGACCTAGAAGAAGCCAGAGTGTTGCACTGAGTTTCAGCATATGGTGTTTGGAAACCAGACTGTGAAACAAGTAAGGAGTAGGCCCCTGCGGACATGGAGGAGTGTAGACAGAGGCAACAAAGTGGTGGTGCACGTGCCTCACAAGTGTACTTTGGTTGGCCTTCATGCTGTTGTCCTCCATAGCATTCAGAGACTTAAAAAAATAGTTTTCAACATTTATAAATTGGAAGGTTTCATATGAAACATAATTTTTGATTTCTGTTGAAAAACTGGGAGACCTGACCCTGCGGGTTCACTTCGTCTTGGCAACAATCGCTTGTCCACCTTAGAAATACCACGCTCTCCCGTTCACCACATGGTCCTGTCCCCGATGCTTATCCTTTCCACCCAGCTCATTTCTCTCATTTGCATGACCTCCCTGGCCTCTGTAGGGAAGTGAATTTGAGACTTGTAGGAATGCAGGTGTCTGTTAGGTGGTTTGAAAGGGAGAGGAGGAGCCCAGAGCACCATTGTAGGTGTTAAAGAGAAAACCAAAAGCCCCAAATGGTATCCCTTGTGCTAAAGCCCATACCAAACCTAGATTTAGCACCTGACCTACCGGCAGTTTCAACTTCCACAGGAAAGAAATCAATCAGCCAGTCTGGAATATTCTGGTCAGCACCAACGAGGTAATCTGTCACATGGGCCCTCTCCATTTCCCACACCTGCCCCCCAGAGGAAGAAGAGATCATCTACATGATAGACCTTCACTTTTCCCCAAAAAGAAGGTGACCTGGCCTGAAACAATCCTTTCTTTTCTTTCGCTAATAGCCTCCTTGCCCAACCACCCTGCCTATAAAAACCTGCCTTCGTACAGCCTTTCAGAGTGCTCTTCTGTTTACAAGATGGAATGCTTCCCAATTTATGAATGGTTGAATAAAGCCAATTAGATCTTCAAATTTACTTTGTTGACTGTTTAGGTGAGGGGGAGAAGTCTGTGTTGAGGCTGTCATCGGGGCGGGCAGCAGGGAATCGGAACAGGTAGAGGGGAAGGTGGAATAAGGGAAGAGCTTCTTGGTGTTAGTCTGGAATAGTAAGAACACAGAAATGGGGGGGAAGAAGAGGATGTGTGAAGATAGAGAATTTGGGGAGGAGAGGAGAGAAGAGGAGAGCCTGTTAGTCTCAGTATCATAAGCTCATCACCGTGAGTTAGGTGGAGGACACAGCATTGGCTCGAAGCAATATGGAGAAGATTTGGAGGAATCATAATAGGAATAATGAGAAGAAACTTAAACTCAGGGTGGGGAGTGGGAAACTGGCCCCGAAAAGTACTCTCAGTACGTAAGGATTTCTGATGACTGACTTAGAAACAGCTTTTCCTTATTGATCTGGAGACAACCGTTTTAAAATAGAAAATTATATTTTGTAGCTTTTGGAGTCATGTTATTTTAAAACTCATCTTTTTGTAATTTATAATTTCAAGGGCAGTAAGGGATAAGTTCCATAGAACCATTAGCATAATAAAGCTTATTTACATTTTATGGTAACTCGATTGTACGTTGCAAAGTTTTCCATTCTGTTACTTTTCCAGTGGTAGCGTCATTTTTATTAAATCATGTAAAGGAATGGTTTAAAAGCACTTCTGCCAAAATATTCAAATGTGTGGTTCAACGACAATATTTCTGTTTGACTGAACCCTTTCAGATAACATAAAAGCAATTTGTTTTTATTGAATGGAACAAATGTTTGTTTCTTAGGGAAATTTTTTTTTTTGTTATTTAGGTCTGCTTATTTTTAGAGATGGAAGGGATTATATAAGCCGAAATAGTGTTGCATCAAAATTATCCTTCATCAATTTGTTTTACAGCACTTATTTTATTTTATTTTTTTTGCGGTACGCGGGCCTCTCCCGTTGCGGAGCACAGGCTCCGGACGCGCAAGCTCAGCGGCCATGGCTCACGGGCCCAGCCGCTCCGCGGCATGTGGGATCCTCCCGGACTGGGGCACGAACCCGCGTCCCCTGCATCGGCAGGTGGACTCTCAACCACTGCGCCACCAGGGAAGCCCAGCACTTATTTTTAATTGATGCTGGCAGCTCCTAGGTTACTCATGGGTAAATTTGTTTTGCTGATTTAAGTATTTGGAGATTGTTGCATGGAGTCTGGAGAGCATTACAAATCCTGAGCTTGTATTTGAGGAGGTCATGGCTTATAGAAAAACAGGAGGGTAAAAATTCATAGTGTTTTACTGAAGACTTTATAAGTTAGGCAGAAAATCAATTTTCATATTAAGAGTTTACATATCTATCTTTTTTGTACTCAGAATTGTGTTACATAACTTTTTGCACCATTTAATTTTCTTCACAAGGAGGGAAAAATTTCTGTGTTTTACAAGGCAGTCTCTTAAGTAGTTAACTAAATTATGTAACTTGAGAGATGTTGGGTGTCGGGATTTGAAGGGGCCAGTCAGTTCATTCCATCTCCCATCTGAGTTTTGAACCAACTGGGAAACAGACCCGGGAAATGGACTCCGAGACTAGAACACAGAAGTAGACGTAGGAATTTTATTATGAATAAAACTGGAGAATGTAGCTTAGATGTGGGGCCAGAATGGGCTTGCTATTCCCCTCCCTTCCAAGTACAGCCACTGAGACCTTTGTGGTGGATGGGTTGGGCCTACAGTGCGATAGTTCTCTGCCATCTTCTTGAAAGACTATGGCCCAACTAACACTGAGTGAGAGGCCACTCACGTATAGCAGCCTTGAGCCCACTGATCCACCCAATGGTGAAGGGTGGACAAAGGCCATCAGACTCTCAGCATGAAGCACAGAAAAATTGCTCCTTCTACTAGAAGCCAGTGAGTAGGGTCCAGATAGCTACAGTTTCTACAGGTAGAGCTACAGTTTCTATAGCTAGAGCAGAAGTTCTTATTTTGTGAGTCAGCAAGAATGTGAGGACATGAAAGGAAGGTTCTACTCATACTCGGAAACTCCGTTCAAAATACCTCCAACTAAGTGCCACACTGCACAGAGTTTTACAGTTAGGGATTATTTCTCTGGGCTATTTCTTCTTTTATTCCTGTGATTTATTTAAAATGAATTTGATAGAGAAGGACAGTCATATTTTAAGTCATGAGAAGAACCATACTCTGTGTCAGGTAGCTTTTAACATGTTGGGAGAGGGTGACGTAGCATGAGACAAGGAATTGTTTATGCTTTTTCCCTCTTCCTTCCTCCTGTTCTTCTCTACTTCCTTTTCTGGCTGCCACTGATAAGGCAGGTAGCAAATCCACCACCCTCTGTGCCTTTTGCCCAAGCCCAAAGCTCATTTCTGTGCTTGAGTAACTGGGCCATGGCATAGTGAGGCTTTTACTCTTGCCTGATTAAATAGTTGCCCATAAAAAAAAAAAAGGCAAAGATGCTTTTTTCACTTGTGAAAAAAAATGTCACTTTATAAATTTTGCCCAAATTTTAGTTGACAAAACATGATCTGGTGGCTACACCAAGTACTCACAAATGACGCTCAGCTGAGCTCAGACTTATGTTGTCTCCTACCTGGTCTCTTGGCTTCCAGATTAGCCTCCACCGATTCCTCTTCCACAGTTCACCAGGAAAAGCTACCACATTATATGGAAAAGCAAGAGAAGGCTAATTACAAAGTTCATAGTGTATACTTTGGGGTGAGTAAGTTGGAGTGGTCAGGGGTGGAGTTGGGAGGGTTCTTACGATACCATCAAAAGCACTGGCAGAAATTTTAAAATTGCGTGTTAAGTACAAGCATATGCATTTTTATTGGTATTTTTCTACTTTTCACCAATATCATTTATACCTTTTATAAATATTTCATCATTTGAAATTATAAAACTAATTTAAGAAAGAATCCAGATCACTTTTCTTCTTGGCTCTCTGAGGCCTCTGTTCATCAGCTTGTAGGAGTATGAATTTAGGAACTTCATATATGCTTAGCACACAAGGCTGTGTTAGTCAATACTATGACAGAAATCCAATTCAAATTATTTAAGCTCCCCCCACCCCCATCCAAAAGAAAAAGAATTTGTTGACTTACATAACAAAGAAGGATATTTGTGCCCTTAACTTTGTTGTTTTTTTTTTTGTTTGTTTGTTTTAACATCTTTATTGGGGTATAATTGCTTTACAATGGTGTGTTAGTTTCTGCTTTATAACAAAGTGAATCAGTTATACATATACATATGTTCCCATATCTCTTCCCTCTTGCCTCTCCCTCCCTCCCACCCTCCCTATCCCACCCCTCCAGGCGGTCACAATGTGCCCTTAACTTTGGGTCTGGCCACATCCAAACAATAGTGGGTTCTCTCTTTTCTCTTTCTCTCTCAGCTCTGTTTGTCTGCATTCTGGCTTCAGTTTGTCTTAGTACAGATGGCTTCATCCACCTGGCCAGGGAAGATGAAGCTCACACTGTTCTTCTAACTTGGAATCTTGGAAGAAATAAGCATCTTTCCTGGTAGCCAGGGGTGGCTATGTAATTTGTGGGGCCTCTTGTTCGAAAACCAGGAAAAAGTATCATTAAAGTTACTAAAATATAGAAGTGTTCCCTTTCTTCTACATTCTCTCTCAACTTGTCATGGTGGTTTTTTTTTTTTTTTTTGTCATGGTGTTTTTAAAAAGATTTCTTATTTAATGTATTTCCAAGTAAAGAAAAACTAAAAATTATGTATATAATTCTTACCATTCATATTATGCAATGCCAGTTTTCAATGCATTTAACTCAAAATGGAAGCTCCAAAAGTGCATAATTTTATTTCGTACATGCATATGTGTTTTGTTTTTACTAGATCAGTGGAAATGTTGTACAAAATGAACTCAACTGTTTTCATTTCACTTCTTGATACGGTTACATTCTACCAATCTCTTCAGCTTACTGATGAGTAAGGAAGAACTGAAAGGAAAAAGAACCACAGGTTCCTCTCCTTCTATATCATCATTTTCAGTGAGTTTGTCTCATAGAGGGAAGTAACGCATGTAAGAAAGGATATGATGAAGTTCTTTGGTCTTGTTTCGTAAAATGCTGTTAATTTCCTTCTGTACTGGAAGTAAGCTCTGGTTCATATGGAAAGCATGGTCCCTTGGGGTTGTCATTTATTCTGTTTTAAATATACTTACCTTGTACTCACTTTGAATCTCACAGAATTGCCACACATAGTAAGTCCACTGGAGTGCTGTGCTGACAGGCTTCATAAATGCTATACTGAAAATGGAGCGAGTATTTCTTCTGCTCATGTGCACGTCCATTGTGCCATTGGACTTCTCTTACAAAACACAAGTTCAAAGATAAAATTATTAAGAATTTCAAAATGGCAACAACAGAACATTAAACCAAGTGCAGGCCTGTGCTGGGCACAGGGCTGTTGTGACTGACAGGTCACACACCTGAAGCTGGATCTGCTGACAGCCCTGACGAGGATTCTGATTGGCCCAAACTGGGTTAGGTATGGATCCCTGAGCCTATCCCTTGGTCTAGTGTACGGAGCACTCCGATTTGCCAAGCCTGGCTCACTTGTCCACAGCTGGGGCCAAAAGCAAGGTGTTGTCAGCCTCCCTGGCTAGGAGTAGTAGGGAAGCTCTTCCTCAAAAGACCAACAGTAGGCAGACAACAGATGTTTACAGTGTGGGGCTTTACATCTGTCTGCTTCACTTTCATCTCCTGCCTGTGTTTTAATCCTCAAACACCCCACACTGTTGTCTAAGAAACCTTTTTGTCTTTCCTAAGATATCCCAGGTTCTAGTGTGACTGTGCTTTTGTATACGCTATTCCTTCTTCTGAGAACATATTTCCTACCCTGAGAAAACCATAAGTCCAAAAGAGACATGTGCCACAGTGTTCATTGCAGCACTGTTTACAATAGCCAGGACATGGAAGCAACCTAAGTGTCCATCGACAGATGAATGGATAAAGAAGATGTGGTACCTATATACAATGGAATATTACTCAGCCATAAAAAGAAACGAAATTGAGTTATTTGTAGTGAGGTGGATGGACCTAGAGTCTGTCATACAGAGTGAAGTAACTCAGAAAGAAAAAAAAATACTGTATGCTAACACATATATATGGAATCTAAAAAAAAATGGTACTGATGAACCTAGTGACAGGGCAGGAATAAAGATGCAGACACAGACAATGTACTTGAGGACACGGGGGGTGGGGAAGGGGAAGCTGGGGCAGTGTAAGAGTAGCATTGACATATGTACACCACCAAATGTAGAATAGGGAAGCAGCTGCATAGCACAGGGAGATCAGTTTGGTGCTCTGCGACGACCTAGAGGGGTGGGATAGGGAGGGTGGGAGGGGATATGGGGACATGTGTATGCATATGGCTGATTCACTTTGTTGTGTAACAGAAACTAACACAGCATTGCGAAGCAATTATACTCCAATAAAGATGTATATATTTAAAGAAAAGAACATATTTCCTCTTCTCCTGGAAAACTTTTACTAATTCCTTAACACTCAGTTCAAATTCACTCTCTGTATGGTCTGCTCTGACTTCCTTAGGCAGAATAGTTGCTCACACCTTAAACATTTACAGTTCTTTTATTTGTTTTTGAGCCACAGCACTATTGCTTCTGTTCCAAAGTGTTTGTTTTCTTGCCTACTTCCCCTTGTGAGCAGGGACTGTCTTATCCTTTTTTTCAGTTCTCGGTGTAAAGCAAATGCCTGTTACATAGTAGGTCTTGGATAAGTGTCGGATGAATAAGACACAGTGAAAAGCTGGTGTCATAAAATAGTGTTTTCAAGCTGCCTTCTCTAATATTAAACTTGTACCCCCAAAGGATGCTTTCATAAATGAATTCTGTGTTTGCGATATCATTGGGGGCATAAGAGAATTTTCAGTTTCTTTTTTCTCAAGCACTGGGCTGTTTTATGAGTAAATGGAAGCATCTCTTGGTTAAAACTCTCAGAAGAGACCAATGAAATGCCAAACTCAGAGAAGTAACATTTTGGATTCAGTTGAATTTCCAAGGGTCGATTTCCTAAGATCAAGCGTGCTGTCTGAGAGTCAGTCCTTGACTACTGTCATCACACAGGCAGTGGACACCGTTTTCCTCCTTGCCCACTGGGCAGATCAACCTGGGCTCTGGGAACTCAAGAGCTACACATGTCGTGAATATGAGACTGGTCATGTATCCCCTTTTATCATGATATTCGTTCTCACATAATTAGGCTCTACTGTAGCAGAGCTGGCTACAGGTGCAGGAAACCAAATGATATGACCCTGTTCTCACCTAGAGATCCCCTTTTCAGCTCCACATATTTAGAAGCTCCATTCCAGCACATGTCAAGATGAAAGAGCTGCTGCTCAAAATTCTGCCTTTGAAAAATTTGCTCCGGGGAAGGAGCAGCCATTGGAACAATGTAGGCAATTTCCTCATGTTAGAAACAAGGGTAAGCTGAGAGTGTGGAAAGCCCTCTGGGGCTTAATGTATGTAATTCTTGGGTTCCAATAAGAAGGATAAAATATGGAACTAAAATATACAAGATGAAATTGGCAACAATCAAAATTACATCAAAATAAATTAAAAAATCAATCAAGGGGCTTCCCTGGTGGCACAGTGGTTAGGAATCTGCCTGCCAATGCAGGGGACATGGGTTCGAGCCCTGGTCCAGGAAGATCCCACATGCCACGGAGCAACTAAGCCCGTGCACCACAACTACTGAGCCTGTGCTCTACAGCCGGCGAGCCACAACTACTGAGCCCGTGTGCCACAACTACTGAGCCTGCATGCCACAGCTACTGAAGCCCGTGTGCCTAGAGTCCATGCTCCACAACAAGAGAAGCCACTGCAATGAGAAGCCCGTGCACCGCAATGAAGAGTAGCCCCTGCTCGCCACAACCAGAGAAAGCCCTCGTGCAGCAATGAAGACCCAACAGCCAAAAATTAAAAAAAAAAAAATCAATTATTCATAAGATAATGGTATGAATGTGTGAATTAGTCTAAAGAGTAAAAAATAATAAAAAGAAACATTATGATTAGAATTCTGAGAGGAAACCTTCATTGTCACAATATCTCTGTTCTCTTAGCAAAATCTTGATCCATTTCTGTCCACTATACTTTAGGTTTAATCTTTCAATCTTGACTGTTATCCAAGGAATTGAAACATATACAAATCATTTTATGCAGTTCTACTTAAAATATTGTTTTCTCTGGATAAATCACCCTACTAGCTGTTATTTTCCATTTTCCATTTTATTAAAGTTTTGAACTTGTTTTCTGTTGCTCCATAATGTTGAAAACAAGC
Organism: Lagenorhynchus albirostris; assembly: GCF_949774975.1. Classification (NCBI taxonomy): domain Eukaryota; kingdom Metazoa; phylum Chordata; class Mammalia; order Artiodactyla; family Delphinidae; genus Lagenorhynchus; species Lagenorhynchus albirostris. The sequence goes on from NC_083106.1 coordinate 53,507,218, forward strand.
TGATAAAAGAAACCCTTAAATATAGACTGAAATGGAGTTTATACTTGAGAGATTGCTGGAATTTTAAAAACATATAAAAATTGTGCAAGTCCTATGCTTTCATATTTCTAGTCCTGAATACTTTTTGTCAGTTTATTGATTCATAAAATGTTCACTATCTATCATACCTATAAGAAAACTGTAAACTATGATTAATGCACCTTGTAAACGTTATATTTGATTGGTCAGGATGCTGTATCATCATAGAAAAATTAATCACTTAAATCAATATTGAATTGAGAAATATGGTTAGGATATTTCAAAACACCCTGTCTCTAATCATTATTTCATGATTTTTCTAATCCTGAAAGAAGATGAATGTCGTATGAGCTAATGACATCTGATTCAGGACGTCTTGTAACTAACAGCCCCCAAAGAGAGAGAAAGTCCACTAACAGAGGTTGTTATAAAGGGTAAAGGAAACAATATGACACAGAAAATTAGACATGCCAGAAAAAATAGGCTGTAAATCGAGAGTAATGAATGTAAAGTAATTAATGTGAAGTTTTGCTCTTGCATGGCAGCAAGAATCTATCACCTCCCACACCCTTCTTGGATGAAAAAACCTAATTGGCCTTGGAGACAACATCTGCTAAATGTAGTGTCAGAATAACAGGTGGCTAGAAATGTGTTAAAAAGCACATTAATTGAATTGATACCCATGCATTTTCAAAATTTTAAAACTTCCTATTAAATGATCACATACATTTGAAGAAACGTGTGGCTGTTTTTTTTTAATTTTATTTTTTTATACAGCAGGTTCTTATTAGTTATCCATTTTATACATATTAGTGTATATATGTCAATCCCAGTCTCCCAATTCATCACACCACCACCCTCCCCCACCCCTTTCCCCCCTTGGTGTCCCTACATTTGTTCTCTACATCTGTGTCTCAATTTCTGCCCTGCAAACCAGTTCATCTGTACCATTTTTCTAGGTTCCACATATGTGCGTTAATATACGATATTTGTTTTTCTCTTTCTGGCTTACTTCACTCTATATGACAGTCTCTAAATTCATCCACATCTCTACAAGTGACCCAATTTCGTTCCTTTTTATGGCTGAGTAATATTCCATTGAATATATGTACCACATCTTCTTTATCCATTCATCTGTCAATGGGCATTTAGGTTGCTTCCATGACCTGGCTATTGTAAATAGTGCTGCAATGAACATTGGGATGCATGTGTCTTTTTGAATTATGGTTTTCTCTGGGTATATGCCCAGTAATGGGATTGCTGGGTCGTATGGTAATTCTATTTTTAGTTTTTTAAGGAACCTCCATACTGTTCTCCATAGCGGCTATATCAATTTACATTCCCACCAACAGTGCAAGAGGGTTCCCTTTTCTCCACACCCTCTCCAGCATTTGTTGTTTTGAGATTTTCTGATGATGCCCATTCTAACTGGTGTAAGGTGATACCTCATTGTAAATTTGATTATCATTTCTCTAATAATTAGTGATGTTGAGCAGCTTTTCATGTGCTTCTTGGCCACCTCTATGTCTTCTTTGGAGAAATGTCTGTTTAGGTCTTATGTCCATTTTTGGATTGGGTTGTTTCTTTTTTTACTATTGAGCTGCATGAGCTGTTTATATATTTTGGAAATTAATCCTTTGTCCGTTGATTTGTTTGCAAATATTTTCTCCCATTCTGAGGGGTGTCTTTTCGTCTTGTTTATGGTTTCCTTTGCTGTACAAAAGCTTTTAAGTTACATTAGGTCCCATTTGTTTATTTTTGTTTTTATTTCCATTACTCTAGGAGGTGGATCAAAGAGCTTGCCGTGATTTATGTCAAAGAGTGTTCTGCCTATGTTTTCCTCTAAGAGTTTTATAGTGTCCGGTCTTACATTTAGGTCTCTAATCCATTTTGAGTTTATTTTTGTGTATGGTGTTAGGGAGTGTTCTAATTTCTTTCTTTTACATGTAGCTAGCTGTCCAGTTTTCCCAGCACCACTTATTGAAGAGACTGTCTTTTCTCCATTGTATATCCTTACCTCCTTTGTCATAGATTAGTTGACCATAGGCATGTGGGTTTATCTCTGGGCTTTCTCTCCTGTTCCATTGATCTATATTTCTGTTTTTGTGCCAGTACCATATTGTCTTGATTACTGTAGCTTTGTAATATAGTCTGAAGTCAGGGAGTCTCTTCCTCCAGCTCCATTTTCTTCCCTCAAGACTGCTTTGGTTATTTGGGGTCTTTTGTGTCTCCATGAAAATTTTAAGATTGTTTGTTCTAGTTCTGTAAAAAAATGCCATTGGTTATTTGATACAGATTGCATTGAATCTGTAGATTGCTTTGGGTAGTACAGTCATTTTCATGATATTGATTCTTCTAATCCAAGAACATGGTATATCTCTCCATCTGTTGGTATCATCTTTAAGTTCTTTCATCAGTATCTTATAGTTTTCTGCATACAGGTCTTTTGTCTCCCTAGGTAGGTTGATTCCTAGTTATTTTATTCTTTTTGTTGCAATGGGAAATGGGAGTATTTCCTTAATTTCTCTTTCAGATTTTTTCATCATTAGTGTATAGGAATGCAAGATTTCTGTGCATTAATTTTGTATCCTGCAACTTTACCACATTCATAGATTAGCTCTAGTAGTTTTCTGGTGGCATCTTTAGGATTCTCTATGTATAGTATCATGTCACCTGCAAAGAGTGACAGTTTTACTTCTTTTCCAATTTGTATTCCTTTTATTTCTTTTTCTTCTCTGATTGCTGTGGCTAGGACTTCCAAGACTATGTTGAATAATAGTGGTGAGAGTGGACATTCTTGTCTTGTTTCTGATCTTAGAGGAAATGCTTTCAGTTTTTCACCATTGAGAATGATATTTGCTGTAGATTTGTCATATATGGCCTTTATTATGTTGAGGCAGGTTCGTTCTGTGCCCACTTACTGGAGAGTGCTTATCATAAATTGGTGTTGAATTTTGTCAAACGCTTTTTCTGCATCTATAGGTATGATCATATGGTTTTTATTCTTCAATTTGTTAATGTGGTGTATCACATTGATTGATTTGCATATGTTGAAGAATCCTTGCACCCCTGTGATAAATCCCTTTTGATCATGGTGTATGATCCTTTTAATGTGTTGTTGGATTCTGTTTGCTAGTGTTTTGTTGAGGAATTTTGCATCTATATTCATCAGTGATATTGGTTGTTGAGGAATTTTGCATCTATATTCATCAGTGATATTGGTCTATAATATCACAGCTCGGTGCATTGTGACCACCTAGAGGGGTGGGATAGGGAGGGTGGGAGGGAGACGCAAGAGGGAGGGGATATGGTAATATATGTATACATATAGCTGATTCACTTTGTTATACAGCAGAAACTAACACAACATTTTAAAGTAATTATCAGTTATACTCCAATAAAGATGTTAGAAAAAAAAGACACATGCACCCCAATATTCATTGCAGCACTATTTACAATAGCCAGGTCACGGAAGCAACCTAAATGTCCACTGATGGAGGAATGGATAAAGAAGAAGTGGTACATATACACAGTGGAATACTACTCAGCAATAAAAACGAAATTTGGTTGTTTGTAGAGACGTGGATGGACCTAGAGAGTGTTGTACAGAGTGAAGTAAGTCAGAAAGAGAAAAACAAATATCGTATATTAACGCATATATGTGGAATCTAGAAAAATGGTACAGATGAACCTGTTTGCAAGGCAGAAATAGAGCCACAGACGTAGAGAACAAATGTATGGACACCAAGGGGGAAAGGGGGCGGGTGGGATGAATTGGGAGATTGGGATTGACATATGTACACTAATATGTATAAAATAGATAACTAACGAGAACCTGCTGTATAGCACAGGGCACTCTACTTAGTGCTCTGTGGTGACCCAAATGGGAAGAAAAATCCAAAAAAGAGGGGATATATGTATACATATGACTGATTCACTTCACTGTACAGTAGAAACTAACACAACATTGTAAAACAACTGTACCCCAATTAAAAAAAGACGGTTCTGTGCTCTACTGATTTTTCAGAAACACCTGGTTAAACATGTTTCTTCAGCATTCTTAGAGCCTGTGATATGACTAAACTGTATCGTGACTCTCTGCGAGAAGGATATAGTATTTAGCATTGACCTTAATTTTTTGACCATGAAACCCTGGACAGCAGAAACCTTGACCATAGGATGGAGAAATGTGTTGCCCAAAGTCAGTTTCCCTGTTTGTAACTGTCATTGTATACCTCAGGGAGGGTTACACCCTGAACTGTGAGTGAAGAAAGTGACACCTGACTAGTATGTAAGTCCTGGGACCCCTACCCAGGAGTCCAAATTGTTTTCCCTACCACACAGAATGGGTTTTGGAAAGAATGGGTGACCAAGACAGGTATCTTGAGCAGCACAAAGTCAGGCATGCAAGTCGCTGGGTGAGAAACATGGGGACCCTTCCTCCATGTCACATTTTGAGCTGTTCTTCAGCTTCATAGAATTCATTCTGTATATCTGTGTTCACTATTTTGCTTTTTTTACATTAACCTATCAATTAATAATTAACACATTAGTAAATGGATGGTGAGGCAAAGCAGGGCCTGATCCTAATGGAGAAACTGAAGGCCAGTTCCTTTGGTCTGAGGAGGCTTAAGAGCTGCCCCTAGAACAGTCTTTCATTCAGTTTGTGGAACTTTCATGTGCCCTATACTCAGAGCTTTCTCATCCAATGCGTCACCCAGATACACTTTGAACTGCCTTTAGTTCACTGCTACCCATTTTTTAAAAAAAAATAAAATAATTTATTTATTTATTTTTGGCTGCGTTGGGTCTTCATTGCTGCGTGCAGGCTTTCTCTAGTTGTGGCGAGCGGGGGCTACTCTTTTTCTTTAAAAAATTTATTTATTTTTGCTGTGTTGGGTCTTTGTTTCTGTGTGAGGGCTTTCTCTAGTTGTGGCAAGCAGGGGCCACTCTTCATCGCGGTGCGCGGGCCTCTCACTATCGCGGCCTCTCTTGTTGCGGAGCACAGGCTCCAGACGCGCAGGCTCAGTAGTTGTGGCTCACGGGCCTAGTTGCTCCGCAGCATGTGGGATCCTCCCAGACCAGGGCTCGAACCCGTGTCCCCTGCATTAGCAGGCAGATTCTCAACCACTGCGCCACCAGGGAAGCTCCAGGGGGGCTACTCTTCGTTGCGGTGCGCGAGCTTCTCATTGCAGTGGCTTCTCTTGTTGTGGAGCTTGGGCTCTAGGCACGTGGGCTTCAGTAGTTGTGGCACGCGAGCTTAATTGCTCCGCAGCATGTGGGATCTTTGTAGACCAGGGCTTGAACCCGTGTCCACTGCATTGGCAGGCAGATTCTTAACCACTGCGCCACCAGGGAAGCCCCTGCTACCTATTTTTATACCCTTTACTAAGATCTTAAATGTTTTATGATGTTCCTCCAATATTATTTCTACCCCTGGTGACGATACTTGTGGCAGTGACTTGTGTCGTTGGGTTATCTCTTAGTGCACCTCCTCTTCGACCCTCTGCAGTGGCCTACGAAGTGCGCCTCAGATGCAGTGAGTCAGGGGAGAGTTATCGGCAGAGAATTTAAAAACAATAATAAAACCAGATAGGTCTGCTTTCCATTGTTATCATGCTCCAGTGATTTTAAACAATACAGTGTAATAAAAATACTCCTATCTGCAGAGGCAGGTGCCACCCCTAACTAATGCTCTATATTAAAAACTTGTGTTGGAAAAACTAAGCATACTTTAGTTTTACATGTTATGCTTTCCCCTCCTAATCTGTCTTAAGGACAATTTAATCCCTCTTAGTTGGTAAAATGGAATTATTTAAAATCAGGAATCTTATCCACAAACATTTAAAACCAGTTTCTCATTAAGTTGCTTCTTCTTGATTACTGAAAGAAAAAATGCCTATGTAAGAAAAAGCGCTAGGCTTAAAGTACATTAAATCCTAGGTTTTATTTGTTTTAAGAGAGGAAGCATCATATTGTAGACTTTACTCTTGATGTAGAGCCCTTGCTTGTAGTGGTGGCTCTGAAACTGACACAGAGTCAACTCTCCAGGCCACAGTTTCCCTCTTTTAAAGTCAGGTTGATGCTCCTAAAAGTCATGAATGAAGAAACTAGGAAGATAACTCAACAACATGGTCATTTCAACTAAGTATGCCAAATTAAAATGGTTTTTAAAAATCTGGATTAAAGGATTAATAATTGATTATATAGCCATCACAGCCTTGCTCATTTTTAGAAAAATGAATATGTAAGGTTTACCAACTCTCAAATACTAAACTCTGGGCATTTAAAGATATTCTCTCAAACTTCTAGAACTCTTAAAATGGGAAGGGAAGAAATTCCTTTAAGACCCAGAAATTCTGTTGCAGACAATAGGAGGTGAAAAAATAATCCAGAAAGGCATAATGTGTGCAGATGACAGATGCTTTATAATCAGACTGAAATTACCCCACTATGAGGATTTTGATACTCCTCCTGCCTCGTTGCCTTGCCTCATTGTTTTCTTTAAAGTTTCTTCCAGGTCACCTCCCTATCTTGGAACCCTCCAGAGTATACAAAAGCATTCAGTATCCATGGTGGACATAATTTAATTTTTTCGGTCTTTACCTGGGAAATGGGTATTTTAGACATGGTTCCCAAATATCTGTGAATGTCGGCTGCTTTTTCCAGTGATCGAAAAGACTGGTTTTTCTTCATTTATGCATTTATTTAAAGAAATGATTGCTTGCGTAGTCTGTGCTAACACCATTGTAGGGGCTGAGATGAAGCAGGGAGTGAGTTCTCTGCCTTCAGGGAACTTGCCTTCTCCTCATGGGATGGGGGGTAGGAGAAAACAGATGGAGTCAAGATGTGCAGATGTAGTTGTTTGATTCATGTAGAGTCCTTGCATAATAATCCTTTTATTCTAAACATGGAGCCCAGCAATGTGAGAGTAATGTATTTTGGGGGGTCAGAAGTTCCTACAAATATTTCCAGATGTCAGGTAGACCTTATAGTTTTGACTTAGACTGAGCAGTCTGCCTGTCTTTCAGGGAGGCTAAACTCTCCCTAGGCCTGGCCCTGGTCACGTTTCCTAAGCCAGTGAAGTCAGAGACTTTCATTTCATCTTCTATAACTTCCACATCTGGCTGTGCCTCAGAATCACATAGAAAATCACTTAAGGTCCGAGTTGAAAAAAAAATCCATTCTCTTAGGTACAGTTTCTATTTCTAGGAATGAGGGTGTCTGGGACCTGGGATCTGTATTATTCCTAAAGTGCCCCAGGAGATACTAATTAAGCCAGCTGGCATCATTTTTCAAACCAGATTTCAGAAACTGCTACCAGATTAGTCTTTCTAATGCGGGGACTTCTTCAACCTTTTCTTCTGAACACTCAGGACTTCACAGTGTAAAGTATAAGGTAATTGAGGAGTCAGTCAAACCCATCTACTTTCTCCTTGATGCCATCAGCACTCCTGCTTCCACTTCTTCTCTGTGCCTTTCCTCACAGCCTCAAGGTCCAATTCCCTCTTCTCCAGGTGTCCATTCTTTCAAAGCCCGGCTCAAGTCCCACGTCTGACATGGCAATGTCCCCACTCTGCCGACCTCAGTGGCCTCCGTTTTAGACTCTCTTAGATTTATCGTTTGGGTCACTCATTTGTCAACTCTTGGAAAGGTTTCTAAGTGACTGGGACACCTGGTATGTCATTTATAGTATTCATTAATGATAAACAAGTGAAGAACATTCACCAACGCTCTTTAGAAACTAGTGCTGCTACTTTGTACTTCAGAAGGCATTTTGTATAATAAATTCAGTGAAGGCGTGAGCCTGTCTTTATCACTAAAACCATGCTCAGTGCCTGGCATGAAGAAGTCTATAATTATTCGTTGAACAAAGTTAGGAAAAAGCCTATATTATTGTCTCAAATCCTTTGGTGTAGCTTTTTGTTAACTGTGTGGTGCCTGCTGTAATGAGGGTTTGAAGCTTTGCTGTTCACTCCTGTGTTCTCATTATTTCCTTTTTGGCACACGGCGGGAGTTTAAGCAGCCCACTTGACACCATGCCTGGTTCCTGTCCCAGAATGAAGCTGTTTACCATGACTTCAGAAGGCAAGTAGAGTAACCTGAATTACCCTGTTATTAAAGTAATGTGTAAACCTAGAGGCTACTCCACGGTGAACATTCTGTCGGCTCAGAAACTCTCTCTGCTCCATGAAAGTGATCTTGTTGGCTCTCTGGGCTTGTTTATTGTTGTGGGGTTTAGGGCAACTCTGACCCTAGTTCACCAGAGAAATTTCTATGTTACATTCTTTCTAAGCGCACTAACTTCAATCTTTCTGATTTTACTTCTGTTCATGCTTCATAATATACTTCATCTTCGTTGCATATTATCTTTCTGATAGCTATCAGAAATAGCCCTTGTTATGTCTGGAAGTAGACCTTCCATCAATTCTCATAGTAAATCTTCAAGAAAAAAACAACAACAATTGATAAAGCAGTAGCCTTTACACATCTGGATTTAGAAAGCATCTTTTGCTGTCAGCTCTGCAGTTGTAAATAATCTTTGGTAACACAAATACTTTGTGTGAACGGCAGGCAAACTTTGCTTATTTTGGTGTAGGTATTTATACTGGAAGCTGAAAAATGGTTTCTTGATGTATTTTTACTAAACTACACAGTGAATACAGTTGATTCTAAATGGGCCCTTGAGATTCAGGCTGTTTTACCCTGAGCTGAAAGCAGAAACCTGGATGTTTCTACTGGCAGCAAGCAAAGGCTTCATTCATTCATTTATTCAGTAATTATTTATTGAGCATCTTTTATAGGTCAGATACCACAGGGGGACCTGGGGTACAAAGATCAGTAAGACAAGTACATCCTTGTTCCATGGAAATCGTAGTTTATTCAGATGGACGGACATTAAGTGGAAGATTAAATAGTAATGATTTAGTTACTGTTGTGACAGTGGTATAAAGTAGAAACCTAGTGTATAGTGAAAAGATGTAATTACAGCCCCCAACCTCATCTGAGGTGGTGAGTTGGGGGAGAGGAGTGGGAGAGGGAGATGTTCAGAAAAGCCTTCCCCAGTGGGTATTATTTAATAAAAGATCTAAAAAAAAAAAGTGGGAATTAGCAAGGCAGAGATAAGAGTTACTAACTCCACAAATATAAGAATAATGGATGCTTATAGAAATGACATTCTTATGATAAAATCTCAGTTATACACATCTAATCCTATTTCATACTTGTCCTAGCACTGATACTAGGTAAGAAGGACTGTATGATCTGTAAAACCAGTTAAAATAACTATATTATGAAGGAATAGAATGCTATTAAGGAAACTTTGAAGGTCAGGAGTTGAGAAAGATTGTAAAGGTTCTCCAGGAGAAAATGCCTGTTTGAAGCATCTCATGAGGGTTCTAGCCCGTCCTACTAATCATTTACACTAAGCGGAAGAAAACTTCTCTTTATATTTCTTGACATATGTGAATTATAACATATTTTAGCGTACTAGATAAAATTGTGCCTGATTTATTATCTAGCTATAAGAAAATACTAAGCATTTTGGGTATTTAATAAAGTAACTACTGCATTCTCCATTTGTTGAAAATAATATAGGGAAAGAAAGAAAGAAGATAAATCAGACAGAAAATAAGCTCAATGGGTAAATTTAACACACATTATTTTATGAAAAATATGTTTAAAATTAAGTAACTTAATTTTTCGTTCTCCTTCAGAAAGTTAAATACTCATTTAAGAACTGGAATCATTCTATATTGACAAGAACGGTAGATAAACCTGTTGACTGGAAAATGGTATTGAATTTTCTCTGTCCCTCACTTTGGAGCCCCTGGTATTTTAGGTGAATCTAAAATGCAGATCTTACGTGAAATTCAGTAGTGTTTCCTTTCAATATTGGATACTGTACTAGGTTTAAGGACTAAGAGAGAGAAAAGGAAACTAGCACTGCAGTTGCAGGCAGAGGTCAGCTGGGGTAGCAGTCATCTGAGCTAGTCACTTGACTGGTGCTACTGAATTTAATTCTAAGAGCAACTTTTTTTTTTACACATGGGAAAGCTATGGCTCGGAGAGCCTAACTAATTTGCTGAAGTATTTGAACCAGGATTCAAATGCAGTCCAAAGCCCATTTTATTTCTTCTCAATTAAAGAAAAAATGTTTTCTTCCCCCCTAGAGAAAAATGCCTGATTTTCTTTATTATTCTGGATTGGTGGTTATCTATAAAATGCTGAAAGATCTCATAAAGGTAAACTTATAGGTTGTGTATGGGTCAAAGAGAATTTTCTTAGCTAGATGGTAAAATGTTCTTTGAAAGGGCTGAGTGTAGAAATAGAACTTGGATTGCTAATGACTTTCTTGTTCATATATACTTTAAAGTTTTACTTTCTTTTCTTACAAATGTAGAGATGTTTATTCTAGAAAGATGGAAATACATAAGAGCATAAAGAAAAAAAATCCCAACATGCCACCAAAGACAACTATTTTATTAACATTACCGTTTTCTGCTAGCCTATTTCCTATGAATTCGTATTCCCAGCCATGTATTCATACTAAATATAAAATTTTGTGTCATTTTTCATTAAAACTATAGTATAAGACTTTTAATCTCTTAACCAAAAACTATTCATAAAGCTGATTTTAATAGATGCATATTATTCCATTGTGTAACTTAGAAGCAAGCAAGTGAAATATTCATGTTGCAAATCAGTTATTATGACTCATGTTTAGAACTATTGAGGGAAATATAAGGTGCAATAAGATTTAATATTTTCTTTGAAAACTCTTCTAAAAAGCAATTAACTTGCTTCAGGTTAAGACATTTGCCAAGTGGGATAAATTCACAGTAAACCTTGTAGGTCAGGTTGTGTATCTTTTATCTAGACTTTTGGAGAAAATTTTGATCCAATTCCTTAAACTTTACTGTAATTTGGGAAAAAGCATTTCCTCATATTTCCTGTGTCTGAAGATGTATTTGGTAAGAAGGCTTTTTATTCTTTGCGTTTTGGTTGGATAAAGCAAATAATTCAGCAATTATAGAAAATAAGCACATTCCTTTTCTTCACTTTTTAAAAAAAATTTTTATTTATTTATTTATTTATTTGGCTGTGTTGGGTCTTCATTTCTGTGCGTGGGCTTTCTCTAGTTGCGGCGAGCGGGGGCCACTCTTCGTCGCGGTGCGCGGGCCTCTCACTGTCGCGGCCTCTCTTGTTGCGGAGCACAAGCTCCAGACAAGCAGGCTCAGTAGTTGTGGCTCACGGGCTTAGTCGCTCCGCAGCACGTGGGATCCTCCCAGACCAGGGCTTGAACCCGTGTCCCCTGCATTGGCAGGCAGATTCTCAACCACTGCGCCACCAGGGAAGCCCCCTTTTCTTCACTTTTAATCAGTAAATAATTTTATCCCAGAAAACCTGAAGCATTAAGATCCACTTCATATACATAGTCCTACCTATAGTGTGACGTTTCCTTACCTGGCTACTGAGTTAAGAGCGTAGATTCTTAAATTATATATCCTGAAGTCGAATTCTGATTCTAGTACTTAGGCATTGTGCAGTTTGGAGCAAATTATTCAACCTTTGACCTCATTTTTCTCACCTATAATGTGGGCATAATAAACATTACCTACCTCAGAGGGCTCCTTGTGAGGATTAAGTGGATCAATACACGTAAGGCATTTAGAATAGTGCCTGGTGCACTGCAAGTGCTGAATAAATGTCACCTATTATTATTGTTGTTATTATGCCCTCATCTCTCATTTGGTAACAAAGATTTTGTTAACCAGATCTTTGGTTAACATGCCATTTTCACAGTAAAGCCTGATCCCTTCTGTAATGCCTTTGAGGGCATAGAATCTAGATCCCTCAGGAAGGCTACCTGTTGTTTTAGCTCATTACATCGACTCAGGAGTCTATTTCTAGATGTTTATTTCTGAGATTACTGTTTTGTTCAGTTGCTAATTTGATTATTGATAATATAATTTGGGACTTTGGAACTCACTGTATGGTGCTGGAAAAATCCCTCAAGTAACAGAACTGATTCTGCCACTACCTCCATCAGAATTTCTGCCTGCTCCAACCTCTGCTGGGAGGGAAAGAGGAAAGCACCAACCGAGGATAGTGACTGCTCATCTTGTTGGAGTGAAGGCTTTGTTATGGGGAAGGTGGGATACAAGTTGGTGAATGTAGGTTGGCATTTAGATTACAGAGGGCCTTGAATGCTTGGATTCTCTTCTGTAGGTTATAGGGCATGATAGGTTGAAAGAAGGACATCTTTCCAAAGAAGCCACAGTATGAGTCACCAATCTGTTTATGCCACAAATCCCCCAATTCCTGTGTTCTTATTTAATTCATTTCTTAGTTAGAGGATGTCAGAGGGCATCGTTTTTACATTCCCACCAATAACCAAGTAGCTTAATCACTGAGGAAGATATTTTTTAGGGTAGATAGTTTTCCCGCAATCCTCAAGTCATCACATGCACATGACTGCCTCTTCTGTTCCTGTAGAGCTGGCCCTGGGCCCCAAAGATTTTGTGTGACATTTTTATCCTTTGGGAGCTAGAAAACTTGAGATTCAACTGGTTTAGAAGTATGATTATGAGGATTATTGTTCTTTAATCCCTTAACTATAATAAAATTTTATTCTTATGAATTGTTATTTGCTAGGCTATGTACATACTCATACAAAATCGGTGCTCTGTATTTCCTAAGTAATCAAAATTCCTGAGTGCTGTGTCTAGCAGTAAGTGGCTGCCTTAGTCTAAAAGGTTAATTCTTTTATCAGTTAAAGAAGTTCTCATGCATCTTCCAGAACACAATTGTCTATGTAACAAAGTTGCTGGATAATGAGGGGAAACATTTCCATTAATAATATAGTGCAGGAACTATGAGGCAATTTCAGTGAGGTTAATGGATAAGAACAAAATGCCAGAAGGAATTTGTTAATTGAAAGGCTAACTTTTATTGCGTTTTGCAACAAATTCTGTGGAGATTTTAGGTACTACCCTGGACACCAATTAATTTTACCCAGCTCTGCTTTCCACAGTTTATTCATGCCCTCATTTTAGCACTTCCATATCCTGTTGTAATTAATCGGTTTATATCTGTCATCCCCACTAGACTGCTGATCGTTGACATTGGGGATGGTCCACTTATTCTCCAGCAGCTGATGTAGGCATGGTAGGTAGTACATGCTCAATAAATGCTTGATTCTTGTTGAGTGACAATCTGTGTTTATAAAAGTCAAGGCTAAGCAATAGACAACTGCCCCCATCAGCAGCAGCTTAAAAGAAAACAAACCTCATTACAGAGTCAGGCTTAGAAACATTATTCTGCCGGGACATGTCAGCATCTATAGAGACTAAAACAGACACTTGATCTATTCTCTATGACCGAGAAGATCTACCAGATAATATTTACAAGTTATGATATGCAGCATTTTTGGTGAAAAGTAGGTATAATTAACATAAAAGATTGATAGATGCCTTTTCAGTTGATCTCTGACATAGACCTAGGAGTGGATCTTAAGTAGATCAGGGCTGATTTTTTTTGCAGGTGGCAAAGAGGCAGCAGTGGGAAAAGAACAGCTTTGGCCTTGTCCCATTTCTAGAGTCCCCTGGGTCCTCAGAACTTCTGAGTGACAGGGTGGCTCTCTGCTCTGGCTGGGCTGGTGTAGGAAGAACACTCTTTGACATAAATCACAGCAAGATCCTTTTTGACCCACCTCCTAGAGAAATGGAAATAAAAACAAAAATAAACAAATGGGACCTAATGAAACTTAAAAGCTTTTGCATAGCAAAGGAAACCATAAAAAAGACAAAAAGAGGGCTTCCCTGGGGGTGCAGTCGTTGAGAGTCCGCCTGCTGATGCAGGGGACACGGGTTCATGCCCCGGTCCGTGAAGATCCCACATGCCGTGGAGTGGCTAGGCCCGTGAGCCAAGGCCGCTGAGCCTGCGTGTCCGGATCCTGTGCTCCGCAATGGGAGGGGCCACAACAGTGAGATGCCTGTGTACCGCAAAAAAAAAAAAAAAAAAAAAAGACAAAAAGACAGCCCTCAGAATGGGAGAAAATATTTGCAAATGAAGCAACTGGCAAAGCATTAATCTCCAAAATTTACAAGCAGCTCATGCAACTCAATATCAGAAAAACAAACAACCCAATCCAGAAATGGGCAGAAGACCTAAATAGACATTTCTCCAAAGAAGATATACAGATTGCCAACAAGCACATGAAAGAATGCTCAACATCACTAATCATTAGAGAAATGCAAATCAAAACTATAATGAGGTATCACCTCACACCAGTCAGAACGGCTATCTTCAAAAAATTTACAAACAATAAATGCTGGAGAGGGTGTGGAGAAAAAGGGAACCCTCATGCACAGTTGGTGGGTAAATTGATGCAGCCACTAAGGAGAACAGTATGGAGTTTCTTTAAAAAATGTAAAAATAGAACTACCATATGACCCAGCAATCCCAGTACTGCGCATATACCCTGAGAAACCATAATTTAAAAAGAGTTATGTACCACAATGTTAATTGCAGCTCTATTTACAATAGCCAGGACATGGAAGTAACCTAAGTGTCCATCGACAGATCAGTGGATAAAGAAGATGTGGCACATATATACAGTGGAATATTACTCAGCCATAAAATGAAACGAAATTGAGTTATTTGTAGTCAGGTGGATGGACCTAGAGTCTGTCATACAGAGTGAAGTAAGTCAGAAAGAGAAAAACAAATACTGTATGCTAACACATATTTATGGAATCTAAAAAAAAGTTCTAAAGAACCTAGGGGCAGGACAGGAATAAAGATGCAGACATAGAGAATGGACTTGAGGACACAGGGAGGGGGAAGGGTAAGCTGGGATGAAGTGAGAGAGTGACATGAGCATATATACACTACCAAATGTAAAATAGCTAGTGGAAACAGCTGCAAAGCACAGGGAGATCAGCTCGGTGCTTTGTGACCACCTAGAGGGGTGGGATAGGGAGGGTGGGAGGGAGATGCAGGAGGGAGGAGATATGGGGATATATATATATGTATAGCGGATCCACTTTGTTATAAAGCAGAAACTAACACACCGTTGTAAAGCAATTATACTCCAATAAAGATGTTAAAAAAAAAAAAAAGAGAGTGCTTGCTGTAGCTTGCTCCTGTCATTCTACTCTTTCTTTCAGACCCAGACCATCCTTAGGTCACGTCCCACTCCATAGCTAATTATACATGTCTGTCTGTATCTGTGCCCTTGTTTTAGGTACAGGAGAACTGTGCTAGGCAATGATAGACAAAGGAAAGGGAGCTAAGTGCCACTGTGCACTCTTAACAGACCCCTGAGTAAATTCACTAAATGGTCCCATTTATTCCATCTCTACCACCAGCTCTAGACCCACCTGCCACAGCCTCCTAACTGGTCTCCTGAATATACTTACGCCTGTGTCCAAATGTTTATCGGTCAGCAAGATCTTCCTAAGATGCAAATCCCATCATGTCACAACCCCTTGCCTTCCAATGCTTAAATTCCTGCAAAGTTTCCTTATCTCTTAGGATAAAATCCCAAATCCTCACCCAGGCCCCCAAGCCCTGCATGGTGTGGCCCCCGCATACATTTCCGGCCTCAACTCTGGTCTCCAGTCGTTTTCTCTGGTGCAACATGCTCCCTCACCACAAGACCTTGGCACATACAGCTCCTTTTCCCTGCATCCATGTCCCCCGTCCTCTTTGCCTAGTTAACTCCTCGTCCTTCAGCTCTCGGCTCAAATGCCTTCTCCCCAGTGAAGACTCCCGTGTTTATTATGCTTTCATAAAACTGTTTGCTTTCTTCCAAACACATATCTCAGTTCATAAGTAAACATTTAACTATGTGATTATTGGAATAGTGTTTATCTCCCCATTAGACTTTACATTTTATAGACACAGGGATCATGTCAGTTTTTTGTGTCCTCAGTGACTAGCACAGTGACAGATACACAGTAGTTGTTCCATAAATATCTCATTACTAAATGAAAAAATGGCAGCTATCATTATAACTTCCAGACACATTTCTGGACGTTATTTATAACTCATCCAGTACTCACAACAGCCATATTAGGCACATTCACTCCACTATGCCCATTTTACAGGTAAGGAAACTGAGTCATAGATAAAGAATGCTCAAGCTTACACAGTAATTGGCAGCACTAGCATTTGTACCCAGTTTCCATGCTCTATATTTGTCTGCTATACTGCCTCTTGGGGTGAGGAGTTTTATTGTCCAATCCTGGCACCAAACCCATGAAATAAGTATTACCACCTCCGTTGCACAGATAAGTAAAATGAAGCTCAGTGAGTTATAGTAACTTAACCAAGGTTATATGCTTGTTAAATGGTGAAGCCAAAATCTGAACGCAAATCCGCTAAAAATCATTGCAGTTTCCTTTGTGGCAGTCCTTCTCTGGGTGTGTTACAACATTTTGAATGAGAAATTCTGATCTAGAGGAAATAACTGGAAAAATCACTAATTATGATAATACCAAAAATAAACACGATTCAATGAGTACTTGTTATGTGTGCGGTGCTGTGTGATGTTCTTTAAGGGAATTGCTGCCTTGAATCCTGACAAGGACCCTGTGAAGAAGAAACACCCCAATCCTTTTAGGAGCTTGGTAAAATTGTACTGTGTGAGTCCAGGGAGCAAGCATTTCCCCAGAGAATCAGAAGATAGAAAGTTAGCATGGTCTGTTATTCATGTGGCTGGATGCTGATGGCTAGATGCGCTTTTGAAGCTCACTTGAGGTTGCAGAAAATGAAATACCCATAAGGGATGTTTAAGCTGGAGGAAAAAGCGTATGATTTATGTGTTTTCCTCTTTTCATTTAAACAGTGCAGACACTGATCAGGTTGGAAACCATGCAGGGAAACCCTGGTCTGAAAATGTCATTTCACTCCAGTCTCTTTAGTGTTATGCAGTGTGGTTTCAAGATACGCTGAAATGGAAATTTAGCGCTGCTGTATTCTGAGATGTATTTACATGGTGTTTTTGTAGTCTGTGCATGTACCTTCTGTTTGTTACTAAATGAGCTCTATATTCATCATTATTGATTTAATTGAAGACTGACATACTGACATTGAAAAGATGAAGCAAGACTGTATCTCAGAGTAAAACATACAGCTTAGAAACTGGAAGCTCAGAAGTAAATACCAGTATCTGTGAATAAAAAGCAATTTTCAGAATTTGCTTTACATGGCTTTTAAGGAGCCTATCACATTTATATCTGCGTACATTATTTCTCGCTACAAAACTAGTGAATGCTCATTTAATACTTTCAGATAAGGGTGAGGTTTTACTGAGAACTCGATTCTTCCAGAAAAGCCAAGAATGACAAGAAAAAAAGAAAAATCCCAAATGTAACAAATTATTGCTTGCGTTGATTACAGTGCCTTTTACCCCCCAAGAAGGTTTTTGGTTGATGCGACCCTAGTATCAAAGGAGTGATTTGCTCAGAACTGTCATTTGTGGTGTTTGCCTCCAAATTATGGGCTAGACATATGTCGGGGCATGAACGGAAATGTCTCTTTTTGAGAAATGCACATTCATGTTCCTTCTGTATGTGCTATGAAACATGCCTATTGTCCTATAGATTCTTTCTTTTCCTCCATTAACCTCTTCCCTTTGCTTCAGAATAACCTATAGAAAAATGAAATGCAACTATATTTTATATTAAAATAGTGGGAATTTCTCTTTTTCTTTCACAGTGTTGAGAGACTTTTCCAGACAGAAAGATTTGCTGCTACCTGTATCTTTGGGCTTTACCTAGCTGATAAACAGCCCATGAATTTCACAAACATAACTGCATTTCCATTTTCTCTCCCTGACAAATTACAGCCTGCCAGTGGAACTGCTATAGCAGAGAGCAGGCATTTGGTTTTAAACTGTCTTCTTTTTCTTAAATCCTTAAAACAAGGCCATGATTCTTCATATGCAGTTGAAATGGAAAATGCTCAGGCTCAGTGCACACAAGGAAATTGCAACCTAACTCTCTTCCTCTCCCCCTTTCCCATCTCCTTTCATTTACTGTTAACTCTTTACCGCACTGCAGTCCTGCAAAGCTCTCAGGGAGCTGGGACCATGGGTTGCGGGTGGAACTACATGCCCAGCACTACCGCCTCTTTTATAGCCAAACCACAGAGCCTCGCTTGAGGTCATCTTTTACAGTGTATTTCGATTGTATAGAGCTGCTTTTTTTTTTTTAAAAAAAATTATTTATTTATTTATTTTTGGCTGCATTGGGTCTTCGTTGCTGCTCACGGGCTTTCTCTAGTTGCGGCGAGTGGGGGCTACTCTTCATGGCGGTGCGCAGGCTTCTCATTGCCGTGGCTTCTCTTGTGGAGCACGGACTCTAGGCACGTGGGCTTCAGTAGTTGTGGCACACGAGCTCAGTAGTTGTGGCTCGTGGGCTCTAGAGCACAGACTCTGTAGTTGTGGGCGCACAGGCTTAGTTGCTCTGCGGCATGTGGGGTCTTCCTGCAGGGCTCGAACCCATGTCCTCTGCATTGGCAGGTGGATTCTTAACCACTGCGCCACCAGGGAAGTCCCTATAGAGCTGCTTTTGATAGAGAGAAGACAGACACATTGCTGAGATGTGTGCAGCAGGATGGTTTTATAAGAAGAAAAAAACCCCAAAGGTTATTCGTTTACCTGCCAGTCTCATCCAGTGCTCCAGTTTTGGAGGAGATGGTGGTGGGAGAAGGAAAAGTCCTCGTTTCAGTATGGAATGGTAGATACAGGAAGCTGTTTTGGCCAGATTAATTTTCCTTGAAGAAAATAGTCAATAAAAGAGGGAGAATGTGCTCGCTGCTCTGTTCTCTAAGTTATTTATGTTATCATGAAGTTACATCATATTTTGAAATAATTTTACCTGGTCTCTTTTTGACAAAGTACATTTGTAAGAGATTCTTCTGCTTTTCTTGGGTCTCCAGGACTCTGGAGTGAGATATTTTCCTCTCTGGACCTCAGAAGGAAGAGATGCCTACTCTCACAGTTTCCAGGTTATTGAAGGAGGGATGTCCTCGTCCTGAGGAAGTTTCCTGGAAATGGCCTCAGCTGCACCCCTGTCATCCAAGTGGCCCAGAAAACTCCTCTCATTGTGTTGTGAGGGTGTATGATCCACATTGGGTTCAGCACAGTGGAGACCATCCATAGAGGTTTAGTTGGTGACACCTTAAGGGAGTCCTTTTACTCTCTGAACCTCAGTTTCCTAGTCTGAATAACTGAGACAATAAAACCTACCTTCCCCTTCCCCTGCAGAGCTCTGACAATTAAATGGGATCATGCTCATTGAAATACTTTCTAACACAGAATGATCTCTCCAAATAGAACCTGTTTTGGTTTCATATCATTGTTACTATTTAAGGAGATGGATGTTCCTCTCCTTACTTGCCCCATCTCCCTAAATGTATTTGAACCTTCTGTCCAGGCTCGAAAAATTCCTTCCCAAATTCTTCTTCCTAGCCATTATCAGAAAGGTAAATCAAATATTTGGTTTGTTTTCTGCCTTTCCTACTAGGTGTCAACCCCAGGAGGAAGGTACTAGTATATTGTTTGGCTCATCACTGTTTCCTTGTAGCCTAGTGCCAAACACATATGCATTCAGCAAGTATTTGTTGAAGAACAATGGTGAGTGCTCAGAAAGTTCATGAGTCCACCATTTGGACCTCTTTTGTTCTTCTACTTCCCCCTTCTGGTAGGGTCTTCCCTCCTGGGGACTGTGAAGATATGGAGATATTTTGGGCAAGTGTGAGTTGTAGTCTGGACTAGTCTAATGATTTTACATTCACTAAAATATCCCCCAGTTCCATTATGACTTGATTTTCTGAGCACCTACACTTCTTTTAGGAAAGCAGGCCAAATGCCTTTACTAAATTATTTGGTTTTAAAAAAATCCTTCAAGGAATGAAAGAATGAGTGTTTTTATACTTGTTCATTGAAATCAGACCTCTAGCTAAAAATGCTTGCTTGTTTTATTGCTGGCCTCTCATTTGAAGCTGGTTCAAGTGAAGCCTAGATTGTTTTTAGAAGCTTACAATTAACCTCAAGTCATGAAAGTGAGAAGAAAATGATGTGAGTGTTCATTTTATTTCAATGCGTGCTCAGAGCTTCTGGGGACCTGTGTAATGGACTATAATCTACAAATGTAGTACATTTATGATTGGATTTAAAAAATAGTTATCTTTACTAACATTGATTTATGTTGAAATCTTAATAAAGTATACAACTTTTATAAACTGTGGAATTACTGCAATATTTCGAAAGTTGTTCTTTATTCTCTCTTTCACTGATTCAGTGTGAAACTGCAGAGAGCTTTGTGATTTTTATATTGAGTACTTAAAACTAAGATAACATGCAGTACATTTTAGCTGCCTCTTTGAAGGACTGCAGAGTTTAAAGGAAATATTTTCTGAAAAATGATTTTGGAAGAGCAAATATGAAAGCTAATATATATTGTTTTGTATGTGTATATATGTATATATATGCATACAAATGTAAATATATATATAAATGACATTTTAGAACTTTCACTAGAGTCCTTTTTAATTCTGAAATATTTATACAAAATAACATCTGTAATATATATCCAATGTTATTAAGTATAATAATGGACAAGCAATCCATAACATGGATAAATCTCAAAAAGTTCTCTTTAAAAATGAACACTTCAGTATGCTCCTGTGAGCCCGGTGGCAATTGCTACTTCATTTTATTTTATTTTATTTTTGCGGTACGCGGGCCTCTCACTGTTGTGACCTCTCCCGTTGGGGAGCACAGGCTCTGGACACGCAGGCTCAGCGGCCATGGCTCACGGGCCCGGCTGTTCCGCGGCATGTGGGATCTTCCCGGACCGGGGCACGAACCCGTGTCCCCTGCATTGGCAGGCGGACTCTCAACCACTGCGCCACCAGGGAAGCCCTGTTACTTCATTTTAAAAGTAAAACGTAGCCACATGAGTGACATTTGGTTTGTAGCACCCAGAAACAAGGCTTGTTAGAGTAGCATTCTATATTGGAGGGTGAGTGGCAGGTCATCCTATTACCTGCCTGCCCACCTGGGCCCCTCCAGGCACAGAGTGAACACATTGTCAGTGTGGTCACTCTGTCCAGCAACCAGGCAAGATTATAAAGACCTGGAGAGTTTCTTTAGGTCAAGTTTAAGACAATAAAGTTACTGAGAATGATAGAACATATACTGTGGAATCTCAGTTGCATACACTTATATAGTATTGGTTTAAGTGCAAGTATATTAAACAAAAATATCAAATGATATACCAGGACACTCAGCGATTCATTTCTGGCCCCTCCTGCTAGGAATCGATGACTCTTAATTTGTATCTCTGATTACCATGGAAACTGTTTCACTTATGGTCTGGTTCCCATTTTTCCTGTTTGTTAGTTGTTCAGTTTCTGCATGCCCTCTTCTCTCTGAGCTATTCTGTCTTGTCCCATTATTCATTTGTGGTGGGATCAGAACCCTCCTGTTATCAGACTTTTTTTTATTAATTACAGAGAATTTTCATTGTATCTGCAGTTACTCAAAGTAAAGATTTCATCTCTTGTGCCTCCATCATCTGTATTGCTTCTGTGGTTTGCTTTCTTTGATACACTGTGAAATGTTTGTATCTGTTATTATCAGATAATAATAACAGAAAACGCCATTTTCTCAGTTATGCATTTTTCCATTTCCATCTGAGTCATTTTCTTGTTTACCTCTGTGCTAATGTGGAGAGGAGGGTTATGGGTTCCTTCGTTTTTTTCGCTAGGAAGAGTGATTTCCACATTGGGTTTGACCTGACAATGCGTTTCTTCATTGGGCCAATGTGTCGACACCATTACACTTTGGTCTAATGAGATTTCACTATTACCAAGGGATCACATAACATGTCGGCAAGTCACAAAGGCTTCAAAATTCTCATGAGTTAAGATATTAGTTTTGAATGTAACATTTCCATGTAAGTAATGAACATAGACAGGTAAGTTCAATATTCTGCTCTGTTCCATGAATATAGAGTTTTCATAATATGTGCTTTTTAAAATACTTTACTGGTTTGGATAATTTCATTCTGGAAATAACTGCTTCTCTTACTTTTCTGTGATTGAAAATAGATTTTGATTTACAGAGAGTTTGAAAGGCTGTGGTCTGAGTGAGAATACAAATATGTTGTGCTCATGTTGGAGTGGTGACCCCTTTGCCTTAGTGTGGTCTCTAGAACTATATAAAATAGACTTAATGTCAGAAGTCAACTGAGAACACATGTTCTTTGTTAATTGCATGTTTATGAATAGGTTACAAATAAAATCTTGGAAGTTTCTCTTCTCCAATTGCCTATCTTAAATTGAAATTCAAAGGATGCTTTTCTTAAAAAACTTTTATTTTTAAGGGATTTTAAATTTGCAGAAGACTTGCAAAGATAGTACAGAGAGTTTCTGTACACCCTTCACCCTGCTTCCCCCCATGGTAACATCTTATATAACCATGGTACATTTATCAAACTAAGAAATTAACATTGGTAGAATACTATTAAACTACAGAATTTTTTGGATCTCACAAATTCTTTCGCCTGTGAAGGACAGATTTTAAAATCATTTTTATTTATAGAGTCTAGAATTATTTTATAGAAAACTTAATGAAATTATACCTTTAAGGGATTGGGCAGTCTAATGTAGATATATTTTTGGGAGCTTCTCAGGAAAGGTTAATGAAGAATGGTAAATAATTTTATAAGATGAAAACATTAAAGCATTCAGCATCTTAATTTGGTACACCAACATTAATTTTGGTACACCAAAATCAGAATTGATTATTCTGACCAACATGTTCATTATTCTGTATCATGAATAAAGTATTATTTATATGGATATTTCTTTCAAATGTATGTACTGTTGCTTTTCTTAAAA
This sequence comes from Lagenorhynchus albirostris, assembly GCF_949774975.1. NCBI lineage: Eukaryota > Metazoa > Chordata > Mammalia > Artiodactyla > Delphinidae > Lagenorhynchus > Lagenorhynchus albirostris. The sequence continues at coordinate 53,530,156 of NC_083106.1, forward strand.
GTCAGTAGTCTGGATATAAGGAAATTTCTATAACAATTTCTCCTTTCATCCTGTAATCTTTAAATTCAGTGACTCTCTCACAAGCTTTTCCCTGTAAAGATAAAGAATTTTGCACATTATGGAGAATACTGCCAGTTTTGATGAAAGCTGGAATAATTTTTATTTTTAGAGTGCATAAAAGGCACAACCAACAATCTGATGAATAAAAAGATAAGTACTACAAAGGTGTACAGGCAAATAGCATAATTAATTTTGTCTTCAGAAAAAGACATTACATCAACCCTCCTATTTTTTCATTTTATTTGATAGCTCAGCAACTTTAATACATTTGAGAAGACCATTGTCTCTGTCTCACTTTGTCCTTTTGTGCTCCTTGTGCTTGGTATAGGCATGATCCCTTGGATCACTGACTTCTCAAACATTTTGTTTTCATAAATACCTGAGCACTAAGGCTCAGTAGAACAAAAAGCAACTATGTGCAGCATTCAAACATAAAAGAAAAGATAAATTCTAACTTTAAACAACTCCTAATGACTCAATACACTAGGGAATTGGAGAAGGTAGTCTCTGGGGCTTCAGCTAGAATTTGAGGCTTTGCTGTCATCTTTTTTCAACAAAGGAAATACTGTCTAGCAGTATTGATGTTAAAGTGGAATGTAACTGTATGTGTGTGTGTGTGTGTGTGTGTGTGTGTGTGTGTGTGTGTGTGTGTGTATATATATATATTTTTTAAGTGGTTCCCAAACTTTAACCCAGGAGATAATATTGTGATTTTCACTAAAAAAGAGATTTAAAATCTAAATGCTGGAAAGAATTCTTAGAAAGGTGAGAATGAGGGTTATCAATATAAATGTAAGGGGCATAGATTAAAAAGTATATGCCTGAACTTCTTTTGAATCTGGTAAAGGAAACCTTAAAATTGAAATTAGATTTCTTCATTCATAAATGAAATATATCAAGGGGAGGTTTACAGGAAAAGCGTTTTCCCATTGCTTCCCATTAGGTTCCATTTATGAAGGTAAATTTTAAGTGGTGACGAAGAGGATCAGTATTGTTAGGGCCAAATTCTAATTTAGGTATTCCTGCGTGGCACTCAGTGGTGCTGCAGCGGAGAGTTTGGGCTTAAATCTATAGCTGTTCCCAGAATGGAAGCCTATTTAAGAGAACTGTTCAAGTTGAAAGGTTGGCACATGTATTGATTTTTATGTAGGCCAATGTTGTGGAAAGGTTAAAACAAAGAGGTGGAAGTAGGAGTGTTCTCTTAGGCTTTCCTCCTTTGGATTGCCCCTATTGGACTGGTTTCCCCCATGGTGAGGCCATGGGGCAAGGGAGAAATGCTTTCCAAAGTCTTTTAAGTGTATTTTTTTGTCTTTATATTTGGAAGTTCTCTGTAATCCAGAACTCTCTCTCTGAATTTGAAAAGCCTGATATCTCTGTGGTTGCTGTGGTCAAGAAGACCTACTATGTAGCACCTTGTTGCTAATAGCCAGTGGCAGTACTGTATAGGGGCTGTCTCTTTTAATCAGTATTGTATTTATTTTGGGATTATAGGAGCAACCTCGTACAGTGTTCTAGAGAAATTCCTTAGTTTTTCAAAGATACGCAAGGAGGGTGTTATTCACTTAGATATAATAAGAGCTTCTCTTTGGTTCACCCAAATAAACTTGAGTTTATATTAAGAGAAATGATGGTATTTAATCCAAAAGTAATTCGATTCAAATTACAAACTCTTAATAATCTTAATTGATTTAATTTTCTTTGCTGGTGTTAGCTGGGGGTTTATCACATTTTATTTGTCTCTGTGTGTGGCAGAGTCAAGCTGGGAACTTCAGGGGGCTACCAGGAAAGCGTTGCTAAAGGAGAGATTGGCTGTAATACCCTCAGTCGGTGGGGGGGGCTGCAGATGTGTTTCTCTTTAAGTGGAGAGAGTATCATATCCCTTGGTTACCTGAGCTTAGGGATGCCCCAAACTAACCCCAGGAAAGAAAATCATCAAGTTCTGACTAGTTGAACAAATAACTTAAATTATAGACAACAGATACTTTGCTAGGGTTTGTTAATATCCCATGCAATGTTATGAGATTATATGAAGAATGACATGGAATTTAATGGCCCACTGTTTTTATTGTCCTTTAACTTGCTACCTTTGCATGCAGCCTCACCCCAGTCCCAATCCTCAGCAGATGCTCAAGGGGGCATGGGAAAGATAGAATTTTACAGTGTAAGTAGGGTTGGGTGAAAGTAGAAAATGTCAAAGGGAGACAGAACACAATCTGAAAGTGTTTTCGTGGTATACATGTTAGTTATCCATTGCTGTGTAACACATTACCCCCAAACTTAGCAGCCTAATACAATAAACATCTATTATCTCCCAGTTTCTGTGAGCAGGAATCCATACATGTCTTAGCTGGAAGCCTCTGCCTCAGCTTCTCTAAAAAGGCTGCAGTTAAAGTGCGGTCTGGGAATGCAGTGTTACCTGAAGGCTCAACTGGGAGAGGATCTGCTAAACTCGCTTATGTGGTTGTTGGCAGGATTCAGTCCTCCCTCAGTTTCTTGCCCCACGGACATCTCCATAAGGCAGCTCACATCAGGGTGTCTGACTTCTGGCAGAGCGAGTAAGAGAAGGCATGCACCATGGGAGCCACAGTCTCTTTGCAACTTAATCTTGGAAGTGACATCTTACCCCTTTTTCTGCCTCCTGTTTACAGAAGTGAGTGTCTAGGTCCAACCTATACTCAGGAGAAAGGATTACATAAAGTCACGAATATCAGGAGGCTGGGATCAATGAGGGTCATCTTAGAGGCTGTGCCCATGGTGTTCTGCAGCTTTTCCTATTTCAAAAGAAAATTGAACCACTGTTAGTTTATATAAGTTAAACTATGTAGAAGCCACTGATTAGATGAAGAAAATGCCATTTCTGAAGTAAGATTGTTATTGAGGAAAATGTGGCTAAATCTAGTGGAGCATGCTCTGATAATTGCTTGAAATCTTTCTATCTTTTAAGCTTTCTATCCCTTTCAGTAAACATTGCCCCTTGTTTTCTCCTTCACCAAGGTTGAGGACCTGCCCGTTAATCTGAATCCTGTGTTCCTAACCCATTGTATCCTTCTCCCATATTAAATATAATCTATTCTCATTTTTTTCTTTTTCTTAAACAGTTTTACAAGGTGATTGGATTAAAAAAATCTGCCAAATTAATTCAGAATGAGATTTTAGCAAATAATAAGTTTTTTCAATGCCTTAACCTCTTCGAGTCATAATTGTATTTTGTCATGGAGTTTCCCTATGGGCTTCTCATTCTTCAAGTCCTCCAGTCCTTAGATGTCACCTCCTCGGAATGGTCTTTCTTGACAATCCTCCTTAACTTGTCCCCCTACCCCTCTCTGGGTTTTTTTCCATGTCATCCAGTTTATACCTTCCTAGCACTTCCCATTACTTGAGAGTGTCCACCTCATTTCCATGTTTATTTGTTTATTGCTTCTCTCCTTTCACTAGAATTTAAGCTCAATGAAGACAAGGGTATTGTCTCTTTTGTTTACTGTTATATCATCACTACTTAGAACGGTACTTAGCCCATAGGAAGGATCCAGGAAATAGTTGTTGAATGAATGATATGGGATTTCAGGAACCACAGCAAGAGTAGGGAGAACTGTTTTCACCGAGGGAAGCCTTTAGGTATTCCGTCCATCACACCTGTCTCCTTCAAGCTTGTGTTGAGTTTGTTTGACTCAAATAGTTCTAGAGTGGACTGAAATGTGGTCGGTTGACATGACTAGACCCCTGAGTCTGAGGCGTTCAGGTGTAACGTGGTGCTAGTAATAGCGGCTATTAGGAGGCTCATAAAGGTGTACTTAGAATGCCTTCTAGCTTTAAAAGCTGTGAATCTATGATTCATGTTTTGACCAAACAATTAAAAAAAAAAGGAAAATGTAAGGCTTTGGCAGAAGGAGCCACTCAACCTTTGTAATCCACATGTCTTCTGAGTTTTCACAGTGATGCCTCCTGCTCTCAGGTATGATGGCCGTATTCTGCGGACCCTTGAATAACTGTGGAACAGCATAGAAAATGACAGAGAATGCAAGCAAACCACAAAGAAACACCTTCCAGTGAATGTGCAGAGGACAATAGCTGAAGGTTGAGATTAAAAAAAAGATCATGGTCCTGCCCTGAACAGAATGACAGTTTAAATTAAAAAAAAAAAACCTTATTCTTTCCTTGCTTTGGTTTCATTTTCACCCAATGTGGAGCGTGACTTGATAGTCGTGTATTGTGGTTTAATATAGCTCATCATCGTGTTTCTTTTCCATTGCGGCAAAGTGGGTTGAAAGCTTGAGGGATTTCTCCTGTAATAATTCCCCAGATCTCATTCCTGGTCAGCACCGTGCAGCTCATTTCCATTAAGCAGATAGTCCTCCTTTTTCTTCTTTGCTTCCAGACTCATAATTCTGTGCTTATCTGCACTGAACTTCATTTGCATTTATTAGCTGGGTAGGTACTTGAAATATCTAAAACCCTTTTATCTGCCTGCTTTGTTTCTCATTATTTGCTGTCTCTTCCAATTTAGTATTAACTGCAAACTTGAAATGTTTCTTCTGAAACTGTTGTTCAAATTCTTTGCATACCAGTGTAGGGCCTGAAACTGATGTCTGCTGGGATCCCAGTCAATAACCTGGTTCTGCCTTGAAAAGCTGTAACTTCTCACATCTTACTTTTCCTGCTTGACTGACTGAGGTATGAACTGTTTATGTAGATTTGTTCATTTGGTGTTTTGTTGGACGTTTGAACCATTGAGCTTCTCCACTATAGTAGATGGTGCTCCAAGGAGCAAAACAATGAACAAGACAGGGGCTGCCTGCCCTCATGAAGCGCACAGACGCTTTTGTGCCAAAACGTATATGTTGTCCATATCATTTTGCCCTCTACCCAATCCCAACAATTTTCCTGAACTGTACTTTTTTAGGCTTTGGGCCTGCATTGAATAATATAATACAAGATGACAGTCTGAAACTCAGAATTATTTTAAAGACATTGTTTACTCTGTTTCACATATTTTTTCCTTCACAAAGGCCCATGGGAGAAATTCCTTTTAGATTTCAGTATCGGGAATGTTTCTCCTGAACCACTGGTTTGTGTTTATCATACATTGTGATTGAAGAGTAGATCCTACACACCTTTCTGTGTTGGCTGCCAAGTAGCTTGCAGGCAGATTTGTAATTCACTTCCAGAAAATGCACCAGATCTAATAGCAGACCTTTAAATACTAATCTTTCTAGGCGTTTTAGCCTGTCTCTTCTCGGCTTTCATACAACCGCCCAACCTCACAATCTCTGTCATCTACCATTGGAGGATTCCTTCATTAGCTGTAAGAAAACGAAAGTCTTATTCCTTTTAAGTATTTCTCCAAACTGTCCAAGAGCTTTCCTTTAACATGACAAATTAGAAGTAAATAAATTATTTATGTAAGCTTGGAGGGCAATTGTGTTCTAGTTGGAGGCATAGGTTTGGATCACTTACCTTGCCCAGACTGGTGTTCAGGGATGAACCTGGTCTGTATGAACAGCTGTAGGAACTTGAATAAGTCACGTAACCTTCCTAAATTCTCTAGTTCTCATATGCCAATTAAAAGGATTTGATTAGACTTGCAGAGTTGTCCTCAGCACTCAAATTTTGTGTTTGCACAGACATTTGTAATTGTGCCACCAACATGTCTACTTTTCATCTCAGAACTTAGGTGGCTTCTTAACAGAGTTACACTTGTCAAGTGCTTCTCAGATACTGTCCTGATGCTGGTTGCAGTGAGGGTCCTCTGTGAAAGGGCTAAGGGAGAGGCGAGGGCAGGCTGTGAGGGCCACCCAGAGGAGGACGCCAAACAGACTTCAGGAGCTGCTGAAAATGTGGAAAGAAGCATGTATGAGTGGCACTTAGAAGGGCAGGAAACAGCCAGGAGGGCACTTTTAACTCCTGGAAACTGCATTTGCCAGCATATTAAGGCATAAAAAACAAGTGTCTGTTCAGGGCGACAGTTTTGCCTCTTTGGGTTATGGAGGGGGTGGGGAGTGAGGCTGGAGAATCAGCAGAGACTGGATATTGAAAGGTTGTATGTGCTCTGCTGAAACATTTGCACCTCATTCCAAAGATCGTAGTGATCCACTGAGGGAGTTTAAATGAGGTAGGCGGAAGTGAACAGATTTGACATTTAGAAAGATACCCCTCTTATACAAGTTTGGATGATAGATTCTAGAGTTAGATTTAAAAATTGGGGCAGTTTTTCTTCTAACTCCTAGGAGAGTGCAGGAGTTACCTAGACTTCTGATTTGAGTGAATTGGTGAAGAGTGGCAGCACCGTTCACCATAAAAGAGAAGGCAGGGGAGGGGCAGCTCGTAAGAGGAAATGAAGCCTCTGTTGCAGACACGTTGAGGTTTTTTTTAACATCTTTATTGGAGTATAATTGCTTTACAATGGTGTGTTAGTTTCTGCTTTATAACAAAGTGAATCAGTTATACATATACATATGTTCCCATATCTCTTCCCTCTTGCGTCTCCCTCCCTCCCACCCTCCCTATCCCTCCCTTCTAGGTGGTCACAAAGCACCGAGCTGATCTCCCTGTGCTATGCGGCTGCTTCCCACTAGCCATCTATTTTACGTTTGGTAGTGTATATATGTCCATGCCACTCTCTCACTTTGTCCCAGCTCACCCTTCCCCCTCCCCACATCCTCAAGTCCATTCTCTAGTAGGTCTGTGTCTTTATTCCTGTCTTACCCCTAGGTTCTTCAAAGAGACACGCTGAGTTTGAAGGGGTATTGGGATACTTATGTTGGGATGATCCAGACAGTTTGAAATAATAATAATAGTAGCCAATATTTACTGAATATGTATTAAGTGCCAATTGCTTTAACTGTACTGTCTCATTTAACCCTGGGAATCAGCTCTATTATCCTATTTCTAGATGAGAAAATGAAGCCTGGAAAGATTCAGTACCTTGTCTGAGGTCATATAGCTGGGAAGGGGCTGAGCCAGTATCACTGGGCTCCAAATCCCACTTTTCACTACAACTAGGTACTGACTGGAGCTGAAGAGAGAGGTTGGAATGAACATGTACAGTTGGCATGTTAGGCTCACAGTGACATGGGTGAAGACGGAAGGCTGGAAAACATCATTATATTGGGGTCCAGCAGAAGAAGAGGGGCCTGTGAAGGAGGCAAAAGGTAGAGGAAACAGAGGAAGGAAGAACACTGAGAGAGAGGGTATTATGTCAGGAACACTGGCACCACCAGCCATCGGCAGTGTCATTGATGGCAATCTGTTTATCGTCTCGGAGCCTATGCTGTTTTTCTCTGTAAAATGGGGATAATAGTACTTTCAAAGCTTCTCTTGTGTATTAATCAAGATACATTTATCAAGCACTTGACCTACTGTGTGGCATATAGTAAGTGCTCAGTAAATGGTGGCTGCTGTTATTACAATGAAGAAGTTTTAAGCAGTGAAAGAGTTTTAAGAAAGAGTAGCCATTACTTTTAAATGCGGCAGGGAATTAGAATAGTAAGGGAGACAGCATAGCATGTGGGATAGGAACACAGAGAGTAGAGTCCAGGAATTTTTTTTTAAATATTTAAAAGTTTTATTACATTTTCCCTTCACTGTTTATGCAGTTATATTTCTATGCATGTATTGTGTAAGAGAAAAACTTAATTTTTTTTCTATAGGAATACAGTTGTCTCAACACCATTTATTGAACAGTCCACAAGAGTTTTGATAGCTATGAAAACAGCAGGAAAAAATTTCCCTCAATCATACATCTGCTATTAATTTTACATTACAGAGAACAAATACCTTGGTATCAGTTTTCTTCAAAATCAATCACAGTGAATTCTGTTAATTATGAATGCCAATACAAGTGAAATGAAATGGTGATCATTTATAATTACTTGAAAATAACATTGCACTGAAAAAGTGTTAAGGCAGTCTTATCATAGAGTATTAAAACCTGCTGTACATCGATAATAAATGAGAGGATTTGGCAAGTGACAAAGACAAGTATAGTTTAAGATTTAAACTTTCGTTTGTTATGGCATTGTTTCCCCCACCCTCCCTTCATGATATCATTTTACAGAAGCAAGGAGGTTCAGGAACCCCCAAATCAAAAGAGGTATTCATATTTGAGTGACCATTTTACTTTTTTTTTTTTTTTTTGCGGTACGCGGGCCTCTCACTGCTGTGGCCTCTCCCGTTGTGGAGCACAGGCTCCGGACGCGCAGGCTCAGCGGCCATGGCTCACGGGCCCAGCCGCTCCGCGGCATGTGGGATCTCCCCGGGCCGGGGCACGAACCCATGTCCCCTGCATCGGCAGGCAGACTCTCAACCACTGCGCCACCAGGGAAGCCCTGAGTGACCATTTTACTCTTGATGGAGTCCTTGACATTGCACAATTTCCTTTACCTCCTCATCACAAATTTTCTCATCTGTGAAATCTGAAGGACGCAATTTGGATTTGTATATAAAATCTCCCAGTTGACAAATGATGACAACTAGTTAACAAAAATTCACTGTAGCCCAAACAAATCGTATTTGTGGATAGAATTTGGTTCCCAGACCACCAATTTGAAAAATCTGGTTCACACAAATTCTGAGGTTTTAGTTAGAAAGGATTTCAAGAGCCCTCACTGTGTGCTTAGCCTGCACAATGATGCCAGGCATAGTAAAGATAAAGGAGTGCACTAAAGATGGTTTCAGGCAAAGCTTTTGGCTCTAAAGGAGTTATAATCTCCTTGGAAAGACAGGATTTACCAATGAGAAACATAGGACGCAGAGTTATGAAAGAGTGTCGTTATATAGGTAAGAAATCTGAATCTCAGAAAGACCCAGTGAATAGCAGAGCTGATTCTTGAACCAGGGTTTCTGAGCCCTTGCCAAGGTGCATTATGTTGTGGTTTCTCGTGGTAGTGATACTGTTGGAGTTCAGAGGGAGAGAATGGTTGGAGCTGAGGTCTTCATCAGGGACACATGAGTAGAGTCCTGGAGGATGAGAGGAGGGGTAACTGCTCATTTGGCTTGAGGGGAAAACATGGAAGAAAAGCAAAACCCAAACCAAATCAAGACTGAAGAATAAATATGCTGTATTAAGGTGTATCAGTGGGGTCCAGTCAGGTAACAGGAACCATACCACTATTTGGCAGGGAGAACGTGCTATAAAGAGTTACTAACCAGGTATTAGAGAACTGAAAAGGCAAAAGAGAATGAACAGGTGTCCCAGAGGCAGGAACCGCAGGAAGCAGCCATCACCTCTAGGGTTGTGGAACAAAGAGAAAAAGTTGGGATTATTAGAAATTAGAAGTTTGGAGGAGTGACCCCCAGAAGGTAGGACTCAAACCTCAGAAGAGGGACTGGTGCTGATATCTCTGAGGAAGAATGCTAGAGTTGGCTCTGAGAGTCTAAAAAAAAAAAAGCAGCAAACTAGAACTGCAACTGCAACTAGAACCAATTAATTGATCCTTCCAGGGTAAAGAAGTCCTCCAGATGCTGACAGAAGCAGGGAGAAATAGGAAAGAGCAAGATTCTTTTCCTCTCCCAGTCCTTTCCCCTAATGCCCCTTATTGGCAGAGCCCAGCTGGCAAAACAGAAATGTGATTTGCAGAACACAGTTCCAGCACCACCGGGCCAAGTTGAGAAGGGTGAGTGAGAGGCTCAGAGGCAAAGGCTTCTTTTTTTTTTGGGGGGGGGGGATATTTATTTTTTCTTTCCTTTTATTTTTTAAAATTAATTTTTATTGGAGTATAGTTGCTTTACAATGTTGTGTTAGTTTCCACTATACAGCAAAGTGAAATAGTTATACATATACCTCCTCTTTTTTGGATTTCCTTCCCATTTAGGTCACCACAGAGCATTAAGTAGAGTTGCCTGTGCTATACAGTATGTTCTCATTAGTTATCTATTTTATACATAGTATCAATAGTGTATATATGTCAACCCCAATCTCCCAATTCCTCCCACCCCCCTTTCCCTCTTGTTATCCATACGTTTGTTCTCTATGTCTGTGTCTCTGTTTCTGCTTTGCAAATAAGATAATCTATACCATTTTTCTAGATTCCACATATATGCGTTAATATACAATATTTGTTTTTCTCTTTCTGACTTACTTCACTCTGTATGACACTCTCTAGGTTCATCCACCTCTACAATTGACCCAATTTTGTTCCTTTTTATGGCTGAGTAATATTCCATTGTATATGTACCACATCTTCTTTATCCATTCCTCTGTTGATGGACATTTAAGTTGCTTCCATGTCCTGGCTACTGTAAATGGTGCTGCAGTGAACATGGGGGTGCATGTGTCTTTTTTAAAAAAAATAAATTTATTTATTTATTTTGGCTGCATTGGGTCTTCGTTGCTGTGCGTGGGTTTTCTCTAGTTGCGGTGAGCAGGGGCTACTCTTTGTTGTGGTTCACGGGCTTCTCATTGTGGTGGCTTCTCTTGTGGAGCACGGGCTCTAGGCATGTGGGCTTCAGTAGTTGTGGCACACGGGCTCAGTAGTTGTGGCTCACGGTCTCTAGAGCAGAGGCTCAGCAGTTGTGGTTCATGGGCTTAGTTGCTCCGCGGCATGTGGGATCTTCCTGGACCAGGGCTCGAACCCATGTCCCCTGCATTGGCAGGTGGATTCTTAACCACTGCACCAGGGAAGTCCTCGTGTGTCTTTTTGAATTATGGTTTTCTCAGGGTATTAGCCCCGTAGTGGGATTGCTGTGTCATGTGGTAGTTCCATTTTTAGTTTTTTAAGGAACCTCCATACTGTTGTCCATAGTGGCTGTATCAATTTACATTCCCACCAACAGTGCATGAGGGTTCCCTTTTCTCCACATCCTCTCCATCATTTATTGTTTTCAGATTTTTTGTTGATGATCATTCTGACCGGTGTGAGGTGATACCTCGTAGTTTTGATTTGCATTTCTCTAATAATTAGTGATGTTGAGCATTTTTTCATGTGTTTGTTGGCCATCTGTATGTCTTGTTTGGGGAAATGTCTATTTAGGTCTTCTGCCCACTTTTTGATTGGGTTGTTTGTGTTTTTGATATTAAGATGCATGAGCTGCTTGTAAATTTTGGAGATTAAGCCTTTGTCAGTTGCTTCATTTGCAAATATTTTCTCCCATTCTGAGGGTTGTCTTTTCGTCTTGTTTATGGTTTCTTTTGCTGTGCAAAAGCTTTTAAGTTTAATTAGGTCCCATGTGTTTGTGTTTTTATTTTCATTACTCTAGGAGGTGGGTCAAAAAAGATCTTGCTGCGATTTATATCAAAGTGTGTTCTTTCTATGTTTTTTCCTCTAAGAGTTTTATAGTGTCTGACCTTACATTTAGGTCTTTAGTCCACTCTGAGTTTATTTTTGTGTACGGTGTTAGGGAGATTTCTAATTTAATTCGTTTACATGTAGCTGTCCAGTTTTCCCAACACCACTATACACTAACAACGAAAGATCAGAAAGAGAAATTAAGAAAACAATCCTATTTACCATTGCAACAAAAAGAATAAAATACCTAGGAATAAACCTGCTTAAGGAGGCAAACGACCTGTGTGCAGAAAACTCTAAGATACTGATGAAAGAAATCAAAGACGACACAAATAGATGGAGAGATATACCATGTTCTTGGTTTGGAAGAATCAATATTATGAAAATGACTATACTACCCAAAGCAATCTACACATTCAGTGCAACCCCTATCAAATCACCAATGGCATTTTTCACAGAACTAGAACAAAAAATTTTATAATTTGTATGGAAACACAAAAGACCCCGAATAGCCAAAGCAATCTTGAGAAATAAAAACGGAGCTGGAGGAATCTGGCTCCCTGACTTCAGAGCTACAGTAATCAAGACAGTATGGTCCTGGCACAAAAATAGAAACATAGATCAATGGAACAGGATAGAAAGCCCAGAGATAAACCCACGCACCTATGGCCACCTAATCTATGACAAGGGGGCCAAGAATATAAAATGGACAGCCTCTTCAGTAAATGGTGCTGGGAAAACTGGACAAAAGCTTCTTCATAAACAGCTCACTCAGCACAGCAGGGCAGCAGTGAGGAACTTGACTGGGGTGGAATGCTCTTGTTGGGTGTGGGAGGAGATAAGACTGTAGGGGTTGACGGGGGCAGGTGATGGACACCTCTGAATGTTGAGAAGAGCCATTCAGATTTGAATTTCATAAGGGACTTACAGACTAGGAGGAAGGATGGGATTCTGAGTCATGATTGTATTATAGTCCTTCAGTTGTGTTCTCTTAACAAAGCCATTCTTCTGGTGAGGTAAAAGATGGCAAAATGGATGTTGGTTTTAAGGGAGTGACTCTTTCTCAGGAGCCACTAGAAGAAAGTTGTAACAAGTCAAGTGCTGAGGCATGAAAGAAAGGCTTTGGTTAGCCTTGAGGCATTGCCGTAATTCATGAGATAGAATTTAATGTCAAACTCCCCTTATTCTACACATTAACATGTACAGTTTTCCTCACTACTCTATTGGCTTCCAAAGGGAGAAATTATGTCACATTCACATTTGTGTATGCTGGGCTGAGAAGATTGTCTGAAGCATAGTTAAGTCCTAAATAAATTTTAAGTAGCTCTACTTATGTTTTGTAAATGATAAAATCTCTACATCAGAGGCCAGACTGTGTATCTGTCCAGGTGAGAATCAGGTAATGTGTATTTGTCATTGGTAGCATAAATGGATTGGATACAGTGCCATAGACTATCAAAATATGGCAGGCTTCAAAATATGGCAGGCTTCACAAACATGTCTTATATTAGTCAGCCTTTGCTAGTGATCTTTCTGTGTAACAAGCAATCCTCAAATCTCAGTAGTTTATGAAAGAAATAAGGGTTTATTTTCCTCATTTTACATGTCAGTGGCTGTGGGTTAACGATGGTGGCTTTGCTTCATGCTTCATCTCTGATCCAGGTTGGGGGTTAAATTTTGGTCTGCTCCACACGCTGTCTTAATTCTGGGGTCTAAAGTAAAAGAGAAACCTTTCTGTGGAACAAACCCATTCTCATGACAGTGCGGAACAGCCAAACTGAGTTAAATCAAACCACAAAATCACACTGCAGTATTTGTTGCAGAAAGAGCGTATGTCCCATTTGCTAAAGCAAGTCATGTAGTCAACTCATAGGGCAGGAAAATATATTCCTGTCGCTGGGGCGGGAAGGAATGAATTTTTGTAACCAAGAACACCATCTGGGGCTTCCCTGGTGGTGCAGTGGTTGAGAGTCTGCCTGCCGATGCAGGGGACACGGGTTCGTGCCCTGGTCTGGGAAGATCCCACATGCTGCGAAACGGCTGGGCCCGTGAGCCATGGCCGCTGAGCCTGCGCGTCCGGAGCCTGTGCTCCGCAACGGGAGGGGCCACGACAGTGAGAGGCCCGCGTACCGCAAAAAAAAAAAAAAAAGAATACTATCTGTCAGAGTCTTCGTGATGGTTAATTTGATGTGCCAACTTGGCTAGGCTATGCTACACAGGTATTTGGTCAAACGCTGGTCTAGATGCTACTGTGAAGGTTATCTTGTAGGTGAGATTTAAATGCACAATTAATTTTTAAAAATTTAATTTTTATTTTATATTGGAGTATAGTTGATTTACAATGTTGTGTTAGTTTCAGGTGTACAGCACAGTGATTCAGTTAACTTTAAGTACACTCCATAATATGAGAAGGCTGCATCCAAACATCCAGTCAGTTGAAGGCCTTAGAGCAAAAACTGAGGTTTTCTGAAGGAGAGGGAATTTTGTCTCAAGACTATAACGTAGAAACCCTGCCTAAGCTTCCAGCCTGCCAGCCGCCCTATGAATTCTGGACTTGCCAGGCCCTACAACTCAGGGGCCAACTGACCTCTTAAAGCAAATGAGCCAATTCCTTTAAATCTGTCAGTCTGTCTAGGTATGTGTATGTGTATGTGTGTATGTCAGGCTCTGGTAAGCCTGAGGTCACAGAGCAGGTCATCTGATCACTTCAGGACACCAGCCTGGAATACCCTGGGAAGTGAAGCAGGAGATGCTCCACTGTGGGAAAGGAGGGGAGAAGCTGCATCTCAGACCCCTCCTACCAATCCAATCTATTTCTTGGAGAAGCCAGAATGAGCCAGTCTGCCCATGTGCAGGTGCTGTGATATGGGAGTGGTCTGCTGGGTGTTTGTAAAATGATCATACCCTCCAGTGTCTGAATCCTGATTGTTTCACAGCCCGCTGACAAAATAAAACCATTAAAAAATATGTATGTGTATACCTATACATATTTGGATATTGCATATATATATATTTGGAGAGAGAAAGAAGTAGCTATATCTATTGGTGGTGTTCCTCTGAGGATCCCTGACTGACACAGTTCTGTTGTCCTTGTGCCGCTTTTTTGTTTGTCACTTTGCCTGCTATAAAGCAGAGGTAAAGTGCACAAGAATATTTCTATTGTACTAGGAGGACTGACTTTTAGAGAGTGAAATTCTAGTTATTAATAGAGTCAGAAAATAGACCAGAGCCTTAATTATTGAGTTGTCGTTGTGCCAGCTGCTCAGAGGGGGAGGGTGCCGTGGGAGCCTATCGTGGGAGAGCCTGACCCCCCACCAGTGCCCTGTGCGGAAGTGATGGTGAGCTAAGCTCTAAAGAAAGAGTGGGGCTGGGGGGCAGGAGGGGTGTTTCAGGCAGAGGGAATATATGTGAAGCACCTGAGGCAACAGCAAGACGGACTTATTTTGAGGCCCTGAAAAAAGGCAGGGGCAGCCAGAGGTTAGAGAGCCAGAATGGAGGGGTGAGATATGAGGCTGCAGGGGTGGGCAGGAGCTTTGTCACCCTCTGTGGGCCCAGTGGAGCCCGTGGAGCCTGTTGTCTGTTTCCCATGGCAACCAGAAAGCCACTGCAGGGTGGTAAGCAGAAGTGGGAAGTATTTGTTGAAGGAATGAAGGGCCGTTTGAGTTACAGATATGATAACTGTACTAAACAATACAGGGAGACTGGAGGTTTTGATGATTCTACACACTTGTCTTAATTTTAGAGGATAGTTTCTTTTCTGGTAGAATATATATATATATATGATATAATTTTTTGTAGTTTTTGGCCCATTTGCTATAAATAGAAAGTCTTATATGTGCAAAAACAGATCAAATTAATGATTTATAAAAAATGAAAAACGGTACCACTAATCACAAATAAGGGTGAAATTTATTTATTATTAAATTTATTAAAGAAATACAATTTAAAATTCTTAGGAAAGTATGATAAGTAAAAGAAGAAGTTTTTCCAAAGTAGTGAACAATTTAAAATTCTTAGGAGAGTATAAGTAAAAGAAGAAGTTTTTCCAAAGTAGTGACACAGAATTAATTATTGAAAGTTAGTAATACATGTAAGCATTCCGAAAAACTTCTCCAAGGATGCCACGTTATCATAAATATTATAAGCCATCATAATATCTGCACATTGTTCATAATGGATGGTTGAATCATATATAGTTATAGCTAATCAAAAACCATTACAAATGTATTTACTCTCTTTAAACACTTTCATATTTCATTACAAATGGCCGATTGAACACTTCCACATCCATTACAGTATTATATTTCCATTCAATTTACTGTTAAGATTTTTTGAACAGCTACAGTGTAATAGTAGCTGTCGTGACTTATATATATTTCATCACCTCTCTTTGGTAATCCATTTCTCATTTGCTTGCCAAAACTTATGAAGTGCTTATTAAACATTGATAATATAGTACCTGGTATGAAATATTGTTGTCTTGCAAATCAGCTTATTGGTAAACCTTGAAGTTGGTGATACTTTAATCTGCATTATCCAGTCTTTGTACTTCATTATAGGCTATGAATATTGTTGTGTCATTGGATTGGGGGAAAATGAATCATTTCCAGGGAAATCTTAACCAACTTAAACAATTTTCCTGTTCTGTGGAGTCAGTTAGGTGTTTGCCTGTTAGTCTGTGAGGGAGAGCAAGTAGGGGTAACAGGCTCTTTTCCATCTAGAAACTTCTCAGACTCATAGGGAGTCTTCAGTCCTATTGTGCCCACCTTTCCTTATGCATTTTCTTTGAGTCTCTCTCTTGTCAAGCTGAGCATCATCCTATTCAATATTTACAAAGTTAGTGGCTTGGATCGTTCTGCTGTGAATTGAAATGGACATTTAATCATCTGTGGCAAGTAGAAATCCTGGACAAGAAAAATAATCTATGTTATAGGTGTACAAAATCACAGAATATTAGACTTGACAGAGAATTTCAAGAACCATTTAATCTGGTAATGGTAAATTTGTGCTCCACATACCCTCACCTTCCCCTTCCATGGCAGACATTACTAATTGAACACAACACTCCTGCTGAACCTGGATTCAATCTGTCTTCCAGGCTGCTACTACTTGTTGACTATTTATGGGACTTCAGGTGAAATCTATTTGTTGTCCCTAATCATGTCTGGCATTTCATTTTAAAGGCAAGGAAATGAAAGTTCTTAGAAGTGAAATGATTTGGACAAAGTCACTCAACTAGTTAATGTCAGAGCTGGGGTCCAAGCCCAGGTCTTCTGAATCTGATACTAGCATTTGTCCTATCGTCCCAAATACAAGTTTTCTTTCCTTATACTTTTACCCTCCAGAGACCCTCCCAAATGGTAATCTTTATTTTCTCATCCAGTTTCACTGTTGGAGATTGGAAATCATTCTTCGTGTTCTGAATTAATTATTTGAATTGTGTTGTCATTTTTTTCTTCCTAGGTTTGATGCTTTTCAGAGGAGGCTATAGATGAAGTATGGATATTCAGCAATACATATGGTGGAAAAATATTTTTGTATATTACAGGCATGTATCCCTGATACAAAATCACATAAAATATCAATTTATGTTACTACTTTTCACACTGGAGCTACTAGTCTTAGTTCCAAGTTCAAATTCATTTTCTAATGAGCAACTGAATGAATTTTTTTAAAAAAAAACTAGTGAAAAATTTCCAGGAAAGACAATCATGATTGTCTTGTTTATTTACAAGAAAAGGGATGACTGGCCTTATATAATTCCTTTAAAAAATCTGAGACTGTAGGGAGAAAATGTTACTTTTTCTTTGGAGGCGGATAATAAAGGAACCACTCTGATTATGTTTGAATAGATGTCCAGTGTGGTACCAACGTTATGGGTCCTGAGAATTGTAATGGGCCGCCTATTAAAAATCACATTAACCCTCTATTGACTCTAACAACTTGTGTCTTTTGGGAGTTGGATTTCTTTCTTTATTCCATATGGGACTTATTATTCTGAGGGAAAGTTAATAAGATCTCTTCCAGACCTGCTTTGCCATGAAGCCTTGCTAAATTCCAAGACTAATAGGAAATGAATTGAGCTAATAAAAATATACCTTAACAGTTAAAAAATCTTGGGGAAAATTTTTGAAAAGGTAGTTGGCAATAGCATTAAAGAGTAACCTTAAACATTAGCTACAGAAATCATAATGACCTGTTTTTTCTTTTTATAATTTGCTTGTCCTGATGATGTATGCACACTTCTACCTTATCTGTATTAGCTTCATGATTAACTATTTGGGATAGCATTTGTGCAGTTAAGAAGTTGTTTGTCAGTTAGCACAAAGTGCTGGTAATTAACTTCCTAAGGCACCTTTACTGTTGGGCAAAAAATAAGCTCGATAAATTTATCCCGCGTCATACCATATGACAGAAGCTCATCCATCCTCTGATTTCAAACAAGCTACTAGAAACAGGTTGAGTTTCTTAACAAATATAATAACCCAGAATTGACATTTATATAAGACCAATTCATTTTATAACAGTGATGACTCACTTTGAGAAGTAGGCATAGCAGGTATTTTGAGCTGACTAGGAGTGCAAATTCTTATAATTCGACATTGTTTCCAGGGACTCTTGGAAAAGTGAGGTCTAAGTCAGAGGAAGCCTAGGGAGTTTAAGTCACTGCTTGTGGATGCCTGGGGAGCTCAGATGAGGCAGGAATGTAATTTCTGCAATTTGTAATGAGTTGGTTGGCACAAGCAGCATGATAGGAATCTGAGGAAAATGAGAAAAAAGAGTTTCCTATCTTTGAACTAAAAAGAAAAAAGTATGATTCTGCAGTTTTTTTTAAAAGGAAAGTTTACAGAAGTAAACAGCAAAATTCCACCCATATCTCTTCTCAGAGTGATTTATCTTTAAACTCAAACAATTAAGTCAAGGTTAATGTTCTTCTTTAAAAAGTAGCCTTTACTGGTCCATTTCTATGGCTACTGGGACTGTTTCTTGAACCACTGTATTTTTCTCTGATTAGAGATGGCTGGAGTTTTAAGTTGCTAAGTGTCCATCACCAACATGAAAGTGTGAAGAACCCTGGATTTGGAGTCAGATGAACTTGATTCAAGCCTCAAATCTGCTGTTTAGTAGTTATATATCTTTGGATGTGTCACATAACCTTCCCCATCCGCAATTTTTCTTGTCTTTAAAATGGATCAATAATACCTGTCTTACTTATCCCACAGGGCTGGTGTGTCACATGAGTTGGGATCTATCATAGGAATTGGTGATCAGTAAAGAACTAGACAATTTTAACCAGAAAGTGAGTTCCAGCTGAACTTTATTTTTATTTGAGAAAGTGTAGTGAATTTCTCTCTATATATTTTTTCTTATTATCCATGTTTGTAAGACTCACTAAATGTTGCCTTGAAGAGGGACTTAGCGATTGTGGTATCTGAGAAGTGACCTTGCTGTGTATCTAGATGTGATTTCATGCATTCCTTTATGGTTCTCTAGCATTTCTTTGTTATTTATGCCTCATTATAAACCATGTTTTAGATGTACTATAAGCATAGAAGAATCAATAGTTCAATATCTTTGGTGAAGTGGATGGGTTGATAGAATGTTTGTAGCAATGAAAACGTTATGTAGTAGGTATATTCCAGTTTTGAGGCCAGTTATATATTACAAGCTTGCAATCATTACAAAAAGCACAAGTCAGGAGGAAAAGAAAACTCCAAATCCCAGCATTCTCAAATTCAGTCTTTGTGACACGAGTGTTACTGTGATAGAAGTAAGGGACCTGGATGGTTGTTACACACCTTCCTTTACTTATTGTTGAGCACATATTGATGGGAGCAGTAGTGACAGCCAGCAGCTCCCACAGCAATGCCACGTGTACTTTCTTGAGGATGTCCTAGGTGGCAGGCATGGTGCTGGGTGTTTACATGCATTTTCTCCTCCTAATAGCCCTGTCAGATACTTCTTCCAGATTCTCTGTTTTACAGACAAGGGAGTGAAGCTCAGAAAGGTTAGATAGCTCACCAAAAATAGAGATGGCAGGATATGAAGCCAGGTTGGTCTGATTCCAAGGTCCAAACAATTCAGATCTCTAGACTGCAATTTCAGCCCTTCAAACTGTGAATGTCTTTTATTTACATTCCAAGATACTAACTTCTGGTGTAACTCACTGGAATCTGAATCTTCTGCTTGTTTCATATTTATTTACTTTTCTTTTCTTTATTGGAATAACAGAAAGGAAAGAAGTAAGGAAGGAAAGGAGAAAGAGAGAAAGAAAGAAAGAAAAAGAAAGGAAGGAAGGAAGAAAGAAAGACAAGTTCACTCAGGTTAAATCAGTTTTGAGGATTTTAGTTCTTATTTCTCAACTAGACGATATACTTCTGTTTTTAAAAATTATCTGTTCTCCTTCTATAACCAATTTGTTAATCATGTTTTGGTGACTGACTTTTGGGCACACTTCCCAGAAACCTTAAGGCAACCCTTAATAAACACTAATAAGTCTGCATGCAGAAGCAGCCTATTATTATTCATGGACAGTATTACGTAGAATTAAACTTTTGGAAACTGCACCAAACACATTGAGCTAGACATGAAAGTAAGCTGAATTTCCATTTGGTTTGCTTCTTGCTGAGCCTTCAAATTATAAAGTGAAGCAAAGCCAAAAGATTAATACAATGAAAACAAAGATTGGGAAATTAAATGACACGATGCAATTTTCTGCCTCATCGGTCTGGCACCAATAATATGCAAAGGAAAGTCTGCTTAGTGTTGGTTGGCTGCTGTGTAAATGCAGGACAATCAGTCTCCTTCTCGAGGGAGACTATTTTCTTGAATCATATAGCCATTGACTCTTCCAATTACCAGAACCCCCACGCACAGTTTGGCTTTATTTTTTTAAACTTTCTGCTCTGCCATGGCATTATTAGCATTACGGTTTCCACAGGTACATGATTTTACATTATCTGAAATATTTTAGCGATAGCTTCTGGGCATACATAAAAACCTGGAGCCTACTGCCACACTCATGATTAAATAACAATAATACTTTATAAAATGGATCTTTATGGGTAGTTGAAGGCCATAGTGGTCTATCTTTAAATCACATCTATCAGAGAAACATTAACTCATGGTTGATGTGTCACATTTGGGCATCTATTGGCATGCCACCCATAATGTATCATTGCTGATCATTGTCGAGATTTGTTCTAAAGTGATTTGGGTGATAAGAAATGGCTCTAAACTACTCCTAATGTTATTTGAAATTACTTATATCACAGTTGTATTCAAAGGCTGTTATGTCTATACTACCAAAATTCTCCAGATGATTCAGACATCCTCTGGAGAATTAAATTGTTCATTAACATTCAAATTTCCCTCTACCTCTGCCAGACAATATAAACCAGTCAACAGTAATCAATCTGCAAAGTGCAGAGTACCATACTTGATCTGAAGGTGGTAAAATAAAGAACAGAGTGCCGCAGGCCTCCAGCACCTTGGAGAGAGATTGTTCTCTTTGGTATCACTTCCAGGTCATCTACAGACACCAAACAGAAGTCAAGAGAGTGGTCACCCACCTACTTTCCCCAGGATCCAGGACCTTCATTAGGATCCTTGCTCTTTTCTGCCAAAACGCCAATCCTTATAAAGTAAAAAGTGTGCAAACGTGTTCATGCATCTTTGTTTTCATTCTTTGTAATAATATAGGGCAAAATGTTCAAAGAAAATAATATTTACTGTAGAGGATGAATCAACTCTCTACTTGTTTGGTGGACTTGAGTTACTTTTTCCACTCTGGAATTTCCTATAAATACTCATTTTTAGAAGTCTATTCTAGACATTTTTTTTTCCCCTTCAGATTTCTGAAGAGTCCCTGGAGGTACTGATTTTGAATTTTCCATTTAAACAATCAGAATGCTTAAAAGATGTGTAAAGTCCTTTCAAATATGGCAGATGGAAATCAGAGCTGCTAGGTGGTCAAGCGTCCAGTAGTGGGATGGGAAAAGTTGGGATAAATCAGACGGAGTAGAGCAGAGTGGAGAGAAAGGACTCTTATTGTTGCCAAATTTTATTTTCTGTTTCCTTTTTGCTGTTTTTTGAGTGTAGACATTTGAATTTTAAAATGATTAGCTTGGGATTCACTTAGTTTTTGCATAAGAACATGCCTTGTTTATCTTTTCTGGTTGCTTATCTTACTTCCTCCCAAATACGATTGGGATGGAGATAGTCAAAACCTGCTTTGGAGCCATCAGCTTTGAGACTCTGTGATGTGGTAATTTTGAAACATGATACTAAACCCTGAAAATAATGAAGCTGAAAGATTGAGCATCTCATCCTGTCTCTTAGTTATGATGTTTTTGGGTTCTTAAAAGAAATAAGCCACCTTTACCCTAGCAAAAGAATATTTGGAGATAGCCTCATCCACCAGAGGGCAGACAGCAGAAGCAAGAACTACAATCCTGTAGCCACTGGAGCAAAAACCACATTCACAGAAAGATAGACAAGATGAAAAGTCAGAGGGCTATGTACCAGATGAAGGAACAAGATAAAACCCCAGAAAAACAATTAAATGAAGTGGAGATAGGCAACCTTCCAGAAAAAGAATTCAGAATAATGATAGTGAAGATGATCCAGGACCTTGGGAAAAGAATGGAGGCAAAGATTGAGAAGATGCAAGAAATGTTTAACAAAGACCTAGAAGAATTAAAGAACAAACACCTAGAAGAAATAAAGAACAAACAAACAGAGATGCACAATACAATAACTGAAATGAAAGGTACACTAGAAGGAATCAATAGCAGAGTAACTGAGGCAGAGGAATGGATAACTGACCTGGAAGACAGAAAGGTGGAATTCACTGCTGTGGAACAGAATAAAGAAAAAAGAATGAAAAGAAATGAAGACAGCCTAAGAGACCTCTGGGACAACATTAAATGCAACAACATTCGCATTATAGGGGTCCCAGAAGGAGAAGAGAGAGAGAAAGGACCTGAGAAAATATTTGAAGACATTATAGTTGAAAACTTACCTAACATGGGAAAAGAAATAGCCACCCAAGTCCAGGAAGCGCAGAGAGTCCCATACAGGATAAACCCAAGGAGAAACATGCCAAGACACATAGTAATCAAATTGACAAAAATTAAAGACAAAGAAAAATTATTGAAAGCAGCAAGGGAAAAACGACAAATAACATAATGGGAACTCCCATAAGGTTAACAGCTGATTTCTCAGCAGAAACTCTACAAGCCAGAAGGGAGTGGCATAATATATTTAAAGTGACGAAAGGGAAGAACCTACAACCAAGATTACTCTCCCTGGCAAGGATCTCATTCATATTTGATGGAGAAATCAAAAGCTTTACAGACAAGCAAAAGCTAAGAGAATTCAGCACTACCAAACCAGCTCTGCAACAGATGCCAAAGGAACTTCTCTAAGTGGGAAACACAAGAGGAGAAAAACACCTACAAAAACAAACCCATAACAGTTAAGAAAATGTTAATAGGAAGATACATATCAATAATTACCTTAGGGCTTCCCTGGTGGCGCAGTGGTTGAGAGTCCGCCTGCCGATGCAGGGGACACAGGTTCGTGCCCCGGTCTGGGAAGATCCCACATGCCGCGGAGCGGCTGGGCCCGTGAGCCATGGCCGCTGAGCCTGCGCGTCCGGAGCCTGTGCTCCGCAGCGGGAGAGGCCACAACGGTGAGAGGCCCAAGTACCGCAAAAAAAAAAAAAAGAAAAAAAAATAATAATTACCTTAAATGTGAATGGATTAAATGCTCCAGCCAAAAGACACAAGCTTGCTGAATGGATACAGAAACAAAACCCATATATATGCTGTCTACAAGAGACCCACTTCAGACCTAGGGACACATAAGACTGAAAGTGAGGGGATGGAAAAAGATATTCCATGCAAATGGAAATCAGAAGAAAGCTGGAGTAGCAATACTCATATCAGAATAAAATAGACTTTAAAATAGAGAATGTTACAAGAGATAAGGAAGGACATTGCATAATGAACAAGGGATCAATCCAAGAAGAAGTTATAACAATTATAAATATATATGCACCCAACATAGGAGCACCTCAATACATAAGGCAATTGCTAACAGCTATAACAGAGGAAATCGACGGTAACACAGTAATAGTGGAGGACTTTAACACCTCACTTACACCAATGGACATATCATCCAAACAAAATTAATAAGGAAACACAGGCTTTAAATGACACAATAGACCAGATAGATTTAATTGATATTTATAGGACGTTCCATCCAAAACCAGCAGATTACACTTTCTTCTCAAGTGCACACGGAACATTCTCCAGGATAGATCACATCTTGGGTCACAAATCAAGCATCAGTAAATTTAAGAAAATTGAAATCATATCAAGCATCTTTTCTGACCACAATGCTATGAGATTAGAAATAAATTACAGGAAAAAAAACGTAAAAAACACAAACATATGGAGGCTAAACAATACGTTACTAAATAACCAAGAGATCACTGAAGAAGTCAAAGAGGAAATCAAAAAATACCTAGAGACAAATGACAATGAAAAGACGACGATCCAAAACCTATGGGATGCAGCAAAAGCAGTTTTAAGAGGGAAGTTTATAGCAATACAAGCCTACCTCAAGAAATAAGAAATATCTCAAATAAACAATCTAACCTTACACCTAAAGGAACTAGAGAAAGAAGAACAAACAAAACCCAAAGTTAGTAGAAGGAAAGAAATTATCAAGATCAGAGCAGAAATAAATGAAATAAAAACAAAGAAAACAATAACAAATTTCAATAAAACTAAAAGCTGGTTCTTTGGGAAGATAAAATTGATAAACCATTAGCCAGACATATCAAGAAAAAGAGGGAGAGGACACAAATCAATAAAATTAGAAATGAAAAAGGAGAAAGGAGACACTGCAGAAATACAAAGCCTCCTAAGAGACTACTACAAGCAACTCTATGCCAATAAAATGGATAACCTGGAAGAAATGGACAAATTCATAGAAAGGTATAACCTCCCAAGACTGAACCAGGAGAAACAGAAAATATGAACAGACCAATCACAAGTAATGAAATTGAAACTGTGATTAAGAATCTTCCAACAAACAAAAGTCTAGGAACAGATGACTTCCTAGGTGAATTCTATCAAACATTTAGAGAAGACCTAACACCCATCTTTCTCAAACTCTTCCAAAAAATTGCAGAGGAAGGAACACTCCTAAACTCATTCTATGAGGCCACCATCACCCTGATTCCAAAACCAGACAAAGATACTATAAAAAAAGAAAATTATAGACCAATATCACTGATGAATATAGATGCAAAATTCCTCAACAAAACACTAGCAAACAGAATCCAACAACACATTAAAAGGATCATACACCATGATCAAGTGGGGTTTATCCCAGGGATGTAAGGATTCTTCAATATACGCAAATCAATCAATGTGATGCACCATATTAACAAATTGAAGAATAAAAACCATATGATCATCTCAATAGATGCTGAAAAAGCTTTTGACAAAATTCAACACCCATTTATGATAAAAACTCTCCAGAAAGTGGGCATAGAGGGAACCTATCTCAGCATAATAAAGGCCATATATGACAAACCCACAGAAACATCATTCGCAATGGTGTAAAACTGAAAGCATTTCCTCTAAAATTAGGAATAAGACAAGGATGTCCACTCTCGCCACTATTATTCGACATAGTTTTGGAAGTCCTACCCATGGCAATCAGAGAAGAAAAAGAAATAAAAGGAATACAAATTAGAAAAGAAGAAGTAAAACTGTCAGTGTTTGCAGGTGACATGATACTATAGATAGAGAATCCTAGATATGCCACCAGAAAACTACTAGAGCTAATCAATGAATTTGGTAAAGTTGCAGGATACAAAATTAATGCACAGAAATCTTGCATTCCTATACACTAATGATGGAATACCTGAAGGAGAAATTAAGGAAACACTCCCATTTACCACTGCAACAAAAAGAATAAAATACCTAGGAATGAAGCTACCTAAAGAGACAAAAGACCTGTATGCAGAAAACTATAAGACACTGATGAAAGAAATTAAAGGTGATACAAACAGATGGAGAGATATACCATGTTCTTGGATTGGAAGAATTAATATCGTGAAAATGACTATACTACCCAAAGCAATCTACAGATTCAATGCAGTATCTGTCAAATAACTAATGGCATGTTTTACAGAAATAGAACAAAAAATCTTAAAATTTGTATGGAGACACAAAAGACCCCAAATAACCAAAGCAGTCTTGAGGGAAGAAAATGGAGCTGGAGGAATGAGACTCCCTGACTTCAGACTATACTACAAAGCTACAGGAATCAAGACAATATGGTACTGGCACAAAAATAGAAATATAGATCAATGGAACAGGATAGAAAAGAAAGCCCAGCGATAAACCCACATGCCTACGGTCAACTAATCTATGACAAAGGAGGCAAGGATATACAATGGAGAAAAGACAGTCTCTTCAATAAGTGGTGCTGGGAAAACTGGACAGCTACATATAAAAGAAAGATATTAGAACACTCCCTAACACCATACACAAAAATAAACTCAAAATGGATTAGAGACCTAAATGTAAGACTGGACACTATAAATCTCTTAGAGGAAAACATAGGAAGAACACTCTTTGACATAAATCACGGCAAGATCTTCTTTGATCCACCTCCTAGAGTAATGGAAATAAAAACAAAAAATAAACAAATGGGATGTAATGAAACTTAAAAGCTTTTGCAAAGCAAAGGAAACTACAAACAAGACGAAAAAACAACCCTCAGAATGGGAGGAAATATTTGCAAAGGAATCAACGGACGAAGGATTAATCTGCAAAATATATAAACAGCTCATGCAGCTCAATATTTAAAAAACAAACAACCCAACCCCAAAATGGGCAGAAAACCTAAATAGACATTTCTCCAAAGAAGACATGCAGATGGCCAAGAAGCACATGAAAAGCTGCTCAACATCACTAATTTTTAGAGACATACAAATCAAAACTACAATGAAGTATCACCTCATACCAGTTAGAATGGGCATCAGACAATCTACAAACAACAAATTCTGGAGAGGGTGTGGAGAAAAGGGAACCCTCTTGCACTGTTGGTGGGAATGTAAATTGATATAGCACTATGGAGACCAGTATGGAGGTTCCTTAAAAAACTAAAAATAGAACTAACATATGACCCAGGAATCCCACTACTGGGCATATACCCAGAGAAAAGCATAATTCAAAAAGACACATGCACCCCAATGTTCATTGCAGCACTATTTACAATAGCCAGGTCATGGAAGCAACCTAATTGCCCATCGACAGATGAATGGATAAAGAAGATGTGATACGTATACAGAATGGAATATTACTCAGCCATAAAAAGGAATGAAATTGGGTCATTTGTAGAGATGTGGATGGACCTAGAGAGTGTCATACAGAGTGAAGTAAGTCAGAAAGAGAAAAACAAATATCGTATATTAATGCATATACGTGGAACCTAGAAAAATGGTACAGATGAACCAGTTTGCAGGGCAGAAATAGAGACACAGATGTAGAGAACAAGAACCTGCTGTATAAAAAAATAAAATAAAATTCAAAACATAAAGAATGATAGTAAACAAAATGCTTTTCATCCAAAAAAGAAAAAGATATGCAGAGTGCAACAAGTAATTTGGAAGACAGTTTGCCAGTGTTTTACAAAGCTAAATATACTCTTACAACTTGATAGAGAAATTTTGCTCCTTGGTATTTACCCAAATTACTTAAAAACTTATGTCCAGGGCTTCCCTGGTGGCGCAGTGGTTGAGAGTCCGCCTGCCGATGCTGGGGACACAGGTTCGTGTCCCAGTCCGGGAGGATCCCACATGCCGCGGAGCGTCTGGGCCCGTGAGCCATGGCCACTGAGCCTGCGCGTCCGGAGCCTGTGCTCCGCAACGGGAGAGGCCACAGCAGTGAGGGGCCCGCGTACCGCAAAAACAACAACAACAAAAAACTTATGTCCACACAAAAACCTGCACAAGGATGCAGCTTTATTCATAATTGCCAGAAGTTGGAAGCCACTAAGATGCCCTTCAATGGGTGAATGGATGAATAAACTGTGGTACAGTCAGGCAATGGCATATTATTCAGCCTTGAAAATAAATGTGCTATCAAGTCATGAAAGTACATGGAGGAAACTGAAGTGCATATTACTAAGTGAAAGAAACCAATCTGAAAAGTATTCTCAGCAAATAACATTCTGAAAAAGGCAACGGAGACAGTAAAATGATCAGTGGTTTCCCCGAGTTAGGAGGGAGGAAGGGATAAGCAGGAAGAGCACAGAGGACTTCTAGGGCAGTGAAACTATTCTATTTGATACGATAATCGTGGATTCATGTCATGATGCTTTTTTTTTTTTTTTTTTTTTTTGGCGTTACACGGGCCTCTCACTGCTGTGGCCTCTCCCGTTGCAGAGCACAGGCTCCAGACGCGCAGGCTCAGCGGCCATGGCTCACGGGCCCAGCCGCTCCGCGGCATGTGGGATCTTCCCGGACCGGGGCACAAACCCGTGTCCCCTGCATCGGCAGGCGGACTCTCAACCACTGCGCCACCAGGGAAGCCCATGATGCATTTTTAAAGACCCATAGAACGTACATCAAGAGTTAACCCTAATGTAAACTGTAGACTTTGGGTGATAATGGTGTGCCACTCTACGTTCATTGACTGTAATGTACCATTCTGATGCAGGATATTGAGAGCAGGGGAGGCTGTGCATGTGTGGAGACAGGGAGTATATGAAAACTCTGTACTTTCTGCTCATTTTTGCTGTGAACTTAAAAATTATTTTAAAAATAATATCTATTTAAATGGGAAAAAAATAAAGAGCTAAAACAATCTTGAAAAAAAAGAATATTTGTATTTTGTACAAAATTCTGAAGTGAATTCAGGATCCACATTATTTCACTTGAGAGAAATGTTCTGAAATGTGTAATCTCACCTTGGGACCTTAATAAAATGCACAGAGACTGAAGAATTTCTTTTTAGTTTAGTCTTAAAATGAAAGCTTTAGGTTTTCCTTGATGCCTTTCTGGAGACAGTATGGCGTGAATGAGTGCATGGGTTCTGGAGTGTGACTGCCTTGATTTGCATCTGGTCTCCACCACTTATCGCTATTGACCTTGCGTGAATTACTTCACCTCTCTGTGCCTTGGTTTCTTCAGTTGTAAGATGGTGATAGTAATAGGACCTTTCTCATAAAGTCATTGTGAGTACAAATTGAGTTAATATGTGTAAAGTGCTTAGAATAGTCTCTGTCTCTCATCCCAGATATTTTTTCCTGCCCTAAAACATAACAAAGTAGTTCAAGAGAAATAAAGGCTAATAAAAGGATGGGGACAAACCCTTAATGATTAGTAACAGTTTTCTGGGCTGTGAATGCTGCTTTCAATTTTCTTTATCCAATATTTCAGAAACTCTTGATGCTTTCATTACCTTGCTGGAAGAAAAAGAAGGAATGAAATGCAAAAGCACAATGGGCAGATTTTTAATAGAGTGTCTTCCCTGATGAAGGAGCATTGCAAGTGCTTCAGTCTTCAACATAATCTATGGTTGCCGAACTTAATAATAAATGCATTTTAGCATCATCCATTTTTTTGCTTCAGTTAAAGAGAAACATGATCCTTGGTCATTGTCAAGGAAAAAAAAAAGCTTTATAAAATTTCAAGGGACCTGAATGTTTCCACAGTGGTACAAATTTGTTCTCATAAAAAAGATTGTATCCTGAAAAGATAAATAAAATAAAGAGAGATTTTGGGAAGTTTAACTTTCTAGAGCATATCTAACTATGTACTTTGGCTATCACTGAAAAGCTTTTGTATGAGGCTGATGGTAGAAATTACTATGATTTCCTTGACTTCAGCTGAATTTTTGCTAAATCATTTATCACCAACGGTCTATAAATTGATGTGGATGTCCCTATTCTCAGCCCTGCATGATTCACTCCTATTGAAACATCTTCCTGTAATGCGTTGATTTTTCCATTTCTATGACAATGATGGAGGTAGCAGGATTTTTTTTTCTCAAGAATGTAAAACTACAGGCAGAGCCTAAAAGCCTATAGGATTCATTTTTATTTAACTTAAAATATATTTTGATAATGGCTCTGTAAATGACACTAGTAAAATCAGCACTTGTATTTGGCATATGGAAACATACTTTGAAGTACAGTTTTGAGATGCCATTGGTGATTCAAAAAAGAGAACAGCTCCTCTCCCACTTAATTCACACTTCACTGAGTTACAGAAACAGGAGTTAACTTTGCCAGAGCAGTAATTTTCAAGTAAGGGACCCTAGGAACCACAGAGTCAGATTACCTCAAGTTTATTTAGTATAGTTTATAAAGTTTAGACTTCTACTTCGCTTGGTCCATCTGATACTGCAGGGTTAAAGATGAGCTTGGGAAAAGGACGGGAGTTTGGAGGACATTTCCCCAAGCTCTTAGCATTCGTGGCAGGTTGAGTCACACCAGTCTTTATTAAATGATGCATAATTCAGTGATAAACTGGTTTAGCTCTGCCTGTTACAAGTCAGGCCTGAGCTTTTACAGGGGTCAGTCTAGAGGCACCGTGGCAGTTTCATGTCATTAGCTTTCATTCACTTGCAATGTGTAACCACTCTAGCACATGTCTTTCATTAGTGGGTACAATGCATGCTTTGTGTGTGAACATCCTTAGATGGTAAAAGCCAATTTAGAGCTTTCTCACCTTCCTTTTATGTCAGTGGATTCCATCAGACCCACATGTGTGTGGAAGTAAAGGTTTTTGTGGTGGGGTCAGACTCATTTCCCATTTGCATTGCACCCTGCCTGGGTGATCCAGGCTAGAAGCTTTCTCTGAAGTTAATGGGTGTTGAGCTCTGAATAAGACCATGGTGTCAACTTGCCAAACTTCCTCCTCTCTGGAGTTCAGAAAGCTCTTGAAATCCCACTTCCTTCATAAAGCTTTCTTTTCCTAAGTGGACGACAGTGACTGAGTTATTTTTTTCTATTAACTCAGATATAAAACCCAGACTTTTGTTTTCTATCTACACATGTACTCCTTGCCCGCCCCCTACTAGTCCAAATACAACTAACAATGTAATTCGCTTTTGATAAGATTTGTGTTTACAACTAATTACCTGCATATTAATTAGTCCCTTCTGGGCATATACATCAGGCATTACTATAAAGCTAGGAATTTAAACATTTTGTAGAGTATATACAGTAACAGTAAACACATGGCATTTTATAAAATGGTTGATCATGATTTCTGTCTCACTCAGTCTCTCCACCTCTTTTTTAGAATTTTCTTTTCTGTTGAGATTAGATTTGTTTGGGGAGAGAGTAACATAGTTACAGTAAGGCAGCCTCTCTGAGCAGGTCATTCACTTTATGTGCTTAATGCCTGTACCTGAATCTAGTCTAATTGAAAGAATATGGCTTTGAGTTTGGACCAACAGGGACTCACATCTGGGTTCTATTATTTCTTACATATGTGATAGTCTGGTATAATTATATGAGCCTCTGTTTTCTCAGTTGAAAAATGGATACCATAATACTTCTCTCTCAGAGTTGTTGTAAATGTTAAATGAGATAATATATGTAAATATGCCCCCGGAGGTGTCTGGCATACAGTCAGCACTTATTCATTCATTCAACGAGTATTTTGAGAACCTATTATGTACCAGGCACTGTTTGAAGCATGGAGGATACAGCAGTAAATGAAAGAGACACAGACAAAATGCTTATAGTGAGATAAGAAAGATAATACACATAGTAAATAGTGTTTTATAGTGGATGTTAGACAGGGTAAGCGCTATGGAGAGGAACAAATTAGGGTATGGAGTATGGGATTGCAGGGCAATTCTAGTGCCATAGAATGGTCAGGAAAGCCTTTTCTGGGAAAATGGCATTTGAGCCCAAACTTGGAAGAGGTGAGTGAGTAAACCATGTGAATATGTTGAGGGAAAGCATTCCAGAAAGAGGAGTGGAAGGAGTGTGTTTAGCATGTTCTTGGCCAGTGTAGCGGGGACAGGAGTAGTAGGGGATGAGGCAACAGGGCCCATTTCCATTACTACCTCTAGGTCATTGTGAGGACTGTGGTTTTTATATGAATGGAGAATGATTGGAGGGTTTTGACCAGAGGAGCAATGTAATCTGATGGAGTGTCTTAAGTTGAATTCTCCTGGAAACAGGCTCTGAGATGTACGGTTGTGTGCAGTAGATTTATTTTGGAAATGTTCTCAGTAACAACACCTCTGAGGGAGCTTTGGGCAGGACCAGGCAGAGGAAGAAGCTGCAATGCGGTACAGTCGAGACGGAGACTTCAAATGATCCGCAGGGAGTCTTGGAGCCGGCATAGCCCCTCAGAGTCATCCCCAGTTGAGGAAAAGGGGTGGGGCTTTTGTATCCCCACATTAATTAGTCCTTGGTTAGACGTTAAGGAAGGGCATAAACTTCAGCGAGGCAGCGCCTGTTGAATGAGGGCAGTCCCAAGAGGGATTTCAAATGTAAGCCGTTGGCGTCCATCATTCCCGGCTGCTGGGGTAGCAGGTGACTCCATCCTGAAGGCAGGATCTGGGCTGTGCCCCGGCCCCCCCCCACAACCCCAGCATCCACTACACTTAGGTTTCATCAAGACCATGCTGGCTGCTGTGTGTAGCGTATGCCATAGGGAGGACGGGTGAAAGGAAGATGACCAGTTAGTAGGCTATTGCAAAAACCCAGGAGAGGAATGCTGGTGGCTTAGATCAGAGTGAGAGCAGGGGAGGAGATGAGGAGAAAAAGGATTCCGGATACATTTTTAATGGAATGCCGACAGGATTTACTGATGGATTGGAAGGAGCCTGTGAAAGTAAGAAAGGAGTCAAGGGTAACTCCAAGGTTTTTGGTCTGAACAACTGGAAGGAGAGATTTGCTAATAAGGGGGGTAGGGTGGAAAAGACTGTGAGGGAAACAGGTTTGGGTAAGGGGGAGTCAGGAGCTCAATTTTAGACATGTTGAGTCAGAGGTGCCTCCTAGACATACATGTGGGTGTCTTGAGGAGGCCGTTGGATACAGAATTTAATCAGGAGAGATATTTTTGGAAGCCTTGGCTTGTATGTGGTATTTAAGACTGTGAAACTGGATGAGATCACCAAAGGCAGTGAATATACAAGAGAAGTGCTGAGGCTGATCCCTGACGTCTAGCTCCCTTTGGCCACCTTTGTGATTAGTAATAAGTTAGCCTCCTCAGAGAAGGAAGATCCTGGCTCTCCTCCTTCCCCCAGCCCGTAGCAGTGGTTGTCTTACAGAGAGTTTGTGGTAAACAGGAGAATGGCTCTCCAATGATGTCCACATCCTATAATCCCTAGAATCTGTGAATATGGCAACAGGAGATTTGTGGATGTGATCAAGTAAAGGATTTTGAGATAGGAAGATCACCCCAGATTATTCAGGTGCGCCCAGTATAATCATATGAGTGTTTTTTTTTTTAAAGAAGATGTTGGGGGTAGGAGTTTATTAATTAATTTATTTTTGGCTGCGTTGGGTCTTCATTTCTGTGCATGGGCTTTCTCTAGTTGTGGCAAGCGGGGGTCACTCTTCATCGCGGAGCGCGGGCCTCTTACTGTCGCGGCCTCTCTTGTTGCGGAGCACAGGCTCCAGACGCGCAGGCTCAGTGGTTGTGGCTCACGGGCCCAGTTGCTCCGCGGCATGTGGGATCTTCCCAGACCAGGGCTCGAACCCGTGTCCCCTGCATTGGCAGGCAGATTCTCAACCACTGCGCCACCAGGGAAGCCCTGTATGAGTTTTTATAAAAAGAAGGCAAGAGGGTCAGAGTCAGAGAAGGAGATGTGATGATGGAAGCAGAGGTTAAAGTGGTGCTCTTTGAAGATGGAGGAAGGGGCCACAAGACAAGGAATACAGGCAGCCTCTCGTAGCTGGAAAAGCCAAGGAAACAGATTTTCAACAAGAGCCTCCAGACGGAATGCAGTTCTGCCAACAACTTGAATTTAGCCGTAAAAATCCATTTTTGGACTTCTGATCTCCAGAACTGTAAGATAATAAATTTGTGTTGTGGTGGTAGTTTGTTACAGCAGCAATAGGAAATTATTAAGCTAAATATAGTCCGCTTTGCCTTGTGGGGACTAAATGGTACGTTGGGGAATTAGGAATAGGTAAGTTTTAAGGATCTGAAATGTTTTCTTTTAAATGAAAATTCCCTTTAGTTGTTCTATCTGTCTATCCATCCATCCATCCATCCATCTTCTCTCAATTTGGTCAATAAAAATAAGTTATATAATTGTTACAAATTGCCCACTTCTCTAGGGTAATTTTACCACTTTCTGAACATGAGACTTATACCATATTGGCTGAAGGTCTCCACTTCCTTTTAAATAAATCATGTCACAATTGGGGTGCAGGTGGATAAATATATTTACAAGCAGAGAGAAATGTCAGTAACTTATTTTATGTTTCCATTAGATGTGCTTTGTTGTATTTTAACATTATCTATATTTTCGTGGGGGACTGACCTGGTCAACTCATGCTTGCTAACATTAATGATGCTAAAAGTATAATGTGAAATTCACAAAAATTATTTTGCTAAAACTAGAAAGATTTATTCTATGGATGGAATATTTTTGCTTTTTTGCTTCTGGGTGATTTTTTAAAAAATGGAATTAAGTGCCTCCTGTTTTTCTTTTTAATATATATATTTTAAGCCTCTGTTTTGGCAACTGCAACTCCTTGCCTTCTAAGAAAAATGTAAATTTTCATTCCAAGATACTCTGAATATCAGACTCAGAAGAGCCAAGTGGTTAAGAGTATAGGTTTTGGAATCAGACAGTACTAGTTCTAATTCTTTATCTTGGCCGTGTAATAACTTGGGCCAGTTACTTCTCTGCTCTAAGGCTGTTTCCTTTTTTATAAAATGAGAATAATAATATCTTCCTCATAGGAGTATTCCTCATAGATTAAGTAAATGAATATATATATATATATATATATTAATCAGGCTTTTATAGAAAAAACAGGACAAGTAGGAAATATCTAGGAAGGGATTTATCATAAGGAATTGGCTCCTACAATTATGGAAGCCAAGAAGTCCCACAATCTGTCATCTGCAAACTGGAGACCCCAGAAACCAGTGGTATAATTTAGTCTAAGTCTGAAGGCCTGAGAACCAGGAATATCCAGGGCAGGAGATGATGTTCCAGCTCAGTCAGTCAGGCAGGAAGGGCTGAATTCCTCCTTCTTCTACCTTTGTTTTCTGTTCTGGCCCTCAAGGGATTGGATGATGGCCGCTCACACTGGGGAGACCCATCTGCTTTACAGAGTCCACTGGTTCAAATGCCACTTTTAGGTTGAAACATACTCACAGACATACCCAGAAATAATATTTAGCCAAATATCTGGGCACCCTGTGATCCAGTCAAGTTGATACGTAAAATTAACCATCAGGGTATGCACACCCAGTGCTTGGAACCTAGTAAGTACTCAAGAAACGATGGCTGTGCTATTAGTTATCCTCATCTTTCCTAACAGCTGAGTTAGGCAGGAGAAGCCTCAACACCTATCCAAGAATCTTTCTCATTTATGCCCCTTGTCTTCCTTTATTTTAATAATCCGTCTATCCAGCCATCAGTATTCTGCTGCCAAAAGAATTTACAAGCCAATTAACCCCAGTGGCTGGATGCTTCCAGCAGCATAGCCTTGTCCTGTGTGCTGCCATCAGTGCAAGAAAGTAGAGTGCACGGCCTCCAGAGACACATTATTCATCAGCTCCTTTGCCATAAAATGTGCTACGTCTGTGAAGCATCCCTTGGTTATATTTTTATTTTACAGCACCCTGCACTGACCATTTTGCAAAATAATGGTGCTCTCCTTATCAGCTCATCTGCTGCCAGTCAGTAATTTATCTGAGCAGATTCTTTCAGCATCAATATACAGTACAGGTTCAGGTGAAGCAATGACTATAATAACAGTGGGCTATGGTGCCGCAGACAGGATTTAAAAAGAGCCATTGCTTACACCACCAGAACGGATGCTAAGCAGAGTTTACTATTTTCTGGAAGGGAAAACATCTGGAACTATCTACAAATCATTTCCAGAATAAAATGCACCTCTGAATTTGTGTAAAGATCTGAATTTTCATTTGGAAGTCTGACTCGTATGCATATTTAAACCTATGCTTTTGTGTTGTTTGTTTTATGTCTTAGGAATGATGCTTCATAGAAGGGAAGCCTGATATGTATAATCAGGTGTGTTTACTAACTTTGGAGGAAAAATACTCCACCCTAGATTGTAAGTCTTTTCTATCTCCATCTTGTTTTCATACTGAGAGCAGTGATTACTTTCAAGACTTTTTCAAGGGAAAGTTTAATTTTTATCCCTTGATCTTGGTCCCCTTTCCAATTTAAAGTGATTTTTGAAGTCCTTAAGGAAGATGCTGAACACTTAACAATCATCCTAGCCCATCGTCCAAGAGTAAGTGCTAAGTAAGTATTTGCTTAGTTTGTTAGAAAGCTATAGTGTCCACTCTTCTTGGGGTTAGAGGGCAATGGGAATTATAGAGGAAGAAAAGGAAAGCATTTTGTTGTTGTTGGGGGCAGGTTGTCACTTCCCCAAATTCCTGCATCTTTCCTCTTCAGAGGACGGTTTTACAACCTCTGTTGCAGATGATGAATTGAAATTTATTTGTTGCCTCTACCTCCCCTTCCCCCTCCCCATACCTTTTAGGTC
The DNA here is from genome assembly GCF_949774975.1 of Lagenorhynchus albirostris. NCBI lineage: Eukaryota > Metazoa > Chordata > Mammalia > Artiodactyla > Delphinidae > Lagenorhynchus > Lagenorhynchus albirostris. The sequence goes on from NC_083106.1 coordinate 53,566,197, forward strand.
AGATAACTGCTAGCATGGAAAATTTGATTGGGATTTTTTCCACCTCAGCTTAAACTATTTAAACTGTCTGTTGTCAACTTTGAGTTTTGTGAAGGGCCATGCTAGTCATTGTCATAGCTGATAGAAGCCAAGTATTTCCACATAGGAACTTTTTAGTGTGGTTCTATGCATAACATTGAAATTATCCTTAAGCCAATTCCAATAATTAATTTTATCCAAGTTTAATAGAGCAATGGATTCATGAATTATCATCGTGAGATTTAAAGAATGGTCTCTTACTGTTGAGGCAAAGGATAGTGACTTAAAGCACTTGCCAGTGTTTGGTTATGAATTACGGGACAACACGTGCACTTGGAGGCTGCAGTGCAGTAGCAGTGAGTAATGAAGCTGGGATCCCCAAGGGACCATGTATCATGGTTGTATTTAACATCTGAATGGATGGGGTTTTCTCTATTCCAAGGAGACTGTGACTTACTTCTGAAGTCCTATGTGCCTGATTCTCATGGTGAAAAGAAATTTTCCAGAAATGGGCGTCTAGGGAAATAATAATTATTTCTTTATGCTGCCTAAACTCGAGTAGATATTCAGCAATCTTTGTTTAAATGCATAACTTGTGAGAAAAAGTTTTAAGGCAGCTTTTGTTCATTTGTGAATATAATTATGTATCCGATTAGCAACTGAGGTATAAATAATTCACTTTTGAACATTTTGTAATTAGCTGAGACATAAGTACTGGGTCAAGGGTTTCACTGAGAGAGTTTCCATTGGGTTTCATGCTTTTATTAATTTTTTCCTTTGATACAATTAAAACATTCCTTAATATACTCAAGCATATGTGCATGTGTAAACACAAATGCTCACATGGGTAGGAGTATCACATGCTATGTCCAGCCTCAAAAAAGCCTAAAAAATTAACGAAAGGGCAACTCTGTCATGAATCCTGTTTCCTGATGAGATAAACAATGACTCTTAATTAGAAGCTAAACTTTTTAATTAAGAGGATTGTGCAGTAATTATCTCAGTTGTCTGCTTCACTGGATTTTAATGAAAAAGGTAGATTAGGTATAAAACTAGTAGCATAACTAAACATTCAGGGTTGTCCTGGGTGAGGTGTACTTTCACTGAGGTGAAAGTAATGTGATAAAAGCCTGAAGTATGTTCCTTAACACAGTATTTTGGACAGTTATATCTGGTGCAGTGTCAGTAAGCTTCATTTTTATGAATAGCTTCCACATCTTAAGGTAACAACAGGTTCAGCCACAGCTGGTTCATTTACACAAAAATATTGAGGATTTACTACGTGCCATAGTGGTGCAGTGGCATAAAGCATGGTCTTTGGAATTAGATAACACCTATTCAAAGTCTAAGATCTTTTACTTAGCAGACTTGAGATATTGGGAAAGCTCTATATCCTCTCAGCACATCAGTTATCCCACCTGTAAAAGTAGATAAATAAGACTTCTTTATGTAGTTTGAGTTTGTAATTGTCAACACATATTTAGCCCCTGTCACAGTGCTGGATACTGAGTACATACTCTGAATAGGAGCTATTGTTACTATAGTTTTTCTTTTGAAAATGTTCTGGAATTTTCTTTGAATCAGTCAGTAAATGCAGTGTGTAGACTCCTTCCACTTTACAAAAACCTTAAGCAGAGAGAGAGAAAAAAATGGTGTGGAGAGGTAATATTGAGGACTTAAAAGTGTGGTGATGTTAACTTTCTTTGTAGCAGTAATGCACAGATGTCAGAAGTCCAGTGAGTAAATATTTTCAAAATCTGGAGGAAATTTTCTCTCTCTTTCTCTCTCTCTCTCTCTTGCTTGGTAAGACACTCCTGGAAATGCAGAGTAATTGGCTTCTAGAATTGCTTCATCTTCTTATTTGCTTTAGAATGCACAGTTCAATGAACAAATTTCTGGATCTGCCAGGATCAGTTCACATTATCTCAACCATTCTCTGTTGGCCAAGGATACGTTGTTTGCCAGGAAGTTGGTGCAGTTAAGAAGGTGTGTGTAGTGTTGGACAAATTAATCCAACCTAGCTTCATAGACATGTCCTAACCTTTTAATTCTGCTCTCCTTAGCACTGTGCTGTAACCATATTAGTTAACCACCTTATACAGACAGGGTCAACATAGTGCTGACTAGGGATGAGTGAAGAAAAAGCAGAATAATTCAGGCATGTTGAGGTTAATAGCCAAGTACTTCATAGAATGTGGAGTGAGTTGCAGGCAGTTTGGTCCATGAGGTTGCTGAATTTCTGTGCCAGTGAGGTGCTAAGGCATCCTTGAATACTGACATTATGAGGACTGCATTTGAAGCCAGAGGGACCTGGATTTGAAACTTAGATCCTTGATTTACTAATGGTGTAATCTTGTGGAAGATGCCCTTTTTGTTTTCTTATCATCATAATAAGGATTCTGGTATCTGTTCTTTAATTTCATGAGACTAAAGTGAGACTCCAATGTAATAGTGGGTTTGGAAATGACAAATCATGCTTATATTCATTCTTATATTCATTGTCAATTTATGGAACAACTGATATTCCCAAATACTGTGCCTAAGTGAGTTTTCAGTCTAAGTGGGGCCATGCATAAGTCGAAAGAAAATTACCATTCAGTGTGATAAATGTTTGGCTAAACGTATGCCTGGAATGTTTTGAAAGCCCAGAGAAGCATCTAATCCAGACTGAAGAGTTAGGGCATGCTTCCTGGAGAGACTGACACTTGACCTGAATGCTGAAGGATAAAGACATTAGTTTGGGGAATCAAGGTAGCAAGGGCATCTGAGGCAGAGGGGACTGCTTGAATGAATGAAGGCTTGGAGGTATGCCCGTGAGAGCGTGGTTTGTGGAGAAGTGCTTTGGTAGGGTCGGAGCCTAATGAGATTTCCCCCAGGGCAGGCAGAAGACAGAGACAGGACTGGTGGTAGGTATGAACACCTGAACGTTATTCTGAAAGCTTTTAGGTATCATAAAGGGGTTTTCTCCAGGTGCATGAGTGATCAGGTTTATATTTTAGTAGCATTGTAGAGGCTAGATTAGAAGGGCGAGACTGGACTGGTAAGAGGGAGGAGAAAAGCTGAGAGACGCATTCATTTTACAAAAATATTTTTGATTAATGTGTGTCCAGCAGTTTATAATGTGCTGGTAGAAAAAGTCATATAAGATACAGTGCCTGCCCTCAGGGAGCTTATAAGATATTGTGTCATACATAGACAGGTAAAACGTCCCTTACAGGGCTGTGTGATAAGGGCGTGGTTGGAGCTGTCATGAGTAACCCTGAGGAGAATGGTGAAGAGCTGAACCAGAGCTGTGGCAGTAGAGGGGCCAGGAGGGCATGGTTTTGAAAGAGAACGAAGAGGTAACATTGGCAGGACTTGTTTACAAATGGACAAGTGATTCCCTGTCCAATTAGTGGTACGAATCGAGAGCAGAGGACGGGAAGCTTCTTCTCTTGGGCGTCCAGGACCAGCCAGCTCATGGTGCACACTGTCAGCCTTGTCTGAATTTTATAACGATCCCACTAAAGTTGAACCTGAGATGGCTATCTGGATATTTGGGGGCTTCTTATACCATTAGGGAACTACATAGAGACAAGGACTATGTTGCTGGCCAATTTATTTGATCTTGCCAAAGAAACAGTGCTTCCTGCTTTTTGCAAAAAAACGAAAAAGTACTGCAGTCTTAAGTGAGCCACTGAGGGCTCAGTTCCAGTGGGAAGGAACGTTGGCTTATCCCACAGACCCAGGTCCTGTGAGATGCTGGCAGAAGGTGGGAGGAACATAGAACAGGTTACAGAAAAAGAAGTCTAAGTTCAGCCCCAGCCTCATGTTCACTTGCAGAGATGAAAGAGGTAGCTTCCCTTACCCTTCAGTTTCTTTTCCTTTTTCAGTGCATGGGTCTTTGGAAATTAAAAAATTACCACCTCCCCACTCCTGACTATTTGTCCCTTTCCTGCCTTTTCTTTTCCCCTTTTTAATAGAAGTTCCTGCGGCTAGCTCATTAGTATTCTTTCACAGTTGTATATTCAGTGTCGTGATGGTGGTTAGGTGATCATTTAGTCTATAGGTTACAGAATGATAACAAGTAGGTGTGGATAATTCCATGCGAGACCTAGAGGGTAAAGGGTATCACCTAGAGACTGAGGTTTTTAAGACTGGCAGGCAGCTTCTGAAGTGACCTGGCAAATGTATCTTAGGATGTAGTTGCTAAACTTGACATTAGGTGGCTGTCTTGTTGATGAATATTTGTGCATATGGTGGTTGGATTATATTTGGGGGAGGGGGACTCTTTTTTAAAAAAAATTTTATTGCAGTATAGCTGAGTTACAATGTTGTGTTAGTTTCAGGTGTACAGCAAAGTGAATCAGTTATATATATATCTACTTCTATTAGATTCTTTTCTCATATTGGCCATTACAGAGTATTGAGTAGAGTTCCCTGTGCTATACAGTAGGTCCTTATTAATTATCTGTTTTATATATAGTAGTGTGTATATGTCAATCCCAATCTTGCAATTTATCCCTCCTCACCCCCTTCTGGAGGGGGGGCTCTTTTAACCTTTAGATGCAAGATGAAGGTTGCTTGTGCCAGGCATATTCTATATACAACACAAAGTAAATCAAGCCATTTCCAATGAGCTAGAGAGTCCATGAGGGAATTTGGCTTTAAAGAGGGAAGGCTAGTTGCTATGAATAGCCCATTTCCAATGAGCTAGAGAGTCCATGAGGGAATTTGGCTTTAAAGAGGGAAGGCTAGTTGCTATGAATTACTAAAATTACAGAAACAGTCGTGCTGCAAGTTCTGCTCAGCCTTTTGCTTGTGTGGAAGTGGGCATCTGGGCAAATGATGATGCTGCCTATTCCATTTTCCTTTCCTATTATCTGGTATAGACTTCCTTTGAGGGAAGACTGTGGTACACATTCATTCTACTTATGAAGGTGTCAGCTAATGTTGCCTGAATAAGAGGATCGTGGTAGTCATTAATGTTACTATCCTACATGAACTTTCTTGGAGTGGGTGATGATTCATTATTTAAAATTTCAGCATAATTTAGGAGACGTGCTTGGGATGGGGAGATACCACAGAAGATTTTCTATAATTCATTAGTTGCAAAACCAGGAAATTTTTATATTAATGTGGAATAAACAAAGGCTCATAACCTCATTTCTTCTCACCAAATGTTCTTTTATAAGCATTTCATAACACTTATTTTGCAAAAGAGAATATCTAGTTTGTGGCACTCAACAGCTAATTGTCTTCTTCCTGTACACATTAGCAAATGGGATGGCAGATGGGAAGTGAGTGACTGTTCTACATTAGTGCCTAATTGGAACGGAGGTTTTTATTATTAATATAAAAGATCACTTGTTTGTAATTATAAATTACAGAAGCACACATGTCTTTTATTAATGTGCAGAATTAAGGATTTATTCATAAAAATGTATTTACCATTGGAATTTGTCTTTATTTCCCATTACTCTGTGAATTCCCTGAGGCAAAGAATAGTGACTTTTTCTCTATGCACAGAGTAGGCATTCAATACTTTGCATAGAAGCAAATTACTTTAAGTTATAATGATGTGTTTATTATCATAGAATCACACTTAGGAGTCTAAGAATTGACATTCCAGTTCTCCCCATGGTTTGTAGTCAATCTGTTGTTACCTTGGTGGTTGGATAATATTATGAGATACAAATTCATGTTTTTTTCATACCTGACTCTTCCTTTTTATATTCTTCAACATTTAAACATTAGATAGACTTTAATCAATAATATACTTTAGTTAAATATACTTTATTTCTGATAGTCTTCAGATCTATATTTACAACTTCTGAGAATTTTGAATGTCTCATGATTGCAGTAAATATTCATGCTGTCATTATAATTTTTTAAATATGATTTTACTGAAAATGTGATCTTTTCTGATTCCCCGAGTGCAACTGCATAAAGAAGCAGCTTCTGAGAGAAATTAATAAGTGCTTTTACTTGCTTTCTCTGCTTACAGTTTTCTTTCATCACTCTAATCTGTATCTAATCATTAAGGACTATGACTGGTTTTATTATGAAAATATGTACAGCTAGTAAAAAAAAAAACCCTCAGAAATTGGAACCATGGAATATATATATTAAGGTTTGAGAATATAAATTATATACTAAACTGGCCTCTACATACAATGAAGGACTGTAAAGATGGCTGTAATATTTGGAAGAAATCATTGCTGTGAACTTTCTATACATAATTAAGAGAACAGAAATAGGATAAATTTAGGAAAATAATCAAATACCTCAGAGACAAAAAATTATATTTTCATCATTGTATAAAAAAAGCAGAAACAGGTTGAATTTTTTTCAATGTTATCTTACAGGCATATAGATTTTAGGGCCTTAGAGGCATATAGATTTTAGGATAGACAGTGTTTTAGTGAGTATTCTAAAGGATTTTTAAAAATTTTAATGATGACTATTGTCTTCATTAAAGATGCATGTTTGATAAAAATTAAGCTTTCTTTAAAGCATAATTTTAGCGTAAATATTGGGATAAAAATTACTACTAAACCTGAAAGAAAACAAAAACAAAACAACAAAACAAGAACAACTTTTCTGTGGGTTAAAAGGAAACATCTGTATGTTTATTAATCATTGTCGTAATTACCAGAGGTATTGAAAACAAAACAGTATATGTAAATAAAAGTAGAATATATTGTAAACATCAAGAGACAGTGTCCCAAGTTTTTACAAACTATCTCAATATGATCTTCAGTAAACCAGAGAGGTACAACACAACAATGTTCTTCCTAACTGCCGCTTGTGAGAAGGCTTAAATGATCCTAGTTTTGTGAGGTAGTATTGACAGGAAGTGGGTATGCTGAAGGCACTTTCATTTTGACAGCCCAGTAATAACTTGGAGCTAATTTTAGTTAGTTTCTGTTCAAAAGGAAATGAAAAGATCTTTGTATAGAATGAAACCCCTCATTTTGGGGTTTCAAAGAGGGAATTGTAATAACTAGGAACAGGTTTAATCTATAATCTTCGTAGTAATTACACCACAGGAACAAAACGCAGAGTAGGAGATATTATCATCTTCTCCTGCCAGATGTCATAGCTGCTAGCCCGTCAGGTCTACCCAACGTGAAAATAACTCAGAAAGAAAGAAGGAATGATTGAACCAGAAGCCAAATGCTTACTAAATCACTATTCAGAGGCCAGCCTCTGCCATCTAGGAGAGTCCTGATGCATAGAGAGCTCCAAAATTAACCACATGGGTCCTGAGAAAACGGTACAACGGCAACACCATCAGACACGTTACTCAGTGATTCAAACATTCGATTCAGCAGCTATTTAATAAGTGCTACTTTGTTTCAGGCATTGCTCTTGGTGCTGAGTTATATAACAGTGAAGCAGATGGCCAGGGTCCTTGCCCTTACAGAGTATACAGTGTTGCTGGGGGAGAAATCAAGAACAAATATTGTATATTAACGTATATATGTAGAATCTAGAAAAATGGTACAGATGAACTTATTTTCAGGGCAGGAATAGAGATGCAGATGTAGAGAACGGATGTGTGGACATAATGGGGGAGAATAGGGGGGTGGGATGAATCGGGAGATTGGGATTGACATATATACACTACCATGTGTAAAACAGATAGCTAGTGGGAACCTGCTGTATAGCACAGGGAACTCAGCTCAGTGCTCTGTGGTGACCTAGATAGGTGGGATGGAGGGGTGGTGGGAGGGAGGTCCAAGAGGGAGGGGATATACGTATACATACGGCTGATTGATTTTCTTGTACAGCAGAAACTAACATGACGTTGTAAAGCAGCTTTACCCCAATAAAAAAAAGAGTAAATAGCAATTGTATTATAGTATCCAAGAGGAAGAGCATTAAAGTGGCCCTTAATCTAGAGCTGGACCTCACGAAAGGTGTTCTGAAGGAAGTGAGCTATGTTTTAGTATCGCACGTGGCAGTCACTGTCATCAGAAGAACTAGCTCTGTATTGACTGGGTGGAGGCTACTGCAGTTCCATCCAGTAGGCATGCAGGAATAAGGCATGGAAGGAAGAAAGGGAAATCAAATAAAAATGATCTTCTACTAGAAATCAGCCTATGAACTAAAATATCCAAACTCATTAAAAATATCTGATGCGAAGGAAGACAGCCCAAATAAAATGAGCAGAAAACAAATGAACAGATGATCAGAATCTAAACTCATGCTCTGATTAATTTTAGAGAAGCCTGCGAAAGACTTTGAAATCATTGTTAAAAGAACAGAACAGTGTGAGATAAAACCAGACAGCAATAAAATAATGTCCCGGCTGATCCAGTCCAATGTCTTGGAAATAAAAATGTAGTCAATGAAATAAAAATGCAATATGTTGGACAGACTCCAGAAGGGACACAGTCAAAAAGAGAATAGTAAACTTAAAGGTAGAACTGAAGTGCTCATCTGTTGTTTGGCGCCAAGAACAAATATGAAAGAGCAGTTAAGAAACATGAGAGATTAGTTGAGAAGCTCCAATATTTATCTGAGTTGCAAGGAAAAAAGAGAGCGAATGGAAGAAATGTTAGATAATCAATATGTGAAATATAATTGTTAATAAAATTTCTACGATTTAAGATGATCTCTCACATTCTCTGAGTATAAAACTGTATAAATCAAAATAAATTCACTTTTAGACATATAATGGAACTAGGTCATTAAGAATAAAGGAAAATCTTAAACGTTATCAGAGTAAATAAATTAACTGCAAATTAACAACGAGACAAACAGCAGCCTTTTACTCTGCAGCCATTGACGCCAGGGAGAATGGGGCTTAGAAGTACTGAGAGAAGATCTAAGTAAACTTAGGATTGTATACACAAAAATCATGCAGAAGTGATGGAAAATAAAGAGAATTTGAGGCGCAGAGAGTAAGAGAATTTCTCATTCACATCCACTAAAAGCTTTTTTCCTCTGGCAAGAAAAAAGTGAACATAGAGGAAGGATGTGGAGCATGGGAAATGAGAATGAGCCCAGAAATAAATGAAATATGTTGGCAAATTCAATTAACTATTGATTACAAAAAATTCTTTCTTCGTTTAAAAAAGTTAAAAGCGAGGCTCCATAGAAAAATAATAAGATGTGGAGCTGTTCAAGGGTTCCCAGTGTGCTGTACTCATTGTTTTAACTATGAATAGGACAGAAGTACTACATAATTCAAGATCTTTTTAGAAAATTTTAGTTTAGTTTGAATCTTAATAAGATAAAGGGAATCACCAAATAATAGCAATGCAATCTATAGCTTTTAAATGAGCAGAAGGAAAAAATACAGGTATAAAAATAATCTAACAGGAAGAAAGTCAGTGAAGAAAGGACAATGAAACAATATGATTAAAAAATGTAAAAAAGAAAAAAATCAGATTGTGGAAGTAAGTCCAAATACACTACTAATGCCATAATCACAAAAAATGTACATTGATTAAACTCATCTGTTAGAAGTTCAATTATCAGGTTGGTTATAAAACGCAATCAGCTTTAACCCTGCATCCAAGAGAAATAGCAAAACCAGAATGAGCTTGAAAGGTTGAAATTGCAGGGATGCCAGCAGATCTAGTGTGCAAATGTAAATTAAAGGAAGCTAAGGTCCTCAAATGAAATACAGTTTAAACTAAGAAAAAATATGTACATATACATATACATATATATATATGTAAAGAGAAACACTACCAAATAATCTTAAAAAGAAATAATCTACCATCACAAAAATCAATATATATGTTTGTATACAACAAAACTCTCAAATTATATAAGCAAGAACTAAAGGGAATAACTTATAAATCCTCAGTGATAGTGAAACTGATAGAATAAGCATATAAAAATACAAAAACACGTAAGGTTATGGAAGCAATGAAAAGTAAAATTAATAATATCTATATATCTCTACCTCTAACTCTCTTTATGTACCATATATACCTCTACATCTATGTATCTATATATCATCTCTAGTAACAAACTTAAATAACTTTGGGGTAAAAAAGAACAAAACAATGCAAAAGTTGCACAAGAATAAAACCGCTATATATAAAAAATGTGGATGCAGCTAAAGCAGTCTTCAGAGATAACTTTATTAAAAAGAAGTTCTGAAAATGAATGATTCATGTTCCATCCCAGAAACTAGAAGAATAAAAATAGAATAGATGAACATAAAAACTATACAAAGAAATAATAAAGATGAGAGAAAAATTAGTGAGGTAAAAAAACCCCAACGTAGAAGATCAACGTAATTCAAAACTAGTAATTTGAAATAATTAATTCTATAAGAAACTCCACAGAGAAGATCAACGTAATTCAAAACTAGTAATTTGAAATAATTAATTCTATAAGAAACTCCTAGAAAGACTGAACAAGAAAAAAGAAGACACAAAGAAACATTTGGGATTTTTTAAGAGAGAATATAGAAGAAATATATAGACAGTATATGGGTATAATAAAGAGACTATATAAGTACAAATAGAGTGAAGATTTAAAAAAACATAAATGAATACTATAAATAACTTTATGCATATATGTTTGAAAAATTAAAGGAAATGAATAATTTTTGAGAAGAAAATTACCAAAATCAACATAAGGAGAATTAAATGGATAACTACTAAAGAAATGTAATTTAATAATCCAGTTTCCTTTCCCCTAAAGACACAAAGCACAGATGGTTTTCTGGGCTAATTTTAATTCTAATCTTCAAATAATAGAAAAATTTTTCATATATACTTATTAACTACAGGAAGAGAAACACCTTTTTTTTTATAAGGCTAGTATATCTTTGATACCAAAACTGGACAAAGACAATAAAAGAAATATAAATTATAGGTACAGTTCTTTTTTTTTTTTTGCAGTACGTGGACCTCTCACCGTTGTGGCCTCTCCCGTTGTGGAGCACAGGCTCCGGACGCGCAGGCCCAGCGGCCATGGCTCACGGGCCCAGCCGCTCCGCGGCATGTGGGATCCTCCCAGACCGGGGCACGAACCCTTGTCCCCTGCATTGACAGGCGGACTCCCAACCACTGCGCCACCAGGGAAGCCCGATAAAGTTATTTTTAAATCATAGATGCAAAACACACACAATAGTTAGAAAATCATGATCCAGAAGTGTATAAAAATTGCACCATGATAAAGTAGAATTTTTCCAAGGAATGTGAGGTTTTTCTACTCTAGAAAATGTATTGATGTTATTATTCACCATATTAGAAAAATTGCTAGAACACAATCCTCATGTTTCTACACATCTTGCAAACAGACACTGACTGACTTTTGTTTGTGACTTTTAAGCATATTTGTAAAGTGAACAGCCTTGGAGAATAGAGATAGTGTTTCTCTCTGCAGTGAAAGGCAGGCATGCTTACTTTCCAGTATGATGAAGATAATGTCTCCCTGCAGAGCAGAGGGAAGGCATTTTAAGATTTGGTTTCCCTAAGCTCAGGGTTCCTCCCTTGTAATGCGCCCTACTGCCTGTGCAGGTATCTGGCTGGACCCATTCGTATTTTTCCCATGAGATTTGGACCTGACACAAATACGCTGATATTCATGCTGCTTGCTGCGCCATGGGTAAAACAGTCTTTTGACTCTGACTCAAGAGTCTCACAGCTTCCACCAACATCTGTGAAATTGTGGCAGGCTAACTTGTTAACCTGAAAATAAGGTAAAATCTCACAGTCCTTGATGATAGCTGCAGAAATAGCAGTTGGCAAAATTCAAAATTCATTCATCACAAATTTTTGTCAAACTGGGAATCAAACCGTATATAATAAATACCTGTAGTAAGTATACTTAATGGTGAGATTTTAGAACGATTTCTGTTTAGGCTGAGATCAAGACAAAGAATTCTGTTATTGTTACTTCTATATATGTAGCTTGTACTGGAGATCTTAGACAATGAAGTAAGACAAGACAAAGCGATTAAGGGTAAAAGGATTAAAAAGAAAAATATAGAACTGAGATTAAAGAGAAAAAGTTTAAGGGACTCTATAGACAGACTAATGAAATGAGTAAGAATGTTTTGTAAGTGACCCAGGCTTATGAGCCTTAGGTTAATATGTCTATATTTCCTGCTAAACTCAGGACAAGGATCATATCTTGCTCATTTGAGTACACCCAGTACCTAGTACAGTATCTGGCACATAGTAGATGCTTATTAAATTGTTAAATAAAGTATTGGGTGCATACTATATATGGGACTATGTATTCCTATATTTTCAGTTTATAGATGAGGAGACTGATACTCAGACGATGTTCAACTTTACATAGTCTGTTACAAGTAGAGGAGATTCAGATATTTTGAATCCAAGTCCATCCTTTCCATATACCTATGTATTACCTTTGATGCTAACATGATAGCTTAGTTTGTAAATTAGAGAGGCTAATAAATATTTCATATAATCACAGCACTGATCTGACTTAAAACAAAATAAGAACTTTGCTTAGGAAATAACCTTCTTGGGCTTTCTCCTTCCCTTACATCTCTATTTAGACAACATATTTTAGTAGGCTAAAGTATTTTCCTTTTTGTTTAATGTTGAAGAGTGTCATTAACTAGGCATGGTGCCTGGTTCATCCATGGAGGATACTTAATATGTTGAGTGAATTCTGGTATCAGCATATTCTTGCCCAAATCATCTCAAGTAATTAGTTTCATGGAATGTTGCCTGGTTGGCATATTCTTACCCCATCCACTCATTCCTAGCACTTCCAGGAATGCTTTTCACACAGATAGGTACAATTAGGATAAGATAACATTAATATAATAGTTGATATATTCAATTAACAAACCTCTCTGCATCCATGCCTCTGCATTTCTGATCTTGGGAATATCTGTCAGTCAACTAGATGGTTAAAGATAACAAAAGTGATTCCATTCAGACTTCCTGACCTGCCTGGACTATAGCAATGGGCTCATCTGCTTCTGGTTAGGTTTGGCCAATGTCCCTCCTCCTCCCGCCCCTACCCCAGCAGGAGATCAAGGCAGTCCATGCTCCATCCCTCTGCTGTTCAGTACGAAAGCCACTAACCACCTATGGTTATTGAGCACTTGAAATGTGGCAAGTCCAAATGTGGAAGGTATAAAATACACACTGGATTTTGAAGACTTGTGAAAGCACAAAGAATATAAAATACCACATTAATAATATTTCTATTGATTAAATGTTGAAGTGACATATTGGATTAAATAAAATGTATTATTGAAATTTATTTCACTTGTCTGATTTTAAAAGATGTGATACTAGGAAAATACTAGGTTACATGTGTGCATCTCATTCTCTTTCTGTGGAGCAGCCCTGGTCTGTGCAGTTCTTCCTCCTCTTGGCAGTCACATTCTCCCCGATCCCTTCAGGCCCAGGTGTGGGGACAGCACTCCTGCCGCTGCTTCTGGGTTTCTGCATTATCTCTGGTGGTTCTCCCATACCCTACCCACTGTACAAATTTTGATATGAATATTTCTGTAAATAATTCTTCCTGGAATTTTTCCTAATATTCCATTTCCTACTGGGACCCTGACTGATGCAATGACTATCTGACATGGGCTGGTAGATGATCAAGTTAGCTATGACCTCCACCTTTGACTGCAGAAGTGGATAACAGAACATTGTCGCTCTACTCTCATCTGACTTAAAACGACTGTAAGTGGTTATAGCATGAAAGCACTTTTATTATTGTTGTTAACAATGTTTTTTATATATATATATATATATATATATATATTTGTGTTCCAACAAAACTTTATTTATAAAAACAGGTGGCAGGCTCATTTAGCCTTTTGGTTGTATATGCTGACCCTTGTTTTACTTTGTAGGGGAGAAAGCTCCCCCTTTTTTGAGAAGAGGGGCAAAGTGGAAGAAAAGTAACATTGACTGAGTTCATACTATAAACTAAGCACTGTACTCATGGCTTTTGTGTTCATCTTATCAGTTAATCCCCACAATTTAGTCCCTTTGCTACAGGTCAGAAAATGGAGTTAACAGAAAGCTGAAATAGATTTTCCACAATTACATGGCTGGTGGGAAGCAGAATCCTCTGACTCCAAAGTGCTCTTTTTTCCTCAGCATCACAGTTTCCTTTGTTTCCCATCCACATGCCTTCCCTAGAGTCTCCGATCAAACTTGCTTCTGATTCTATAGTAACAATAATGACAAATAGCAGCTGAACTTCATTTAGAAAGATGTTCTTTCTCTCTTATTCTTCTTTTTAACTGAAGTATAGTTCATTTATAGTATTTCGTTAGTTTCAGGTGTACAGTATAGTGATTCATTTATTTTCTTTCCAGATTATATTCCATTACATGTTATTACAAGATATTGAATATAATTCCCTGTGCTATATGGTAAATCCTTGTTGCATATCTATTTTATGTATAGTAGTTTGTATCTGTTAATCCCATACTCCTAATTTGTCCCTCTCCTATTCCTTTTCCCCTTTGGTAACTGTAGGTTTGTTTCCTATGTCTGTGAGTCTATTTCTGTTTTGTATATAGATTCACTTGTATTATTTTTAGATTCCAATATAATTGATATCATTATAGTATTTAACTTTCTCTGTCTGACTTATTTCGCTAAGCATGATATTCTCTAGGTCCATCCATGTTGCTGCAAATGGCAATATTTCATTCTTTTTATAGCTGAGTAATATTCCATTGTATACATATACCACATCTTCTTAAGCCAGTCGTTTGTTAATGAGCACTTAGGTTCTTTCCATGTCTTGGCTATTGTATTGATAAGTAATGCTGCTGTGAACATTGCAGTGCATGTATCTTTTTGAATTAGTGTTTTTGCCTTCTCCAGATACGTACGCAGAAGTGGGATTGCTGGATCAAGTAGCTCTATTTTTAGTTTTTAAAGGAATTTCCAAACTTTTCTCCATAGTGGCTGCACCATTTTACATTCCCACCAACAGTGCAAGAGGGTTCCCTTTTCTCCACACCTTCTCCAGCATTTATTATTTGTAGACTTTTTGATGATGGCCATTCTGCCTGGTGTGAGGTGATACCTCATTGTGGTTTTGATTTGCATTTCTCTAATATTTAGCAATGTTGAGCATCTTTTCACGTGCCTATAAGTCATCTGTATGTCTTCTTTGGAAAAATATCTATTTAGGTCTTCTGCCCATTTTTTGATTGGGTTGTTTGGCTTTTTTGATATTGAGTTGTATGAGCTGTTTGTGTATTAACCCCTTGTCAGTGGCATCATTTGAAATATTTTCTCCATTATGTACGTTGTCTTTTCATTTTCTTTATGGTTTCCTTTGCCATGCAAAAGCTTTTAAGTTTGGTTACATTCCATAACATTGTTATATTTGTCTCCCTACCCAACCTTCACTTTGATTAGACTTATACCCTCAATAGGAATAAAATTTTGCCGTACAGAAAGCCAACATCTCAAATATCTTTTAAACATTTAAAGCCTCCTTTGTTATTATCTACTCAATTATATCCAACACCTTCATAAGGACAAGAGAATGGCTTTGGAGATTAATATAATAATATTAGTAATAGTGCTAATAATAACAACAATAATACCAGCACTTCTGCATATATGGCATTTTTCTGCTCAAATTCAGATCATATTGTGTGTGAGTTACAGTAAATAAAAGTATAGTAGAGGGCTTCCCTGGTGGCGCAGTGGTTGAGAGTCCGCCTGCCGATGCAGGGGACACGGATTCGTGCCCCGGTCTGGGAGGATCCCACATGCCGCGGAGCGGCTGGGCCCGTGAGCCATGGCCGCTGAGCCTGTGCATCCGGAGCCTGTGCTCCACAGCAGGAGAGGCCACAGCAGTGAGAGGCCCGCGTACCAGAAAAAAAAAAAAAAATAGTATAGTAGAAGCCAATTGACCCAGAAGAGAAAACGATTCTAACTGTGGAGCTGCGCTGCTTGCTGGTTGGTGTTCTCTGCTACCTCGCTATCTGTATCCTGGGCCTCCTCAGCTTTTCCTTTAAGAACTAATAAATAATGTTTTTTAAAAATAAAAATACAGAAGGAGAAATAGGATAGGAAGTTAGGGTGAAATTAACTTATTTCTCGATTCCTCCCTTCAGCAGCAACAATACCACATATTTTATTTTATCTTTTGTAGAAGTAAGAGCCATTCATGACTTAGCTTCTAGAAGAAGATTAAAAATCGTGATTCCAGTAGCCTCAATACTTACTTCCTAAAATACTTCTCAATTTATTCTTCTTACAGTATAATTTGCCAGAGATCCTTTTTTTTCCCCCCAGGATTACCAAATATTTTTGTGGGGAAATACTTTCTTTTGTTCCAAGTTGACACAGGAGGAAAAATTCTGGGTATCAAATATCTTGCATTTGTACCGGCTGGTCATTCTCCAGCAGTGTTCTGAGGCCCTCCAGGGTCGCATAGATTGGTAGAGCACAGAGCATGCAGGAAGGAGGCCCTAGCCTCTGCTCCTTGTTGCCATCTACGTCAACCGGAGTAGCTCTCATTTCATACTCAAGACCCACACATTTGAAAAAAAAAAAAAAAGAGTAACTTTGCTTTAAAGAAATTAAATTCCCCTCCTATGAGGACAGTTCTCCTCTTTCTCCTCCTCCTATTCATTCCAGTAAGACATCCTCTAGGATTTGGTCGGGCCGGAACAATTTTCTCATATACAAATTGAGGACACTTAGATTCAGAATGTTTAAGTGAGATTGTCTGAGGTCACAGAAAAAGACCAAGTCATTGTTGGCTGGACCCAGGTGCAGGACTCAGATCTCCCATTCAGAGTTCTTGGAGGTTTACTGCAGTGCTTCTACCTCGAGTTACACTGATCAGTGTGAAACTGGGCAAGCCATCACAAACAGAGTTGAGATAAACGTGTTTCCAAATGATACCGAAGTGATTGGTCCAACACAAACACAAATCAGGGCTTAATTGCTTGCCTTGTAAAGTACTGGATAATCCATGCAGGGTGCCTTCCAGATTAGACCACTCCATTCTAGAAGGCTCTTGCTCTTTCCAGGACAAACTCCTCTTTTTGGTAGCAGGCATCAGCCACTGACACAATGATAGCTGATTGGGTTGATAGAGATGGAGGTAGTCTAGCCAGAGAACTCTATGTGGAGCGTTCCCTGCTAGTTGGGGAATGGCTAATTCAATCAGACCCCCTCTCTGTCTTAGAGGGTTTGTGGTGGGAGACATAGAGCCAGTAGCAGGGAAGTGCACAAAACTAAAGAAGCAAGAAGAGAGCATGGAGTGGAGAGAGGAGAGTGCAAGAAGTCAGTCCACTGAGTGGGAGAGTTGAGAAGCTGAGTCAGAGTTTTTGAGTCACTGGCAGTGGTTCCCCAAAAGCCCACAGTGCTCATCTCTCCCCGTCTCTGTGTTCAGTGACAGAATATTGGTAGCTTGAAATTGGCTTCCAAGGGAATTTTTACACAAAAGAAATTGACAGAAGCTTCAGATCAATGTTCCTCACATAGAACCTGTTGTTAAAACATTTAGCAGTGCACCACTGTGCAGAGCCCCTGAGGAACCAGGGACGGATGCCCCTTGGGAAGGAATGGCTACTGGAGTTCCTCCTGCTTGGTTGCCAGAGCTACTACTGGGTGCTTAGAGGCCTACTGATCTCTGTGAGCTGTGTGGAAAGTGAACTGCTAGCTATGTGGGCATTATCTTCCTTACTTCAAAGCCCTAATCCTCCATTTATGGGAGCCCAAAGATTTCCACTTGTGCAACCTGAGATTGCTTAACGGTTTTCACGGTGCCAAGCAACTGATTTAGCTGATATCCACACCTGTGTTGGTTGTTTTGGCATCATTTTCAGCTGGGGCTCCAACCTTTTGTAAACGTAGCATGGATATGTTTATATCCTGACTGAGTTAGGAAATTCACATGCTTTCCTTCCTCAAGTATGAAAGCCGGCAGGGCTTTGTTTTTGAACGATCAGTGTTAGCAAGGCCCTTGCCGTGTTTATTTGCAACCTATGAAATAACCTTCAGCATGCTGACATGTTTTCTGGGTTTGCTTCCGGCAATTGTTGCAATAGAAAAGAAGGACCAAATTTGTGTTGGTAGTGTTGGGGATCTCATTTTTCATTACGAAAGACATGCCCATCGGTCTCAGTCAGTCTGTAGGTCTTCTTTGCAAGGGCTCTTCCTTCCCTCTACTGTTCTTATTCGTCACTTTAACGTGTCGAACTCAACAGCTCTCTTGTTCTAGGATACCTTTCTGATTAAATGCAATAATCTTTATTCACGCCTCCTCTCTGTCTCTTTAATACATTCCTATTCACCCTTCTCAATAGATGCACACTTAAGTGGTTCTTAATGGTTTTCCATATCTACAAGTTGTTATTGCTCCAGTTACATGACAAATTCCTGGGTATCAGAGAAACTGCTTTTCTTCTATTTCTTTTGCTCCTTCTTATACTTAATGCCCAATTTTTAGTTATTAAATAATTAGAAGAAAATATTTATAATAACTTTTAGCATTTATTCAGTGCCTCATAGAAGCAAGACGTATCCTATATTAACACAATGAAATCCTTATAGCAATTCTTGGGTGTAAATATTAGTCCCGATTTTATAAATGAGGACATTGAAATTCGGGGTAGTTAAGTAATTGCTTAAAGTCTTATAGCAGATGCAATTGTGTGTGTTACCACTGTTTCGACTTTGGGAGAAGATCCTAGGTTGATTTTCTTTGTTTCTCTTCAAGTAAAGGTGATTTCCCCTCCACACAACCACCATCCCAAGTGAAGGGGATAATTAGGATAGGAGTCTGCAGGGTCTTGGGTCCCAAGTGACCTCATTCTCTAGTCAAGTCTCTTTTGTTTCTTTTCTTACTCAGACTGGGGAACACTTTGCCAGTATTGCCCTTAGTTCGGGGAAGTAAGGCTCCTGCTCTAGGATCTGTGCCTCAGTTGGCCCACCATGCTTTGGGTACCGTCTCCTAAAGTTTATATGTTCCCGTCTGGAGCCTGGGCCCAGGTAGCATCCTCAGTGCCATCTGAGTGGGCACCGCAAGGTTGAACTGGAGCCCTTGTGGGCGCTGGTTCCATTTACCCGTCTTGCGGCACTCTTTGACCCTCTCTGTGCACACGGGTTCAATTAAGGAGCTCGAGGACTCTAACCTATGGCGTTGCCCCTGTGATTGGGCTGGTCCCAGGAGGGCAGCCTAGTGGGCAGATGGCTCCTGCTGGCTGGTATGGTATGTTTTTTCATAGAATTGCCAGGATGGTGCCGACGGGCTGATTTTGGGGTGCCTTTCATGTTAAACACGGGATGAAGAATCTTTACCTACATTTGATTAGATGATAAACAAATACAGAAGTACCTCTTTTCTATCCTTTATTATAAATCTTCATTGATGAATCACTATACCTCACTATAAATTTTGTAATGTATTTTTAAATAAGAATTCTAGGTAGGCAGAGACACCGTAAAAAAATTTGCCTGGAGCTCTGCACACCGTAGGTACAGTCTTGCCCTTTAGGGCAGAATAACCTGGTTCTCCACCCATTCTTGATAGAATCTAGTATTTGTGGCTTCCTTTGGCCTTAGCTTTTGAATTCCAAATACTTGGCTTATGCAAA
The DNA here is from genome assembly GCF_949774975.1 of Lagenorhynchus albirostris. Lineage (NCBI taxonomy): Eukaryota > Metazoa > Chordata > Mammalia > Artiodactyla > Delphinidae > Lagenorhynchus > Lagenorhynchus albirostris. Next base: position 53,585,752 of record NC_083106.1, read on the forward strand.
ACAAATGTTTTGGCTTTCTAGAATATGGTTTCTGGAGAGGAGGAGATAGAGTTAAGAAAAGGAATACTGGCCCCCCAAAAATCTTACAGTGGAATGTACCATATTGTCGAATTACAAAGTTCAAACCCGTCTGGTATGATTACAAAGCCTGTGCTCCTTACACTTCACGACATGGATGCAAACTTTATTTAGGGTCTCTGTATATACACGTTGTTGGTCACCACACGTCACAGTTAAATTGAGTCCAGTGATTGCATGAGAAGAAATAGCCTAGGAGTGATTGCGTGAGAAGAAATAGCCTATGAAGTCTTACTAGTTAGCTAGAGGATTGCTCAGTTTGTCTATCACTGAGAGTCTGGGCAGAAAGTAGGGACCCAGCAGGGCAGTATCACCTCCTGGTTGTATATAAGGGCACAGAATCTAGTCAGTCAAGGTTCGATCACCTGTTCCACCACTGACTTGCAATATAACTGAGCAAGTCATGGAACCTCTCTAAACCTCAGTTTCCTTACCTGTGGAAGGAGGATAAGCATGGAATAATACTTCTCTCTCATAGGGTTGAGGTGAAGATCTATTAAGAGAAAGCACTTGTTGAGGCAACTCAACCACTGCTAGAAAATTAAATTATTTTACCTTGTATTTGTCAAAGGAAATTTTGATCAACACGCTGCATTCTTTGTAAGCACAGGTCTAGCTTTTAAGCACCTCCCTTCAGTGGCACATTCATCTTTGCAACTGGGTGCTTGGCACTGGGATGTATGTAGTAGATACTCAGTGTTGCTCCATAAATGCATGAGCAAGTTCATTGAGAAGGATGCCCATTCCTACGAGCAAGCAGTAGAGAAAGCACGGAGAGATGGAATTTCTTAGCAGTACATGGAGTATATGAAACAACAAGAAAGTCCTATTCAACTGCCATTTTGCAGGAAATACAGGGGACGGGGAACATATGAAACAACACTAGAGAGAAGCAATCAGCAGCATCTAAACTATGGAGAACTCTGTGGTTTGTTTAACAGATAAATTTTGAGAAGAAAAAAAAGAGTGGAAACCTACATTAAAAGATGTAAGAGGGGCTTCCCTGGTGGCGCAGTGGTTGAGAGTCCGCCTGCCGATGCAGGGGACACGGGTTCGTGTCCCGGTCCGGGAAGATCCCACATGCCGCGGAGCGGCTGGGCCCGTGAGCCATGGCCGCTGAGCCTGCGCGTCCGGAGCCTGTGCTCCGCAACGGGAGAGGCCACAGCAGTGAGAGGCCCGCGTACCGCAAAAAAAAAAAAAAAAAAAAAAAAAAAAAAAAGATGTAAGAGACCTGTTGACCGATTGCCATGTATGGAATTTAGTGGAATCTTAATTAAAACACATTTAAAAAATATGAGTCAATTGGAGAAATTTGAAAAGTAACCAAATGTTTTAAGATATTAAATAGTTATTGTGAATGTTTAAGGTGATAACGGTAATGGGTAAAAAATTTTAGAAGTATATACTTCAATATTTACAGGTAAAATGATATTATGTCTGAGATTTACTTTAATAATCTGGAGTTTGAAGCACTGAGTGTGATACAGATAAAACCAGGACTTAATTATTTGGTGCAGCAGAGTGGTACCTACATGGAAGCTTATTTTACTACTATTCCTTCTTTGGTATATGCTTTCCATAATAAAAAGTAAACATACAAATAACGAGAGAAAGAAAACAAACAAACAAAAAGATCTATTTAAAACAATTCAGTGGTCTTTCCATTTAGTGGTAATTATTCCTAAGGACTCTGGTCAGCACTTTTGATAAAATCTTATGACTATCACCTTTCTGGAAAATAACATTATTTTCAAATATTTAAAAATTTTAACAAAAGTTACACTGTGTTTGATATCATTCTTGTATTTTTTTTTCAAATTAAATTAGCTGACAAAATTATATATTTCTTACCTTAATGTCTTCAAGTGCATCAAAAAATAAAACTATTAGAACTTTTCAAGTCATCTGTTATATTAAATATAACATGAATAAAGGAAACAAGAAAAAAATAACAAAAACCTGGCAATTGGTACTTCACGGAGACAGAAGAATGTAAATCTCCTCTGGGAGAGACATTGCCCTGGTTAGGTTTCCCATGTCCTACCCCTAGGAGGCAGATGTAAACCCCTTTGGTCAGGTACTTCCCTCTCCCTTCCATACATAGACCATGAATGCCTCTGCTATTGTCTTGTGATCACAGGCTTGTATATTGATCTTAATTATTAATTGTGACTCTGGCTCTCCACTGGGGATTCCTATGGAGGGATTCTGCATAGAATCCTCATTCATTTTCCTTCTTCTTGTGTACTGGTGTCATTTGCCTGCTGTATGCCATTTCCATGGCCTTGGTCTTCAGGTCAACTCATGGTACCACCTAAAATTTTCTTAGAAACAGAGTGGAAAAGACCTGGGATTGAGGCAAGAAATTGAGGTCTCAGCCCTATCTAAAAACTTTGTGATCTTGGGTACATTACCTGATCTCTGTCTTCAGTTTTCTTATCTTGGGTGTAATAATAACTACTTCATATGGTTGCTGTAGGGCATAAGACACATCTGATGTAAAAGCCAAAAAGGGGTGAGGCGGAATCTCACACCAAAACATGCTGTATAAAATCCTCACCTGGGATATGCATTTACTATTGAAAAAAATCTATGATAATTTCCTGTAGTTTTAAGGAAAATAGGGGCACCCTTATAGGTTAATTATCTGCTAAGAATGAATAAATTATAGATCTCTGAGGCACAAATGGTTTTGTCCAGATTAGAAGACTCTACCTGGTCTCTTAAAACATAAATTATGTTCTTAATAATTTTGAACCATAATTAAAATTGAAGCTTGCCAGAGGATCCTGGTGGAATGTAGGTTTTTTTCGAAATGAATTTCTTCCTGAAATTTTAGGAAATTAATAAAGGTAGGTAGAAGAGGAGCTAGAAGCTCTTAAGTATTTAATTGAAAATATTTATTGCTTTGTGTTTTCATTAATGTATAAATTTGATGAAAGCGATTATTTTTTATTGAATTTAGTTTATCTGTTTGCATATTTACGTAAGGCAAAATTTTATTCAGTTATACAATTGGCAAATTTTAACTGCTGAATTTCTTTATAATATCTGTACCATATCCCTTATTTCATTTCATGCTGCAGAAAATACAAAACCGTATACTTTTTTCTTTTTTTTTTTTGCGGTACGCGGGCCTCTTACTGTTGTGGCCTCTCCCGTTGCGGAGCACAGGCTCCGGACGCGCAGGCTCAGCGGCCATGGCTCACGGGCCCAGCCACTCTGTGGCATGTGGGATCCTCCCGGACCGGGGCACGAATCCGTGTCCCCTGCATCGGCAGGCGGACTCTCAACCACTGCGCCACCAGGGAAGCCCAATAATGAATGTTTTTTTAATAATGAGATTGAACTAAAAGTTTCAGAGATGTTCTGTTAAAATGATATAATGCTAAACATGGTTTATTACTACTATGAACCAATATATTGTGGCAAGAGTATATACTTCAGTAGCATATAGAAACAACTTTACTTGATATTGACATATGATAACAGAAAGCATTAAAGGAAAGGAACATTAACACAATATTAACTCCAAAGGATAATCATTTAAAAAATAAAAAATAGTACCACAAATATTTAATATCTAAAAATATTTAAAAACAAACAAAGCATTAATTGACCTATCTGATAGTCTTCTCTTTGTTTTGTGACAAATTATGCAATTATAAATTATTTTTCCTTCATTTTGTGTTGACATTGATTGGATTATTAAAAGTATATCCAAAAGCATTTTCAAGTTGGCTGTTAAGGTACATGATTCTTTACATAAGCTTATTTCCTTCTTTTAGTGATGAAAATATTTGGTCTGCTTGCCCTGAGTTTGGTTTTGTTCTGGAATTAAACTGCTTTTTCTAATTCAGATTTTAAATCTGTTTCTAATTTAATGTTGCAGTATTCTACAATAACATTCAACTCTTCTTTTGGCATTTCCTTAGTTAATATATTTTTGAAGAACTTTAGCCTATAGGGAATATTCAGACACTGGAGAATGCTAGCAAACATTAGGTGAGTGTTATGGGAATAATGTAACATTTAGCTCTCCCAGCAAGGTTGATAGCTGTCTCTTAAATCATGTGTTGAAATTGCCAATTTAAGGACTTATTTTAGTTCCAAAACTTTTATCTCTTATAACATCACACATAAGATTTGTATAAAGTATACTATATATATAAATGAATTAATATTTATTTTATATGAGTGAAGGACTCATCATTAGCAGCAGGCAGGACTAGGGACTCATAACAGGACAACAACTACCAACAAGACTGACCAATAGTGACCACTCTTCCTTTGGTGTCCTTTGAACCAATGATTCTGTATGTTGAAAAGTTTTAATTCTCATGGTAAAATTTGATACTTTTTCCTGTTTTCCTGACTTCTCAATGATTTTTCTCAGAATTCAGGATTTGGAAAAACATACATAATTCCCCAAGAAATGCTAGGAAGGAAAAATTCCCCTTGGAAACACCAGCCTGGAGGATGGTGGAAGACAAATAACCAGACGTCCCAAATGGTCTTAGGGAGCAAAGCTGCCTTGCAGCCTAGAGTGGGTGGACAGTTACCGGAAAGGGAAGGGAACTTGAATCTTATCTAAGCCATTTTGTTTTGGGGTTCCTTTGTTAGAGCAGCCTTCCCCTTAACTAATTCAGAAATCCTCTAAATAGTTTATATTTAGGACTCCATGGATATCTCCCTTATCGCTTGTTCAGAAACTTAGTTTACTGTAGCTTTGAATGGAAACACATCTGAGATGATCTAGTTCAGACGCTTCATTTTATAGATAAGCTATTGAGTCCTAGGGATAGTAAATGACTTGCCCAAGGACACTTGAAATTTTTTCAGATTAATAAAATGTAGTTAATGTGGAAATCAATTCTCTCTATTGATTTATCTCTATAAATTAATGTATAGGAATATGCAAAATGTCTTAAAGTTTGAAGGATAAAACTATAATTTCTTTTGTAACATTTATCCTTGTACAGAGTAGATGTGATGATGTTTTTTTCCCCCATTTTAGTATTATAAGTCTTTATTATTTAATCTTGGCTCAGTTTTTAGAGATCCCCATGTGGTATGGAATGAGGGGAGTAAAAGTGAGCTAAACTATATGTTAAACATTTTACATATGTTATTTCATTTATTTAGTCATCACAAAGACCCATTTTACAGATAAGAAACTGAACCTTTAAGTGGTTAAGAAATTAACCTAATTATATTAATCCTTACATTGCACAATATATGGCAGAGCTGTGATTTTTGGATAAATAGGTGAACATGTGAAGTTAGAAAACTTTGAGAAAAAAATGATATAATTTTTAAAAGTTACCAAGTAATTTTTCATGATATCCTTGTGTTATCATATTGTTTGAGTACACACAGCAATCCCTTTACTCACTGCAAAGATACTGAACAAGATTACAAACTAGGGTATGAGGTGGATTTTTTTTTGGATATTTTAAACAGTTTATTGTCTTTCACCTTTGGGTCCTGTGAACTTTTAAAGTACTCAGTAAAGAAATAAAAAATTATTTTGTGCAACCAAAGTTCAAGGTAGTTTAGATGAAAATGGGAAATTGAGCTATGATAAACTACAACTGAACCCTAAATTAATATGAGACTATTATAAAGCAATATTGATGTCTCAAATCCTAAGTTTCATATTAAGGTCATAGTAATGGCTTAGTGTTTTATGAGCCTGTGTGGTGTTAGCGACTTCGTCTCTTTAATCTTAACTTCGCCTCAAGCAAAAATAAATCTTAATGTTGTAAACTGTATGGTAGCATAACTGCCTTGTTCAATAGGGATCATTTTTCCCCTAAATGTCAGTAATATCTTGCTGTGGCTTAAAAAAAATGAGAGAAAGAAAATAAAAAGTTGTTGAAGTGGTAAATATTTCTACTATTGAAAAATGGACAGAAGCTTTTCTGTTTTTGTTTTTGCACTACATTATTTTGCAATTATGGTGTATAAACAAGTCAGGCTAAATGTATCAATATAAGACCAATTCTGCATATTTAGGTCACTTAATTGCTAGATTGCTAATTAATGTTTGGCTATTACGTTTTTACATGTTATAGAGGAAGTTTTGAACCAAGCAGGTGCAAGGGACAGTCCAGAAAAAGGCTCAGCATTCCTGGAAGAAAGTCAAAGTTGGAGGAAAATGAGGAGTATCTTGAGATCATGGTTTACTGAGAGACATTAAGGGGCTATTTCCTCTGAAGTTGTGCAAGAAAAGGTTTCAAACAGGTATAACTCAGAAATATCTTAGGGGTGAAAAAAGAAGTGGCCCTTCTCACTGTATAAAGAAAAGCAAAGGTTAAATAAGCAGAATTTATTAAAGGGTTGGGTTCTTGATTTGTAGTTAGAATTCGGTATTTCATTTGGCCCTTGATCTGAATTACATGATTTATAATTAGAAGTATGTGTATTAATATTTTTAACATGGAATTATATCTTTGTAGGAAAAATTTAACTATATGAATTCTAAATTTTCCTCTAATACTCTCTGTACATGCCTGAAGAAGCTCTATGCATTGTGTCTAAGCTTTCATGAACAAACATTATAACTTACTGAGTGGCAACCGAAATTGTGGGCCTAGGTGGAATTCTCCTATTGATTACGTGGGAGACCTTAAACATTTCAGTTTTATGAAAATCCATAATTGTAAATGTGTATTTCTAGTCTAGCCATCTCAATTGTCAATATTCTTCTGGGCTTCAGTCTTTCCCTCATTAGGAAAAGATTTATTTCATTGGATTTTAATTAGAATATGAATTTTTCCGGTTTTAAGTTCTTATTTGTAGTATATGAGGTAACAGTATCCTTCTTTAAATTTTAAAATAAGAAAATTAAGATTAATATTTTAATGTTAGCCTAGTAAAGTCCACAGAAAACATGAAAATAATTAGTTGCCTATGATAGTAAACCAAGAGGTTTAATTATTTGATTGAAAAGTTTAGAAACACCTCACATTCCAAATAATGTGGGAAATGTCAGAGAGGGAAGCCTGGAAGAAAATGATTATGATTCGGTATTAGAAGGGTAATCACTGAACCCTTTCTTGAGGAAGACCCTGGGAACGAATCCAGGTTGGGAGAGGAAGGTCAGCAAAGCTCATGAAAAAGAACGGTCCCAAGACCCAGAAGTTGGCGTGTCTGCTCAGCAATATCCTAAGCGGGGGGCAGGGACAGAAGGACAGAGAGCACGGTGGTCACACATACAAGGGAGGTGCTCTGTTAAGGGGCTGTGATTATTTCTGGTCTTACAGAGGCCGTATGTCTGTTGAGATTAGCCATCTCCTTGTGTGGTATCTGTCAGTCAGGGTCCCAGCGGAAAAGAGATAGCACACGCAAATCTGGATGATTCAGGGCTACGTTTTCTAAGAGGCTATTAAAAAGTAGGGTGAGTAGGGTGTCAGGAATTTCAAGAGATGGTACAAGTGCCCAGAGTTAGCAGTGAAATTTTCACCACCCCTAGGCTTGAAGGGGGGAAGAGGGTAAGAGGTAATCAGAACCTGGAAAGAGAGAGTTCTATGGATTAGCTTACTTGAGAGATGCAGGACCTCCTGTTGAGGGTCCTAGCCAGAGAGAGGCAACCTCAGGAGAGGGAGCAAGGGAAGAAATACTCTAACCTCAGTCTCCTCCTTCCCTCTGATTTCCCTCTGATTTAGGGCTCCCCAACTAGAAGTCAGAAGTTCCAACATCTATTGATATAATTCTTAGAGGTCAGTTTATATCAGGAGGGCAAAGGGGCAAATGGAAGATAGCAGAATCACAGTATCGTGGTTCTGTGCACACAGACCAATTTTTAAAACAGTCTTCTCCCCCAGTTTTGCTGATACCAGGAACAAAATATTATGAGTGAAGGCCATAAACACTCTGGTCAATGTTAAGAAATGTCTTCTCTGCATACCTGTAAGTAGGTCGTATAATTTGCTTATGAGTTTGAGAAGCATGAGTCATTTGGATGACTCTTGTCAGCTCTATAGATCTGATAAAGCTGAGGTAGGATCACACATTTACTCATAAGTAAATTTTCTAAGACTTAGGACCTCTCAGGAAACTGGTCACCAGGTGTTTTCTTGGGTACACTTAAATCTTAACATGGACCCCTTCCAAAATGTAACAGGATCAATTTGGTAGACCTTGCTTCATATTTTTCCTCAAAACAAGTCACATTGAATGTAGTTTTGTTTTGGAATTTTTAGTGTTCTTTGATCTAGGTGGTTAATAAAGCAAATGAAAAAAGTAAATATAATAGATGATCTATATCTTTCTACTATAGTTTCCTGAATCCATAAAACATGAAATCACTTCATAGATTTTCCAATATGCCTCCCAAAATTCAGTTTTATTACTGTGCTCTAAGTGAGAAATTGAATAAAGATCCCATTTCTTCGTAAAAATGCTTTCATAACCTTGTGTTCTGTTTTAATGACATCATTGTATATTAAAAAGTTCAGAAGATCCTCAGTGCTTTGCAACTGGAGTATTCATTTGGAAGTATCATTCCCCTCTCTTCCTGGAACTCCATTTTTTATTGTTTTTTGTTATAGTCTCATAGTTTCTTGGGCTCTGCTCATCTTTTTGAGTTTCTTTTCTCTCTGTTGTTCACAATAGGTAACATCTATTTTGCCATCTTCAAGCTTACTGATTGTTTTCTCTGTCATCTCCATTCTGCTGTTGAGTTTATCCACTGAATTTTCAAATTTTGGTTACTGTATTTTTCAGTTCTAAAATTTCTTTTTGGTTCTTCCTTATATATCCTCTTTCTTTGTTGATAATTTTTATTTCTTTGCTGAGAGTTTCTATTTTTTCATTTGTTTCAACTGTGTTTGTAATTGCTCATTGAAACATTTTTATTGATATGGTGGCTACTTTATAATCCTTAAATGTCATTAAGTGTTGGCATCGATTGATTGCCTTTTCTCATTGAAATTGAGATTTTCCTGGTTCTTGGTGTGATGAGTGATTTTTTATTGTGTCTTGGACATTTGGGGTATTAGTTGTGAGATTCTAGAGACCATATTTAAGTCCTGTATTTTAAGAGGCCTCCTCTGACAACATGTCAGTGGGGGAAGGAGTCACTGCCTCATTACTGCCAGGTAAGGTGCAAGTGTAGGTTCTCCACTTGGTTTTCCTTGACACCTTGGGGGAGGGGGAGAAACTAGGGGTTCCTCATGACTTTCAGGTTGGTGTAGGAGTTCAGGTTCTACCTAGGCCAACACTGGCTTCACCCTAGCTGGGAGGAGGAGGGGTTCCTCATTACCTCTCTCCACTTGGCTTCTATTGAAACTGTGAGGTGGGGACTCAAAACTGCAGGAGAGTCACCTTCTTACCATTAGGTGGGGATGGAAGTCCAGGCTTCCCATGTGGCCTCCTATGACACCATGGGGGAGGGCCTTGTTATTACCCAATGGGGATGAAAGTTCCAGCTCCTACTCACTCTAACACCACCCTGGTAGGGGTGTTGAGCTCATCATTAAACCTGGTGAGCTTGGAAAGCAACCATCCCATTTAGTCTTGCTGACAGGACTGTGGGTGGGGTTGCCATTTTTTCCATACTCTATGACTAGAGTAGGGCTGTTCCCTGTCTTGTTAAGCTTCCCTTTCCTGGTCCTTTGGCTGAGAGAAGTTTTGGGGGGCACCTCTTTTTGTCTGCACCATTGGTGTTTTCTGAGTTTCTGGCTTCTTCAGCTCCAAATCTAGGATATGTAAGTCAAAAGAAAGCCCAGAGAACTTACCACCGTGTCGTTCCTTGGGTCCCAAGGTCCCGAGCCAATCTGCCTTCTCCTTATTTCTTTTCAGAGTCTTCTTATTTTTGTTTCATACACAGTGACCATGGTTTTTAGCTGAACTGTAGTGGGAGGAATAAAGAGAAATGCCTGATGACATTGTTTCAACCCCTAGATGCAGCCATGCCTGAAGATAACATTGGGCTTTTCAGTTACAAAAGCCAATAAATTCCCCTTTCATTTGTCAAACCATCTTGAATGGGCTTTCTGTCACTTGCCACCAAGTTCCCTTGGAATGAGCAAGTCCTGGCTCACAGAGATGACACATGACTAGAGCCTTCTTGCACTGGAATAGAGGTCTGTTTGGTGTCAGTCCTTGGACTGAACTACACCTTGGCTTCCTCTCACATGGATTTTTTTTTACAGTGTCTCTTTCAACACAAAAGGTTCTAAGACCCTAAAGTTAGTTGCAATCTGGGCTTTCTTCAACCATAAGATCATTTTCATCACATTATATCATAAGCCAAGTAAAGAAGGGTGATAGGAAATAAAAGGTCCTACCCTAGCAGCTTGGAGTTAGCATCTGTGCTTGCTTCTGCCATAGTGACATGAGTAACCTAGGACAAGCCATTTGTTCTCTTTGTGCCTCAGCTTCTGTTTCTGTAAACTGAAGGGGTGAACTCTACATGGTGTGTAGAATTTTCACTAGCTCTCAAAACTTCTGTGCCTGTTAATGAAAATAGAAGAAAGTGAGGCAAAGCACTTTACACTTGGTTTCTCTGTGACTTAGTGTACAATACCAGAAAATTAAGGTTGACATTATTTATCGTGACTTACCTTCCCTTGGAATGCAAAAGAAGGTTGTTACTGTGCTAATACAATGGAGGGAGATTTTCCTACAGAGTACCAGGACAATCACAGCGAACAAAATAAGCAAACAGGAGATATCTTGGCCATCTAAGGTTTCAGTTGTGCTGTGATGGCATCTGAAGGTTAAGAACTGTCAAATGCATTGTTTTTTGAGTCAAAGTTTTAAAAAGTATGCTAGAAACAATGTTCATTTAAATAATTTAAGGCAGAGAGGAAAAGATCAAGACAAAGTGCTAGATAGATGTTTCCTATGCTATAATTACTCAGCAATTATAGCCTCAAAAATAGAGTTGCAGATTTTCTTAACTTCTGTATGATTTTTAAAAGACTTTATTTTGGGGGAGCAGTTTTAGATTCACAGCAAAATTCAGAGGAAGTATAGAGATTTCCCATGTACCCCCTGCCCCACACATGCACAGCCTCCCCCGTTATCAACATCCCCCATCAGAGTGATATATTTGTTAGAGTCAGTCAACCTAAATCGATATATCATAATCACTCAAAGACCATAGTTTACATTAGGATTCACTTTTGGCGTTGTTGGACAAATGTATAATGATATATATCCATCATTATAGTATTATACAGAGTATTTTCACTGCCCTAAAAGTCCTCTGTGTTCCTCCTATTCATACGTTCCTCCCCCTCCCCACCCCTGGCAACCCCTGGCAACCAGTGGTCTTTTGACTGTCATAGTTTTGCCTTTTCCAGAATGTCATAGAGTTTGAATGACATAGTATGTAGCAATTTTCAGACTGGTTTCTTTTCTTAGTAACATGCTTTTAAGGTTCCTCCATGTCTTTTCATGGCTTGATAGTTCATTTCTTTTTAACACTGAATAATATTTCATTGTCTGGATGTACCATAGTTTATGTATCCATTCACCCCCTGAAGGACATTTTGGGCTGTTTCCAAGTTTTGGCAAGTATAAATAAAGCTGCTATAAATGTAAACATCCATATGCAGGTTTTTGTGTGGATATAAGTTTTCAACTCATTTGGGTAAACACCAAGGAGTGCGACTGTTGGATCATATGGTAAGAGTATGTTTAGTTACGTAAGGAGCTGCCAAACTGTCTTCCAAAGTTGCCGTACGATTTTGAATTCCCACCAGCAGTGAATAAGAATTTCTGTTGTTTCACATCCTCATCTGCATTTGGTATTGTCATTGTTCTGGAGTTTGGCCTTTCTAATAGGTGTGTAGTATCTCATTGTTTCCCTGATGACATATGATATGGAGCGTCTTTTCCTATGCTTATTTACTATCTGTATATCTTCTTTTATGAGGTGTCTGTTAAGGTCTTGGAACCATTTTTTTAAATTGTATTGTTATTGTTAAGAGTTCTTTGTATATTTTGGGTAACAGTCATTTATCAGATGTGTTTTTTTTTTTGCAAATATTTTCTCCCAGGCTTATTTTATCATACTCTTGATGTGATATTCATTTGACTATTCTCTTCAGCATCAGTTGTAAGTCTCAACTTGTTTATGTGGTCCTCTTATGTGTTTTGAATATGGACTCAGTGGTGGAAAGAAACACTGGTGAAGGGATTTCAGCAGAACATAGTCTCATCCCTTCTGTGTAACTCCTTAGGGCTGAGCCACGTCAGTGTGAGGAAGTGTTTGCCTATCCAAGTGGCAACCCCATGTGCTGGCTGGGCCAGTGCGTAATTCTGCAAACCAGTATTAGGACTTAAGTTAGGACTTGAATTTTAGAATTTGTAAGGGAATGAGTTTTATAATGTTTATTTTCCTCTTGTTTCAAAGACATTCAGAAAGGAAGTTATGAAATCCATGGAATTAAAGGTGAACAAAGTATGCTTACTTTGAATTTGTGGTGAGTTAGAATAGTTACTATTGCAGTTAAACTAGTCTGTCCTAGTTTATAAATTAATTTTTTTTTTTTTTTTTTTTTTTTTTTTTTTTGCGGTACGCGGGCCTGTCACTGTTGTGGCCTCTCCCGTTGCGGAGCACAGGCTCTGGACACACAGGCTCAGCGGCCATGGCTCACGGGCCCAGCCACTCCGCAGCATGTGGGATCTTCCCGGACCGGGGCACGAACCTGTGTCCCCTGCATCGGCAGGCGAACTCCCAACCACTGCGCCACCAGGGAAGCCCTATAAATTAATTTTTTTAAAGGAAGGAATTCACTTTTGAGTTAAGGAAAAATAAAGCAGGAGTTTTTCCTTACCAAAATAAGCCAGGGCGGTTGTAACCACCCCCGCACCGCCCCCGCCCCCCCCCCCGGCTCCGCCCCTGGCAACTTTGGATTGTTTTCTCAGGTGCTATTCCTTGTGGTTGCCCAATCTGGTTGGCAAGATGCTCATTTCAGTTATAGAAATCTTTCAACTAAACACTCACCTGTTCCTTCCTTGCCTTTTCAACAGGATGTCATTCAAGACTCAATGGTGCAGACTTTTTTTTTTTAATTTGCAATAAAATAAAGCTGTTCATTCAAAAGACTTAACAATAGCAATTTAATTATTTTACATTTTGGCCTTTAAAAATAAGATTGGCTTTTATGGCAATTACTGGATTGAACAGACATGTAAACGTGATGGCTAATGCGGCGACAATTTATGTTTTAAGTTATTTTCTTCCTTATAATTATTAATTTGAGTGACAAGATTGCTAGCATTGCAATTGCCAGTATGTTTCAGAAGGAAAGACACAACAGAAAGGTGCTCCAAAGCGTTCTAAAATGTATTGGGTGCCTTTTAGCTTTATTAGAACAAGTAACTGTGTAATGTGATTTATACTTTGTTATTCCTTCTCATAGAAAAGTAGAGAGTAGTGTATGAATAGGAAGCTGTTTTGTTGAGAAGCATTCCAGATGAATCACAACATCCATTTCTTATATTGTGATAGGATTCTTCATTCTTTGGTCAACTCTGATTGATTCACTAATTCATGGCCATTGTCTTCTCATTGTCATTACCCCATCTGCAATGACATGCATGGCTTACAGCACCTCTGTCAAAAGTCATTAAAAGTGTTTTCCTTCTATGCTCAAGAAACTGAAGCAAGCATGAAGCTGATGGCATTAATAGAGATTTGGGATTAGTGCATTTTTTAAGAAAGTCACAGGTTAGTGTAACTGAAGTTAATCATGTATGCTGAAATCAATGTTCTGAGACCTCAGTGGGGCATTCAAGCTATTTTTGATTTCAGCATTATTTGACAGGATTTGAATTTTCTTTTTCAATTTAAATGGATAGTGATGGAGGTATTTAGGTTGTCAAAGATGTTTTGACATCTTTGTTTATTAACAAAAACGTTTATCATCACTTGAAATGGTCTCCCACCATATTTTTTTTGCAATAAATTACAAAAGAGGGATGCACAGTATAGACTGTATAGATGTTGGAAGGTGGAGGATCACAGAGGCTATTCAAATGAGGACAGAAAATGAGTCTGGACAGTAAAAAAAGTAAAAGAAGGCAACTGACTGTAGAAAAGTTTAGGGTCCTTTCCCTTTAGCTGTATGAACTTGGACCTTGCCAATCCTTTGGTGGGTCATTTGTCTCAGGAGGAGAGGAGCCTCAGCTATCAACGGCTGTGGTGGGGCTAGTGGTTTCCTAAGAAAGTAGAAATGAACCAATCCCAAAGCAACCAGAAGTTTTGGGGGGGCAGAGAGTAGGAAAAATGGCATGACTGGAAAAGGTAGAGAGGTGATCTTGGAGCCAAGGGTAATTGTGACCTGTGAGCCTTACTTGAAAGGAAGAATAAAAGCATGAGCGTTTGCAGGTGAGTCAAATGAATTTTCAGGCTATTTTCATTATTTCTGGACCTTTCTTGTTGATCTGTGCTCAGGTGCATGTGCTGTGTGATATTTTTTATTAATTAGACGTCTCAGTGTAACAATGTACAAGAGACCTTGTCCAGCATCTCTGACATGACTAGGAATGCTTTATGTGATTGTCTGGCAATGTTTTAGGAATTTCTTGGAGAAGATTAATCTTGTGTGGATCATGTATGAATATATTCATTTTATTTCTAAGTCATAATCTGTTTTCTTCCAATAACTTCATCCCAAACATGGCAAGTAACAGGATTATCCTTTGACTTTCTTTCTTTTTGGGAAAAAAAAATATGTAACTTAAACACACAAACTTATCTTTAAAAAGCTTTGCAAATATATTCCTTCCTGTGCTGACAACTATGAAAACCTGTTATAATTTGTTACCCTATATTCAAGTGAAGAGAAAAAGTGAGGTCAAAACATGCCAGGGTGACTTCACTGAAGAAGGAGCTGGATTAAAATGTGACTAGAAGAGGAATACCCTACTTGTTTCTTGAGAACTGCTTGAGTCGTTTCACCACGACCGGATTTGGAAGCGGGAATTTTAGACGGGACAGCATAGAACAGCAGATTACCTGTGCCCTTTTCCTTTCCATTCCTGTGGATTGTCTTTTGATCCTCTTCACATACTGTTTATATGTCTCTGGGGATAAAATAAAAGAGAAAGTAATGAAGGTAAAAACACATAGTGGTCTGCTTGACTAAAACGGGGTATTAGAACAACATGGATAATCATGTATCCATGTATTATTTTGTCTCAATTAATAGTGGATAATGAAGTTCTAACGGTACACAGCTGGGCGCAAGTTATGAGATTATTCCCCTAGTTAAATATGAAAATGAATTTCACCAAATTACATTCATGCTTACATTTTTCCAAGGTGAAATGGGAAGCAAACACTGAATATATTGGATATTCCAAAATCTTATTTTGCCATTGTTATCAATCGCTAGCTCAGGTTATATTTTTTTCTTTATCTGTTTTTATACTCTGTAGGATGAAGTTTTATTATTTAAATTTATATTATTTGACCAAAATATCTGATCTGTATATTTATATTAACCCCCAAATAGCTTGATATAGATGGTAAATATATGTAAATAAAGGGCTTTGATAGGTTCTCTTAAGTTCCAGTTGTGCAAACTTTCAAGAAATCATTTATGCCTGTCCATCCCCAAACATTCACTAACACTGTGAGAACAGCACCTGCTAATTTATAGATATTGACACTCAGCGGCGACAGGCAGGGAGGTAGTGTCAGTTCATTAAAAAACTGGAATGCGTTTTTAAGCATTTATTTTCTTAAGCAGAAGTCTTGACAAAACAGGAATCACAAATGCACATCCTTCAGGAACCAAGGAGATAATGTAAATGTATTAATTCTAACTTTTACAGTAACAGCAATGCAACAAATGTTTCACTTTTCTCTTAATTCTGCTCTGAGATAAACAATGGTATAAGCATGTGATAAATAGTCGCTGATCCTGACCTTAGCCGAGGGCAGACAGCAGTCAGGGTGAAGCTCAGGTAGAAGGACCTGAGCTTGCCCAGGTCCACAATTGGTGCCACAATGGAATGTAGTCTCAGTGTTGCCAGATCTCCCAAGAGGGGTCATAAATTTAGATTTTATGTAAAATGTCTTATATTTTAAATAATGACAATATAAAAGTGGATCAAAAAGTTTTTTGAACTTCTCATGAGTCAGTACTCAGGTGGACAAACAAAACCAGATGTGGCCCATGTCTGCCAGTTTGCAACCTCTGGTCTATGTGCAGGTTATTCTCAAAACTGTTTCTCCTGTGCCTTATGTAGAAAGCTGCAGACTGGATGTTTTTGCCTGCATATCCCTTTAACTAACAGGTTCCCCTCCTCTTGGCCAAGCCTACTGTACAGCCAAATAACACCTCCCTGCCCCCTGCCCCCCGCAGTGGTCTGTTCAGTCAGTGACATGACTGTGGCCCATTTGGACACTGCCATCTTGTTCACCCCTCCTCTAGACAGTCACCAGATCCTCTTAGGTCCTCCTAAATATTTATTGATTCTGTCCTCTGTCTACCTCAATTCCTGCTTATTGTCTGTCTCTGCGATTGCTGTAATAGCCTCCTAACGGTCTCCTGGCCACCAGAGTGATCTGTTGAAAATGCAAATATGACCTTGCCCCTCTCCTGCTTAAATGTGTTCCAGTGGCTGGTCTTCGTCCACAGGATGAAGTAGATCCTGACCTCCTTAGGTTGACAAAGCCCATCTCTCTCTGCTCCTGCCTACCTCTCCAGTCTCATGTCTCACCATCCCCTATACTGCGTTCTTTTGATGGGAAAGTCTGATTCTTTTGCACCCTCCATGCTTTTTTAATGACTGTGCCTTGATCATGGTGTTCCTTCTTTCTGGAGTTCCCTGTCCCTCTTCTTTGTTTGACTCACTCTCATCTGTCTGTTTTTCAGAACTCCATTTAGACCTCATGTCCTACAGGTGGTTTTCTCCCAGGCTCTGTGCATAATTTTCTTGCACCAGTTATTATCTTATATTAGAATGACTCATTCATCTACTTGGCAGGAATGTCCCAAACAGCAGAAACTGCACATTATCTTAGATTTCTCAGTTCCTAGCAGTGTTTTTGTCCAAAAGAAGGTAAGCAAATTATGTTTGTTGAACTAGAATGAACTGAGTGGTCCTAGGATCCTTGGGGGGAGCAACAGTAGAGCGGAACAGCATGCTCCGCAGGGTGCTAGTGAGATTCAGCAGTTGACACAGTGAGGGTTATATGCTTCTCCACCCCCAACCCCACACACAGAGGTCTAATATATAAGGACCAGGCAATTGGTTTGTTGGTTGAGAAAATGTTATTAGCTTTGGTTAAAAGAAAAAAAGTCCCTCCCTAGTTGACTTGAGGCTTTCCCCCCAGAGACCTAAGGGAAGGTGTGTGCGGGGCCTGAGTGATACCTGGTTAAATATTGGGTTGGGCAAAAACTTCGTTCGTGTTTTCCATAACATCTTATGGAAAAACCAGAACGAAATGTTTGTCCAACTCAATATTTTCTTTTGAGCTTCTGCCGTGTGACTTTCAGTGGCATCCAGTTGGAACGTTATTAATATTTAACACTTTCCCTTGGGCGACCTGCCAAGGACCATGAGGGCATTACTGTAGGACATTCCAGTGTGCTGGTGTATGTTAATCCCATTGTCTTGAGCCACCATCTGCCCTTTGGACAAGGCCCTAATGGTGCCCTGAAGATGTTCTTGGGAAACACTTAGGATGGTAAGTAGATTTCACCCCACATGTCAATTTCAATGGCATGGTGGTGACACCAATGGAACACAAATCTCTGTCTAGCCTCAGAGACATACAAGTAAACAGTTATAGGAGACAAGTGCCATGACATGGCAGGGCGGCAGGAAGACTCACGGGCCAAGTTCTAGAGCAGCTAGTTAAATAGGAACTTGCTAGAACATACATCATTGCACCATTTCCTCCATCTAGAAAGTCTTACCACAAAAAGTGTCAGTGGACTTAAGCAGTGTGTGCAGTGATGTAGCCAATTTATGTTCAGGTACATGAGTAATAAGCAGTTTGCTGACAGGCAGTAGTTTTAGAAAACCCTAGAAGGTAAACAAGAATGAGATTTGGTTAGAAATGTAACCTTTGCCATCTGACAGACCTAGGTTTGTACCTTGAGAAGTTACTTAACCTCAAAGCCTCAGTTTTGTATTACCTTTGTAAATGGGTGCTTACTTTATAAATTTGTATGATAATTATGTGAAAAAATGTTCATAGATCTCTAAGCCCAGTATTAGCCAAGAGCATTCTTCCACTGTTTTTTTCCCCCTCCATGAAGTCATTGATATGATTATGCCTGACACTCCCTGGGAGTTTGGAGTTAGCTTCACAGAGCAGGTACTGCATGCTGACATTGAGTCCAAACACTGCCACTGGAATAGACCCCAAAGAGTACAACTTGCCAGGTGTAGGTACACACTCATTTCTCTTAGACCCTCAGCCTGCATCTGTTTTCAATGACTGGGGTAAAATGGCTTCAAGCTCAGAATTCAGGCATGTCAGTCCCTTAAAAAGAGTTTCTGTAATTAATATTCATCCTTAGGTTCAGAGCCATGGAAAAATCAGGTTAAGCCCTGTAAAAAATACTTATTGTCTTAACAGAATGTTAGTTCTATTTGCATGTACAATAATTTCCTTCAACAAAATAGTTTTGCCTTATTTCTAAAGTAGTTTGTAATTCGTAATTTAATAAAGTAAATATGAGATGTAAAATAATTCTATCCACATTTAATGTGTTTGATGTAAAAATATTGAAAGTAACCCAAGCTGGCTCAGAAGTACTTCCATACTGTTAATTGTCCTTTGTATATATTAACTGAAAAAAAAACTTTGTCATGTTTGCTTATATAGAATGGGGGAGGGGGAGGAGTGAAGAAAAAGAAAAAAGGAAATAACATTTATTGAGTGCCTATTTGTCAGAAAAATTCATGTATGTTATCTTGTTTCATCTTCATGACCACCCTAGGAGGTTGCTTAAATCATCCTATTCTAAAAATGAAGAAACTCAGAGTCAACGAGCTTATATAACAGCGTTGCTACTTAGTAAGAGGGGTAACTAGATGGCAGGGCTATTATTTACTGCCTCCATAAAGAAACAAATGAGCTTTTAGAATGTTATGCTGAGTTCTTTCAAGGAACATTGAGTGCCTCTTGCAAGTAGGGCACCAAACCAGGCACTGGGAAAACTAAATGGATGTGTGGAACTGGTCCCAGGGTTTTGGTGAGGGAGATATATACACAGACCTGGATGCTAGTTAATGGACCAGGAACTAATTGCTTAGTTCTTCCATTAGTGTTCATTTCTGTTTGTTGATAAACTATTAGGTAGAGCAGTTATTTTGGCCTTGATTGTAGGTGTCATTATTGATGAAATTGAAGTTATCTTAAATCTTCGAATTTCATTGCGTGAGTATCTTCTATAGCACTATGAGCGTATCCACGTATAGCACGTATCAGATGTCCTCCTGAGTGGACTGTGGTGTACTTGAGGTGGGGTCATGTTTCATTCATCCACAGTGCCTGGATGCCGAGTCCATGGCCTCACATCTGATAGCTGCTCAATAAATATTTCTTGAATGATTTAAGGCATTATTGGAGCGAACCATTTAAAAAAATAAACAAATAATTAGTCTTAATATAAATCTAAATCAAATTCCAATTTAATAAGTTGTTAATTGCTTTTTTCTGCTTTGATATTAGCTGACACATACGTATTTACTGTCAACAACCTATAATCATTGTGCAGGATTTTTAACAATTGAGAAGACTATTCCTCCTGCACCCCTGCACCCCACCTCTACAGTTTAGTAGATTTTGGAAAGTATATTGCATTGATTATTCGAAATGTATTTCTTTTTTTTCCCCTCTCTTTGGTTTTAAAACTAATTTTATGTCACTGTGATTTTCACCTTTGTTTCTAATAGGCAACCAAAGGTTACCTCCAGAGTTAGAAAGACCTCCTTTGAATGTCTGAGTATTTCTAATACTTAACCCCTTTGATTCCTATGTTAATAAAGCTGCAGAGTTTGCTTTTTTCCCATGTACTAAATTGTGTTACACAATAGGTTTTAGATATAATATGTTTTTTAAAATGATGGAGCATATTACCTATAAAAACTAACATACTGTTATCTGAATAATCCTCATTTGACTAAGTCTGATCTTGCTCTTTTGAGAAGAAAACTGAGATTTAGGTTTCTGTCACAAAGTCCTCCTAGAGTTTCTTTGACTTTTCTTACTTCTGAATAGCATTAGCAGTATAAAATTACATAGCTGTGCTTTGTAGGTTGATATTTTTAATATGCTAAAGACCTGAACTTGTCTTTCTTTGTAGTATTGACTTTTGTATACTTATTACAGTTTTTCTTGTAGCCAACATTTATTGAATCATTATTATATGATAAGTGCTGAGGCAGGTCCATGAATTAGCTCATCATGCCAACATTAATGCAGAGAAATAAGTACTATCATTATTCCCACTCTTTTGATGAAGGAACTAAAGCTTAGGGGGGTTATTTTGTTTGCCCAATTTACATATCTAGGGAGGGGCAGATCTAGGACCAAATTCCTCTGTACCTGAATCTAGAGCCTGAGGTGTAAATCTCCATGTTGTACTGTGTACTGTGAATGAATTCTGATAGTTACTATGTAAGTACAGGAGAGGATTCTAATGTATTGGCATGAAATTATGCAGACAATTAGATTATGATATTTAGCTAAAAAGTAAGAGTGTGAAATTGTTCTATTTGAATCATTTTGTACTTTGACTTTATTTATTTATTTATAACGTTGTATAAGTGTTTTTTCTTCTGGAAATGTAGTGTCTTTGGAAGATATTGAGCAGAGATCCTTGGCTGTTGTATCACATAAGATGCTTTCAACTGCAAATAAATTTGTTATAACAAAATGGCTTAAAGAATAAAGATATTTATTAGCTCACATAATTGGAAGCTTCAAGGTAAAGTGATTCCAATGTTGGATGACTCAGAAGCTCAGTAACATCATCAGGAATCCATACTTTTCCATCTTTCTGTTCTGTTATCCTGTGTGTTGGCAGTTGTCCTCAGATAAACTTCATTGTTTCAAGAGGGATACAGCAGCTCCTAGCAGCGTTACAAACTCCAAAGGCAGAAAGAATAGTTTTCTCCAATATATTTTGTTTCAAATTAAGAAAAATATTTCCCAGAGGTCCCCCAGCATATCCCCTTCATGTTACACTTTCCCTATTGTATCATATGACCATTTTATTTTATGTTTTACATCTTTTTTGTTTTTTGGTGGTTTTTCAAAAATTGAGATATAGTTGATATACAATATTATATAAATTTCAGGTATAAAGAGTAGTGATTTACAATTTTTAAGGTTATATTCCATTTATAGTTATAAAATATTGGCTATATTCCTTGTGTTGTATAGTATATCCTTGTAGCTTATTTATTTTATACATAGTAGTTTGTACTTCTTAATCCCCTACCGCTGTTTTGCCTCTCCTCCCTTCCCTCTACCTACAGGTAGCCACTAGTTTGTTCTCTATATCTGTGAGTCTGTTTCTTTTTTGTTATATTCACTAGTTAGCATTATTTTTTTAGATTCCACATGTAAGTGATATCATACAGTATTTGTCTTTGTCTGACTTATTTCACTTAGCATATTACCCTTCAAGTCCATCCATGTTGTTGCAAATGGCAAAATTTCATTCTTTTTTAAATGGTTGAGTAGTAGTCCATTGTGTATATATATAAATATATATCACATCTTCTTTATTCATTCATCTGCTGATGGGCACCTAGGTTGCTTCTATATTTGGCTACTGTACATAATACTGCTATGAATATTGGGGTTGTATGTACCTTTTCAAACTTATATATATATATATTTTTTTTTCTGGATAAATACCTAGGAGTGGAATTGCTGGGTCATATTATAGCTCTATTTTTAGTTTTTTGAGAAACCTTCATACTGTTTTCCATAGTGGTTGCTGTGGTGGCTTCTTGACAGAGGTATTCCCACCAAGAAAAACATGGAGTGCTCTTGGCCCGATTCATCGTGTTGAGTGCTCTCATAATTAAAACATGCTTAGAAATGTTTGCAGGGCTTCCCTGGTGGTGCAGTGGTTGAGAATCTGCCCGCCAGTGCAGGGGACACAGATTCGAGCCCTGGTCTGGGAAGATCCCACATGCCGAGGAGCAATTAGGCCCGTGAGCCACAACTACCGAGCCTGCGCTCTAGAGCCTGTGAGCCACAACTACTGAGCCTGCGCATCTGGAGCCTGTGCTCCGCAACAAGAGAGGCCTGCGCACCGTGATGAAGAGTGGCCCCAGCTCGCCACAACTAGAGGAAGCCCTTGCACAGAAACGAAGACCCAACACAACCAAAAATAAAAAAAATAAAAAAAAAAAAGAAATGTTTGCAAATGTTCAGGCATTTTGTATCTGTTTCACATATAAGAGAAATTCATTACATTAGTTTTTTTTTTTAAAGTCTAAGAAATTTTAAGCAGGGGTATTTATAACTAAAGTCTCAAGATAAATAAATATAGCCAAGGGCTATTATTGAATTTGTCCCCAAATGGGAAATTCCTGAACACTTGATAGGGTATAAAGATAAATTTATGTATGTATGCATATACATGCATATGTATGTAAATGTATGCATATTTGTATATTTTTCAACTACTTTGAAAGGGACTTTTGGGGCCAGATCTATGAAAGCAGCCAGTTGTGAAGTAGAGTATGAAATGTTTGCGATGCATGTTAGCAAATCATTGCTTTTTCACACACATACAGTCACCCATAGGCACTCAATAAAGCATAAGCACAGACTGTGTCCAGGATGAATGCATTCCTTGGATTTTCAAATCAGAGGTTCATGCTATTGCTTGCTATTCCCTCTCCTCCATGCCAGCTCTATCTTTGTATTGTGATGTTTGCCTATGCTGTACTGAAGTCTAATACCCGGTTAGGGGCAACCACGTTAATATGACTCTAGGGTTCTAAATAGCTATTAGTGGCCATTTGGTTACAACAAGAACCAGAATAAGGATGATCAAGGATTCTATTACCAGCAGTTGGCAGTGCCTGACGCATTTTCAACAAAGCCTTTTTGTTTTCATTTTCATTCCTGGCAAATAACTTGTCTTTGGGGTCTCTATGGATGATCTTTTGGACACATCTACCTGCAGGTCATGGGGAAAAATGATGAGTGGAGGATACTTTACCTCTTCATGGAATCAGGGAATAGGGATCAGTAATAGTTCCACGTAGTTTAACTTACTATTTTGTAAGTTTTGGATTGTCGCAAGTTTTATTCTATGTTATCACCAATATTGAGGGGTTGATGTGATAGACTGAAAATCTCAAGAAGAATCATTTAAGCAGTGTGTATATGAATTTAGTAAGATATTTTTCATCCCACAGATACCTGTCATTAAACTTTGCAGATAATACTGTCTGTTGTATGCAGAAAGGAATGTTGAATAAGAAAAAAGTAGCTTTTGCTTCAGAAAACTTATTGACAGTAATAATCAATTGCTTTTACAAACAAACTTATGGAATTAATACAGGATAATATACTCCCAGTCACTACATGTTACTCTGATAGGATTTTAAATATGCTTCTGATTTAAATTATGTATTAATTGGTTCAGGCACCAAGTTGAAAGGCCTGGCTGTAATGATAAAGCCAGGTAAGCAGTCTGATTAATGAAAGGAGCTGGGAAGAATTTGCTACAGGGGCTGAAGCACTTTGTCTGGTAGCTCTAATCATAGTAATTTATTACGGGAAGCTTATTCCATGGCCCTGAGTCATAGCTGTTATCCCTTCTGTAAGAGTATATTGACTCACATGTTTAAAAAGATTATCCAGGGAAAAAATATTTTAAAATTGAAAAAAGGAAAATATTTTTACTCCTTTTATTATGAAAACAGAGGATGGGAAAAATAAAGTGGGTTGCACAATGTTATATGTATCTGTATTTGAAAACTTGGTTCCAATTAGAATAATTGACACTGCATTGAGTTACCATTGTGTATGATATTAAAATGGTGAAAAACATTCCATTATTCTTGTAACTATACTAAGTCCTTATTATTCTTATATCATGAATGAGATCATAAAGAGAATAAAGAAACACAAGAATGTTTAAAAGGATCTCACAAGGGCTTCCCTGGTGGCGCAATGGTTGAGAATCTGCCTGCTAATGCAGGGGACACAGGTTCGAGCCCTGGCCTGGGAAGATCCCACATGCCACGGAGCAGCTGGGCCCGTGAGCCACAACTACTGAGCCTGCGCGTCTGGAGCCTGTGCTCCACAACAAGAGAGACCCCAATAGTGAGAGGCCCGTGCACCGTGATGAAGAGTGGCCCCCACTTGCCACAACTAGAGAAAGCCCTCGCACAGAAACGAAGACCCAACACAGCCCTAAATAAATTAAAAAAAAAAAAAAGGATCTCACAAAAGACAAAACTGGGAGGAAAGGATGGACATCAAGGTTGTTCTTGATCTAATTGTGTAGATAAATATAGTTTGTAATGAGAACACTTTAAATATATCTTCCTGTCCCCCCCCAATTGCTTGTTAATTTCTCTATCTCATCTGACTTAAAGACATACATCAGCTGTATCTATAACATAAAATGTTATAGTTGTGTTTATAACAAAAAATTTTCCAATGTATTTCACATTTTGGATCAAGTGGAGGAGTTGGTTGAGAAACAAGTAAATGGTTTGGTGTGGTTGTACCTTTGCAGCTGCTCTAACAATAGACTTGGATTCTCTTGCACCCCTTTTGCTCTGCATGCTTTCTTCTCCAGTTTGTTTCACATTATCTCTTTTTTGCCAATATTTGCCTACTACATTTGCCAATGTCCTGAAAGTTCCTGTTCTGTTTTCTTGACACCAAGTAGGATTCAATCCCCCTGACCTCTGCCTTTCATTTCCAGTGAGTTCCACAAAATTATCTTCTAGGCAGAATGTATAAGTGAGGGATCATAATAGTGAGGGATCTGTCTCTGGGAAAATTCCATTTGAGTGGAACATGAGATCTTAAAGGCATGAATTAGAAGTCAAGAAGAAAAAGAGAAAGCTAAGATGCTTGGACTTAGCAGTAAAAGAAATTTGGTGGTGGGGATGGTGCAGCTATTGATGGTAGGGATGGGCAAGTAAAAAATGAGACAGATGAAAAGGAACCAATAGCCAAGCAACTTGAAAAGATTGCCAGATGACTTCAATAATAGGTATATCTAATATTCTATTTAATTGTTTTTGCATTGCTGTGATGTCAGTCTCTCAGCAGAACATCAGGAATATCCCAGTTGATATCTAAATGACATATTTATTAAGTATATATTTGAGGGGATCATCTACAGTATGCCTAGCGGTGCTACTCATCATCAGTATCCTGATAAACTGAAACAAAGGGCACACTTGCCACACTGAGGATGGATCCCTAACCTAGACTAGAGGAGCTCAGGTAGTCTTGCTGGAATAGGAAACACCTGAAGGTACTTTTTTCTTTTTGCATTTCTCTTTTTTTTTTACATCTTTATTGGAGTATAATTGCTTTACAATGGTGTGTTAGTTTCTGCTTTATAACAAAGTGAATCCGTTGTACATATACATATGTTCCCATATCTCTTCCCTCTTGCATCTCCCTCCCTCCCACCCTCCCTATCCCACCCCCCCAGGCGGTCACAAAGCACCGAGCTGATCTCCTTGTGCTATGCGGCTGCTTCCCACTAGCTATCTACCTTATGTTTGGTAGTGTATATATGTCCATGCCTCTCTCTCGCTTTGTCACAGCTCACCCTTCCCCGTCCCCATATTTTCAAGTCCGTTCTCCAGTAGGTCTGTGTCTTTATTCCTGTCTTACCCCTAGATTCTTCATGACATTTTTTTTTCTTAAATTCCATACATATGTGTTAGCATACGGTATTTGTCTTTCTCTTTCTGACTTACTTCACTCTGTATGACAGACTCTAGGTCTATCCACCTCATTACAAATAGCTCAATTTCGTTTCTTTTTATGGTTGAGTAATATTCCATTGTATATATGTGCCACATCTTCTTTATCCATTCATCCGATGATGGACACTTAGGTTGTTTCTATGAGTTTGAATTAAATAGCCAGTGAAGAAGGGAAAGGGTATTCTCATCCAGACATGGAAGTAAGAGAAAGAATTCTAGGTGGTTCTGTAAAGCAGGAGGGTGGGTGTACAGAATCATTCATGACTCTGATTCTGTTAGTCAGCTCAGGCTCTTGGCTATGTCCTCCTGTGGCCTTTCCTCATGAACATGTGGCGGGAGAGGGAGAGGGGGAGAGACCTCTTTCTCCTCTTATAAGTCCCCAATCTTATCAGAGTAGGATCTCACTCTTATGACCTCATTTACCCTTAATTACTTCCTTGAAGGCCTATTTCCAAACATAATCACACTGTGGGTGAGGGCTTCAGCGTTTGAATTTTGGGGGGACATAGTTCAGTTCATAGCACCAATCGCGTTGGATTTGATATACTTGCCACGAATTTTGAACTTTAAGTAAGAGGGACTTATTTTAAGGGGAGTTAAATAATAATCATAATGATAAAAGCAATATTATAGCAATGATTATAAAAAACTATAATAGCTATAGCTTATTGTGTTCTTCCAGTGTGGCAGACACTGTTTTAACTGGTTTACATGTATTAGTGTTTTATTTTTGGTTTTTTTTTTGCGGTACGCGGGCCTCTCACTGTTGTGGCCTCTCCTGTTGCGGAGCACAGGCTCAGCGACCATGGCTCACGGGCCTAGCTGCTCTGCGGCATGTGGGATCTTCCCGGACCGGGGCACGAACCCGTGTCCCCTGCATCGGCAGGCGGACTCTCAACCACTGTGCCACCAGGGAAGCCCAGCATGTATTAGTTTTTGTTTTGTGAATCCTCCTAATAACTTTTAAGGTAAATAGTATTGTTTTTTTCCTTAAGATATAGTTTATGTACATAATTAAAAATAAAAACACAATCATGAGGTTAATTTGACATATAATGTGATACCATCTGTGAGAAATACAGAAAAGGATGATTAGCATACATTATTTACTTCCACAAAGGTTGCATTTCCTAGTGTTTCTGATATATTGGCTTAGTAAAATGTTTAAAACACTTTACAAATGTTTAAACATTAGATCTATTGAATTTAAAGAAATTATACATTAGATAATGTCATTTTTGTTACTAGATGAAGATAAAGAGTAACTAGTTTTCAAACTACCAAAAATACGTAGAATTAGTTTATGTATTTTTCAAGATTAAGTATTGTGAAGAGGAAATAAACTGTTTACTTCAAAACTATTTAACCTTCTTTAGACGCTAGTATAGAGCACAGGCTGTAAAATGCAGTGGCTACTAGCCTAGACAGACCTGAGCTCAGAGTCATGGCTCTACACACTAAATGGTTGATCTTGGGCAAATCATATCTCCTTTTAAATCCCTTTCCTCATCTGTAAAATGGGTCAATAATAGTAGTACCTACTTCATACTTTTCTCTTGAGAATGATATAGATGAATATTTAGCATAGTGCGTAGAAAATTAAAAACTATACTTTTTATTTTTTATTAGGATACTCAGCTTTTGCCAATATTAGGTACTTCTGTTATTATAAAGACAACAGCATGTAAACTTGCAGAAAAAAAACTGAGAAAGAAAATTGATTACAGTGGTTCTCTCCACAGAGTAAGTCCTATAAGCAGAAAGATAAAAGGTAAAAGTGACGTACTTCAGGTGTTCCTTCTAACACACCCAACAGTATGGATGATGATTAAATTGGCATTCTTTAGACCTTTCTTTAAGGTAAATAATATTGTGATCCTGTTTTATAGATGTTGAAACTGAGCCACAGAGCCTTCCTCAGAGCCTTGTCCAAGGACCAGGTTTGAATCTCAGAAAGGCTGTGCTGATACTGTCATTTGTTTATTCGTTCAGAACACATTATCTCAAGCTCTGTAACACTGCCAAGATACAGATGGGCCCTCCTGGAATTTAAGAACAAACAACGGAAGCAGAGATAGCAGAGAAGGAAGCAAGTGCATAGTGTAGTCATAATCTGTGATGATGAATACAAAACATGGAAAATTGATTTAAAAGAAGAGTGACCAGAAGCAGGGAGGCAAGTTACAAGACTATGGAGGAAATACAGGTGACAGACGAATGACCAGAATTTAGACTCGAGCAGGAGCTAGTAGAGAAGGCGTGGCCAAGCAGAGAAGGCTTGATACAGATTTATTTAGAAATGAAATCTGCTAATGTCATTAGGGTCTTCCTTTGTGGTCCTCTGAAATCTTGGGGGGCAAGACAGAACCGCGCCTAGTTCATATTTTTATTCAACTATGATATCAGCTGTGTCATGGGAGAAAGGTTTTACCTCTAGGCTAGCTCAGATGGATTATATTTTGATCAAGCCTTAACCACATCTCCTATTTTAATATTAAAAATATCATCCAAGTTTTATTGCTCTGTGTGCAGCTTCTCTTACCAGTTTGTTTCATATTCTCTTCATTAGAGTATCCTATATCTGTAATAAGTAGTCAAATCTTTATATAAAGCAAGTAGGGGAGATCTGTGTTCTATTAAATTCATTCTTGGGTGTCTCATCTTCTTGTGAGCTCTCGGCGTGTCATGTTACAGATTTTCCCAAATATAGCCAGGCTTCACTCACATCTTGACTATAGTGGTATTTTTTGGGTCCTCACGCATGTCTGCCATCATTAGACCAATCATGTAAGTCCTACATTCAACTAGTGAAAATGGGAAAGCAAAATATTCTAAAACTAAAGGGGGCTCCACTCATCTCTTGTTTAATACACACAGAAGGCCAAGAGATATAACCGTATAACAGGGCATCCTCCTGGAGAACAAAAGAGAAGAAATACAGTATGTCCTTGATTCTAAATAGCACATGTACTTCCCTGCAGTTTAATGCTTCTGAAATGGACATTGGACATGGATCTTACGTTTGACTGCATCGCAGAATTAAAGAAACACATTTACCCCAATAGCTTTGATTCCAGACTCCCACTACTTAACTGATGAATCCCGAGTAACAGCTCCTCTATTTACAGTTAAAGCCTCCCTCATCAGAAGTGATGACCTGGTAACTGACTGTGTGTGTGTGTGTGTGTGTGTGTGTGTGTGTGTGTGTGTGTGTGTGTGTGTGTGTGTGTGTGTGTGTGTGAGAAAGAGAGAGAGAGAGAGAGCGAGAAAGAGAGAGAATGGTGTGGAGGATATAACAACTTTCTGGCCACCCTATGCTGCTGGTGTCACCATTCAGTGGGATGCTTTTGGGAAGTGAAATTAGGTGTATGAGTCGATGGTCAGTTCAGCTGTGGTCCGTGTCGGGTGAGCTTTCTGTAGGGCAGCAGGAGGGAACTGGATGTGTAGGTCTGAAGCTCAGGAGATGAGCCGGGACAGAGATAGATTTGGGTGTTTTCAGCTGCATGTGGGTATTAAAGCTGCATTTTGGTTGAGGTGGATGAGGACATCCAGAGCAGTGTGAGGGGTGTTGAGGGACCCACGTTACAAAGGAGTGTTAGTGATTTTTCCCTTGCGACCATCCTCTTCGGAGCATGAACACGCAGAAGCTTGTGAGAAGTGAAGGAAGCAGAGTAGAACAACACAAAGTCGCAGGGTTGAATTTATAGTCTGAATTATCTACTGGACGTCGATTGTGCTTGCCAGAGAGTTTGAAGATCCCTACTTTGCAAAGCTCAGTAGTAACTCTATTACCTGGAGTAGTTGCCAGTACGTGGCGGATAGTAGTGCTTAATTATTAGCTGTTGGATAAATGTTAAAGGGGACAGAGCACCAGAAAAATTAATTGGCACCATTTTTATGTTGATGTTAAAAATCATTACAAAGCAGTAGATAGTAAAGAATTAAATATAAATACAATTCCTGTTAGCCTTAGTCAATTAGACAGTGCTAAGGTGGGTTCTGTTCTTTAATCCGACTCATGCTGTATGTAAATAAATATGTAATCATAATGTGAAAACATCAAAACATAAAATAGGTCCTAAAAATTCAGTGGGAATGAAATTTGGAAAATTTGCTTGTAATATTTAAAAAACTCAAACGAGGTATACTGTGTTGTTAATGTTATATGCTGATGCCTTTTTATTTATTTTCTATTTATTTATTTTTAAATTATTTATTTATTTGGCTGTGCTGGGTCTTAGTTACCGCGTGCGGGATCTTTTAGTTGCGGCACGTGGGATCTAGTTCTCTGACCAGGGATCGAACCTTGGCCCCATGCATTGGGAGTGTGGAGTCTTAACAGCTGGACCACCAGGGAAGTCCCTGATGCCTTTTTAGATTCAGTGTTTTCTATGTATTACAAGTTCAAAAAATGAAAGAAAAGTTGCCAAAGCACTATCTCTGTATCAGGACCATCATCTTAGCCTCAAATTGAATTCTAAACCAGTATCCTGCTCAAATGGCTCTTCTGCAAGGATATTGGCAATCAGACGGACCCTGTTTTGGCCTCTGCTTTCAGTTGGTAATACTTCCTCTGGGAAAGAGAAATAACTCATAGTATAATCTACGGGAAAGAGAAATAACTCATAGTATAATCTACTAAGGCCCACAATTTCTTGAGCATTTCAGGCTGTCCTTTCCAAAGTATAAGGTCAGGGAATAAATCTTCACCACAGAATGTCATGAGTGACATCAGCCTGAGCCTTTGTGAAAAAGAACTTAGCATCACACAGATTTACAAAGGCAGACATAAAACCTAGACACAGTCATATATCACAGTCATGTCAGAAAGGAAAAACTTAAAATACTCATTAAATAAAAGCATTTGCCTTGTAGTGACCTTAATATTAACCTCTTTTCTTCATGGGTAGATATTGCCAGCATAAATTGAAATCTTCGTCCAAAAAGAGTATATATTTAAAATCTTCAAAGAATGCAGTGATTTGGAGACTTTGGGTCTGTGGGGTTCTTATCCCCTTAATTTCTTGCTCAGAGAGTTTTGGGGTTCATTCATTTTCAGTGTTAGTGAACATTTCCCAGTCTATGAGTTCCGGCCTAATTCCTTGATTGGGAATTTGCACATGTTCTTTGTAAAAAAAAACACCCCTGTTAACCAGCCAGTTCTAACCTTGACTTAGTCTCGCCTGAAGGACTCTGGCTTCACTTAGTTCTAACTTTTTGATAAGTGAAAACAAATGAGAAAAGCTTGCAATACAACTTGCTTTGAATGGCCATATATTTTGAAAGTTGCTAAGGCTGGTATAAAGAAGATAGAAAGCTAAATCAGCCCAGCTCAGTGTGACACTTATGAAGAAAGACTACTTGTTCCAGAAATAAAGCTAAATTTACTTATGTCACAAAAGCCTACCTTGTGAGTGGAGTCATAAGGGCAAAACTATTTCAGAACAAGGATGGACTATTTCTAGTATCAAAGGAACTCTCTGATGTTTTCTTTAAGACTTAGTTCCTCTTACAATCTTATTCAAAATAAGGTTTCAGTTTATGACACATGTTTGAAATGTATTATATTTTTAGCTAAACTCTTCCATGAATTTAACTGGTATGTGAGTGCTTTAATAAAGTGAGAATAATTTCTTAAACCATTGACTAGGTTGCATTTTGTTTTCATTTATAGTGGTTAACTTCATACATAATGATTTATCTGACCAACAATTTTCATTTAATTTCAATTTTTGTGGACATATATGTCAGACTGTGTACTGGAATGGCAAGAATTGGTTCATTCACAAAGGAAAGCGTAGGTTTTATGTAAGACAGCTTCATAATGGATGAAAATATAACCTGGTGAAATTCTGCTATCTCCACATAGTATTAGAAAGCAAGCTATCCTTTTCTTTTAATTATGTAGCTTCCTGGATGCAACCTGGGATGTAAAATATTTGGAGCTTAAGAGAACACACAGGGGCTTCCCTGGTGGCGTAGTGGTTGAGAATCTGCCTGCTAATGCGGGGGCACGGGTTCGAGCCCTGGTCTGGGAGGATCCCACATGCTGCGGAGCAACTAGGCCCGTGAGCCACAACTACTGAGCCGGCGCTCCGCAACAAGAGAGGCCGCGACAGTGAGAGGCCCGCGCACCGCGATGAAGAGTGGTTCCCGCTCGCCGCAACTAGAGAGAAAGCCCTTGCACAGAAACGAAGACCCAACACAGCCAAAAGTAAATAAATATTATTAAAAAACAACAACCAAACTCACTTTAAAAAAAAAAAAGAACACACAGCAGCTTGAGTCAGTATTGTCAAATGAATGTACAAATGAATAACAGTAAAACCACATAATGAAAAGTTTTTCCCCTCATTTAATTCTAATATGCTATAACACAAGTGTGTTATTGGGAGTCTTTTCACATGTAATTAAACTATTGAGAGACAAAAAAATCTGAGTAAACTGGAGGCCAGGGAAGGACAGATGAAAGAATGCTAAATTCCACAAGCATTTTATCAGTTTACCGCTATGCTCTCTAGTCTGATAAGAAGATGGGGAAAAAAATCTAGTGCTAAAGGTCTGATGAAAGACTGCATATAACTGAATAAACATCTTATTAATTATGAAAGTAGCATTTTTATTTTCAAAGTGTACTTCAAGCTTTTAAAAATGCACCAGTAATTTCTAACACTTGGAAGACAGCCATAGGCAGCCTTTATGGCGGTTTCCGACATGACCTACATTATTAAGTGAAGCCACTCTTACTAATGGTGGATGGCACACCAGTTCACTCTATCTTTGCTAAATCTTTTCACAAAGTTATTTAAAGACATGTCTGTACCACCCCCAGAGTGCCAAACTGTTCCATGAATGACAATCCTTTGCCATTAGGAGAACTATCTTATATAATGTAGTTCATGTAGCAAGATAACTTGCAAAGTTAATCTTTGTAACTTTTGTACGTGACCTTTTCTTTATTCTGTTGTGGGTATTCCCATTGCCCTGAAGAGAAACTGCAGAGATGCAAAGAGGAGATTTATAGCAGGAATAATACTTTTGAAAATCCAGTCTTTTGAACTGTTAGAGATTTTATTGGGAAAAGAAACGGATCTTTTTTTTTTTTTAAATTGGGGTATAGTTGCTTTACAATGTTGTGTTTGTTTCTGCTGTACAACGAAGTGAATCAGCTATATGTATGTGTACATATATCCCCTCCCTCTTGGGCCTCCCTCCCACCACCACCCCCACCCCACCCATCTAGGTCACCACAGGGCACTGAGCTGAGCTCCCTGTGCTATAACAGCAGGTTCCCACTAGCTATATGTTTTACACGTGGTAGTGAAGTAAGTCAGAAAGAGAAAAACAAATATCATATGTTAACGCATAGATGTGAGATCTAGAAAAATGGTACAGATGAACCTATTTGCAGGACAGGAATAGAGACGCAGACGTAGAGAATGGACGTGTAGACACGGTGAAGGGAAGCGGGGTGGGATCCACTGGGAGATTGGGATTGACATATAAGAAAAGGATCTTTAAAATTAAAAATTTTAGAACAGATGTTCTCCAGCACGCTGAGATTCACTGAGCTCTATGTGAGCTGCCCTTGTAGACATCTCTTTATTAATGTCCCTGGGATCTCAGGAGAACCCTGACACTGAGAGTGAGTCTCTTGACCCCCAGAAGGACAGGGATGGTCATGGAACAAAAAAGCATCTAACACTTGTTCTTGGAAAGGATTTGAAAGTAGAGAAACTTATTCCCTTTGACTATTAATACTAGCCTTTTCCTTAGCCTTCTAATTGGAGGGCAAAAAAATCGATTTCAAGAAGAGCTCTTACTTCCACTGATAAAGAGGATGTCTTAACGTAATAATAAGAACTTCCCATTTAGGAGAACAGCTTTCCATTGTAAATGAATTGCCAGTCATACAATATGATGAAGTTATATTAGAATTGTAGGCTCATGAAGGATTTCAGAGTTCCACATGCTACCCACCTACTTCCACATGCTACCCAGCACCAGAATCCTGGCAGTACCATACCTGGCAGTTGTCATCACTCTCTCCTCGAATAGCTTCACCAGTGGAGAACTCCTCACACGTATGCCAGTGTTTTTCATTGTTGTCACCTCCACTTGCTTAAGAAGATTGTTGTTCTACTCAAGGTCCACTACCAGTTTCAAATCCTGCATATTTTCTGTATGGAATAAAATATAATGCGTTATTGAACTGAAGGCCCTGTTGGTTATCCAGCCAGAGAAGGAAAATATATTTCTTAGTTTTGGGGGGGGGCATTTAGGTGGAATTCATTGCATTTTCGATATTCTACATTGTTAACTCCTAAAGAGCTATCTGAAAATGAAGCAAACATTTTTAGTGTCTTTTCAATTGATGTGGAAACTGAAGCAGAGAGGAGTTCCCTTTCTCACTTTCACACAATCGATGACACAGTTTGGAGAACATTTTCAGCGGAGTGGAGGTGAAGAATTGAGATGAAGAAAGTCTGTCTTTGAGCATCTGGTTTAGTAAGTCACAATGTGGTTGCATTTTGAATATGTTTACTTGAAACATTAGAAGTGCCTCATAAGAAAGTCTCTTTGAATCAAAGAAATTGCTTCACCAGCAGAAATTTAAAAAAAAGAGTAGAGTGCCATGTAGTTGGAACGCTTTTGAAGGCAGGGACCTTGTCCCCGTGGCCCAGAAGGTTTCTGAGGGTGTGATTGGCAAAGTCAACCCACAAACAGGAAAACTATAGGTTTAGAGCTGGATGAAGCCTTGCTGAACAGAGAGGATGAGGCGTGTTGGGCCTTTGGGTGTTTGGGAGAGGAGGGGAAAGCTTGGGTCCTCTTCCCTAGGGGTCCCGCTCTAGCATCTTGTGCAGGTGAGAGGGGAGGGCCTGGCTCATTGCCCTATCTCACTAGCAGATCTTATGGGAAAGGGAAGAACAATTTTGTCAGCCTCTGGGATCCCCAGATATGAGGAGAGAACAGCTTTATCCCTTCAACCAGCTCGTGTCAGATTCCCAGTCTTGGGAAGGTGTTCTGGGCGCACGGCTGCTGAGGTCTCGGAGACAGTGCTGTGCACTGGAGAAGGAATGGTTGGATCTTGGTCATGGAGCTTTGGGGGAAGGAAAAGAAGGGGCTGAGGCTCAGAGGAGAAGATGTTGGTCTGGAGCTTGCCTATGATGCATTAAATCCTAGATAAACGTGAAATTAGAGGCAAAGGATGGTTTGAAATGCCAAGGCCAAAGAATCAGGCAGAGAGCAAATGGAAGTCAGGGTTAAGAGAACAGGGAGATGGCCAAACAGTCAAGTTCAAGAGGGAGGATAGGGAAAGATGTCATGAAAAATCAGAACGTTGTTTCAGTTGATCCAGTGGCCATGAAAATTGTTCTTAAAGCAGTGGTTCTCAGCCATGGCAGTCCTGCCCACGGGGATATTTGGCAATATTGGGAGACATCCTTGGTTGTCACAACTGAGGGTGGGGGGAGAGCAAATGGCATCTAGTGGGTAGAGGCCAGGGATACTGCTAACTATCCTACAGTGCCCTGGATGGCTTCCCACAACCAAGAACTTTCCAATCCAAAGTGTCAGTAGTCCCGAGATGAGAGTCCCTGTCTTAAGGACCCAATATGCTGTCCTGTAGTTAGATTAAAGTGGAAGAATTTGCATTTCCCACACATCGTTTTCTTCAAGGCCTCTCGCTGATTTTTCCTTTCTAAACTGAACCTTGACCTATGGCTCATTTCCTCAGATGGGCCTGTGACGGTGAGGATGCGTTAGACATTGTTCCAAGACGCTGATGCCAGTGTCACGCCGGCCAGAGATGATTTTGACTATCATGTCCATTCCAGGTGATGTTGGGAGTGCCTCAGTTTACTCTCTGGTTTATCTGTTTATGTCGGATTTGTCCAGCCTTCATCAGCTGGCCACTGACTCTCCTCCTGGCCACCTTAACTCTTGGAGCTTTACTTTACCTGTTTCTGAGATGACTGTCTCCCTGACGGCATCAGTGCTGACACTCATGTGGCTCCACTCCCATCAGAGGTGGGAATTGAGGTCCTTCTGCAGTGTACTTACCCAAGGTCAGTTCATCTGTCCTGTGACGTGCTTCTGTTACTTCAGGATAGCACCAGGGCACAGAGCTCCGAATTTGACGTTTCCTCTGTATCTTCCCTCTCCTCTCCATGTAAGAACTGCTTAGTAAGGTTTGTAGCTCATTTCGTCTTGCTGTAAACTCTCAAAACTTTATTTGCCTACCTTCTGATAAAATGTTTGTGTTTGGACCGTGCTGTGAAAATAGATCTATATTCTGAAAGGCTTATTGAAAAGCACTGTGGAAGATCAAAACTTCCTGTGGAGAGAAGACACTTCTATTTCCCTGAGTAAGGGCAGAAGCATCATGCAGACTGGGGAGCAAAGGGGTCTGTGGCTGTTGACTTGCCGATGTGAACTTTGGGAAAGCCAGGTCAGCTTTCCTCACCTCCAGGGAGGGGCCTGTCAATCCATAGCTATCTCCTGTGTGTGCAGTCAAGAATCACTGAATTTTTTTGTCTTGTTCTTTTCTTGGAAGGAAGGAGGGTCCAAAGCGGGGAAAAGGGCTCTTGGGCTGAGAAGGGGGTTTGGGGGAAGGTTAAGGTGGAAATAAAAGATCCCAGGTTTGCCATCCAAACTAACCCACAGACAGATTCAGGGTAAGAAATCCATTTTTGTGTTTTGGACATTTTCCCCACTTAGAGTATGTGTGTTTGAGAGAGAGAGAGATAAAGTGGTAACTATGCAAAAAATTCTAATAATGCTAAGTACACAGGGAAAGAGCTTCTTTTTACATTTAGGTCAAAAAAACTAGGATATCAAAGGTCCCCAAAGACTAGGGCTGGGGGTGGTGGAGGCCCCTGTTGGGATCCTGGGAAAAGAAGGATCTTGGTTATATCTGGACCCTTGCATGACTGTTTCCACATTTCCTTCCTTCCCCCAAGTTCGAGGAATTTCAACTGTGCTTTTTATTAATCTCAATAAACAGAAGCAGATTTTTTTTTTTCTATCTGACACTGTAGGAGAAGTCAGTATTTACAAGCTTTACTCTGTATCTCTGCATGTACCTGTTTTGCCCATACAGGATGTTCCAACTTATGAATAGGCTGTATTCCAGAAGTTCATTTTATCAGGATTTCTCAACTGGACCAGCATGCTACTGGGACCACTGAAGTCCCTCAGGGTCTGAGCAAACTTTTGCATGTATGTGCAGATCACACACTTTCCGGCCAGGAAGTCCACTGTTTGCAAGGGATTCTGAGAGGCTTTTTTTGCAAAGGCTTTGACTCCTTGATGTTAGAAACCCTCTTTGGTAATCAGTTGTTTGGAGCTTTTAATGCATAAATCAGAAATGGATTCTGCCTCAAGAAGCTTACAGCCTAGCAAGGTTGATAAGATGTGCATCTAAATAGCTGTAAAGGTTTGACAGAATGTTCTGGACATTCTGAGAAAACGAGATGACTCTGGGCAGTGGGCATCGAAACAGCTTCATGGTTTTTCAGAGTGAATCAGGGTTGTCCAGAAGAACAAACAAACCACTGACTTTAAGGGAGTTAAGGGACCCATATCTATGTGAGACATTTGCAAGTTAGTTGTTTGTAAGCCTTTGTCTTAAAGATATGAAGAT
This sequence comes from Lagenorhynchus albirostris, assembly GCF_949774975.1. Classification (NCBI taxonomy): domain Eukaryota; kingdom Metazoa; phylum Chordata; class Mammalia; order Artiodactyla; family Delphinidae; genus Lagenorhynchus; species Lagenorhynchus albirostris. Next base: position 53,623,397 of record NC_083106.1, read on the forward strand.
AGCCACATTATATTTATGGCTACAAATACCATTTCTTCATCAACTATGAAAAACTGTAGGAAAAAAACAAAACAAAATAGAGCTCTACCGATTTTATTTCACTGTTCCCTCCATTAGCCCGCATCTGCTTCATTTGATAAGGACACATTAAAATAGCAGACTTTGTACTTCATTTCTTAGCACTGGGACTGGTAAATGCTCTCATAAAGTCATATTTAGACAACGAGAGGTGCGGGTTTTGTCACAGCGCACCTGGAAATTGGAACTGGAAGCGGAACGTTACCCGCTCCTCCTCCCCACACCAATCCTTTATCCCTGCGTGAGTCTAGCCTGAAGTGACATTCTCTGACCACTAGATGGCACTCCTGCATAGGAGCGCCGAGCCCCGATTTACCAAGGGCGGGGCGAGGTTCGACGGATCTCCCAGAGCCTCTGGAAGGGATGGCTGTGCCTGATACAGGCGCCGACGGAGGGGGCAGAGAGTCAGAGCTGCGCAGAAGAGACTTTCAAGAAATCAAACCGACGATGTCTGAGGTGACAAAAAGCAGGAACTGCCTGTCAGCTTGTCACATTTACATTGAAAAAAATGTGAGTTGCCTCAGGCATGACTGTCTCTGGGCCACAGGTGCGGGAGACAAATTAACAGGCACAAAACGGAACTCTTAACTCCCCTAACGGTGGCTCTTCTTCTACGTTTCTGTTTCTCTTAGCGCGACCTGCTGTTTCCAGGCTCCCAGGCCAAGTGGTTTCTGAAGTACGTCTTTGATTCTTCAGCCCTCCTTTCCCCTATTCCATCCTCGAGTCCTGCTGTGTGCTTCTTTGGACTATCTTCTGGGTCTTCTGTGTCCCCTTCCTTTTCCCTGCATCGCCTCGTATCATTTAAAGGGTAATTACATAAATAAAAATTAATTCAATTGCCTCTTACTTGCTCCAACTCTATTCTTCTCACTTTCAGTGAAGACATATTACTGCTAGAGCTTGTAAAGTATAGTTTAATCACACTCATTTATTTACTCATTGATTCACTTTATTCCCTCTTTCAACAAATACTTCCTGAGCTTTTTCTCCGATGTCGTTCTAGACTAGGAGGGATCCCTCCGCGATCCGTGAACGTGGGTTCCTACCCACAAGAGGTTCCTTATGCCAGCATGTGAGAGGTTCCTTGAGCACAGGCTGAAGAAGGGACAAGCCTGTGGGATCTCTGAGGACAGGGAGACTTACCATGTGGTGAATTGGCTCCAAACGAATGAAATTTTGGTAATTGGTCTTTCTATATTTGTTATTTTCCTTCTATGTTTGTGATCTATACAACTTGATTTTCTGTAACGTAATAGAAGTGCAATAAATATTTGTTGAATGAATTAATAAAAAGACATGACTCCAGACTCCTCCGTAATTTTCACCACCATAATCCCAAATATTCGATAAGATGCAAACCTTGCAAAGCAATAATCTTTCAGCGTTTGTTGAAATTTCCTTAGATCTGTTTGTTCCCAAGAAAAAAATGATTCAGAATAATTTAACAAAGACCTATGTATCCTGCTTTTTCTAATCATACCATTTTATCATATTTGCTTCAAATCTATTTAAACAATTCAGTTTACACTTTAATCAAATTTTATGTGTAAAGAAAGACTAAAATTGTTAAAAGAAATACTTGATGTGAAAAACAGTGCCACTTTCCTTCTCATAGTTTTTTGCTCTTTGGGGGCAGCCATTTTCAAATATTTTACTATTTACTTATTTGGCTTGTAATGCTACTTACTGATTTCTTAGTTTTGACTCCCCATAGCTGTTTTTCAACCTTTGACCCCATCCATACAATATTTGGGACATACTTACATAAAAAATTATTAGCTATTTATCTGAAATTCAAATTTAACGGGGTGTCCTGTATTTTTATTCACTAAACCTTGCAACCCTGACCTTCTAACCATACACAAGAACACTGCCTGCCCCGAGCTGTTTTTTTCCCCCTTGGGGTATAGTTGCTTTACAATGTTGTGTTGGTTTCTACACAACTGGTACAACACAGTGAATCAGCTATATGCATACATATATCCCCTCCCTCCCTCCACCCACCCCATCTGTCTAGGTCACCACAGAGCACTGAGCTGGGCTCCCTGTGCTATACAGCAGGTTCCCACTAGCTATATGTTTTACACATGGCAGTGCACATACATCAATCCCAATCTCCCAATTCATCACCACGCCCTGTCCACACGTCCATTCCCTATGTCTGTGTCTCTATTCCTGCCGTGAAAATAGGTTAATCTGTACCATTTTTATAGACTCCACATACATGTGTTAATATACAATATTTGTTTTTCTATTTCTGACTTACTTCACTCTGTATGATAGACTCTAGGTCAATCCACGATTCTACAAATGACCGAATTTTGTTCCTTTTGATGGCTGAGTAATATTCCATTGTATATATGTGCCACATCTTCTTTATCCATTCTTCCATCAGTGGACATTTAGGTTGCTTCCATGTCCTGGCTATTGTAAATAGCACTGCAATGAATATTATGGTACATGACTCTTTTTGAATTATGGTTTTCTTTGGGAATATGCCTAGTAGTAAGATTGCTGGGTCATATGTTAGTTCTATTTTTAGTTTTTTAAGGAACCTCCATACTGTTCTCCATAGTGGCTGTATCAATTTACATTCCCACCAACAGTGCAAGAGGGTTCCTTTTCTCCACACTCTCTCCAGCATTTATTGTTTGTAGATTTTTTTGATGATGGCCATTCTGAGTGGTGTGAGGTGTTACCTCATTGTAGTTTTGATCTGCGTTTCTCTAATAATTAATGATGTTGAGCATCTTTTCATGTGCCTCTTGGCCATCTGTATGTCTTCTTTGGAGAAAAGTCTATTTAGGTCTTCTGCCCATTTTGGATTGGGTTGTTTGTATTTTTGATATTGAGCTGCCTGAGCTGTTTGTATATTTTGGAGATTAATCCCTTGTCAGTTGCTTCGTTTGCAAATATTTTCTCCCATTCTGAGGGTTGTCTTTTTGCCTCGCTTATGGTTTTCTTTGCTGTGCAAAAGCTTTTAAGTTTAATTAGGTTCCGTTTGTTTATTTATTTATTTTTATTTTCATTACTTTAGGAGGTGGGTCAAAAAAGATCTTGCTGTGATTTATGTCAAAGAGTGTTCTGCCTATGTTTTCCTCCAAGAGTTTTATAGTGTCTCGTCTTACATTTAGGTCTTTAGTCCATTTTGAGTTTATTTTTGTGTATGGTGTTTGGGAGTGTTCTAACTTCATTCTTTTACATGTAGCTGTCCAGTTTTCCCAGCACCGCTTATTGAAGAGGCTGTCTTTTCTCCATTATATATACTTGCCTCCTTTATTAAAGATAAGGTGACCATATGCACGTGGGTTTATCTCTGGGCTTTCTCTCCTGTTCCATTGATATATATTTCTGTTTTTGTGCCAGTACCATACTGTCCTGATTCCTGTAGCTTTGTAGTATAGTCTGAAGTCAGGAAGCCTGATTCCTCCATCTCCATTTTTCTTTCTCAAGATTGCTTTGGCTATTTGGGGTCTTTTCTGTTTCCATATGAATTGTAAAATTTTTTGTTCTAGTTCTGTGAAAAATGCCATTGGTAATTTGATAGGGATTGAATTGAATCTATAGTCTGCTTTGGGTAGTATAGGCATTTTCACAATGTTGATTCTTCCAATCCAAGAACATGGTATATCTCTCCATCTGTTTGTGTCGTCTTTGATTTCTTTCATCAGGGTCTTATAGTTTTCTGCATACAGGTCTTTTGCCTCCTTAGGTAGGTTTATTCCTAGGTATTTTATTTTTTTTGTTGCAGTGGTAAATGGGATTGTTTCCTTAATCTCTCGTTCTGATCTTTCGTTGTTAGTGTATAGGAATGCAAGACATTTCTGTTCATTAGTTTTGTATCCTACAACTTTACCAAATTCATTGATTAGCTCTAGTAGTTTTCTGGTAGCATCTTTAGGATTCTCTATGTATAGTATCATGTCATCTGCAAACAGTGACAGTTTTACTTCTTCTTTTCCAGTTTGGATTCCTTTTATTTCTTTTTCTTCTCTGATTGCCATGGCTAGGACTTCCAAAACTATGTTGAATAATAGTAGCAAGAATGAACATCCTTGTCTTGTTCCTGATCTTTGAGGAAATACTTTTAGTTTTTCACCATTGAGAATGATGTTTGCTGTGGGTTTGTCATATATGGCCTTTATTATGTTGAGGTAGGTTCCCTCTGTGCCCATTTTCTGGAGAGTTTTTGTCACAAATTGGTGTTGAATTTTGTCAAAAGCTTTCTCTGCATGTATTGAGATGATCATATGGTTTTTCTCCTTCCGTTTGTTAATATGGTGTATCACATTGATTAATTTGCCTATATTGAAAAATCCTTGCATCCGTGGGATAAATCCTACTTGATCATGGTGTATGATCCTTTTAATGTGTTTTTGGATTCTGTTTGCTAGTATTTTGCTGAGGATTTTTGCTTTTATGTTCATCAATGATATCAGTCTGTAATTTTCTTTTTTTATGATATCTTTGTCTGTTGTTGTTTTTTTAATATAAATTTATTGATTTATTTGTTTTTGTTTTTGTCTGTTTGGTCTTTGTTTCTGTGTGCAGGCTTTCTTTAGTTGCGGTAAGTGGGGAACACCCTTTGCTGCAGTGCACGGGCCCCTCCCTGTCGTGGCCTCTCCTGCTGGGGAGCGTGGGCTCTAGACACATAGGCTTCAGTAGTTGTGGCATGCGGGATCAATATTTGTGACACACGGCCTCAGCTGCTCTGCGGCATGTGGGATCCTCCCGGACCAGGGATCGAACCCACGTCCCCCGCAATGGCAGGCAGATTCTTAACCACTGCGCCACCAGGGAAGCCCTCTTTGTCTGGTTTTGGTATCAGGGCAATGGTGGCCTAGTAGAATGAGCTTGGAGTCCTTTGTCTGTAACTTTTTGGAAGAGTTTGAGAAGGATGGGTGTTAGCTCTTCTCTAAATGTTTGATAGAATTTGCCTGTGAAGTCATCTGGTCCTGGACTTTTGTTTTTGGAAGATATATATATATATATATTTAACATCTTTATTGGAGTATAATTGCTTTACAATGTTGTATTAGTTTCTGCTCTATAACAAAGTGAATCAGCTATACATACACATATATCCCCATATCTCCTCTGTCTTGCGTTTCCCTCTGACCCTCCCTATCTCACCCCTCTAGGTGGTCACAAAGCACCTAGCTGATCTCCCTGTGCTATGCGGCTGCTTCCCACTAGTTAGGTATTTTACATTTGGTAATGTATATATGTCCATGCCACTCTCTCACTTCATTCCCAATTACCCTTCCCATTCCCTCTGTGTCCTCAAGTCCATTCTCTACGTCTGTGTCTTTATTCCTGTCCTGCCCCCAGGTTCTTCAGAACCACTTTTTTTTTTTTTTTTTTTTAGATTCCATATATATGTGTTAGCATATGGTGTTTGTTTTTCTCTTTCTGACTTACTTCACTCTGTATGACAGACTCTAGGTCCATCCACCTCACTACAAATAATTCATTTTCATTTCTGTTTATGGCTGAGTAATATTCCATTGTATATATATGCCACATCTTCTTTATCCATTCATCTGTTGATGGACACTTAGGTTGCTTCCATGTCCTGGCTATTGTAAACAGAGCTGCAATGAACATTGTGCTACATGACACTTTCTGTTTTTTTATTCCATCCTTTTTTTTAAAAAAACATCTTTATTAGAGTATAATTGATTTACACTGGTGTGTTAGTTTCTGCTTTATAACAAAGTGAATCAGCTATACATAAGCATATATCTCCACATCTCCTCCCGCTTGCGTCTCCCTCCCACCCTCCCTATCCCACACCTCTAGGTGGTCACAAAGAACCTAGCTGACCTCCCTGTGCTATGCGGCTGCTTCCCACGAGCTATCTATTTTACATTTGGTAGTATATATAACTCCATGCCACTCTCTCACTTCGTCCCAGCTTACCCTTCCCTCTCACCATGTTGTCAAGTCCATTCTCTACGTCTTTATTCCTGGCCTGCCCCTACGTTCTTTAGAGCATTTTTTATTTTTTTAAGATTCCATATATATGTGTTAGCATACGGTATTTGTTTTTCTCTTTCTGACTTACTTCACTCTGTATGACAGACTCTAGGTCCATCCACCTCACTACAAATAATTCATTTTCATTTCTGTTTATGGCTGAGTAATATTCCATTGTATATATGTGCCACATTTTCTTTATCCATTCATCTGTCGTTGGACACTTAGGTTGCTTCCATGTCCTGGCTATTGTAAATAGAGCTGCAATGAACATTGTGGTACATGACTCTTTGAATTATGGTTTTCTCAGGGTATATGCCTAGTAGTGGGATTGCTGGGCCGTATGGTAGTTCTATTTTTAGTTTTTTAAGGAACCTCCATACTGTTCTCCATAGTGGCTGTATCAATTTACATTCCCACCAACAGTGCAAGAGGGTTCCCTTTTCTCCACACACTCTCCAGCATTTATTGTTTGTAGATTTTTTGATAATTGTCATTCTGACTGGTATCAGGTGATACCTCATTGTGGTTTTGATTTACATTTCTCTAATGATTAGTGATGTTGAGCATCCTTTCATGTGTTTGTTGGCAATTTGTATATCTTCTTTGGAGAAATGCCTATATAGGTCTTCTGCCCGTTTTTGGATTGGGTTGTTTGCTTTTTTGATATTGAGCTGCATGAGCTGCTTGTAAATTTTGGAGATTAATCCTTTGTCAGTTGCTTCATTTGCAAATATTTTCTCCCATTCTGAGGGTTGTGTTTTCATCTTACTTATGGTTTCCTTTGCTATGCAAAAGCTTTTAAGTTTCATGAAGTCTCATTTGTTTATTTTTGTTTTTATTTCCATTTCTCTAGGAGGTGGGTCAAAAAGGATCTTGCTGTTTTTTATGTCATAGAGTGTTCTGCGTCTGTTTTCCTGTAAGATTTTTTTAGTGTCTGGCCTTACGTTTAGGTCTTTAGTCCATTTTGAGTTTATTTTTGTTTATGGTGTTACAGAGTGTTCTAATTTCATTCTTTTACAAGTAGCTGTCCAGTTTTCCCAGCACCACTTATTGAAGAGGCTGTCTTTTCTCCATTGTATAGTCTTGCCTCCTTTGTCATGGATTAGGTGACCATAGGTGGATGGGTTTCTCTCTGGGCTTTCTATGCTGTTCCATTGATCTATATTTCTGTTTTTGTCCCAGAAGCATACTGTCTTGATTACTGTAGCTTTGTAGTATAGTCTGAAGTCAGGAAGCCTGATTCCTCCAGCTCCATTTTGCTATAAACTTCCCTTTTAGAACTGCTTTTGCTGCATCCCACTGGATTTGGCTCATCATGTTTTCATTGTCATTTGTTTCTAGGTATTTTTTGATTTCCTCAGTGATCTCCTGATTATTTAGTAGTGTAATGTTTAGCCTCCATGTGTTTGTATTTTTTACATATATTTTCCTGTAATTGATATCTAGTCTCATAGCATTGTGGTTGGAAAAGATACTTGATATGCTTTCAATTTTCGTAAATTTACCGAGGCTTGATTTGTGACCCAAGATATGATCTATCCTGGAAAATGTTCCATTTTGAGAAGAAAGTGCATTCTGTTGTTTTTGGATAGAATGTCCTATAAATGTCCGTTAAGTCCATCTTTTTTAATGTGTCATTTAAAGCTTGTGTTTCCTTATTTATTTTCATTTTGGATGATCTGTCCATTGGTGAAAGTGGGGTGTTAGTGTCCCCTACTATGATTGTTACTGTCGATTTCCCCTTTTATGGTTGTTAGTATTTGCCTTATGTATTGTGGTGCTCCTGTGTTGGGTGCATAAATATTTACAGTTGTTATATCTTCTTTTTGGATTGATCCCTTGATCATTATGTAGTGTCCTTCTTTGTCTCTTGTAATAGTCTTTATTTTAAAGTCATTTTGTCTGATATGAGTGTTGCTACTGCAGCTTTGTTTTGATTTCCATTTGCATGGAATATCTTTTTCCATCCCCTCACTTTCAGTCTGTATGTGTCCCTAGGTCTGAAGTGGGTTTCTTGTAGACAGCATATATATGGGTCTTGTTTTTGAGACCCATAAGGGTCTTGTTTTTGAGACCAAAAGACAGTCTGTGTCTTTTGGTTGGAGCATTTAATCCATTTACATTTAAGGTAATTATCCATATGTATGTTCCTATTACCATTTTCTTAATTGTTTTGGGTTTGTTATTGTAGGTCTTTTCCTTCTCTTGTGTTTCCTGCCTAGAGAAGTTCCTTTAGTATTTGTTGTAGAGCTGGTTTGGTGGTGCTGAATTCTCTTAGCTTTTGCTTGTCTGTAAAGGTTTTAATTTCTCTGTTGAATCTGAATGAGATCCTTGCTGGGTAGATAATATTGGTTGTAAGTTTTTCCCTTTCATCACTTTAATTATGTCCTGCCACTCCCTTCTGGCCTGCAGAGTTTCTGCTGAAAAATCAGCTGATAACCTTATGGGGATTCCCTTGTATGTTATGTTTTGCTTTTCTCCTGCTGCTTTTAATATTTTTGTTTGAATTTAATTTTTGTTAGTTTGATTAATATGTGTCTCAGTGTGTTTCTATTTGGGTTTTTCCTTTGTGGGACTCTCTGTGCTTCCTGGACTTGGGTGGCTATTTCCTTTCCCATGTTAGGGAAGTTTTTGACTATAATCTTTTCAAATATTTTCTCAGACCCTTTCTATTTCTCTTCTTCTTCTGGGACCCCTATAATTTGAATGTTGGTGCGTTTAATGTTGTCCCAGAGGTCTCTGAGACTGTCCTCAGTTCTTTTCATTCTTTTTTCTTTACTCTGCTCCTCAGCAGTTATTTCCACCATTCTATCTTCCAGGTCACTTATTCGTTCTTCTGTCTCAGTTATCCTGTTATTGATTCCTTCTAGTGTATTTTTCATTTCAGTTATTGTGTTGTTCATCACTGTTTTTTGTTCTTTAGTTTTTCTAGATCCTTGTTAAATATTTCTTGTATTTTCTCGATTCATGCCTCCAGTCTATATCTGACATTCTGGATCATGTTTACTATCATTACTCTGAATCGTTTTTCAGGTTGGTTGCCTATTTCCTCTTCATTTATTTGGTTTTGTAGGTTTTTACCTTGCTCCTTTGTCTGTAACATATTTTTTTGTTGTCTCATTTTCTTTCATGGTTGGGGCTGTGTTCCTGTCTTGCTGGTTTTTTGGCCTGAGGCATCCAGCAGTGGAGTTTGATAGCAGCTGGGTGGAGCTGGGTCTTGGTTCTGAGATGAAGACCTCTTGGAGACAACACATCAATTAATATTCCCTGGGACCTGAAGTTCTCTGTTGGTCCAGCAGCTTGGACTCAGTGCTCCCACCACAGAAACTCAGGCCTGACCCCTGGTCTGGGAACCAAAACCCTGCAAGCCGCACAGCACAGCAAACAAAACAAAAAAACCAAGAAAACAGTAAACAGAAAGGAGCAGAGGGTTTTCCTGGTGGCGCAGTTGTTGAGAGTCCGCCTGCCAATGCAGGGGACATGGGTTCGTGCCCCGGTCTGGGAAGATCCCACATGCCGCGGAGCAGCTGGGCCTGTGGACCATGGCCGCTGAGCCTGTGCGTCCGGAGCCTGTGCTCCGCAATGGGAGAGGCCACAACAGTGAGAGGCCTGCGTACCGCAAAAAAAAAAAAAAAAGAAAGAAAAGAGCAGAACAATAACAAAGAATAGAAAATAAAATAAAATTTAAAAAATTTATATACATTAGAAAGAATAACAATAAAAATGAATGAACAAGAAGAAAACAAAAGAGAACCACAACAGCAAAACTAAATACAAAGTAAAAATTAAAATGCAAACAATGAAAAAGAACAACAGAAATTCCCTGGTGTCTCCTCTGTCAATGTCCTTGCCCCCATGGTGAGCTATGGCCTACTTCCACCTCCCCAGTAGCCTTCTAAAACCTCTACATAGTCTCTGGACCAGCTGTGTCAGCTCCACTTCTGCGTGTGTTCTGCTCACCAGTGTCTGTTCCTGGAGCTGGTCCAGAGCACACGTACTTGTGTAGGCCAGCGCCCGCAGGGGCCAACACAGCTGGAGGAGTCCTTGGAGGGGGCGGTGCTTGGCCTGCACGGATCCACGTGGCCAGAGGAGACCCTGTTAGGGGCGCTACTCAGGGTGCCAGGACCTACAGGTAGGCTTTGGAGGAGGCGGGGCTCTGGCCCAGAGACCCAAGTGGCCAGAAGAGGCCCTGGTGGGGGGGGTGGCTCAGGACCAGGATCTGCGCAGCTGGAGGGGGCCCTGGTGGGTGGGGCTTCAGGCCCAGGACCCCAGCAGGCTCACCGGGGCCCAAGTTCGTGGGGGAGATGTTGGTTGCATTCCCCTCCAATTCCCCAATTCCCTGAAGGTCCCTCTCTGTCCCTGCTGACCCCCTTGCTGAGAGTGGACCCCTCTGAGCACGGGAACCTCTCCCCTCCCCCAGCCCCTCCTCAGGGGCACTGGTCCTCTCCTGCCTCCTTGCTTCTTCCCTCCCTCCTTCCCTCCCACATCGTACCTGGTCACGTGGGGGTTCTTCCCGTCCTCTTAGGTATCCAAGGACCCCCTCCAGTGCCTAGCAGGTGCCCCAGCTGCAAGGAGATGCGCACTCCACATCCTCCTCCTCCCCCTAAGCTTTAACTTTAGTTACATCTTAATTTTTGCTTGATCACTTTTTAATGTTTAATGTTCTGAGGAGTGTGCAAATACTAATCAAAGCTGAGCTAGAGAGCATTTAAAATATCGTTCATTTTCTTTCCCATTTGTTGTTTGCTTCCTTGGATTGAAAATTGGTTTTACGTTTGCTTAACTTTCTTTGTATCTACCACTAATTTACGCTCAAACGTTACCAGTTGTGTAATTATTGTCTCAATATGTTCAGTTAAGTTTAATTCTTGAAGAAATTTCTCGTGGAGACTTCTGTTCTGCACTAGTCTCAGGAGATTGTTCTCTGGACCTGCTGCATGGCTGAAATATTGGAGAAACTTCATCCTGGGGACCCCTGCCTCTGCTTTCCTGTGAGGGATCTTCTGGTTTGGGGGTCTCTTGTCTTTATTTTTGTGTACTACCTCATTTCGGTGGGATTTCCATGAGAAAGCTTGCCTGGAAGGTGAGTGGATTGAAAATTTGCACATGTGGAAATGAGTTTATTCTACATTCACACCTGGTTATCCTTTTGGCCAAGAATAGTATCATATGTCGCGGATTATTTTGAAAGCACTGTGATAGTACTTTCTAGCAATGTTGCTGTTGAGAGCTAAATGCTATCTTGAAATTGGATTCTTTCTGTCCCAGGTATTGTGAAATTTTTACAATGGTGTGTGTGTTCCTATGTGGGTCTATGTTCAGTTGTTTTGGATTCTTGGTGGGTATCTCAGCCTCCAGACAAATTTAGGAAAAAAAAAGTTCACACTTGATCAACGAGTAAATAACATTCAGAACCAATTTCCATGAGGAATGTCAACTTTTCTGCTCTTGTCTTAAAATGATCAAATTACATATTTTTTCTTATTATTTAACACCATGCAGAAGACTTCACTTAAAAAACATGAGTACTAAAATCATTCCTAATAAAAGTGCAAAATATTTGGAACATAAGATTTACATTTTTGCCTACCATTTGCCCACATCACCCATCATTTCAAATTTAAACCCAATTTAAAATTAAAATCTAAAGTTCTAAAGATTGAAGCTAAAATGGTTTTGCCTAATATTAGCTTTTGTTAAACAGATATTTGGCATAAAAACCAAATGTTTGTTATGACCACATATATTTTAAATACCTGAGTCAACACAGTTCTCTTGTTTTAAAAGTTCTGAATTTGATCAAATTTAATTTTGTGGAAAAGGAGTGCTGAAACTACATAGACTTTGGAACCTGGGATGGTTTTGAATTTTGGTTTTCCCAGTAATCAATGTGAACTTAGAAAATGAACTTAACCTCATTGATTGTCGCCTCTTAAATGGTTTATTTTATGGAATAGCAAATAAAAAATAACAATTCCCAAAGTACTTTGTGCCTGCCACCTAGTCCACACTCACTAATAACAGTTCTTCCAGATATGTGCTCCTGGTGCGGCTGTGAAGGAGAAGCATCAGGAGATGACCCGACTCTCCAGGAGCGTGCTTGTCCTTCTGTGAAAAAAAATCTGAAGAACTTCGGAGAAATAATAGACATCTTATAGCTGTCAAATATCTAATTACAATTTTGGGGAAAATGAATGTTTAAGTAGTAAAAAGAACAATTTGAGAAAATCAGTCATTCATTATTTTTGAGAAAATTGCTTTAGCTGCAGCAAGTTGATCAAAAAGAACATATTTTTCTCTAAAGATTCATGGATTTTTAGATTATTTCTGAATAACATCTCCCAAAGAAAGTGAATAAACGTCCAGTTTTTAGCAATAGTGCTTTTCATTGTGTTATAAACTAAAGAACAGTAATAGTTAAGACCTTCATGAATAATGTATATTGCCGAAAGTCCTATAATGATCAGTTTCACATATAATATGCTGCCTTTCAAAATATATCTTATGTTTTGCAAAGAAACAGTTAAAAAATTTCTCACTGCTGTATAGTGAGGCATAACCGATAGATACCTGGCAGCACAATACCTTGACTCTGATGATCTGGAGAACTTTTATTTAGCAAACATCTATCAAAAGATATTTCTATTATCAAACAAGAACTTTCTTTTTAACATGAAACAATTTTTTTCACCTTCCTTTTTCTCCTTCTATTATAGTTTGTTGAAATAGCTGCTGGAATTTAAGATTTGGTTAGAGAATTCAGAAGAGTCTATTTTAATAGAATTATCAAAGGAAAATACTAAAATATGAATAACAGCAATAATGATAATATCTGATTTTTTATTTGAGAAACTTTATGAAGAAAATGTACTGAGTTTTTCGTAGAGAAAAGCTTATGTTTTCTCTTGGACAGATTCTGGTCTGCGCCTTTCATTTTTGAAACAGTTTTAGTTGAGGGTTTAGTTTTACGTTGTATTTTTTAAAGGCAACTGACATTCCAAGCAGAATTGCTGTAGTGGGCTTGAGATACTTTTACATCACTGCATGGGAATATTTTCCATGCTACTAATCCCCAGTGGGTGCATTTCACCCACCTTAAATGGGATATTTCTAAACATTACTATTTCAACCAAAGTTTTTTGATAGATTGCTATTATTTATTGATACTGTATAAGTCTTGCTGCCAACATAACCTTAGTAAGTCATTACAAGTCAACTGGGTAAGCTATTTTTCCATTCCTTAAGCTTTAGTGCCTGTGCTGTATGGATTTGGCATTTAATAAATCACTGGAGGGCCAGCAAACACACTATATTCCTGTAGTTGAGACTGTCTAGACAAAAGTGCATGGAGAGATCTTTCCACTCTAAGTAGCGGGAGAGCATTTGTTTGCCACAAATTGGTTCTGAATCAATTGCTCAGAAACTTGGCATATCCAGGTTTACTTGGATACAGGAGGAGGGCAAGACTAAGTGCTGCATGGGGTGCTCTTCTGCCTTCTAGTTTAATTGCATAACCAAGAAGCACTACCTAAGAAACGGCAGTCCTGTGGGAAAATGGCCTAGAATTCTGCCCTTTTCAGACTTAAGAGTTAGTATACCAGTGTTTCTGTGATATGACCTTCGTTTACAAAATCTATGAAAGGTTTCTTGGGAACTAAGCAAGTGATACTATTAAGGGTGTGCAGTAAGAAAAAAAGGAAGGAGAGAAAATGATTTCTTTTCAGATAGACATATTATGTATGTGTGTGTATGTTTATCTGTTTCCCCTGTGGAACTTTAGTGTGTGTGTGTGTGCGTGTGTGCGTGTGTGTGTGTGTGTGTGTGTGTGTGTGTTAGAGAGAGGTCTTTAGTGAGCCTCAGTGATCCAGGATTGTGTTAGGGCTTCATTTTGCCTTTTCAACTAGACCAGTACTGGTCCTCTTGCTGTTCTTGGATGTCAAATCAGAACATGGTGAATTTCTGAAAAATGTGAGTTTCAGTGTATCCCTTGACTAACCAAGCTATTCTGTTGCTTATTCTCTGTTCGTTCTTTTGGACTCACTGCTCTTTTCTGTTCATTGTGTAGCACCCAAAATTTTTGCTTAGAGTATCCTCTTTGATTGACTTCCTTATATTTAAGGTGTTTTTGACAAAGGAAAGAATTATGGAAATAACTCTGGGATCATTCAAGTCTTTATGACACCAATAACATAGAATTCTATTCAGAAGCATTTGGATTACATATCTTAACCATATATTACCATGATATTTGGCCCCATAAATGGATTTGAGACTATTTGGTTCCATCTCTATATAAAAAGAAAAGAATACTCGCCACAAATGTCCATTATTTGGGAAGTGTTTCTCACTACAGGTGACCTGTAATGTGCACTGGCTCAGCTGTATAAAAGTTCATTTGACTGTTTTTGTATGAACGTATTTTTCAGCCTAAATTATCCACTTGTGAAAACTCCTCAAATTCTGCCTTCATTTCTGCTTTTCATTTCAAGACATTTGAATGTTAAAGAAATTATTGGACAAGTGAATAAATGAATGCATTTGGAGGATACAATTGGACAGCAGTAATGCTCAAATTTAAGTCCCAAGTTACCTGAGAGCAGAATGAGCATCTCCCATCATGAACATTGTATGTACTTCTTGAGATTTAGGTGAAAGCAGAAATCAGGTGTTGTATACCTTGCCTAGAATAAAGTTTTTCAGTAGTGATAGTAGAATTCCTTCCACTTTCTTTAAACAGGCTTAAATTCCATTGTTTCTTAAAATAATTATGTACAGTAACTCTTGTGATTGTGTTATGTCTTTGACTTTAAAACACTACTCAATCCAGACTCATAAACGCTCACGTCATCTTCTAACAATGTGATTATGTCCATAATCGGGCATCCTTATGAGTATGACCCAATGGACCTGTGACTGCCTGTCAGAGTATTTGTGTTTATAGAGTTAGCATCAGCTGGAGGCAGATTGGATGATTACAGGTTTGGAGAGATGGGCAGGTACCCAGAAGGCTCTTCTTGTATCCAAGTAACTACCTGGCACATCTTTTGCCAAAATATTTCTCTTGGCTAAGGGTTCTAGACCTTCTCCTTGGAGAAAGTTTGGCAGATTTCATTTCTATAACACATACAGGGTTGGGCCAGGAAGAGATCTCTGAGACTCTGGAAAGGGAAATGAAGGAAGGAAAAAAGAGTTTCTGAAAGCATTAATTGGGAGGGGGAGAAAGGCAAATTGAAGGGGTAAAGGTCTTAGGGGGAAATTTCTCTGTAGCATTACCTATGGTTAGTTATTCTTATTTAAAACAACAGTTCTTGACTTGTCCTATTTTCTTCACTTAGAATCCAAGTTTTTCAAGGACAGAGACTTAATATTTTAAGTTCATATGTGCAAGATGGGATTATTGGGTTTTTATTCCACATAATCAATAGTAAAAATCAACCTTTTCCACCACTAAAATCAGTCGGATAAAAAAAGTTCACAAATTAATTCTTAAATTTCAGTCAAGAGGAGAAAACATTGAAAAATATCCTATAACAAGAAAATATTTCTTTTAGAAATAAATTAAAATAAAAAAGAATCCTTGGAAAAATGTTCCTTTTTTTTCTCTTTTCCATATGTTTTGAGCATACGGATGCCTGGAATAAATTAACCTGGGGACATTCTTAAAAGGCAGAAAAAACAAAGAATTCTTATGTCTGATTGACAAATCTCAAGAGTGCTAATTTGGAAGAATGCTAATAAATAAGGATGCTTCTGTGTGTTTGGAATGCTTATCTAAATCCTCTTTCAGCTGCCAGCTGAACCTGTGAACACTTCGGCCAAGCTTTGTGGATATAATTCCCCCCTCTTCCTTTGTCCAGATGTATCATTGCTGAGAACACTTGGGGTGATTAAGTATTTGGTGTATCTGGATCATGTATAGTAGTCAATTTGGGGAAAAGGGGGCACCTCATAACCTAATCATTTGCAGACCTCAGATTAACTTGATCAACAGTAACTTTCCTGAAAGAGATATTGTGTGCAGTAGCTGCCGAGAATCATGAAACTGCAGCTCAGAAAAAGTCTTTCAAAATTTTTGGTTGTAATAATAATATAGTAATAAGGACTGACATTTTTGTATCATTGCTTTGATATATACTGACTCATGGAATCCTCATGCCATTCAGATTACAAATGGATCTTATCCCTATTTTATAGAGGAGGCCCAAGACAAAGTGGTTTGCCCAAAGTTGCACATAACTGTGCAGAGTCATGCTTTTAACTCAGTTTGCCTAGAAAGTCCGGATGTAACCGCCATGCTGTATTGCTGTAATCTGCCCAAAGAGAAAGTAGCTTGAATGAAGCGGCCATAGAAAGTGTATGGTAAGAGGCATCTCTCAGTCACGAGGCACAGAGAGGCTTTAAGAATCTGGAGCTGGAGCTGGTGGGTGGACACCCTCATGGACCAGGGTGGCCACATCTTATTTCTCCCTCTGTCTCTCTCACGGTCTCATATCTGCATCTCTTTCTACATCTGCTTTACCTGCCAGCTTTTCCTCTGTGGTGCATGTGGATAAAAATGGCCACTTTCACGTGAACTCTACACTGGAATTCAAGAATTCTGAGCTCTGCTTCTGGCCTTATCCCTGGTCCAGTCATCTGAAAGGGATGTGGAGGGTATGAATGTCGGAGAGGGTGCAGCTCTTAGAGAATGCACCATATTAGTAAGGCAACAAAACGTCTGCTACAGAGGGGCATGTTCAAGCGTTTTGGGACAGCAATTTTTCCATGAGACCCCACTGCTTAAGTACTGTGCACAGTGGTATTACTTCTTGTTAAGTAGTCCCATTTCTATCCCTCAGAACTCTTCTACAGGAGGATTTTATGTTCCTACCCTGTTGCCCTAGGGTCATTTGACTTGATTTGGCCAAGGAAATGTCAGTAGAGGTGCCGTGGGGCACTTCTGAGCAGAAGATTTAAGAGCCAGCCTGTGGTTCTCCATGCCTCTCCCCCATCTGCCACGATGCTTGATTGGGAAAATCCCTGGCAGAAGGAGTAAAGATGTGGTGGAGCAGGGCTACATGTGCCATGATGGACAGGTAGACCTGAGGAAGAAATAAACATTTGCTATTTTAGGATTGAAAATCTTAAGATTGAAAATCCTTGAGATTTGAGAGTAGTTTGTGTTCACAGTTTATCCTGACTGAAACTAATATGGGCTAAGCCAAATCATATAAAAATTATAGAAACAGCAGGCATTTAATCCCATTTAAGCAGATATCACCCCAGTTAAGTAGAGCTTTTAGTGACCACACGTATTCTAATTTTACCACGTTGGAATACCTAGTTGGTGCCTACTCTCACATCCTAAGGCCTCGTCTTAGACAAAATGATGAAGCCAGCAAATTGGTTGTCTAGTTCCTGTAAGTCCTCCTTCCCTTACCTCTGTGCTCTGCTTGCACAGGGATCTCTACCACTTAGAGGACACAGCCAGACTGCCCTTGGCCCCTGGACCTCACCTTTTCTTGCTTCCAGGATGCCATCTCAAGCTCACCTCTTCACTGTTCCCCTCTTATCTACTATCTTTTCTCAGGCTCAGATTCCATATAGTGTAAGTGTATTATTCAGAGCTCTCCAGAGAAATAGAACCAACTTGATAGATGCTATAGATGTAGCTATGGATATAGATATAGAGGAAATGTATTATAAGAACTGGCTCATGAGATTATGGAGGCTGAGACGTCCCATCCGCAAGCTGGAGGACCAGGAAACCAGTGGTGTAATTCAGTTCAAGGCTGAAAGCCTGAAAACCAGGAGCTGTGACGTAAAAGGGAAGGAAAAGAGACGTCCCAGCTCAAGAAGAGGGAATTCACCCTTCCTTCACCTTTTTTTGCTCTCTTTGGGCCGCCAGTGGATAGGGTAATGCTCACCTACCTTGGTGAGAGCAGGTCTCCTCTACTCAGTCTGCTGCATCAAATGCTAATCTCTTCCAGGAACAGCCTCACAGACACATCCAGAAATAATACTTTACCAGCTCTCTGGGCCCCCCTTAGCCCAGTCAAGTTGACACATAAAATTAACCATCACAATAAGGCACAAGTTCACTCGTATTCTATTATAGCCCTGTCTAATAGAAATGTGCTGCATTATGTAATTAAAATTTTTATATTAAAAATTCACATTAAAAGAGTGAAAAGAAATAGGTGAAAGGAATTTTAATAATATATCTTATCAAACACATATCCAAAGTATCATTTCTATATGTAATCAGAATAAATATTATCAATGAGATATTTTTCACTCTTTTCTTTTCACACTAAGTCTTTGAAATCTGGTGTGTTTTTTACACTTGTAGCATATCTCAGTTTGTTCCAGCCACATTTTAAGTACATAAGAGCCATATGTGCCTAGTGGCCTCAGTATTGGACAGCACAGCTCTTTAACATCCAGTCCATTCATACACAGTTAACAGGATGCCATTCTTCTTACCCTTCCAGGTAATATATGATTGTTTTGTAGCAGTCTTCTGGAGATAATGCATGTGCTTCTGTCGTTTAACCAAAGAAGTGACTACCAGTGAGGACTTTCTGGCAGACAGGTTTCCAGAGGAGAGAGATCTCTGCCCTAGCTATATGTCTATTGAGCATCTGGCCCTGCAGTTTTCTAGATCTTTCTGACAATGGAACTTGCCCTCTACTCCTTCTGGTCCAACACTGTGACCCAGGCTCCTCGTGGAAAATTAGAAACAGATTGTCAGGTTTTCCTTTGGTGCATAGCGTATGGATTTGTAGGCTTTGGGTGTTGTTGGAGCTACAATTTTATAAAAAGTCCATTTGATTTTTGATCCTGCCTGTTGAACCAAAACCTAGAAGATGGGATGGTCCGGGTCCTGGAGGGAGGTGGTTTCACAGGGATGGAGATGTCATAGCACAGGTTTGCAGGGAAAGAAGATGGGAGAGTTCCATTTCTATCCTGTCCCTGTTCCCTAACCTCAGCCTCTTCAGTTTGGAAGGTGTGTTTTGTTGCATTCTAGTAATGTGAAAGGGGGAGGCCAATGAATAGTAACAACCTTGAGAGAGAGAAAAACATCCAGTGCAGAAAGCGAGATAATATCATGAAAAGCAAAACAGAACGGTGTTTAAAAAATTCTCTAATGGCTGCTCCAAAGCCAATTTAAACCTTTATGCAAAGGAGTAATTTAAGTGATTCATGATAAAAGTCGAACGAATTTATCCAATCATCAGTCAGGATGCCAAATGATGGTGTTAGAAGAATTGCACATCAACGGGGAAAATCAAGTTATTTCACACAACAACTGGGTTTTTATCCAAATCATTATCCAAATCAAATAACCAAAATGAGAAAAAGTTACGTCTTTCACAGCCATAAATTAACAATAGTGGGCTCTATTGCATTTTTAATTGGCAGCATCTTTTCCTTCATATACCCAAATATGGATTCCAGAAGTATCTCTTCGGCTGTCTGGACATTTTTATAATGCTTATCATTATAAAACTGTAGAATCGAGGGAGATAAAAATGGGACCACAAGAGACAAAAGCTTTTGTGAGGATGTGAATTATATGCTTTAATGTCATTAAGCCATTAAAAAATTCAATTTTTATGTAGTGTTAAAACCAATTTTTAAAGTCAACTACCTACCAATTAATGCAAAAATAAATGGGGCTGTTATGAGAATTAGTTTTCAGCTTTGAGGAAGGTTTGTTTCAGATGTCAAGGATTTGTCCTAATGAATACTGGAATCAGTGAGTGTTTCCCAGCAGAAAAGGAAATTTCTGAATATGAGAAAAATGATATGGTCTTTTTTTTTTTAAAAAAAAGGCAGTTAGTGGGTGATAAAGAGTGTTAGAAGCACTTAATATTTTCAATATTTGCTTTGAAAATTGGATAAAATCCATACCACTGATAAAACACTCTTTTTCTAGAAGCTAATTGGGTAGTGCCCTGCAGAGACTGATATGCTTCCTTAGAGCAGACAGAAAGCTAAGACCCCAAGAATCCAGGGAATACATCTTGGTGGTGTAGAGTAAGGGTTTCATTGCTGCCTGAGACATGGAGCTGCAGCCATGGCCCCCTACACATGCCAAGGTGGCCAGAGGATGCCTTATGTTTGGGGAAAGAGGTAAAATGAAAAAGGTCCTTTATTCACCTGACTCCTCAATCTGAGTTTGTAAACACCAACCATTAAGTCCCTGACCCAAGGATTCCATCTTAGGACCTGCCTTACTGTAAAGTAAAAATGGAAGTAATCCTGATTTGAAAATGTAAGACATTTCAAATTAGCAGGAAGTGAAATGAGATCTTTTCCTGCAGTGTGTGCAAATACCAACCCTTAGTGGACCAAACAGGAGACTTAAATTAGTGAAGGTAGGTGAATATCGGACCCGGGAGGAAGTGATGGGCTATCCAGAGAGCCTGTTCCTGGCTAAGGGGCATCGACCGCTCAGTTAGAGCCCATGATGGCACTGGGGGAATTTTGGAGAGAGATCAGAATTCCAGATGTTGATGTGAAATTGCCTGATTTGTAAATGTTGGCGTCAAATTAAAATTTAAAAATCGAACAAAGTGAAATAAAAAACTTTTTGTGTTGACAGACAAAACCGGCCTATGAGGCAGGTGCAACAAGCTAGCCTTCTAATTGCAATCTCTGTGTTACTGCTTTAAAAAATCCCTGTACTTGGAGAGAAAGAAAAGCTCCCTGATCACAATTTTCTTTCTGAAAAGAGTTTAGTGTCTTGAAGTAGGCCTTAATTACTCATCTGTTCTTATTTTATACAAGCCCTGCTCAGGGTCCATTTTACTTTGGATTGAGTATTTTCTGAGCTGTGAAATGCTCTCAGAATCCTTAGTCATTTAAGTTCTGCCCTGAAGGTAGATTTTATCATAAAGCTATCTTTAATTCCTTTTCCCGTAAGCCATCACCCACGTATTTTTGAAAGTTCATCAATATAAATGTTTGTGTCTGTTTTATTTGTTTATCATGTTTAGAAGGGGGAAAAGATTGATTACAAGGGTCATAAAAGTAATGATGCATTTAATGAAAGCATGTATTTTATAGATAAAATAAACTTTAAAAAATAACTTGAAGCTGGTACCCAAATTAATGGAATGAAATGACCTTCAGAAAGTAATTTCTTTATTTTCAGGTCATTTGAGCCCTTTGCCTGTTTTTATTTATTTATTTATTTATTTATTTATTTATTTATTTTTGCGGTACTTGGGCCTCTCACTGTTGTGGCCTCTCCCGTTGCGGAGCACAGGCTCCGGACGCGGAGGCTCAGCGGCCATGGCTCACGGGCCCAGCCGCTCCACGGCATGTGGGATCTTCCCGGACCAGGGCACGAGCCCAGGTCCCCTGCATCGGCAG
Source organism: Lagenorhynchus albirostris (assembly GCF_949774975.1). NCBI lineage: Eukaryota > Metazoa > Chordata > Mammalia > Artiodactyla > Delphinidae > Lagenorhynchus > Lagenorhynchus albirostris. The sequence goes on from NC_083106.1 coordinate 53,644,820, forward strand.
GCGGACTCTCAACCACTGCGCCACCAGGGAAGCCCTATTTATTTATTTTTAATTTGATTTTTTATTTTGGTTTGGATGATTTTAGTTACTCTGGGTGCTCTATAAAACTAAACATTTCTTATGAGCCTAGTAAAACTCTAAGTTTTATCATAGTTATTATATTTTAACTGTATATAATCCAAAGGACTTGTTGCTATGGATAAGTGCTTGAACATTTTCTTCATTTAAAATATATTTATTGAGTACCCAAAATAGGCTGGGCTCTGTTCTGGGCACCAAATTTCCTGCTTTCATGTAGGTTACATGATTTCATTTAGTTTTCAGTTTGGGAAAGCCAATAATAAGTGAATTGGTTTTAGTTGAAATCCAGCTTGGAAAATGGAAAGAAGTGCAGGACTTTCAAATACAGGGAATTTAACCGGGGAAGATTGTTGCATTGCTGCTAGAAGAGCTGGGAAGTCAAACAGGATGCCAAGGAAACCCAAAGATTAGCAACAGTAAGAAACTGTTATTACCCCTAGGCCTGGTCGGACAATGTGAGGATGCAGAGTTTCCACTGCTGGAAGCTGAGGCCCTCCAGGGGGCTGCCCTCCAGTCTTCTGCCAGTGCTTGCCATTGACCAACCCTGAAGCTAGAGGGCAAGAGAGCCCAAGAGATAGAGGAGGCTGTGGGAGTATCCAGTTGAGGGTTGGTAGCTTTGACGTGAGGTTTAGGATATAGTTTGTGAATAGCCCAATCAAGAATTACTAATTTACTAGATGCGAGTGCAAGGGAAAGAGGAGAGTCCGAGTTGACATGTAGGTTTGGGCCTGATTCCTAGGTTTTGGTGGATGGAGTTGCCATTCACTTAGGTGGTGAAGCCTGGCAGAGGGAGCAGATGTGGGCAGAAAATCATGAGTTCTGCTTTAGACGTGTTAAATTTGAGATGCTCCTTAGACTCACCAGCGAAGGTGTTGAGCAGGCAGTTGGATATATGCGTTTGCAGCTCATGAGAGAAGTCAGAGACTCCATCAACAAATGGAGGTTGTTTATCAGCCATGGAACTGAGATTGACCATCTGAGGAGACAGACGAGAGAAAAGGAGGCTGAGGGGCAAACCCCCCTGTAGTTCAATAATTAGAAGTCGGGGCGGGGGTGGCAGTGATGGTAAGGTGGTCAGTAAAGGGCAGTTTCGCTATAGAAGCCCAGGGAAGACAGTGTTCGAAGGAGGCAGGACATTCAACCAGTCACATGCCACTGAGACGAGGACCGCGAATTGATTATGGCAGATGGCCAGGGAAGGGCCTTTCTGATCAATACAGGGCCTGGTTTAGTGGAGTGGTGACAGAGGAAGCCCAACTGAAATGAGTTGAGGAGAGAGAGTGAAGAAGTAGAAATAGTCGTTTTGAACAAGTGTTTTGTGGAGTTTTGCAGTGAAAAGGAGTGTTCAGGATTAGAGTGGCATTTGGCATCTTAACTACTCACTGGGAGTTAAAAACAATGGGAGAATGCCTCCAAACATTCTGGGGAAAAATGATTTCGAACCTTGAATCCTATGTGGAAGCAAACCATCAGTTATGTGTGAGGGTAGAATGAAGATAGTCGCAGACATGCCAGGACTGAGACTGTGCCTCTGAGGCACCCTGTCTCAGCCACCGAGGATATTCTCCACCAAAATGAGGTCATAGACCCAAAAAGAAGACATGAGATCCAGGATACACTGGAAACATCATAGAAATAGACAAAAGAAAGTCCTGGGACACTTATGCAGCAGTTTTTGAGAGTAACCACAGCTGACTGGAACAGGAAGATAGAGTCCAGGAGACAGAAAGATACTACTTGGGTAGAGGGTGGGAGAGAAGACTAGAATGGGTCCACAATCTTGTATGAAAGACCAAATGAACTACACAGAGAACTATGTGGAAAACAAAATTGAGGCATTTTTGCAGATAAATTTGAATATTTGGGAAGGATTAGAGATAGAGACATTGAAGTAAATGAAGAACAAGACAATTTTGTAGTTAAGAAAAACACAAAATTGCCCAAGAAATGAAGTGTAATATAATCATAATACATCTAATATTGCTTAGCAGTGAACACTGATTATCAACTTAAAATGTTGTGAAATAACTATGCTGGGAAAATTTGGAAAGGAAAATGGGGTAGTGGAGCAAAGAGCTCAATCCTCATTTACCAAGAAGAGGATTAACAGTTGTTGCCTAACCCTGGTAAAGCAGACACAGTTTAATGTTATTATTTAGAAATAGGGAGGTCAGTATTATAAGGTAGCCCGAAGAATTGGAAGTTGTTGCCCTGTGGTGTAAGACTAGGGAGTGGGACCACCAGGGCTATGTTTTGTTTTAAGCCTTTACCATTTGCACGTGTATCTTCTTTTTAATAAAAATAATAATTCTTACTTCTCTCCTTAAATGTCTTTAAAAAAATGTAAAGAAGTACTGAGGAGAGATATTATTTATGCACTATTTGGTTGACACTTCTCTTTTAATACTTATTACATTTTTACCTCTTTTAATTCTTTCTTGTGGATTTGTTTTATTTTCCGTATGAGACCAGGAGTTCTCAAAGTTTTGTTTTCCTGAATTGTTACTCACAACAGTGGAAAATAACTCTTTTGTGCTAGTAGGTTGTTTAAAAATGGAGACTCTTTGTTGTTTTATTTCTGTGGCATTTAGTAGGCACTCAAAATTTATTTTTTGTTGAATTTAGTTGATTGATGACTTGTTTTAAGTTGGTTTTAGGATCTAGAGTAAAAAATTCCCTTATAATTAGATGCCCTAATTTTCACTAAACAGGGAGATGGATGATACGTTTTAGATTCTTTGGCCCTTTCTTTATTAATCTTGTCTAAGACAAAGGTCAACTGAACAAACGATTTCATTTCACAGGTGAATTGATTTAGCGGTCAGAGGTGTATCTGGTAGCTAAACTTCTTGGGGCCTATGAAAGTGCAGGGTGAGTCGTGGGATGATTGTTTTATAGTATAAGTAGTTGATTGATAATACCTGCCCTCAACTTCTCCAGGAAAAGGTAGTATTTTTCATGCTTTGTATTGTCAGACTCTAGCGCTTTAATGACAAATTTGTTTGAGTGCCTGAACAGATCTAATGCTCCTTCCGGAAGGTAGTTTGGTACTACTGGCAAGTGTGTTCATAGCTGTCCATGAGGACAAGGATGTGTTCGTCTAAATAACATTCATACTGTCCAGGCAATCTATGGGTGGATCTTACCATTTGGTGAAGAGCTGCACCCTTGGAAATTGTATATTTATTCATTTGCTATATAAACATTTGAGTCCTTTTTATATGCTTGGCACTGTGCTGGGTTCTGGGGTTATGGAGTAAGAAGCCAAACATGCTCACATCTATTAAAGAAAGACAAATAAACCATGTATAAGAAGCATGATAATAGAAGCATCACAAAGGATGCTTGAAGAACATTTCTTTCCCAATGTAATAAATCTCTTAGAGTAGAATTTCAGGTTTCAGGTGACTCTTCTGGTCAAGAGGAGGGCTACAAATCACAGTCCATTTTTGTTACCTAAAGCAAATTGATACTTTAATCAACAAGCCTCAAAGTACCTGAACTGCAGAAAAAGGCCATGGATATCAATCTTGAGAACTCTCTTTTGTGGCTTCATGCTAAACTTCTGTTCCTCCAGAAGAGACTCTCTCAGTTCTAGGACTGGGTCAAGTCCAAGTTTTAGAAACCTCCATGTCTGTTCTGTAATACTTTACCTCTGTGTAGAAATGTCTTCACAGAATCAAAATTTTAACATTAGGTTTTTGACTTTTATCAAAGATGGGCTTGAAAAATACATAGAAGCTTCTGGGTCTTTGTAAAACTACATTTGAGGTCTAACCATTAACATTTTCCTTCTTTTTCCCTAAAAATTATAAGTGACAAATTTATTCAGGTTTCAGATTCCCATTTAGCAGGACAGTACCCAGTCCCTTGTGAATGAGTAAGTGAATGAATTACTAAATATTGAGTGTTCTGTGTGCCAGAGTCTGTGCCAGGTGCTTGACACACTATCTTATTCATTCCTCTGATAGCACACTTTTATGTTACAAAAGCTATTAATAAAATAAATCTCAAAATAATTATGCTGCTTTTTTTTTTTTTTTTTTTTGCGGTACGCGGGCCTCTCACTGCTGTGGCCTCTCCCGTTGCGGAGCACAGGCTCCGGACGCGCAGGCTCAGCGGCCATGGCTCACGGGCCCAGCCGCTCCGCGGCATGTGGGATCCTCCCGGACCAGGACACGAACCCGCGTCCCCTGCATCGGCAGGCGGACTCTCAACCACTGCGCCACCAGGGAAGCCCTGCTTCTTTTTTTTTACCTTTCTGCAAGAAATATGACTGCTTCCTTGTGCTGAGTTCACAGGCACAACTATACACACTCTTCCAACACTTCCATTCCCCTCCCCCCTCCATATGCATCTGTATGTACAAACACACACACACACACACACACACACACACACACACACACACACGGCTTTTCTTACTTGGCCTTATTTCCTTTCTGGAAACATATGGAGTATAAGTAATAAAGGACTAGAGAGATTCCAGTTGTACATTGCTGCCATGTACCTTTTATTCTGCTCTGTTTATTGTTATAAGGGATTGGTTTAGGAACAACTTTTTAAACTTTTAAGGGACATATTTTCAATATGTATCATTGAAACATGCAAATATCTCTGAAACCAATACCAATTTGCACTGTTTTTAAATATGAAGGAAATGCTATTATTGGCCATGAGTGGTGTATGTGTTACTTGATCTCATTTCAATAATAACAATGGTATCATACATGCCATTAGGTTGTATTTTTCAACCATTATTTGTTTCACTCTGCCCATCTCAGAAATAGAAACAATTAGGGTGATCATGAAATATGTAGATTCATTAAGTATAGCAATATCCAATAGGATTCCAAATTAAACTCAGTTAACATCTTTTTTCCCCCTTCATGTTCAAGTCTACTGAGCAGAGAAGCTGGCTTTTTCATGTGCTTTGAAGCTTTATAGTATTCTTTTTCCTTCTTGTCTGAACTCCTCTCCCTCAAATAGATTTCTTTCAGTTTTGTTTATCCAAATTTAGTTGCCTTAGTTCTCGAATTCTTAAAGTGCCTTAAGTGGAGCAGATGGCTTCCTAAATACAAGACAAGTCAATTTCACTGTACCTGCAGAACAATAAATCTGCCATAGTCTGGAATAGTGGCACATTTCAGATCGAAGGTAGTTTGGATCCTGAGGTGATTTTATGAAGCAACTTGGTTTTCTCACTAGGTAGACCCTTTCATCTTCTGAAAATAAACAATGGTCCCAACATACCTTAGTAAACCTCCAGTGAATTCCCAAGGGACGTTTTACAATGCAAAGCTGAAAAAATAAAAACACAGAAGGTTTTAGAGCATCTTTCCCTGCAACCTGCAAGGCAGTTTCGGAGAACCACAAATCCGCATTAGTCGTCTTTGCAGAATTTGGGGGATTTGGGATTTGGAAGCAGCCTCAAATACTTTGGTCTTTATCTTCAATCACATTATGTGACAAGTTTCAAAAGGCAAGCAATGTTATTTGTCTTGAAAAACACTGCCCTGCATATTGGGAGTGCAGGCAGGTAGGAGGGGATTTCAGACAAAAGGGTAGGCTTTTTCTGCTGGGGATTGATTTTGAAATTTGAAGTTCACAGATGCAAGCTTATGCCACAAAAGCTCCTTATGGTTTTAAAATGTTAACAATTTTCAGGGCTAAATAAGCCAATAAGGAAGACCTTCAAAAAGGTTTCTCTTTGTCCACTGTATCCCCCAGGAAAATCAAGATAACTGCTGTTCCTTTATTTTATTGGATTCAAGCAACCATGTGAAAAGCTATGTATTCACCAAGTAAATATTGACCAGGTAATTACAGAGTAAATATTATGTTATGACACAATAAGCAGCAGATAGTTATTTCTGGCTTGTGAACTGCTATCTTCTGGTCCTGGCCTAACGTTGAAAATTAAATGGTGATTATGTTTCTAGCATCTTTCAATACGCTTTCCAAATATTGTACCTGATAGTGGAGTAGTATAGGTGGTAATGTCTTCTACGTTAACGTTATTTTATGGGTCAACCTATTTTGGTTCTTTCTGCAATTTTTTAATAATGATAACCAAAATCATACTCTTTATAATGTTTTATAATTTTGAAAGGACTTTCACATATACCCTCTATCAGTAGGCAATAAATAGATTATTCTTCCGGACTAAAGTATCCTAGAATCCAGAAATATTACCAGAGTTGTTTAAGTTCATGCTGTTGAACCTGCCAGAGGGGGGCTGATGCATAATTTTCTGATTCCTTGGCCACTGTGGTTTCCATTTATTCATGTTCCAACAAATACGTATGGATCAACCATTGTATGTCAGGCATTGCACTAGGCGGCTGAGGATCTGCTACAGCTACAAATGCAGTGTAGTTTATGAAGCCGAAGGAGAATTGGCAGGTTAGTGCCCACCTTACTGCAGGAATGTGGAGTTCAGGGCAAAGCACCTGGAACAGAATGGACTATAGTGTGGGAGGGTTAGTTCACAATATGGTTTATATCCATTTGTCATTCTGATTGGCCCTGTGTCAATAGGATTATCAACTATAAAAGAGTAACCTCAGCCAAATAGAGTAAGAAGCCTGAAGTCTGGAGTGCAGACTTCAGCAGTGCGATCAAGGAAGCAGAGTCCTTCTCCTTTCCAGTTCTACTATCTTTTCCAATGCTAGAAAGTGCTTTGGGGCCACAGACCTATCGAATGCTAAGACCTGCCCCTTCCAGCCATGGCTAATAAAAATTACAGGTCAGGGTGCAGCAGATGGGGCTTTTTCAAACACACAGGACTCAGCATCGTGAGGCCCTTAATGAGCTAGACTGCGGGCTTCAGGCAGAAAGCCCCTCCTTTAGCAAAGTGGTATTTCCCTCTATCTCTGTTTGCAGACTGCTAGCTCTACACTGGTTCATCCCTCTCTTTTAGGACATGGTCAGCAGATGCCAACTTTATGGAGAATTTCCCTGCATATCTTCTAACACTATTTTAGGTACTGCCTGCTCCGCATTCTGCATCCAGCAGGTGACTAGTGTGACCAAATGTCTTACCAGTGCATTTTAAAGGCTAGCAGCTTCCCCGTCCTCAGTGAGCTGATTTCATAATTCTCACTTTCATTTACCAGATTCTGTGTTATTTGGACCTGAGATGGCTGTGAATGCCCCACGTGTGACCAATGCCCTACATAGAACCAGCTTCATATTCGAATAAAAAGAATAAAGCAAAAGAGACAGCACTGCTTCTGTTTTATCAGTCAGAACGGAGTTGCTGTAAGCGTTTCTAAGAAAGTGAGATTTAGAAGACAACAGGGGTGAGAATGGGCACTGAAAACCTAGTACCTGCCTCAGACATCCAGCATCTGAACCTTTCTCATGTTTCCAATGTTCCTTGGGGTTCCTCGTGGAACCAGAGCTCAATCAATCAGATCCACCCACCCACCCAAGACATTAAACTGAACATTAGTGATATGAAGAGATGAGGACAGTGCAGAAGCCATTATGGTAAGGGTGGTGGTGACGTGTGCCCATTTCCCGGGGACATCAGACAGAAGTAACAGTTCTTGCAAACAGCATCCAGGCCCAGCATTCTTGGTGTCTGTCACGTGAGCTGTTGTTACGGTTACCCGAGATGGTGGCGATTGCATCCTACTAGGATAGGTGCTACAGCACAGTTTGGGGCATTGTTCTGGTTCCCTGGTTTCATTCTCTGGTCATTCTGGGGCTTCCGTGAAGTCCCCAACATCACTGAATGAACTCTGATTCTACTTGAATGAATCAGAGTTATTTCAGCCATTTGCAGTGTAGCACCCTGACTGAGAAAAGGGTATAGTATAGCCTTGGTGGCTGCTAGAATGTAAGAGGACCAAGGAAGGCAGGGAAGAGTAAAACATGACTCTTATTCCAAGGCCAGGCAACTACAAAAATGATAGTATAATTAAATTAAGTTCTAATAGGGAGTAACACGGAGCAGAAGTTGTCAAGTTGAGGGTGATTGTTGTGGGACATCCCAGTGGAAAATATCTAGCACATGGTGGTGAGAAGTGTCAAGAGCTTGTAAGAGGAGTTAGAGTTAAGTATATAAGGAACCTGAGCTAGACCAGACTCAAAAAGTTAGCACTGGTTTACAAGGTTGATGAGAATAATAAAGTACACTTAGTTTAAATGATCTTCACTCTGGGTTTTTATTGAAATAGCAAATAAGCAGAGGATATATGAGATCAGGATACAGGTAAATGAGTGGACCCAGGTCCCAGATGATTCCTCATTTCCTTTTGGAGGTGAGTCTGTAATTCAGTGGCCAATGGAGTCATCATGGAAAGAGAAATCTTCCAGGCCAGAGAAGGACAGAGCAGTGTACTTAGTTTTTATGCTGTTGGGCTGGTGGAGGTCTCACGTCAGTGTGCTACGGGCTACCCAACACCATATAAAGGAATCCTGGCTGTGCTACAGTGAGGTACTTTTGTGTTCTGCTTCCTGCTACATCTTTGGGCCTATAGCAGGCCTGACCCTGGTCTATCAGAGGAGTCTAAGCATTCTGTTTAGCTGAACTAAACAGATATCCTGACACTAGAAGATAAGGCTGCGGTAATGGTAATCAGCTTAGAACCTTGTTGTGGCATTAAACATCTGTTAATTATGAAGAGCACAAGAGCCAGAGTAAAGAGCATCTTTATTAAGCTGGCAGGGTCTGTGAGTATTGGACAGCAGAAAAGAGATAGTTGCAGTGACCTCAGGGCTTAACTGTTAGGGATCATAGTTTTTCATTTGATTCACTAGTGGCATATCTAACGGTATTGCTAGAATTTGCTCAAGAGATAAATTGTGCAGCTAAATATAATGTCAGGTATAAAATATGAAAGAAGACAGCTAAGAGCATATTCTGAGTGGCCCAATTGGGAGATGGGGTCAGCATACACATGGCAACAGTTCTGGTTGAAATGTCTAGAGTCAGTAAAGCTTCCTCCCTGCATATCTAATGATAGTTGTATGATTTCCAGAGATGTTTCTTGATTTAATCCCTGGAAAACTGCTTGCATCTTTCAGATCAGCAGAGCGAATTTGAATTAGGTTTCACATTTTGACAATGGTTATGGAAGAGCTTGGCTAACTATTTATAGTCTGGGTTCAGAGCTAGGCTGCATTTCCCAGAGTCCTTTGCAGTTAGGTGTGGCCATGTATGTAAGTGATGTGGGCCATTTCCAGTCCTGACCCAGGGAAACTCTCATGCATGCACCTCTGTGCTCATGGAAGGAGCCTGGCCCCTAAATCACTACAGGGAGAAATGCTGCTTACTGACCAAGAACGTCTGTATTGGACCGTAGGTGAGAAATAAACTTCTCTTATGTTGAGCTGATGAGATGTTTGGGTTTCTGTGTTACCCCAACTCATGCAGACTGTTACAAAAATATCAACAATCTAAGGCTTTGTTTGTGTTTACCTTAACTCTATGAAGTTCAACCACTGTTGAGTAAATCTAGAGCTCTAGTGACACATCTAATTAATCACCTCAAGTTCTTCTTGTCAGAACTGTTTACATTCTTCTGTGACTTGCATACCCTTTCTCTGCAAAGTCTTTTATTTTACATCTTCAGGTCCTTTGGTTACTTGGGTTTAATTCTAGAGTGGAAGAGAGAAATGTGGGCTAGACTTAACTGGGCAAGTTAACCACCTATATAGTGCTTTTTAACTATGAGTTTATTCAGGGGATGTACTCAGAGTGAAAGGATAAACATCCAGAGGCTGGGCTGAGGCCGAGGCTGTCAGCACTATCTTTCCACACAGCTGTTATCAAACTGCATAGATCTGCCCTAAACTGATAACGTATCTGTATGGCAGATACTTCCTGAATATCTGACTGAACTCTGTGCTTCTTAAACTCAATTTTAGAGAGCTAAAGATAGCAGTCTATAGATTCCACTAGACCAAAGACTGGCAAACTTTTTCTGAAAACAGCCAGAGAGTAAATATTTTAGATTTTGTGGGCCAAACAGTCTCTGTTGCCAACTACTCAACTCTGCTCACCTCTTGAAAGCAGCCACAGACGATATGTAAACAAATGGGTATGGCTATGCTCCCAGAATTTCTTTCCAAAAATAGGTGGTGGGCCTTCGTTTGTGAACCCCTGCACTAGATGTCCAAATTTCATGTCTGGATTGAGCCAAGCCATCAAGGGGCATTTCTTTGGTCCCTCTGGAATCAGGTTTACTGAATTGTGCTCTTGTCTTATATACTCAGCTTGCCCTGAGGGGCAGGGTAAGAAGCAATTGTCTGGACTGGATATCATGTTTCTTGATCATAGGGAGCTTAACTGTCACAGGATGCAGTGCCTCCTTTAGAGTGATCTGCTATTCTCCTAAAAGCAGTGACCCCCCTGAGTACCTGGAAGTTCCTATCTATGGACAAAGTAAATCTCAGATATGATTATCTCTTTGCTTTGGTGGCAGAGAAAGTCAAGGAGCTTCAGCCTTCCATCAGTCACATATGCCATCTGTGTACTGATGCCATCCTTGCCTTTATCTTGAGCATCTACCATTTGCAACATGATATGGGCTGGTTTACAGTGGAGGACAGGGTGGGTGTGGCCCCCGCCTTTATAGAGCACATGTTCTTTTCAGCTTTATTTTCCATTCTTTCTGGTTTAAACAAAATACTTAATTCTTTTAAAAAACATATTGGATTCTATATGTCTCTGTGAGGTACATGAAATCCTCATTTGGAGTGAGGGCAGGTATATATAGAGAAACAGACAAATGATGTGTTTTATATGACATAGAGTGGAATAGACCTTGTTCTACTACTTCCTACTTGTGAAATTTGTTTCCCTAGTTCCCTAGTGTTATAGACTCATTATGTCTTTATGTCGGCTCTTCTATAAACTGTGGGTCTGAGTCTCAAAATTTTATTATCCACATAAGGCATAGTAAGGTTGTGGCATAACTCTTCTATTATTTACTAGTTAACTGTTCTATTCCACCTGAAGAAACTATTAAAACTCACATAAGGTATTGGAAGCGCTTGGTCAATAGGCCCAGTCTTTGGTTCTGAGCTCAGTAATTGTACGTGTGCTGAATTCTTGCTACGAGTTCCAGGACTTTAAAGCTCACCTGGAACTTTTACCACAATAAATAAACAAACAGAGGAGGCTATTGATAAGGAAGTTCCAGACTTTGTCAACTTGGAGTAAGGGTTCTGAATTTGGGCTATAAATGGGTTTTAGAGAATCCATGAACCATCTATATCATATGCAGAATTTCATATTGTAATGGGATATAAACTATTTTCTGGAGAGAGAGTCCATTGTTCCCATGGGCAGTCTCAAGGACAGCAGGTTAAGATGGTCTAAATGGTTTACATCAGTGCTTTTTAAATGATCTATGCTGACATGCCAGTTTCTTCATTTTTAAAAAATTTATAACTTAGGTAGATCACTAAAAAATATAATAAAATGGATTCGTAGAAAAACAAAATGCTGGGTGCTGCAGCAGTGTCAGATTACTATGTAAGTTTCTAAATGCTTACTCCTAGTTTCTGTAACTGGATATTAATTGGATATATAAATTGATGGAAGAAAGAGTTAAGGGTTACTCTGAGAGTTCTAGTTTGGCAGCTGAATGGTGATGACAAAGAAGCAAATTTGGGTAGCAAAATAATGAGTTTAGTTGGGACATACTAAGTTCAAAGTATTTGCATGACACTCATGTGGCTATTACCATGGATTCAGTAGTTTTTGTATATATGTTAGAAACTCAGGCTATAGATAGAGACACTGACCCAGAAGTCATCAGGAATGGTTGAAGCCATGGGAGCAGATGATTCTCCATTAGGAAACAGTATAAAGTGAGGAGAAAAGAGGGTTAAAGGTGGTATTCAAGGAATACTGATATTTAAGGAATTCACATCGAGAAGAGACATTCAGAGAAGCAGGAAGACAAAGTTGGGAATATTATAGAAGTTAAAGAATAGAGTTTCCAGAAAAGAAATGTAAGATTCTACCTAGAGGTACAGTGAGACATTCAAAAAGAGGTCACTGGGGCTTCCCTGGTGGCGCAGTGGTGAGAGTCCACCTGCCGATGCGGGGGACATGGGTTCATGCCCCGGTCCGGGAAGATCCCACATGCCACGGAGCGGCTGGGCCCGTGAGCCATGGCCGCTGAGCCTGCACCTCCGGAGCCTGTGCTCCGCAACGGGAGAGGCCACAACAGTGAGAGGCCCGCGTACCGCGAAAAAAAAAAAAAAAAAAAAGAGGTCACTGGATATTGATACATGGATAGCAGTTTCTGAGAGGTGTTGGGGGCAAGGAAGAAGCCAATTTCAGAAATTTGAGGAGTAAATGGGAGGTGAGCAAATAGGGTTGGGATAAAGAAAACCACTTTTTAAGAAAGTTGAGTAAAAAATGTTTTTCTACAATGTAGGTAAAAATATGATATTTTTCATGAGGAGAGGCAAAGTTAGACAAAGAAGAAGCAACTAGATGAGAAGACAAGAGAAAGAGCAGCATCAGATAGCTTGGTGGCAAGAGGGGAGGATGAGAACCACGGGACCCAGGTCAGCCTTGGCAAGATGACATTGGTACCAGTTCTCTTTGCTGCTTTACACATGGCCACATTCCTACCTGTTGATTTGCTGGTTGTTCTCTATATGGCTGTAAACTGGTTAGCTTGTATCCTATCATCTTCATATTTTTGCTGAAACCTAAAAATGAAGTATGGGAAGGCATTGTGGAGAGAGTTGCCTGATTGGACATTTGAATCATCTTAGCCCTGAGTCCTGCTTTATTTAGTCTCATCTGTTTTGCTCGTGACATGAATGTCTAACTCACTCTGAGCACTTGGCAAAATGGTTATTTTCAAAACTAAATTGACCCAGTATTATCATAGTTTAATATAGAAGCAGGTATAGTTTGGTTATGGTGAGATTTGGCAAGTTGGTCATGGTGAGAATACATGCTCTTTTGGTTTCAGACGACATCATATAATTATCTTATACGTGACTGATTTTTTGAGCACTTTTAATCCTTCATAATTTATTTTCATTGTCTAGAATTCCTGCAGAAAGAATGCTTCATATTTAAGGTATCTTAACAGCAACTGGTATCCAGTTCAGTTCAATGTAGTCTCTATGAGATATATATATATATTAATCATGTAGGCATTTATTTTATTTTACTTTTTTAACATTCAAAAATTCTTTTTTGTAATTTACCATGTTTTTTTTTCATTGCCCAAACACCAGCTTTATTAAATCTTACTATTTTGCCTTACTTGTTTCAAATCTTTTTTTTGTTTTGTTTTTTTGCAGTACGCGGGCCTTTCACTGTTGTGGCCTCTCCCGTTGCGGAGCACAGGCTCCGGACGCGCAGGCTCAGCGGCCATGGCTCACGGGCCCAGCCGCTCCGCGGCATGTGGGATCTTCCCGGACCGGGGCACGAACCCGTGTCCCCTGTATAGTCAGGCAGACTCTCAACCACTGCGCCACCAGGGAAGCCCTTTCTTTTTTTTTTTTTAACATCTTATTGGAATATAATTGCTTTACAATAGTGTGTTAGTTTCTGCTGTATAACAAAGTGAATCAGGTATACATATACATATATCCCCATATCTCCTCTCTCTTGCACCTCCCTCCCTCCCACCCTCCTTATCCCACCCCTTTAGGTGGTCACAAAGCACTGAGCTGATCTCCCTGTGCTATGTGGCTGCTTCCCACTAGCTATCTATTTTACATTTGGTAGTATATATAAGTCCATGCCATTCTCTCACTTCGTCCCAGCTTGCCCTTCCCCCTCCCTGTGTCCTCAAGTCCATTCTCTATGTCTGCGTCTTTATTCCTGGCCTTCCCCTAGGTTCTTCATAACCATTTTTGTGTTTTTTTGTTTTTGTTTTAGATTCCATATATATGTGTTACCATATGGTATTTGTTTTTCTCTTTCTGACTTACTTCACTCTGTATGACAGGCTCTAGGTCCATCCACCCCACTACAAATAACTCAATTTTGTTTCTTTTTGGCTGAGTAATATTCCATTGTATATATATATATATGTGCCACATCTTCTTTATCCATTCGTCTGTCAGTGGACACTTAGGTTGCTTCCATATCCTGGCTATTGTAAATAGAGCTGCAATGAACATTGTGCTACATGACTCTTTTTGAATTACGGTTTTCTCAGGGTATAGGCCCAGTAGTGGGATTGCCGGGTCGTAACGGTAGTTTTATTTTTAGGGTTTTTTTAGGGAACCTCCAACTGTTCTCCATAGTGGCTGTATCAATTTACATTCCCACCAACAGTGCAAGAGGGTTCCCTTTTCTCCACACACTCTCCAGCATTTATTGTTTCTAAGTTTTTTGATTATGGCCATTCTGACTGGTGTGAGATGATATCGCATTGTAGTTTTGACTTGCATTTCTCTAATGATAAGTGATGTTGAGCATCCTTTCATGTGTTTGTTGGCAATCTGTATATCTTCTTTGGAGAAATGTCTGTTTAGGTCTTCTGCCCATTTTTGGATTGGGTTGTTTGTTTTTTTGATATTGAGCTGCATGAGCTGCTTGTATATTTTGGAGATTAATCCTCTGTCAGTTGCTTCATTTGCAAATATTTTCTCCCTTTCTGAGGGTTGTCTTTTCATGTTCTTTATGATTTCCTTTGCTGTGCAAAAGCTTTTAAGTTTCATTAGGTCCCATTTGTTTATTTTTGTTTTTATTTCCATTTCTCTAGGAGGTGGGTCTCTATGAGATATTAAAAATAATCAATGTGAGGCCTGGGTAGAGGCTAATAGCAGGATATAGTAGCCCGTTGTTTCTAACCATTTGCCTCATTTTTGGTCTATCTATTGACAGCATTCACAGATGAGGCCAAAGATGGAATGTGCTTGGAGCCTATGCTGCTTTTGGCCCTGGCTGAAGCACAGTCTTTAAATCACACTTCCGAAGTACAATTACCAACAATGAATTTATACATCATAAAGATGGGGGAAAGCAGAAAATGACTTTCAAAAAACACTCTTTAGAGACAAAGTCTGTATTACTCCTAGGAAGCCTTCCTGCTTTAGGAATCTGCCACCCTTGATTTCACCTCATTGCCACTAGTTCCAGCTAAGCTCAAGTAAACAGACCTCCTTATACTGTGACTATTCCTCAGAGAACCAAACTATTGCTTTATTATTATTTTTTGATTGGTGGGAGGCTGTAGGGCTATAGGGGTATGGGGTAGACCTAATAAGACTGTTCTGCAAAGATCATTCTGTTTTCTCGTACTTCTAAACCCACTTGATTATAATCACAAAGGGAAAGACAGTGATGCCCTGTGTTGGTGTTGAAGAAAAACACTGACCAGACAGAAAGTCTTCCCCACAGCCAAACTGAGCTGTAATGACTGTGCTTTTTATTTCTGACAGGAAAGAGTAATATAATTGGTCCCTGTAATACAGTAAACAGTTTGTTCATTCTTTACTCAGTAGAAGATGTTTATTTGGGAACTATGTCTCACAGAATAAACTGACTTTGGGATAAAGACTGGGAATAGACTAGTTTCTAAATAAAGCTTAATAAATACATCAGTAAAACGAATGTAGTAAGAAGAATACATAATACAATTAAGAATATTTTAAGTACCTTTACATATGATAATTTACAGGTGGTGATTACATTAGAACACATCTTGGGCTGATTTTCTCAAGGGCATCTATGTGAAAAACAAACATTTGTGAATTAGAATTTCTGTCATGGAGTGGAAACAAGAAGTAAGAACATGTTTTCAAATGTGCAGTAAAAAGATCAACCACTCCTTTAAAGACCTGACACTGACATTCATCTTAGTACATAAAAGAGAAAATACGCTGAGGATGGGAAACGCAGGAGCTATAACAACAGCTGGAGAGGTGACTGTTATTCTAACAGATGGCTTGTGTGTGAATTTGGCGGGAAAGTTATTCGCAGAATTAAGACAGCAGCATTAGTGTTGGGTTCTCTTATTTTAAAATGTCAACAGTTCTATGAATGCAGGAAAATTTGGGGGATTTTATTTTGCAGGAAGCCAATGTAGTAGCTGCAGAAGTAATATCACCAGAATGAAATGCATTAGGGAACGTGAGCAACACAGGTTGGTACTTTAGTCTGAGTAATTCAACCAGTCCTGAAAAGGGTAATATCTCATTTGAATGACAGGCAAAGGAATTCAAAAGGATAACAGTCATTGTTTTTGTTGTTGTTATGGTTGTAGTTGCTTGTTTGTCATTTTTTTATTAGTAGTATTAAGCTAAGGCAGTTTTTAAAAACTTATTTTGAATATCATTTTATACAGTTGTAAATCTGGACTCATTCATTCCTTCGTGGATTTTAAACGATGTGTTCTGCATGACTGACAAAAATAACCTGTACTTTAACTAGTGAACCCCTTGTAAGGCATCCTTGCATATTAAGATGGAAAGATATGTAAACAGAACTTGATAAAATTGCAAGAACTTGTATTTAAATTTAATTTTTTCTGCAAGTGCGGTTAGCATTATTTTTTTCCCACTGGTTTCTGACATACTATTTTTGAGGGAGAAAAAAATGTTTTTGCTACCATGGCAACAGTATCCTTCTCTTGCTTTCCATCACAAACCATAGTTTCTGAGCATAACTAGGAAAATTGAAATGTGGGGAGCTCAAAATGATAAGGTCAAGCATGGTAAGCATTCATCTAAATGAATATTTGTGTCATTGTTCTTGTGCTCACAGTAAGACTGCAACTTTCAAGGTCAACATATTCGTTCATAGTTTTCACAGCAGGACTCATAAAAGATTATTGCCACTTACTGGGCAACTACTCTTTTCACTAAATGTCTTATTAGCATGATTTTTCAAAGACGATAAGAAATTAAAACACTCCATAGTACAGTTTATTTTATGGTGTTGAGGAAATGTAATACAAAGAAAGGGCACACATTCTAGTGAATTTCAGAAAGGAAATGATCTGCTACTTGACCCAGAGTATGTGCTGGGGGAGGGAGAATTACAAAGGCTTAGAGAGAAGCTGATGGAGCTCATTCTATTATTTGTTTCAGGGGTGATTCTGAAATGATGCTTCTCTCTGTGATGCCCTTGCAATCATGATATTCTTTTTATTTTCCTTGATCTTTCACAGCTTGTGGATATTTCAGCCTGCAAGGTAAATATGTTTTTGCTCCGTGGCCAGTTTTAAAAATCCTCTCTGGCTCTGCTATTACAGCAGATAAAAACAACAGAGCCTTTGTTGCCCTTTGGCCATGACTCACACCTCCTCTCTCTTCAGCTTTTCCTTAATCTCTGTCTATATTGACTTGAGATCTGGAACCTCTTTGCCTAATCCTGTTTGGATGGCCAATCAGATTCCAAACTGACTAGCCAGCTCTGATATGGTACTTGTCTCACGTAACTGCATTTGGAAGACATGTACTGCTGGAGATATTGGGGATATTGCAGTGTCCTCTCCTGGCCTTTGGGACACCACCCTGCGCGGGTCTTCTGGACTCTCTGACTCCTGCTTATCCACAGGAGGTTAGAGAAATGTCCTTATAGGCCACAGAGTGACATGGACCTCATAGCAGATTTGCTTTTCTAGACAGATGGCTGTATATTTTTCTGCTTTGTCAAGGACACATCTTACTACATGTGGCAGATTCAAGGCTGCTTCACAGACAGAACTGATGAACCAGGAGTAATAAACTGGAGTTTACTTTCTTGTCCTTCATTATACTCAGGGTTCAAAATAATCATTGTTTCACTTTAGTATGATTCATGTCCAGGGAGAAGTGTGTTGTTCTTAACTATTGAATTGATTCTCTGTGTCAGAATTAAAGGAGTGCAGGACCTTGGTCTGAGAAGTTTGGTCGTATGGCAGCAGGAATTGGCTCTTTAAATGGCTGCTTTAATGGGCCTAATCAGATCCACAGGAAAGGCTTTGTAGTGTCAAAATGCCCTGAGCTTTGGGTCACACCAAAGCTTTAATGGCCACCTCTATCACTTACTAGGTATATATTACTTTGGATAAATTATTATTATTATTTAAAAATATTTATTTATTTGGCTTCGCCGGGTCTTAGTTGCGGCATGAAGGATCTTACTTGCTATGTGCGGGATCTTCAGTTGTGGCATGCGAACACTTAGTTGTGGCATGTGGGATCTAGTTCCCTGATCAGGGATGGAACCCGAGCCCCCTGCACTGGGAGTTCGGGGTCTTAGCCACTGGTCCACCAGGGAAGTCCCCTGGATAAATTATTAAGCTTCTCTAAAATGGAGGTAGAACGCTTATGCCGGTCTAATCTGAGATGCAAGTGACATAAATGTACTAGAGCTGTACATAGCATAGAGGACGTACTCATTACATTGCTTTCCTCTCTCTAATAGGACTGAATGGGTTTGAATGGAGCTGCAGAGTAATTGCGTGTTGATATGCTTTTTCTCTTCCTATTGGAGTATCCTTCATTTAACAAATTTTACCTAAGACTGAGCCTTGCACGTGGAGGATGTGCAAGTATTATTGGTTTGATTTTTAAAAATGGAATGAAATTGATTCTTAATTTTTACATCAACATTACTTAGGCAGCTGTGGAACTTAAAAAAGAAATGGACGGGTGGGGACCTTGAATTCCTCTTGCATTGGCCTAATAACTCTTGAGGCGGAATAGGGCATGTCCGAGGATGTGAAACGGCTGGCCTATGGCACAGCCAGTCCATTCCTTCCAGTCTTCTAAGAATTGAGGTGAGTTGCAGCCAGATCAATTTGGCTGTGGTGATTGGTATCGATTGTGTAGATGGGCAAAAAGAATGGATTTGCCATGTCACAGAATAGTTCATTTGCCTCTGTCAGATACTGTAGTAGTCTAGGAAGAATTGCACACTGGTGAGGGTCAGGACACGAGGCCCCTTCTCCTGGTCCTTTCTTATCTTCCTCTTGCCCTGGGTGACCACCAACTAGACTGCTGCATGTAGAGGCTCCCATGGAGCAGTTGAACATATTCCTGGACTCATCTTCTCTCTAAAATTACTTCCTATACACACTACTATATATAAGATAGATAACTAATAATAACCTACTGTATAGCACAGGGAACTCTACTCAATACTCTGTAATGACCTATATAGGAAAAGAATCTAAAAAAGAGTGGATATATATATATCTATCTCCATGTCCCCTGCTTCTTGTTTGTAGAAGAGCTGACATCTCCCAGGCCTCCCTGAGTCACAAAAGAGCAGGCTCAAGCAGTTAATGATTTGGACAATAGAGTCACAGACTCTTTCAGTGTCCAATGCACTTTCCTGAGTTGTTTTACAGATAGTATAACTGCCACCAGAGGGGAAAAGCTAACTGCATGATGACCAGACTGTAGCCATGACATACGCTGCTCCATCTTGAGCAGTACTGAAACTACAGCTAGCATGATTCCAAGAACTGGCCTCAGAAGAATGGGATTAACACTATTGCTCATAATAATCTGTATCTTTGTGGGCATCATAATAATTGTAACTTGTTCTGCCCATATATGTAAGTGGGCAACTCAAATTGTCAGCAAAGAGAGGCTACAGATCTATGTTTGACATCTTCCACTTTAAGACTACGGTGCCCTATGTCAGCATGAGGAAGTTACAGAAGACGGACCTTTGCCCACAATCCCATAGAAATGGAATGATGTCTGACAGTGGGGATTCATAAGTGGCTCTTTGCAGGAGACAGCCATCTGCAGGAGGCCCTTTGTCTTGTCACTTTAGCAAAGCTATATTTTAACTAGCCTCTGGCCGAAGCACACCTTTCGCATCTTTCCATCACACAATGCCTCGCCTAACCTGTTGAATCTTTCCTTAGATTAAAGAAGTAGAAATGAAGAATAACTAACAGATGACTAGATCATTTCTCCAGCTTCCCCTTCAGTAACCTTGTGAACAAGATAGCATCTAAAGAAAGATCACAGGGTGTCAACAAGTCTGCATGCAATGGGAGATGGTGATGAATCTGACCCCCTACCTCAGTGATTAACTGAGATCACTTCCCCTTTTTCCCTTTAAAAACTTTCGAGGCCGAGAAGAATCTTCACAGTTGGTTCTGGGACACAAGTCTGCCTTCTCCCCAGGTTGCCAGTCTCCCGAATAAAGCAACCTTTCTGACTATTACCTTATTTAAATTGTTTTCCTGTCAGGTGATTCCTGTTCATTTATTTCACCCTCACTAGCTACACATCACAAGGGAACAATAACTTTTTGCTTCACATAAGTAACTGAATCTTTTTCCTTTATTTTTGGGAAGAAAGGTTATTTTACTTTACATTATCTAGTTTTACTGTCTACAGGGACCAAGCAATTTGATTTCTGAATCAGCAGAATGAGCCCAGTTTTCTGTATCTTGGGAAATATTGGTTGGCATGAGCCATCTCACATGAGGGTATGACTTAGGCTCCAAAAGTAGGATACACTGGAATATGTGGCTTAATGGTATATTTGGTAAGAAAATATTGGACACATATGTTTACAAATATGCTAATTCTGTAATGGACCCAGGCAAAGAGCCTAATAACATTTTTTGATACTCTTTACTATGTTGTTCAATCCCTTGTTTCTTCTTTTTACTTTTAATTTTTTTATTGTGAGGTGTTTATATTTCAAGTCAGAGATTCTATTTGGAGTTAAGGCTTTGAATGAACTACATAATAATGATCAAAATGTGAAGGATAGGGCTTCCCTGGTGGTGCAGTGGTTGAGAGTCCGCCTGCCGATGCAGGGGACACGGGTTCGTGCCCCGATCCTGGAAGATCCCACATGCTGCCGAGCGGCTGGGCCCGTGAGCCATGGCCGCTGAGCCTGCGCGTCTGGAGCCTGTGCTCCGCAACGGGAGAGGCCACAACAGTGAGAGGCCCGCGTACCACAAAAAAAAAAAAATGTGAAGGATAACCATAGTTTTACGATCAAGACTTCAATAGCTAATTAGAGACCATCCAATTCTTTAAGATTATTATCCTCAATGTCTTGTGTTTGACAAGATACCAGGTGATTTCAAGCAAGAATCTAGAACCTTCTAAATTTCCTACTGTACTCACAGACCTGGCAAGAGCAACAGTCACAAGGCAGGTAAGGATGAGAAGTTTCATGGTTGCCAAGACCTATGGAAGAAAACAGAATAAAAAGCATCAGGTCTTATAATAAAATTTGATTCATGAAAAAAAAAATCCTTGATTTTCCAACAGAGGAGTAGTTTCATTTGAGAAGTAGTATTTTTATTCGTTTAGTGTTTAATTTTGCTATTGATTATAAATATTTATCATTCAAATTATCTTGCTTAGTGCTTATTTGAGATAAGAAATACCAATATCTTACTATACTTACTATATATATACTATATATATACTATATACTATACTATATACTATACTTACTATACAAAGCATTTGATCCTGGAAGTGGTAATAGGGTTTTGTCAGGAATAGAGAAGCATCAATATTTAAATACTACTGACTTTTAAAATACTACAATTAAAAAATTTTAAAAATCCTCTTAGATCATCAGACTTGCTAAAATTGATAATAAACTAAAATTCACTAGGAAATGACATTTAATTTTACCTGAAATGTTTTGAAAGTGTCTTTCTCCTTTAAGTCTTTTTAAAATCATCCTGCTCTTTCAGAGTCTTCATGAAAAACACTGTTGGTGAATTATGTAGAAACTATTAAAAAAAAAAAAAAAAACCTTTCTGCTCCTACAGGCATTTGTCTCTGGAGTATTGGCTTTTGAGCTGTGAGCAGCCAAACCTGGGTTTGGTAACACTTGGGGGTACTATCATGTAAGTTTGAACGTTTGACGTTTTCTTTTACTTCCCTCTTTCCTTTGCTATCTTCTTTTCATTCTCCACCTCCCCCGCAGCCCCATTCTCATTCGAATCCTGCACCAACTTCATTTCTTACTTAGGACCATATCTCAAATTCTTCCCAGCCTTTTCTGTAGCCTATGCCAACCTTCTTGTCTGTTCTGGAAAATACTTATTTTACTTGCAGTCCTGCTGGATACTGCTGCCTGTTTTCTCTTTTTAAATGCTACTTTGATTATTTCATTCTCTGACTTAGAATCTTCTCCAGCTCTGTACATTCCAGCCTGTTATAGCACCTTTAAGAAACTCTCCCACTTGGGTGACTGATAAAGATGAGCATTTACCTTCTGTACCTTCTTGGCAGCCTTGGTGTGACAGAGATAGAAAGCAGTCCAACAAAATGCATGTTCCTCCTTTAAAGCCTGGAGTTTTCACTGAGAAGTGACAGCTGAGGCAGGGGCTACATTTTCCATGTCTGCTTAAATCCAGGTTTGGTCATTATCTAATACTTATCAAAAGAGTGTGAGCAAAAGTGGTGTGTTTGTTCTAGGCAAGGTGCTTGAGAAGTGGGTGTATCTTCCCTGGACTCTTTCTGTCCTTCTGTTGACTGGATGAGAAGACTCTGAGGCCTTGGGGGACAGTGGGACTCCAAGATGGAATGACCCTAGTAACCTGAATCACATATGGAGGAAAGACAGCAGACAGGAATATCTGCACTGAACTGTTACACGATCAGAAGTAAATGTGATGGTTTTATATCACTGAAATTTTGGGGCTCCCTTATACCATGCCTTTACCTCTGTCTTTCTATATTCCTATAGAATATATAGGAATATTCCTAGAATTTCTATATTCCTAGAAAACCCTGTTCATACCTCCCTATAATCTCAGTTTTACCACATTTATAGATTAGATTCAAGCTTCACTGCTATGAAGCCTTTCTTAATGATCCCAAACCAATTTGTTCTCCAGTATCTGAATTTCTTCATTGCTTATCTTCCACATTGCTACTTTGTTCTTCTATAGTAATTATCTTTTTCTTTCTTCCTACAACAATTATATAAATAAAGTCTACCATGTTCCTATTGCTCGTAGAGCCCAAGTTGGAAAATGTGCATGTCCTGTTTCCTCAAATTTAGCATGAAGGCAATGAATATGTCTTCTACATTACTGTTCTCTTCAAAGTGCCTGGTGAGCAGGATATTATTATTTATACTGTTTTAGTTTTGTTTCTCAGAGTTGGGATTTTGTTTTTGAGAATAAATATGCTAATTTAATCAAGCACATTGCACATCTTTATAAGAGTCTGCAGTGACTCTAAGACTGTGGTGTCCAAAATCAGTGAAGGTGCTACCTCTCAGATTCAAGAGAAGGTTTGTTTAGACCACCTCTGTGGAGCAGGCTGGGTAAATTCCCAGAATTCCATCTCCTGGTTGGACTTCTAGGTGGATTTTATTTACTTAAAACCTAAATGGCTAGGAAACAATGAACATATGGCATTTCCCACCCTCACTAAAAAGATTCCACTTTTTAATAACAGAGATCCATATTTTTCCTCCTTAGCTGGAGATAGGGCTTACAGCGTGAATAGAAAAGTTGAGCTCGTCTAACTTACACTTCTGAAATAGCAACTTATTTCCTAACTATTATTAAAAATAAAGTAGGAGGAAAGAAACTTGAGACTATTGAAGACTAATGCTTGCTGTGTTTCTAGTTTTATGATATTTGGACACCAATGCCCTCACATCAAAATGACTCACATTTTCTCTTATCTTTAATAATATCACTACTTCTTTCTTTTTCCTTTTAATAGATTTCTGTATTTTTACTTTTGTTGTTGGCTGACATTGAAGAATAATTTATTTTTCTTAAAAGGAACAATCTGAACTTTTGCTGCATAAAAATGCTAAGTGTGTTAGGGAAAAAATGCTGTAATTTAATAATGCAGAGGCTGTGTCATGTAAGACTGAACAATGGTCTAGTTTGAATCTGGATAAACTACCTCTCCAGGTAGAGCATTCTGTACTACAGAAATGTCAGAAAGATATATTTACTATAAAATTGACTAATGGAGAAAGTGTAATATAAAATAAACAGCCTCCGTGTAACCGTATTGGTGTAAAATTCTAATACAAACGGTCAAAAAGGAGACAAGCTTGATAGATGGTTGGAGCATTAGTCAAAAGTAAACTTTAATTCCTCATATTTTCTTTTTAATCAGGATAACGGCAGCATTGTGGATTGGAGGAAAGTCATTTTGTAGTGGTATGACCAAAAGAGTTTGTGATAGTATAATAATCTAATAAGGAATAAGTTGGAAGGATCTTTGAAAAGACAGCTAGCTTCATGCCTAAGAATTAGATGCATACTAAAATGAATTGTATCTATGATGTAATGAGGTGTTCCAAACAAAAATGGGAAAATTAAATTGGAGGAGGAGGGCATTTTTTTTTCCTGAAATATGCCAGACTCAATTTAGTTTATGGCATGGTCTAATCAGAACAGTAAAATTCTCAAAATATTGTTTACACAGAATTTATCTGGGCTGGAGCCATATTGAATAAAATTGTTTTCTTTTTAACTTGTATAAACTAAAAATGAGCAAATTAAATTTTTGAAAATAAATGACAAAACAGAAAAATTGCTACTGAGTTTAAGAAACAGAATGCCATAAGTATCACCATCAAATTATAAACTCCTAGAAAAAGCACAGGTATAGCAAGGACTGGGTTGCTGCTGGTAAGATCCGAAGCATCGTTGTAATTTAGTGGAAAGTTATTGTCTCTTGATAGAAATCAGGCTGATGTCCCTAACTGGTACTTGTATAAATGAACCGATCTGATGTGCTCTGTAGGGAAAGTAACAGTTATTCATATTCAAAGCAGTATGTTGAAAATATAGCTTTATCTCTTTGTATGCTTTCTGTAACTTTTTACTAAGTGGATACATTTGCTTCATCTTCTAATTTTTACAACCTAATTACCATATAAGGCACCAAAAGAGCTCAGAATAGAAGATTCAGTCAACTGTAATTTTCTTGCTTAAACTGATCTCCAGTACCATAAGGGTGGGCCCACCATTCATTCCTGATCAGTTACTGTCCTTATAGTTGAAATTTGCATTTTGTGCTTGGGCATTCTCCAAAGCCTCTTTTTCCTTTAAACATTACATATCTTCACATATTAGTGCTCTAGCCCTTGGATCATGGGCATAATATGACCCCTGGGATCTAGTTAATGTGAGAAGAGCCAGTCTTGAAAACCTCAGGAATCCTATGCAACCTGAACGTAAAGTTATTCCAAGAGTTAACTGTCACTAAAATATTCAACAACAAATACTTATTATCTGGATGAGGTTTTTCAAACACTTGTTTTTTTTCCAACCGAATTCTGTATCAGGCAGGGTTTAACTACAGAAGCAGAATCTATATCTGTATCATCTGTATCTATCTATACCTATGTTTGTATGTATCTGTATGATGTATATAAACATTGTATATGTGTATGGATATGTATTTAAAAATCTGTTTTTGTTTTTGTTACAGGGAACTGGCTTATGAATTCGTGGGTCTGGTGAAACAGATCTCTATAAGGCTGTTGTTTTTACCTCTGATGCCGGGGTTTGACATCCACAGGCTGGGCAGCTAGGAAGGGAAGGTCACAGCGGGCTGGACCCCACAGGATGAACTCAAACTGTGTTTGCTCCTGTTGCCTCTGACTTTACTGGTAAGTATGTCCTGCAGAAGCTGGGGCCCTTCATCAGAGAGTTAAACCCAGGCACCTGGCCTAGGAGTTAAAGAAGCTGAAGGAGGACCCAGGCAGATAATCAGTTGTGGGCCCGGATGTTGCTGCACGTCAACAAGGTGAGTCAGCAGACTGGCAACAATGTGTGTCAGCAGCAAAACGGCTGCATCACTCCCACTCTTCCTTTGTTCACCCAAACAGCTCAGCTGGAGAACAAGTAAGTCCCTTCATAAGGAGCTGAAAGAACAGAATGAAGAAACTGGTCCTAGAACAGACAAGGAGGAATGAGAGGTTCTTAGTATAAAGGAACGTAACGGTGTGTGGTTTATGTTTTTAACATAACATTTACTGACATATCACATTGGTGTACTTAGTATTCAGCTCACATCTCTTGCATAGCTTACGTGGCACGTTCCCCTTCATTTAGAGAATGCATTTTTGCTCATTATTGTAATACCTGTTGTTCTCCTTTGAATCTGACCTCGACATTTCATCAGTGGCTAAAGCATGTGAATTCCAGCACATTCCTACGTCCTTTGGATGAGTGGAGGATGAAATATTTGACAAAAATTACAACTCAGTAGTGGAAATAGATTGACCACTAATGAAAAATTTTCACAGTTGCCTTTTGTAATATGACTTAAATTTAGTGGCTAGTATTCAGAGAAAAAAAGGAAGCAAATGGAATTATGAAAAGTGGATGGAATTGATCTTTTTAAGTATGAGGAATTGTGAGGAAAGACACAGCCATACTGATGTAAATGCAGCTTCCAGTAAACCTCATTTCTCTTCGCCATAATTATGAAAATCCTCTTGAGCATTTCAGTCTGTTGTGAGCTGCCTTGCTGTTTTTCACAGCAGAGACAATTTCAGTTATCTTAGAAATCTGGAGCTGCCTGCAGCCTGATGCCCAGAAGACTTGGCTGGTACTGTGCTCGGGGTCAATTGTTGCTTAAACTACTTTTAGAGTCTATTCAACATGACAAGCAGATCAATCTTTTCAATTCAGAACTGATGAAATTCTACACTTTAGAAAGCATTGCCTACAGAGTATGAATTCAGTAGATGTTTTTGAGGACCATTTGGCGTTTCTTTTGGCTATTTTACTGGGGCTTCTCTAAATGCAGAACACTAAGCCCATTTGGACCTTTTAAACAGGCTTAGTTCTCTCAATATATACTTATTGTTCCAGACTAGAAGGAATTAATCTTAGAACATCATCTTGTAGTATAACTAAGTATTGGTACTGAGTTTTTAAGTAGTTTCTGTAAAATAAGGAAATTACATCATGGTTGTATTGATACTTTTTTTTTTTTTTTGCGGTACGCGGGCCTCTCACTGTTGTGGCCTCTCCCGTTGCGGAGCACAGACTCAGGACACGCAGGCTCAGCGGCCATGGCTCACGGGCCCAGCTGCTCTGCGGCATGTGGGATCTTCCTGGACCAGGGCACGAACCCGTGTCCCCTGCATCGGCAGGCGGACTCTCAACCACTGTGCCACCAGGGAAGCCCGAAACATTTTTTTAAACTTAAAAATCACATGCTGAGGTGTGCATAAATGAAAATGTTAGGGTAAAATGTACTATTTCTAGGCTATCACAAGAAGGATGGAAACACGCTATTTACCATTTAGACTTACATTACAATCAAAATGCTTTCATACTTGAATTGCAGCTAATTATACCCCAAAATAGGTTGGTATAAGGGCAAATGTATCTTAGACGGTAGAAGGCAAATAGGCAGCAGCTGGACAAATGACACCTGCAGTGTAATCAACCGTGATTGATATTATGTATAGTTAAAACAATGACTCATCCTACTTAACAAAAGAATTTGTGGAAATTTTGGGATTTTTTTGTTATACTTCCAGAAATTGTTTTTAATTGACTTTTTGATGGACTGACACAGAATAGCCTGGAAGTTGGGCTATGATGCTGTGAAAAGGAGGCCCCTGAATCAGAGTAAGGAGATAGACTTAGGTAGGCAGTAAAGGGCATTGACTTGCCGTGCTGGATGAAAGATTGGCCTTGGTGAAGAAACTTCCCTTTTCTATATTTAAAGGTAGCAGGGTTATGTTGTTGGGAAGTATAAAATATTCCAGCAAGAATTCCTTGCTGAAATGATTGGTGCCTTCCAGCAGCCCATGCTAAAGGAAAGCTGAGTCCCTACGTAGTTGCTCTATTTATCCAAATACTAAGTCTGTGATTCTGGCATTGATATTTCAGGTAAGCAGTAGTTGAATAAAACGACTGTGAGATAAGCAAAGAAAGATGGAAAACATCTTTGGCTGGGCCACACATTGTGGGCACGGCAGTGAATTTAGGGATACACAATTTGTAACTGGACTTGTGTTTTGAAACCTCTGGTTTTAACATCAGGTATCTTGATTGTGAAGCCCATCGAATATTTTAATGTTTTTGACAGAAGTGCTAGTGCTGTTTGCTCTGCATTGTATTTAATGTGTCATTAGGAAAGGTTTAAATTACGTGCCTGACATAACCGTCCTGCCTATGGAGAGATCAGCGATGCACTGCAAACCTGGTTGATAGCAGGAGAGAATGCGCTGAACCATTTTTATACTCTGCATTTCGATTGGTTGATGATTTGGCTTCTCAGGATGCTGAGGCTGCAAAAGGAGTGAGGGGAATGAACCAGCCACTAAATTTTGAAACAACGAGGAGGTCAGAGAAGCCGGGGTTATTATCATCTCTCAGGGAGCACATAAAGCGTTAAACTTTTTCGGTCTGTTTTTTGCGACAGAGATTTTGACAAGAACATAAAATAAAAACCTCACAAATTCATGCTGCTGACAACGATTATAACACGACCAGGGAATGGTATAAATGTCAACATTTCTTGAATCAATTTGAAGATTGTGATCTGGCAGACCTCCACAGACACTGCAAATGATGACAGTAGAATTTCTCCATTTATGATTGTAATACTGGAAGAGGTGAAGGGATTTCAATATCACACATGACAAAAAAGGATTTTAAACTCACCACCAAATTCTGAGGAGTAATAGATTTTCACAGAATTACAAGGCTTGTTTCTGAATCCTCTTGCAAAGTACGTGAAAGAAGGCCAGTAATTTCTACATCCTCATATAATAACATTTAGATTCAAATTAACCTCATGGTTTTCAGTGATTTAAAAATACTTTATTAAATCTTTCTGTAGCAGCTACATAAGTTATTTGAAATTTTTAGTTAGCCTCTCTTTACCAGTGGCCTTTTGCGGAGTCACTTTTAGCTAGAGAATAATGTATTTTTGCAATATATCCACACCTTCTTTGGTTATTGCAACCAGATATACTCTTTTTAACCATGTGATGGAATCACCAGATTAGTAGAAGTCAGCATTTTGGGCTCAATTTGTACCAAGGGGAAATTAAATACAACTTTAAAAAAGCATGAAAAAGCAGAGAGTGCACATTATCCTACATATCTACGTCTTAAAATTTCTTAAAAGGAAAGGAACATATTTAAACTACTCCTTCTTGATCCCAGAGTTTATTTGAAGCGTCCAAGGAGCCACTAGGTGTTGCTATAAGACAGCTTCCTATAGACAAGCCAGCAAACTGCTTCATGGTCTTAAAATTTCATCGGTCATTATAATTTCCTTAAAAATGCTAAGATTAAATCTGAGGCTTAGAAAATTACCTTTAAATATTACCATGATCATCTATTAAAATATGTAGTGCACGCATACATACCCACCCCCTGAAATGCCTTGTAAATGAAAATCAAATATATGTATATGTAATACCAATGGTTGTATTCATTTAATACCGAAATAATCAGTTTAAGTGTGGCAAACACACTACCTTTTTCTGTTTACTTAAGCAGTCCCCAGCAGTTGATTTGGTTGACAGTTCTGAACTAAGGAATTGTTCTAGCATCAGGGAAATGGAACCTTTGTTTTAGCCCAGGCTTTTTACCTTATCAAGCTGCTTCCTCAAAAGGACTTTTGGGTCTGGGTAGTATGATATCCATTTTCTCTCCCTCTCTCCCTCCCTTCCTCTCAGCGTATAATCCAGTAACCCATCAGGTATTCTGTGACATTTGGCACACACAAGAAATGAGTTTTCTGGGTTCATTGCTGTTACTCCATAGTTGAAAACTACTCTATGTTCTAGCTTGGCAAATTTAGACTGATCATTACAAAAGCCTGGATGAGAATATTAGAAATGTTGCAATACAAAAATGGGTGAACTAGAAGAACTTCAGGGAGGATACTAAATAATACCTGGTTTCTGCACAGGAATTTTTGTGGCTGTCCATTTTATAGGGCTCTATAGTTTTGTGAAGGAGAAAAGGACAAAAATGCTATTCTGGTAAACAGAACATGGATATAGCATAAGAAATGATCAGCAACTGTCTCTTTGAGCCCAAATCATTCATGGTTTCTTATCTTTTAATTAGTATGAGGGATATAAAATATTAAACTACAGTGAATTATAATTTTGGTTCATTCCATTTTTTATAAAGGCCTTGGTAAGTCTGTTTCCAAAAGACATAGTAAAAATCTTCTGGACGCCATTATTGATTCTGCATCTTTAGCTAAGATCAACTAGGGTCAATGCATTCAAGGACTTAATCTAGTTTTTGCCAAGGAAATAGGTGTTGATCTAATACCTTTTATATCATTGATGATTATGATATATATCATCTCTTAATACAGTTTTTCCTGAAGAATTATAGAAAGTTTGCAACTTCAAAAATATCAGAGCTCTAAACAATGTCATATTTTTTCTGTCATCTTGTGGATTCAGTTACCCCTAAGTAAAATATTCAGACTGCATTTGTATGTACCAACTTTGTTAATATATTTGGGGCAAAAAGCATTAACAGAAAAATGTACAAGTTCTTGCTTATCTTGGAATTTGCCTCTGTTGGATACTTTTTAAAGACCAGGAAGTTTGTCACAGTAACATAGTCGTTAAGGAAACAGCTTTTTGGAACCAGGGAGCTTGGGTCTGAATCCTGACTTTGTCATTTTCAAGCAGATTAACCCCTTTAAAACTTTGGTTTCTCAGCCATTAAATTGGGAAAACTATGGCTCTCAGGATGTTGTTGTAAGAATTACAAGAAATAAAACATATTAAGGACCTGGGTTAGTGCCTGCGTGATGGAAAATGTCCAATAAACATTACATTGAACTCTGTCCTCCTGTTTTTGTGTTTGGTCTCAAGGAGATTCATAGTGTTCTCCAGAAGTGACCATCGCAAGTCACTGAAATTTATCTCCTTTAAAGCACCAAACACCTTCTCTGTTTTACTCTTTCATATGGAAATCTTTTGAAATCTAGGACATATTTTTAATATTTGTTGACCTGAGTACACTCAGCATGGTTTAACCATTTCTAGTTGGCTCAGGACCAATAGAATGGAAATGAGTTTTAATATTCTTGCTTTAGTAAAAGTATCTTTAAGGCATTACTGCACCATGAGGGATCTTTACCTCTTCCGTAGGCCATACCATGTTGGTGTACTTTTGGGGTTCCTAAATTTACTTTGCAGTCTTTTTCTATCTTTCATGTGGGTTATAAGTGGAAATCAGAGACTGAGAAGTGAGACAATGCATATAACACATAATACAGCCTTGGGAAAACAGTTTCTCTGTTTGGGAAGCGGGAGCTGAGATGTGGTGAAAGGGATGAGGTTGGTGCATAAATTCTCTTCCATTTCCACTGCTGCTCACAGGCATTTTTTGCTCACCTTCTGGATGTTGGCCGAGTTCTGGATGATGGAGGTTTAATAGGTGCTACTTCTGGGTCAATAAAGTGTTACATCTTGCTCGACCAAGTGTGACACTTGACATGCCATGTACTAAATGAGAAGACATTGCCATTAACTAGAAATGCTACATCTCTATCTTAAACTCCAGTATCCCATTCTTCGCACGTAACATCGATCATTCAACCATCTCACTTCCCTTCCTCCTCTCTGCCTCTTCTCAAATCTCTTTGAACTTCTAGGGCTTCGACCCTTCAATTTTACTTCATTATCAGCTTCTTTTGTTTTTACTGCCTTCTCTAGCTATAGCAGATGACATGATCTCATTGCTTATAATTATATTATTTTTAAAACTTTACTCTTTTACTTATCCCCTCCATTCTTCTATTTAACTCATCTAAAATATTTCAACTGTGTATCATTGCAGTTGCTTTTACAACTTGGCTCTGAGCAGTGTGGAGGTGGGGGGCAGGGGTGCAGGAAACAGATGTAACAGATTTAGACAACTCTACAGATTGGGAATAGTCAGGACAGTGAGACCTCTGCAAGAACCATCGCTTTCCTTTTATGTTGGTAATCATCTTCCTTTCCGTTCCCTGTAACACTGTCACGCTTCTCATTTGATGTCATGTCCTCCCACAGCTTCTTCACTCCTAGCAAACCATTTCACCTCCTCCTTCCCAGAGCAGAGGCTACTGCAAACTTCTCAACTTCTTGAGCACTGCCATTGCCCATCTATCTTCTTTCTTTCCTTCTTTTCTATGAGTTCAGTGCATGAATTATCTCTCCTTCTTCCTGAAAGCATCCTTCTTCTTGTGCTCTTTATACTATTTCCTTTTATTCTCTTAGGCACCTCAGCCCATCAGGGGTGAACTTTCTCACCTCTCTTGTCAAACCTCTTCCCTGCTGGGTCCCTTAGGAAACATTTCTTTCTCTTGGCTCCCACTGGCCAAATCTGGGTAAATCTGAGCATCAGAATAAATAATGAGAGTAACCTGTAGATTAAAATAAGAGACCCATGAGTCCAAACTGATTTAAATAAATACATGAAAAAAATGAATAAATAGTGGAGAAAAAGCTTTTCCTTACATGCCAACAAACAAAAGACAAAACTGAATTCAAAAATCCCAGTTTGGCAGCCGCCTGTTAATCATTTCGGGTAAGGATCATCTATGAAGGCAAAAACTAGTGGGTGAATATTTTTAGTACTATCAGGATATTTACATCTCAAAGACTTTTCCCATGAGACACATTAATTACAAAGAGATAATTAGTAACTTTACAGAGAAGAAAACTGGCAACACCACCTGAATTAAATGATTGGCAGTTAACATCTCAGCAATGGGACAAAGAGGTACCTGCACTTCCTAATACGATGCAATGAGAATTTAACAACCTCAGCTTTGTGGTCTTTCTGTAAAAAGTGCATAGCATGAATCTAATTGTGAGGTAATCTTAGACAAACCTAATTTAAGGAACGGTCTACAAAAATAAATTAGTCTTCAAAAATATCAAGGTCATGAAAGAGAAAGAATGTGGAGCTTCTAGATTAAAGGAGAATAAAGAGACATGACAACTAAGTTTATGATGTGATTCTAGGTTGGAGCCTGGACTAAATTTTTTTTTTTCTTTTGCTAAAAGGACATTAGTGGGACAAGTGAGAAAAAAATTGCATGAGGTCTGTTGATGAGATAGTAGCATTGTATTAGTGTTTCTTTCCCAGCTTTATTGAGGTGTTATTGACATATATCATATATATGTTTAAGGTGTAAAATGTGATGATTTGATACATGTATATGTTGTGAAATGATTACCACAATAAGATTAGTTAACACCTCCATTGCCTCATATAATTACCCTTTTTTGTGGTAATAACATTTTAGATTGATTTACTCTCTTAACAACTTTCAAATATATAATATAGTATTGTTAATTATAGTTACCATGCTGTACATTAGATCCTCAGAATTTATTCATCTTATAGCTGGAGGTTTGTACCTTTTGACCAATATCTCCCTCTTTTTTCCACCCCCCAGCTACTGGCAACCACCATTCCACACTCTATTTCCATGAGTTTGGCTTTTTTTAGATTCCACATATGTATGAACACATACAGTATTTGTCTTTGTCTGACTTATTTCACTTATCACAATGCCCTCAAGTTCATCCATGTTGTCACAAAATGAAGGATTTCTTTCTTTTTTATGGCTGAATAATGTTCCATCCCAATTTTCTTTATTCTTTTATCTGTTGATGAATACTTAGATTGTTTCTGGCAATTTCTATGTCTTTTTTGGAGAAATGTCTATTCAGGCCCTTTGCCCATTCGAAAAATTGGATTATTAATTTATTTATTTTTGGTGTTGAGTTTTATGAGTTATTTATATATTTAGGATATTAACCCCTTATAATATATATCATTTACAAATATTTTCTCCCATTTCATAGGTTGCCTTTTCAATTTGTTGATGGTTTCCTTTGCTGTGCAGAAGCTTTTTAGTTTGATATAATCCCACTTGCTTATTTTTGTTCTTGTTAGTTGTGTTTTAGGTGTCATATCCAAAAAAATTATTGCCAAGAGCCATTAAAAGAGCTTTTTCTGTATGTTTTCTTCTAGTAGTTTCATAATGTTAGGTCTTACATTTAAATCTTTAATCCATTTTGAGTTAGTTTTTGTGAGTGGTATTAAGAAAGGAGTCCGATTTCATTTATTTGTATTTAAATATCCAGTTTTCCCAGCACCATTTATTGAATACTCAATTCCTTATTGAGTATCTTGGCTCCTTTCTCAATTATTAGTTGACTATGTATGTGTGGGTTTATTTTTGGGCTCTTGAGTCTATCCATTGGTCTAAGTGTCTGTTTTCATGCTGGTACCATATACGTTGATTACTATGGCTTTGTACTATAGTTTGAAATCAGGAAGTGTGATTCCTTAGGCTTTGTTCTTCTTTTCTCAAGATTGCTTTGGTTATGTGGGGTCTTTTGTGATTCAAAACAAAGTTTAGAATTGTTTTTCCTATTTCTGTGAAAAATGCTAATGGAATTTTTTTTTTTCACGGTAAGTGGGCCCCTCACTGTTTTGGCCTCTCCCGTTGCGGAGCAACAGGCTCCGGACGCGCAGGCTCAGCGGCCATGGCTCATGGGCCCAGCCGCTCCATGACATGTGGGATCTTCCCAGACTGGGGCACGAACCTGAGTCCCCTGCATTGGCAGGTGGACTCTCAACCACTGCGCCACCAGGGAAGCCTGGTAATGGAATTTTGATAGGGATTTCATTGACTCTATAGAAGGCTTTGAATAGTACAGGCATTTTAACAATACTAATTCCTCTGATCCATGAGTAAGGGATATTTTAAATTTATTTTTGTATTCTTCAATTTCTTTCATCTTATAGTTTCAGTGTAGAGATTTTTCACTGCCTTGGTTAAATTTATTCCTAAGTGTTATTTTTAATGCTATTGTAAATAGGATTGTTTTCTTTATTTCTTTTCTCAGTTTATTGTATAGAGATGCAAATGATTTTTGTGTGTTGATTTTGTATCCTGCAACTTTACTGAATTCATTTATTTGTTCTAAGAGTTTTTTGTTTTGTTTTTCATTTTTTTTAGGATTTTCAATATATAACATCATATCATCAGCAAACAATTTTACTTCTTTCCTTCTGATTTGGTTGCCTTTTATTTCTTTTCCTTGCCTAAGTTCTCTGGCTAGGACTTTCAGTACTATGTTGAAAGCTATGTGGTTAGAATGGGCACCTTATTTTTTTGTTCCTGATCTTAGCAGAAAAGCTTTCAACCTTTCATTGTTGAGTATGATGTTAGCTGTGGGTTTGTCATATATGGCCTCTCTTATGTTGAGGTATGTTCCTTCTGTACCCAATTTGTTGAGAGTTTTTGTCATGAATAGGTGTTGAATTTTGTCAGTTGCCGATTTTGTCAATCTATTTAGGTGATTATATGAATTTGATCCTTCATTCTATTAATGTGGTGTATCATGTTTAACATGATATGTTTCTAGGAATTCATTTCTTTCAGGTTGTCCAATTCATTGGCACTCTATGCCTTTTGATTGGAGAATTTAACCCATTTATATTTAAAGTAATTATTTATAGGTAAGGACTTACTAATGCCATCTTATTGTTTTCTGGCTGGTTTGTAGTTCTCTTGTTCTTTTCTTCCTCCTTTGGTGTCTTTCTTTGTGAATTGATGGTTTTCTGCAGTGGTATGCTTTGATTCCCTTCTCTTTGTCTTTAGTGTATCTACTGTAGGTTTTTGCTTTTTGGTTTCTGTGAGGCTTACTTAAAACATCTTAGATATAATAGTGTTTTTAAAGGTGATAACAAATTAACTTTGATCACTTACAAAAACTCTACCCTTTTACTACCTATCCCTCCCCACATTTTATGTTTTTGATGTTACAGTTTACTTCTTTTATATTGTGTATGCATTAACAAATTATTGAAGTTGTAGTTATTTTTAATACGTTTGTCCTTTAAACTTTTGTACTAGAGTTATTCACACACCACTACTATATCACAGTATTACAGTATTCTGAATTTGACTATATACTTACCTTTATCAGTATGGTAATGAAAAACTATTTTCATTGTTTTCATGCTACTAATTAGCATCCTTTCATTTCAAGTTAAAGAATTTCTTTCAGCATTTCTTGTAAGGCAGATCTAGTGGTGATAAAACCCCTCAGGTTTTGTTTGTTTGGGACAGTCTTTATCTCTCCTTCATTCCTGAAAGACAACTTTGCTAGGTACAGTATTCTGGTTTGGAAGTTTTTTCTTTTAGCACTTTGAATATATCACCCCACTCTCTCCTGGCCTGCAAGGTTTATGTAGAAGTCTGGTTGGTGCTGGGGTGGACCAGCTCTGAAGCTCATGGTAAAGTTGGGCACTCACTTCATTCTCCTTCTCCTGCAAGGAGGGTGTCTTTCTTTGTCCTGAGTGCCTGCATGGAGTGTCTGGGTGATTGGATAGGGTGAGTCTATGTTTCCTACCCTTTTCAATGCATCTTTTCTTATTTCTGTGCTTCACCCAGGTGCTTAATCCCTCACCTGGAATTCTTGGCTATTTTGAAGGTATTTTTGTGCATAGATAGTTGTTAAAATTGATGTTTCTGGAGGAGTACCTGCTAGAAATTCCTATACCACCATTTTGCTGATGCCACTCTCATCTGAGCTGTATTAGTGTTAATGTCCTAATTTTGATAATTGTATTGTTATGTAGTAAAATGCTATTTTTTGGGGTAAACATATTGAAATATTTAGAATATTGGGGTTAAAGGGGTATCATGTCTGCAACTTACTCTCACATGGTTCAGAAAACTTAAATATACCCACATAATAAAGCAAATATAAAAATTTGTTAACATTAGGAGAATCTGGGTGAAGACTGGGGAGATATATATATATATATGGATACTTTGTACTATTTTTACAGTTCTTTTGGCTGTCTTAATTTATTTTAGAATGAATAGTTTAAAAATGAATCATCATTATTTTAACCATACATTTCTTTCTAGGTATTACACATTCAGTATGTTTTCTCTTTGTAGGCAAAATTGTTGAGAAATTAGTCTGCCCTCCTTGTACCCACCTCTTTATTTTACCACAATCTGGATTGTAACTCTCAGTGAGTGAAATTCCTTTCTTCAAGGTGACCAGTAGTCTCCCAGTTGCAAATTCCAATGCAACTTCTCAATGCAAATATTACTTCACCCTTGACAGTAGTTTACATCATAGACCTTCTTCTTGATACCTTTTTTGTGAGCTAGACTCCTATATCTAACTCTGCTTGTGCATACCACATACCAAAGCCATCCCACGTTCAAATGTTCCATCTTAAACATGTCACTGTATCTCTCCCTGTTTCCTCTCTACTCCCCACTTGCCTTAAATGTGCCCTTCCTTCCCCTCTATTCTGGGGAATGACACTGCAGCCTGTCTACCTGTATCAGAAAACAGTTTGCCTCACTCTACCTTAAATGAGTCACAATTCTGTAAATCCCTTTCAAGTCTGTCCCTTTATCTTTATTTCCATTTCTATGTTTATTGCTTTAGTTTAAGCCTGTCTACTTTCTTGCCTGCGTTACTTAACCATACTACAGATTTGGGCCTCAGAGAATGTTGACTTGGGCTCCCTAGCTGTGTGAAATCAAGTGGGTCATCACTCTCTGAGACTCAATTTCCTCATCTACAAAGTAGGCCTAATGTACACAAGGAATTTTTTTGGCAAACATCGGCTGAGGCAAAGTATCAGGGAGCTTTTGTTAGCTGTGGAGGATTATACCAAAGCTTGTTGCTTCATTCCCTAAACTCCTCTACCTTCCTAGAAGTGCACTTACCATATTTGCTCTTTGCTTTTACACAGTGAACGTTGCCGGTGTGGTCAGGAGAGAGCAATAGCATATGAGTTTGTAAGAGAGTGAGGATATTCTGCTGGTTCAGATAAAATGCCTTTCTCTGAGCACAGAGATCTACATATATGCTCATGTCCACCTCTTGGCATCAAGCAGTCAATAAGCACGGCAACTATACTTTTATTTACAATGATATGCAGCATAAATCTGGACCTCCACAACCCCTTTCTTGGATTTTACAAAAGTAGCTCCTCTGCTTTTTTCATTACCTTACTAAGGAACAAATGTGCCTCGGTAGAGATTCAATAAAATCAATTAATTAGGCAACCCTTTTAAGCAACAGTGGAAACAGGAGTCAGAAGCTGTGTTAATGCCTTGTCTTGAGCAGACAATGCTCAGCACTTGCTCGGGTACTAAAAGCACAGTCACACAGGTCAGTATTATGTTTGCTGAAAGACTGAATGGTTATTTTACTGAATGGATGCTGCAGCTCTTGTGTCAGTTTTATATAGCTAATTTAATTGTTGCCAGTGGCAACAGTAGGGTCCATGTCAGCTACTGATGCCATTTATGCTGCTGAAGCAGTCCGTGCCAGCATTTCCATTAGAAATCTCTGTGTTTAAAAGAATACTAAGTAAAGAACCAATTGAAAAGAGAGAAGCTTCACAAATTCTGCAGATACGTAGATAGGGTCACTCCTGGCTAAAAAAAAGAAAGACTATATTAATTTGTTCATTCATTTATTCAACAAGTATTTACTGAACACCTACTATGTCCTAGCTGGTGTGCATGATATAAATGGTTAACAAATCACGTCCTAGGTCCCCATGGAGGTTACAGTCTAGAGTGGAAGGCAAATGGTAAGTAGATGACAAGTAGATATATAATTACTAATTGTGATTAAATACAATGAGGGAAATAAACAGATGCTGTAAAAGATTTTAACTGAATGGGGAGATGGAGGTGGTGTATACATAGGGTTAGAGAAACTCTCTTTCAGATAGGGATGTTCAAACTGAAACTTGAAGGTTAAAAAGAAGTGGTGGGCAAGTTCTAGGCAGAGAGAACTGCATATTCAAAATTCCTGATACTAGAAGTGGTTTGGCATGTTCAGAGATATAGGAAGCTGGCTGACTTGGTGGGGTTGATTGTTCCTTTTGGTCATTTATAGTGAAGACAACATATACAGTTTTTTGTTCTTCTTTAGCATCATTCAGTTGCAAAGGGTGTAGGTGTGGACAAGTTAGACAGTTGGATTCATTCAGTTTCTTTTTTTTTTGTGAGTGTGATGCTGAAGAGTTGAGGGGGTTGCAAAAAGTTCAAGAGAATACTTCTATGAATCAATCTTAGGATCTAACAGGAAGAAAGATGGAAGGATAGACAGGTAGGATCCTATAGATAGAGAGTAAGCAGCACGGTAAATGAGTCCATGGTCTGTAGCTGGAGACAGTATCCGAGGGGTGGTTGTGAGAATGGGTATCTGAGTGTGTGTTAAGACATTCCACTGAGAGGATAGAAAGGGATGTGGTGTCCTTCGAAGTCTGCCTATACCGGTCGTTTCATTTCCTCTAGATTTGTCTTCATGATTCCATGTGCCCATCTGCATACTTTGCTGTTGAGGATACTGGCCACTCCTTACTCCCTGACCCACAGCTTCATCTGAGTCTGTCTTTTCAAACCCTAAAACCCTTTTGGGAAAAAAACCCACTTTCATTAAAACTTACTTGTTTCTTTATCCCATTCTCTGGTTTCTTACCAGCTGACATGTTAACAGGAGAGACAAATTCAGTTAAATATTAATTCAGGGTTATAGTTTAATTTGTTATTCTAGATAACACATTTGCATTTTAGCAGAAGCTTTTAATAACAAATAGAAAAGAGTATGTGATGTAGAAATTCAAGCCAGAGAGAGAAATATTTTGGTGTAGAACATTTTTTTTGGGGGGGTCTCTGTGTCAAATCCTGGGGATAATCATTTAATTTACTTATATGTAGGGTCAATCTTGATGACTAGATATGAGATTCATTGTTTTAAAGCTGTAATAGAACTGGAGACATTTTACTTGCTGTAGTTTGAAGTGAACTTAGAAACTTAGTCCCCTTTCCAACTTTTGGTGGTAAGGAAACAAGGTCTAGAAAATAAAATTAGTTGCCTCATCTACTGAATTACTCAGCAGGCTAGCTACTCAAACCCCAGTCTATACCACACCATATATACTGTACTTATTTACCAGAGAAATTAAAATGAAACCTTCTCAAATAGGTGAAAGAATGTCCTGTTGTAAAAGACTTCCAGAGACAGAGATCCTCCAGTCTTCTAAAATACCTCATCCAATGTTTAGTAACCATTAATAATAGGAAATTATCTGTTATAATCCAGCACAGGGTAGTAGAAAGAACACTGGGTTTGAAATGAGACTTGGCTTGTGGTCGTAGCTGTGGCAGGCAGCCTCTAAGATGGCCCCCAGTGATCCCCACTTCCTCATATTCATACTTTTGTATAATCCCTTCCCCTTGAGTATGGGCTGGACCTAGTGACTTGCTTCTCTTCTAGTGAAGAGCATACAGCAAAAGTGGAGGAATATCACTTCTAGTATCAGGTCATAACCAGACTGGCTCTCCTTTGGGACTCTTTTTCCTCTCTTGGATCACTTTCTCAGGGGGAAGCCGGCTGCCATTGTGTGAGACAGCAGCCCCCGTGGCAAGGAATCAAGGCCAGCCAACGAGCGCATGAGTGAAGTTTGGGAGTGGATTGGTCCTCCCTCCTGTATCTCCTGTCAACTTAAAAAAAATGCACAACGTGAGAGTTGCAAGTTAGTTTTATTTGAGGCAAAATGAGGACTGCAGCTCGGGAGAGAGCATTTCAGATAGCTCTGAGAAACTGCTCCAAAGAGGCAGGGCGAAGGTCAGTCTATATGTGATCTTGGTGAAAGGGGAGTCCACTCAATCGAGCACATCTTCTTTTGCAGAAGGTTTCTGCTAGTCACGAGGAGCTGACGGCACCATGAAGGATTTTAGTGCTTTTCTAGATTTGAGGAGGTACAAGAATTGGGCTTATAAAATCGGCTCCTGAAAATAGCTAACTGTCTGAAGACCTGTTCTCCCAGTTTTTCCCAGAGCACAGAGTGCCTCATTTCTGCTCACCACCCTGAGCTCCTTTCACGGGGTGTTGAAAGTCAGCAGCTGCAGCAGCACAAGAGTTAATCCTTGTAGAGGCAGATGGCATGAGCCAATGTGGTGCTGACCGCCCCACACCCCTTGCCCAATTGAGTCCTCAAATGAGATTGCCGTCCTGGCTGGGAGCTTAGCTAGAGTGCATTCTCATGACAGACCCTGAGCCAGCGGTACACAGACAAGTTGTGACCCTCTTCCTGACTCACAGAAACTTTGAGATAAGTAAATGTTTCTTTAGGTAGCATACTTTTGT
Source organism: Lagenorhynchus albirostris (assembly GCF_949774975.1). Lineage (NCBI taxonomy): Eukaryota > Metazoa > Chordata > Mammalia > Artiodactyla > Delphinidae > Lagenorhynchus > Lagenorhynchus albirostris. Next base: position 53,685,978 of record NC_083106.1, read on the forward strand.
GCTAGTCCTAACCTTTCTGGGCCTCAGCTTCTTCACTTGTATATGTTCAACAATTGAACCAAGTGATCTTTGATGTCACGTATACACAGATTGCTGTTAGGTATCTGAATTCCTCATATATTAGCATAAGCCAATTCTGTCTAATTCTGTCTTCAATAGTGATGAAGAATAGTCAGCCATTTTTCTTCTAAAAATAACCCAACAAATATTATAACTGTAAGAAAGCCTGTTGCCTCCCCTCCAATCCAACCTCTGAAAATAATATGAAACCTTTGATGTTTAAGGATTTGGTTTTATCTTATTACTCTCTAAAGCTAACTTTACTTATTCCTTTAAACAATAGTACTACACTATGATCACCTAAATCTTATTTTTTACAAAATTCTGTAAGAAAAGATGCATAAAAGCATTTTGTACATATAATTTGACAGGGGCTTTATAAAGATTTAATTTCAAAGAAGTAAATGTCACGATTGGTTCTTATTTGATAAAACAATTACAAAGACCCCGACTATTCTGGGTAAATTGAGAACACTGGATATCAGAAATGTGTCTTCTCTATCTGTTTGAACAATGCATTCTTGACACAGGGGTGACTATGTAGTCAGAAAATATTTCCTCTAAATATGTAGCAAAGGTCTTTGCTGGGTATCCATTAGATGGCCAATATGTTCTTATTGATTCATTGACCTAGGTCCCAGCATCTGTCTTCCAAACAGAACAGAAACTACTCTGTTGGCATGCTAGAGGAATGAAGCCAATTAGCCCTCAGAGAATCCTGGACTCCATTCAGTTGTGGTAGTTCCATACAGCAACTCATTAATAATACTACGAGTGCTATGTAAAACCTTCTCTGGGTATTGACTTCTGTTTCTCAATATGTTGTAGTTGAATCAGAGCCCTTATTTTCTCCACATTGTGAGCTATTGCCTCTCCTGTGAAGCCAAAGAAATGCATTTGTTTGGTTCGGTTTGGTTTGGGGTGTGTGTGTGTGTGTGTGTGTGTGTGTGTGTGTGTATGTATGTATTGTGTGGCATGGTGGCTGATTTCCAAAGGAATGATTGTAGTGCCTCCTAATACCTTTGCCACTTCTTAGTGTTATTAAGCTACAGAAGCTAGCCAGGGATGGACCCCACGTTGTAAACAAAGGTTCATGATCATTACTACCAAAATGGTCTAAAAACAGGTATTTAGAAGCCAAAAATACAAAAGCAGCCTGTTTCTAAGCAGCATATACATCGTTCTTTCTTTTCTGTCTTGTGAGTTGCCTTCATTGTTCATATTTTTTGAAATTTGCTAAAGACGCTGGACCTCAGCCACTCAGGTTTCAGATCTCTTCAGTTATCCAAGAATGTGATTCAGACTAATGAGTGGTGGGTACGGGGCGGGGTGGGGGGGGTGGTGTGGGTGGAGCGCTGGCAGTGCCCGCCGGCCGCTCCCCACTCCGCCTGCCTCACTCGTCCTTGACAGAGCCCACGTGCCGAGTAAGCTAACTGTGCGCGGTGATAGCTCGGCCAGCGCTGAGGTGACCTGAGGCTCAAGGCTCAGGGAAGACCACCAACTGCTTTCAGCTAGGTCAGTGACCAGCTGTCAGCTGCGGAGAGTCTCCTGTCACTGCCAGTCTGGGGGAGATTTAAAGTGCTGACCTGGAGGGGAAAGGGCACATCTTCTCCAGAACTCGTCCCATTTGCATTATAAGGACAGAGAATGAGGTGACTTTGGGAGGCAGCCCTTGTCCCCAGACCTCCTGCAAAGAAGCAGCTGCCTTTGAAGGGGTGGAAGCTTGGGGCAAGATAATTCTCCTTTGTTGATTCACTGCCTGATTGTAATGCTGCTTTAAATGCAGAGACTTTCCTCTATTAGGAAATGTACTTTAGACTAGGGCTTAATGCTGCATCTCTTGAGTTTTTTTTTTTTGGATGTGGTCTTACGAATCCTTCAACCTGATGTTAGGTAATTTGAAAATAAGAAAATGAATGCCTGAGGTTTCTTTGGAGGGATAGAAAGTGGCTTTTAATCCTTTAATGTTTTCCTCAGTCATCACCAAGCTTAGCGAAGAGAACAGCCTTAAAACAGAAAGCTTTGCAATGATTCGGTGGCAGAGGTGTGTGCCGGGAGAGAGTGCCAGAGAGCATCATAAAAACGAGGGGAGAGGCGCTGTATAAATATGCAGGTAGTTGTTTATTACAAAATAAATTATGTATTGACATGAGGAATTACACCGTAATTTTCTGTTTGAGATGGTACCAAAGTAAATTGGTTTCTATCTAAAAGGTCACAGGGAATGCTGGCTTTGTGTTCCTGTCATGACATTTGCCTTATTGGCATTCAGGAGCATTCCCTTGGCTTCATGCAATCACTGTCTCCTTTCACTGTATTTACAGATAATTCAGAGACTTTGCAGGCCAAATGGCTTTCTGAATATGAGCCCACAAAGCACTGAATCAGGCAGCCTCCTGCTTAGAGAGTTTTCAGCACAGTTCAGCCATAAGGCACACATCAATAATTGCTTCAGAAGGGAAAGTGACAGGAAATTGTTCATAATTTGCTGTCACAATAATTAAAAGTGGCTAGGACTATTGCAACCACTATTTAATTTCCCCTTCTTTAAAATAAACTCTGTTATTGTCACCACCTGCTCTGTGGTGAGACCGATTAGCGCTGTTTGTCTGAGGGCTTCTATTCCTGGAACAAATCATTCACTCACCTCCGTGTGCAACCAATGGTGCCTTTTGATCCAAGCTATTTTACATTTTCAGTGAGGACATGCATGAGTTTGAAAAGAGTGGGCCAACTGCTGAACTGTTGCTGGGCTTTGCTACACAGGCCTTTCCTGAAACATAAAGTACTGCATATGGCTTAGAACGAATGACCAAATGCCTTAAAGTCAGAGAATAAAAAGGGAAAATAAAAAGTGTCTTATCCATTGTTCAGCGGTTTTCATACCTCATTTGGTAGGTAAAGGTTATCAGAAAAGTCAGCGCAAGTGCGCTTAGAAAGCTTAATGACATCTCTCCACTCCCTTGGCAGGTGTCTCATGAAGGGAAGTAGGTTATTAGAGGCCAAAATGAGAAACCCCACCTTTGGTAAATGAGCTGATGAGTGTTGTCATGTGTCTGAGCTGCCCACGGCTAGAGGGACTAGAGTTTCTTTCCCGGGTGTAATACTTCAGGTACCTTCGGAAGACTCCACAGTCGCATTGCTCTCTGCATTCTTCTGCCTCAGCACAGCTACCTCCTATTGCATTTCTTTGTGTGTTGACCTCATTTCTTTTTCTGGGTGTTAAGCCCTTCGAGGTTGGCTTTTTTTTTTTTTTGCGGTACGCAGGCCTCTCACTGTTGTGGCCTCTCCCGTTGCGGAGCACAGGCTCCGGACACGCAGGCTCAGCGGCCATGGCTCACGGGCCCAGCCGCTCCGCGGCATGTGGGATCCTCCTGGACCGGGGCACGAACTCGTATCCTCTGCATCGGCAGGCGGACTCTCAACCACTGTGCCACCAGGGAAGCCCAAGGTCGGCATTTTGAATGCTCACGGTCCCCAGCATGGAGCATAAAATAGTTGCTGAATAAATATTTGTTGACGGGTGAATTGAGTAATGGATGATTGACGGTGCTCACACAGAAGTGGGGGGAACATCTCCACAGTAGACCCAGCAGGCTGTTACTAACTGCCCCATCCCAGAAGCACACTGGCTACCGAATAGCAAATCAGATTCTACTGAAAGAAAAAGAAAGCCAACTGCTGTGAGGTGCAGGTTTGCTAAACTCTTCATTTATTTGTTCCACATAAGATGTTGAGTGCTTCACCTATGCCAGGCTCTGTTTTAGGCCCGTGAGTTTTATCAGTGAGCAAAACAATTCATGCACTTGTGGAGTTTATATCCTGGTGCAAGAAGTCAGACAATTAATAAGCATAATAAGTAAGCCATGTATTATGCTAAAATGTGACGCGTGCAATGAAAACAGTGAAGCAGGGTAAACGGAGGTGGGGTGAGGCCTGGCTGGGTCTCAGTTGTAAGTAAGGTCAGCAGGACAGGCCTCACTGCGATGACAGCATTTTGGAAAAGACTTGAAGTTAGTGTAGGAATTACGACGTAGCTAATAGGAGAGAGCGTTCAAGGCGGAGGAGCTGCCTGAGCAAAGGCCCTAAGTTGGGAGTGTGCCCGGGTGTCCCGTGAGGAGAACTCTGAGGCAGGATTGAGATAAATGACAGAAGTGTCGTAGGAGGTGAGATCAAGAGGTAATGAAGCGCCTGGTCCAGGGCTTGGTAGCCACAGTAAGGCTCTTGGCTTTTACTCCTGAGTGACAGTTAATCTAATGCACTCCCTCCTTTGTACTTAGAACTCGCATTTCACACTCGTACTTATGTCTGTTTCACCAGTAACACATCGCGTTGAACTGTTTGCGTCTTCTTCCCTTGCTAGGCTCTCAGGTTCTAACTGCTATTTTTAAATCTCATTCTTCTCTGTATCTGGGCCAGAAGAATGAATGCACATTCTAAATGCTCAGTTATTGCTTGTTGAATTGAATTATGACCACAAACCAATCACAGGAGCAGGGATTGCACAGTATTGTAAAAGGAACTTGGGTCACAGATAGTTTCTGAGGCAAAGGAGTTGGTATAAGAATGTACCATACACTTCAAGCCCTAGGTTAGTGTTTGTCTGCTGAAGTCCACTGTTCTTTTCCTTCTGTGCAGTTTTCTCACCACCCTCCAATGGCTGCTCCCCAAAAGTTAGCTGCAGTGCTGAAGCTGATAGCACCCTCCTCCCTGGCAAAACCCTGGTAGTTAAGCTGCTGGTCTCATGAGCTAGGGCTCTGGATCTCAACCACAGATGAACACCTGGGGAGCTTTTATAAACTCTTGTGTCTCGACCTCATCACAGGGCAGTTGTACAAGAAGTTCTGATGCTAATGTCCAGCCAGGGTAGAGAGCCACTGATCTGGAGCTGTTTCACGACTTTCAGAGGTGGCCCACGTTCTCCATGAACATTTGAGTTACAAGAAAGGGAATGCAGGCATACCTCAGTGATACTGTGTGTTCGGTTCCAGACCACTGCAATAAAATGAATATCACAATAATGCAAATCACATGAATTTTTTGGTTTCCCAGTGCATATAAAAGTTATGGTCACGCTATATTGTAGTCTATTAAGTGTGCAATGGTATTATGTCTAAAAGAAGTACAAACCTTAATTAAAAACTACTTTATTGCTAAAAATGCTAACCATCACCTGAGCCTTTAGCAAGTCATGTTCTTTTTCAGTAGTTACATCAAAGATCACTGATCACAGATTACCATAACAAGTATAATAATAATGAAAAAGTTTGAAATACTTTGAGAATTACCAAAATGTGATACAGTAATGTGAAGAGCAAGTGTTGTTGGAAAATCATGTCGGTAGACTTGCTTGATGCAGGGTTGCCACAAACCTTCAATTTGTAAAAAAACACAGTATCTGTGAAGTGCAATAAAATGAGTTATGCCTGTGTACAAATTTGGTCAGTTCCCCAAACCCATCAATTACTGGCAGAAGCATGGCTTTTGCATCATGGTGGCAGCTCAAGGGTGTCTTGTTAGGTCTGCATGTTTGTAGGGTACAAGTGTGGTGGTGAGAGAGGAGAGCTTTGATGATTTCCTGTTCTCTATGATAACGGACCTGTTTGTAAATCAACCCACAAGAGATACTCACAGAAGATAAATCAGGAGCCCGTTCCTGGCTCTTCTCTCAGAAGAACATATGCCTGGTCTCGTCAAGCTGAACTTCCATTCTGGGAAGCAGTGGTGCCGATCACATATCCCCATGGACGAATGAAACAACCTAGCACCCCAAGTTAGCACCCACCACCAGTTGAATATTCCTCCCCAGTGGTTTAGCACATACTCACTCAGGGGTTGGGAAAACATGCCTATGGCCTTCAATTTAGGCAAACTGTGCATTATCCAATCACCTAGAGCTTGGGTGTCAAATGGCAGCCAGTCAGGGGTAGCTGGTCCTCAGCAGTGCCATGGTCCTGCTTTCCTTTAACCCAATGTGAGCACATAACCAACCATGGTCATGTATACATTTTCCTCTTCACAAAATGTTAAAAGTAGGCCTTTCCACATACTTGGGAAGAGATCCTGTCTTCTATTTATTTATTTATTTATTTTGGCTGCATTGGGTCTTCGTTGCTGCGTGCAGGCTTTCTCTAGTTGTGGCGAGCAGGGGCTGCTCTTCTTGAGATGCGCGGGCTTTCCCTTTTGGTGGCTTGTCTTTGTTGCGGAGCACGGGCTTTAGGTGCGCAGGCTTCAGTAGTTGTGGCACATGGCTTAGTTGCTCCACAGCATGTGGGATCTTTCCGGACCAGGGATCGAACCCAGGTCCCCTGCATTGGCAGGTGGATTCTTAACCACTGCGCCACCAGGGAAGTCCCTTGTCTTCTTAATATACTCATTGTTCAGACAATTCTCATTGCCAGAGTAGGGCCATGTATTATCAGGCTCTAAGAATGTGTGATGAATTTATTTGTATCTTCATTCCCCCTTTATTTACGTGTCACTAAATACTTCTGGAGCATTTACAGGAAACTATGCTATATCTTGGGAATGCAAGATGGTTATGGCACTCTTCCTTCAACTCACATTCTAGACAAGGAGATGAACATATAAACAGAAAATGAGAATATAATATAGGAGCTCGCCAGTCATAGAGAGAGACTGGAGATAGAGGGAAGGTATTTCAGGTTGTAAGATAGGCTCAAGTGCTGTGAATTGAAAGGCAAGGAGTTGGGAAAATGCATTAGGATTTGGAGAGCAAAAGAATTCCTAAAATAGAGGGAGTAGGAAGGGTGCTGGTGAAGTGAGGCTGAAGGCAAGGACTGGAATCAGATTGTAAAGTACTTTTCTGCCAAGTTAGGGAATTTGCACTTGATTCTGAAAAATCAAGGTGGTACAAATGAAAAACAGAGAACAATGTACTTATTAAACTTTGTAGTCAGAAAAATATGACTAAATTCTGGCTCTGCTACTTATCAGTGTACAATGTTGTGCTAGTTATTGGAAATAGCTCAGTCTCTATTTCCTCATCTATAAAAAGAAACATGATACCACCTATCTCACAGCGTTAGTGTGAGGGCTAAAAGAGACAATGTTCATGAAGGTAAGGGCAGCTGTGTGGTAGGTTCTACAGCTATGCCATCCTATACACAAGCCACTAGTCACATGTGGCTACTTAATTAAAGGTAAATAAAAGGATTTATTTTTGAGGTGCACTAGTCCTCCTTCACGTGCACAATAGCCATGTGTGGCTAGCGGCTGCCATATTGGATATGGAACATTGCCATCATCACAGAGCCTTCTATTGGGCAGTGCTGCTCTGTGGAAGTTTCCCTTGCATTCCTGGAAGCATCAGGCTCCTAACTGTGTTAGTTAATATGTTGATAGTATGTGTTATATTGTAGTATGAAAAAGTACTTTTTCTTTAAAATAAAGCTTGGAAATGGGCTCAGATCAAGATTGGGTTTCCTTCTGAAATGTCGATCAAGAGCTCGCACACAGCCCTGTGCAGACATGCAGCTGCCGCCCCCGGCTCTCTCTTGCAGCCGTGCTGCCTGCCCTGCCCCGAGGTGGAATTATACTTAGTTCTCTTGGAAGTGGCCAGAGTGACGAGCAAACTGCTCTGGAGCTGAGGCACAAGTTTCCCTAGGGACTTACCCTAGGATCAAAGCTGTATTCTCTATGGGATTGCCTGTTGCAATGACTCGTGCCATTTCAAATAACAGCTTAATTCATCCTGTTCCCTTTACTAAGGTTTGGTAGCCCAGAACATCAGGGATGATGGCCATTTCTGGTGACAGGTAGACACCTGCACTGAACTCTCAATTCACTTCAACTTAGGCCACTTTCCCAGAAAGAGTGTATTAACTTCCAGTTTCTACTTAACTATGGTTTTGCTCAGGGAGTTAAAGTTATAAAGCACACATCTTTTTTCTACATGGAATGGTTATTTTCAGGATTAAAAAATTAGAAGGACTATTGAGAGAATGGAATGTATAAAACTTACTTGGTAAGTTGAAAAATATAAAGCTTCCCTTAATCACCTTGGGGGAAAACAGGGTTCTTGCTGACAATTGTATCATGGTACTATATTATCACATTATTTTGTACACATAATTGACTTTTACTTGGGAAGCAAGAAAGCCCATGCGGAAATGTTAAAAAGAAGCCAAATGAGAGACCAGCTGGGAGAAATTAAATCCATCAGTGGGTAAATATAATAAAGTGAAAGGAATTTGGCACTTACTGAGGAGTATTTGTGAATTTAGTGAGTTGCTAGAAGTTCTCTGGGACCTGCAATGACTTGGGGAATTTTGAAGAATTGGCAGAGATTCAGCTGGCCATGAAAGATGGTTGGGATTATGGGGAGAAATGGGGAGGGATTTCAGACAGGGGGAAGATGTGCAAAGTTGTAGAGTAGGAAATGCACCTGTTCTCTGTAGTAGGACGTGAACAGACCATTCTGACCAAACACACATGTATTCTATAGAAGTAAATGAGAAGTAAGTTTTGATGTTGCTTAGCCCAGACTGGGTAGAAAGGGACAGACCCTGAATAATATAACCATAATTAAGTAAGTTTGTTTACTGCATATTGAATCAGGCAATGAGCTAAAACACTTTTAATGTACATTTTAAAATTTAATCTTCATAAAGGCCCAATGAAGTAGGTAGTGTTGGTTACATTTTACAGATGAAGCAATGTAAATTTAGAGAACATAATTAGCGTGCCCCAGGCTAAAGTGCTGGGAGACAATTTGCCATGGATCTCTTGCATCCCTTGCATCTCTGTACAGCTTTAGTGCCACTGGCTGCCTCTGTTCTGGACTAACCTTTCATGGATGTTTGCATAGCTTACAGCTCTGAAAGCTAGATCTAGTGTCTCCTGGAGCAGAGAGCAGGTTCACATATTGTCTGGTGCAATAAAAATAAATGTCTCCCTCTGGGGCAAAAATTGAGCATGTTTATTGTCCGTGATAAAAGATTTGGGTTCCTTAGGCTCAGAGTTCCTGTCCTGGAATGTATGTGCAGGAGTAGTTGATCCTTTCACATTGCCCTGTGGGAACAGAGGCTTGGGGAAGCAGAGTGTTAATAGCACTTGGCTACTTAGTTCGCTATTGCTCTGAGTAATTTATTTGCTTTCAGTTAAATAAACTTATTTATTTTTAATTACATTTATTAATTATTTATTTAATTTACTTGTCTCTGACCCAGAAGTTTTGTGTTTTCTTCCAACATCTATGAAACTGGGGCAGACTAACTTGTTAGCCTGCAAATAGGTTAAATTCTCAGAATATTCATAGGTGTTGACCTAAACATCTGGTAAGTAGTGGAACGACCTTAGAGGGCTTTGGAAGTCAACTATTAGGTGATAAGGGCCTGTGCTAGAGTGGTCCGAAAGGAAGAAATAGATGCTAGAAACAGAAAGAAAGAAACAAGGTCAGGGGAGAATATTTTGGGACGGAGTGTGGGGCAAAGGGTGGTGAGAACATATGAGGTCAAAAGAGACATTAAAATTCTGAACTTGTAATGAAGAAATTAATAAAGAGGGGAGGAACTTAATTTTTGGAGGAACAGAAGCAGCTTCTTTTCTGCTTTCAGAGTTTTATTTCTCTGAAGTTAAGAGCTGGATATTTAAAAACTCTCTGCATAGGATCTAGGAGAGAAAGCAAGGACAAAACATATCAACTAGATCTCCCTTCTCCTCACCTCCTCCATCTGTTTGTATTTATCATATCCTGGGCCCCTCTGCCTTAATCACTAGTCAGTTCAGAAAATCATGTCAGTTTGTATTTTTAAAATAAGAAGAAATCCTCCAAGAAGAACCCACCTCAGTGGAACTTGTGAGGCATAGGCACAGTGCTCAATGTATTGTATTCCTTATGTGAGAAGAAAATTGCTTAGTTTTCTATTTCTAAATCAGTTGCCAATGTTTGGCTAACTTTATCTCCTGCCACACTTTCCCTTATTGCGTGGCAAATTATGCAATAACAAGATTATATTTCTGTGCTTTCCAGGAAGTCCATGGAGGCAACACTTCATGCTTCTCTGAGTGGAGCCCAGGTGACTTGGAAACAGAATAGCACCATTTAGTGGTAAAAAAGATGTTAAACTTTAAAAAAGGTGGCATGATCTTTATTCGATGATTTTAAGAGTTGTAAATTAGTCAGCCATAATGTACTATACAGGCATGAACCACATTTTTCTCTCTCTCTCTCTCTCTCTCTCTCTCTTTTTTGTATGTATCATTTTTAACATCTCCTATATTCATGGATAACAGATTCTCAGGTGAAGTGCTGAGTATGTCACTGAAAGCCCAGTGGAGTTAAGTGTGCAAAGTCAGTCTGAATGTATGCTGTAATGGATTTGACCTCAAAGGGCATTACAAAGAGAAATTGCAGATAACCATTGAACTGACTTCTGAAGCTTGTAGTTCAGACTCCCAAGATACAAAAAGAAAAGTGAGACCAAACAGATTGGGATGAACAACTCTGAGATAGCAGGAATGTATATGAGTCCGATTTTTAAAAGTAAATAAAGCTAAATAAAACAGTGATTTATTCTCTAGTTCTTTTTTAATATTCTTTCTTTGGTTCTCCCAAAAATGTCCTTGAAGTACAATAAATAACTTGCAGCACATATTATACTTTTCCGGATCACATTGATGCCTTGTAAAAATGAATATTTGATCAATATGTAAATATATATATATAAAATACAAAATCGCTGGAACCTTAGACTCTAAGCAAGTGACAACACCACAGCAGTAACCTAGTTTTACTCACTACCTAGGCAAAATAGCCTTAACAACAGTGATTTGGGCTAAGACTTGAATGCTTCCTATGATGGGTATCTCACTAATTTATGGTTAGTTTTTAGTGCTACAAAACAAGGCATTTAGAGCTAAAAAATTACAGATATTATCCAATATTATAGCAAGCATTAGTTTTGCTCTTTTTGCCCTTTTGCCATTTTAACACACCATTGATAGAACATATACTTCTTCAACTACTGAGATCAGTTTGTATATTTGCAGTCTTTGTCTTACATCATCTGATCAGTAATCAGTATTTATCATACAGCTAACTGGGCTTAAGGCTAAAGCATGTGGCCATGAAACAGCTCCAAGCTATGTGGCTTACTCGGAGTGCGTATCTGTGATCTTGATATTCTGTTCTCAGACCCATAAACGACATGCTTGATCAGTGAAGCCATGGGAATCTTGTGTAGACCCAAATACAGAAACACAAACATACACACAAAGCTCTCCATATTTGGACTGTTATTCAAATGGTGCTAAGAAATGGACTATAGAAATCATATGGATTATATAATTTCAGGTTTCGCTATTGTGATATGTGCGAGCATAAACACACACTATATAATAAGGGGCAGTGGAGATATCAGAGCAAAAAGTTCAGGCACCACAGAAAACAGAGAGTTGTGCAAGCAAGGCAGAGGTATATTAACTACATATATTGAGTGAACTGAGGTTACAGTGACCTTTGACTTTTCCCTTTCATTTAGAATTGTTTTCTTTTTTAGTAGAGGAATAGTTCCATGTGAAACGTTTTTGAGAACATTTGCTACCTAGAGGAATGTTGCAGCAATACATTCTTTTCTATTTTTTTAGTATTTATTTATTTATTTATGGCTGCATTGGGTCTTTGTTGCTGTGTGCAGGCTTTCTCTGGTTGTGGCGAGCGGGGTCTACTCTTCCTTGCTGTGCGTGGGCTTCTCATTGCGGTGGCTTCTCTTGTTGCAGAGCATGGGCTCTAGGCGTGCAGTCTTCAGTAGTTGTGGCACACAGGCTTAGTTGCTCCATGGCATGTGGGATCTTCCTGGACCAGGGCTCGAACCCATGTCCCCTGCATTGGCAGGCGGATTCTTATCCACTGCTACACCAGGGAATCCCAGCAATACATCCTTATAAGTGTCAGATGATGTGCTAGTGATTACACCTGCTATGCTGAATGGTTATTTCTAAACAATGCTTGCAAAATACTCTGCTGTGTAATTCATCGGTGTAGTCACAAACCTACTGAAGGCACCCTTCAGAAAAATGTTTGTTTACAATTAACTCCCATGGTGAATATGGAACAAGATGACTTCCAAATTGTCTTTCTTGTATTGTGTTTCTCTCTCTGCTTCTTGGGTTTTTCCCTCCTGGTGTTTAAAGTCTGAGACCAGTGCAAATATAAGATCATGTAAGAGGTATGGTAGCTATCATGAGCCACAGTTACATGTACACAGAATGTCAAGCCATAGCCAGCAGGTTTGCACGTTTGTTCATAAATAATATAGAGCCAAAACACTGGGCATGCTGTTGTTTAGACCTGAACTTGCTCTTGCTAAAATAAACAGGTAAAATAAATGGTAACCTGAAATAAAGGGAATGTTTAATACAACTGCCATCAGACATATTCAGTGCTATAAAACAACCACCATGAAGGCAGACATATTGACAACTAAGATTATTTGGGAAGTTTTCTGTGTTTCTCCCTCTAGTTTTGGAGACTCAGAGCAAAGAATAGACAGTATGTAGAGAGGCATCTCAAAGTGATGGTTTGTGTTTTTTCTTTCTTGCATATACGAGAATGAAGCAGCTCAGCTCCAGTCATTATCATGTTGCTGGTTTGTAAAAGTGCTTTCCTTTGTTTTATGGAACACAGCGAGTTGAGCACAGCAGCTTGCATGCCATGGCGCTGTGGGTGCAAATTTGAAGCCATTGAACACTCTGAATTTCCCCAGTGTTTCTCAGTGGCAGAACACCTCATGCTAAATGCGTGTGTGCTGTTCCACTGAGAAAATGCAGTGTTCAATAGGTCTCCAAGTTTTTCATTTTATACTTATGGAGAAGAGGCTCAGTGGCTGCCTGTAGAGTTTCATTGTGAAGTACCTACAGAGGGTCTAGTTCAAGGTTCTTTAAAAGGCACACAGGGAAAGAAGTTATGTTTCTGCTTATTTTTCCTATTTATTTCTTCCCTTTTAAAATGTATATTTTGCATAACTAGTCAAAAATGATATTGCTCTAATTTTATTGTAGGTAGAATACATGAAAACTATCAATTCTTCTGAAGAAATAGACATGAGAGCTGCCCTATGCCAGTCACTCGAGCAGTGTATATGCAGTAACTTATTATACTTTTTGTAGTCTTTTCTAGGTCAATGCTGAATTTGGTTCATATCTAAGTCTATAATCAGAACGTTGGACAGTCAGAAAGTTGCCAGTTGCATTGTAGGCTTTTCTAAATGCTGCTGTTTCTGTGGACTGACTGAATTTACCCTCCTGAAGACATTTTTAGGGAGTGCCTCAGTCTGTGAAATCTAAAATAGAGGAATTAGCAGGAAGTGAAGTATATTTAAATATAATATACACAATATTTTTAAATCCTTCAAAACATTAGGAAAAGTCTGGAATAATTAGTTTACATTTCATAGCATATCTGTTAAATGAATAACTATTGAATGGAAACATGTCCCTGCTACTTTGTAAGCAGTTTTTTGGCAAAAGATTTCTTTTCCCATAGTTATACCTGTGTCCGGTCTTATACATTGCTTTCAGTGGATTTTTGAAATGAATTTCAAAATTAAATGTGGTGAAACGAATTTTTTTGCCATTAGGTGGAAAAATGTCCTCAGCTAGAAGCAGAGAAATTGTATGTAGATGACTTTAGTTTTCTTGCATGAAAAGTGTGAGTGGATATACATTATAGGATATGCAGGTGCAATTTGGAGACCTTGTTGTGAATGTAAACTATGAATACTACTTGAATCACTTCCACTTGCTTGAAAATAAAATCATAATAACTAAGGCTGAGAATAGGAGAAGTGAATGTACAAACAATGTAAAAGTGGGTACAGCCTTAAATGGGGAACCCTAATTGTGGTAAAGCAAATAGCTTCACTAAGTCCATTCCCTTTAGGAAAAAAGCTTCTATTTCTTATGTAATTATTAAAAATGGAAAAATAGAATAAGAAAGGGAAAAAAGACAGTTTAGGCTTTGACCATATATGTGAACACAAAACAGACATACTTCTTCTTGGCCAGATTGTAATAAATAAATTACTAGTTAGAGGGATAGTTTTGAATTCACTAAACTGGTATTTTCACATTATTCAGACAATAAATTCTATTTAAATGGGAAATACAGATAAGTTGTTATGCAAAAATTTTGAAAATATATCACAAATATAAGATAGTAGGCTTTTCCCTCCTTTTGGAGAAGAATGTTCCAAAATAAAAAAAGGATGGGAATGAGATTCTTACATGGGGAAGAAATTTAACTTGAAACTGTCTGCAAGTGAAGTTGAGATTTGGTTATATTCATATGTAAATGTCCTTGAACCAGTTGCAGAGATTTTAACCACCATTTCAAGTTATCAGTTATGAAGTGAATGATAACAAGCTACTAGATTATTTGTAAAGCTAAGATTTGTTAAGAAAGAAAGAAAGGAAGAAAGGAAGAAAGAAAGGAAGAAAGAAAAAGAAAGAAAGAAAAAAGAAAGAAAGGAAGAAAGAAAAAAGAAAGAAAGAAAGAAATGGAAAGAAAGAAATAGCACTTCAAACAATGTTGAGATGGAAAAATGTCCATACAAAGATTGAATGATATTTGCTTAATACAAGTAGAAGGTAATAGATGCAAGGAAACAAAAACACAATAAAAATACAGGATGCCCAACAAAAAATGTCGAGATGTATTGAATATAAATGTGTTTGACTCCTTTTGGATTGACCTGATTATTAAGTAAAATGATTAAATAGATATGTGAATACAAGTACAAGTTATAGTCATTGTGGAGCTGTTGTCAGAAAAATAATTGGCAACATATTCCTAGGTTATGTTAAGAACAGGTGTGAAAAGGATGGGCCAGAAAAAATCTTTCTCAACGTTAGTCAGTTATTGGGATATTATTCTACACCTTGTTTCTTGTGCTTTTAAACTTATGCAAAGTAGATTAAGTTTTTAAAAGAATTTCTTTGTTTAAGGTTGGAAAAGGGTTAAGTGAATTGGAATTGTTAAGTGATGTAAAGTTTTTATGAGGTAAATGTATGGTAATTGTTTCTGACATTCATACACTGAACTACTCATTAGTCAATAGCACATTTATGGAAGCCTAACACACTGGTACTTTGCCAGGTATTGTATGGGATCCAGAAAAGTCTTAGCAGTTTCTGCTGTAGAAGGAATTTGCAATATAGTCATGGAAGGCCAATACAGTAGGCATAGATAGTTAAAATAGCAAAATATAGCTGTGTGTTATTGATGATAAGAACAGCTGAATTGAAGAGAAGGGATATCTGTGTGATTTGCAGGAGGGGGCTTCCTGGGAAGATGAAGATTTGCTTGAGTTTGCAAAATGAGCAAGATTTAGAAAGGGCAGAGAGACGAGAACGTTTTGGCAAGAGATACAGGCGGGGAGATAATGAGTAAAGGCAAAGGAGCAAAGAGGGATGGCAGGAGTGTGTTGGTTTCAACCTGATATAGATACAGTTCTTAATTCTGAAAACTTCATATTTGTTTCTTTGGAGATAAACACATTGTACCATTAACAAATAGAAACGTTTAGTGATGTTGAAGTTTAAAGGAAGCAAATCCTGGCCTCGGTATTTCAGAATTGGAAATAACCTTAAATACCATAAGTCAGCCTCTCATTTTACATATTAGTCTTAAAGAATTAAGTTAGTTGGCAACGGTGACGATCACCCACCTTGTTAGTTCTAGGATGAGGACTAAAAGCCAAATATCCTGATCTAGGCCGGTGTTCTTTGTGTTAAATCCTGCTGGGCTTTCTTGTATAAAATGAAAAGACAACTTTGATCTTGTTTTTTAAGGCTTCTTTGATAATTTTTGAACAAAAGTGAGATTTCATGGTTCCAAACCTTGGGAAAAGATTCTGATGAAATATGCAAGCAATTGCTCATCATAGGTGTTCATGGATTTGATCCATTGAGATTGCTCAGGAGTGAAAAGTTCCTATGTTTTTAGTGATAATCCTAATCGGTCTGAAGGCTGTCATCAGAGCAAAGAAGAATGAGTTTTAGATTTTCTTCATTGATACACGTTGACCTTTTAACCCGACTAATTGACAAATCCACCAAAGGTATGTTCTTTCCTGTATGGCTCCCAGCCCTGGCTGTGTTCCATAAGGCTGTCAAGGGGGTCTACATTCTGCTGCAGCTGCTACTTTTTACCAGCTGGCAGTATGCTTGTCTGCCCATTAATGCTTCAGAAAAATGATTAATAAGCTCCCCCACCCAACACTGGAAAAGGAGGAGGTCCAAATCATTCATAAATGCACAGGGATGAAATGCCCAGGGGCCTCTTCTGGTCCAGTGGCTCCATGGGCACCTACCTGCAGCTGAACTGAGTTGTTCTCATGACTGTGGAAACCTTGAAAGTATAAAAGAATATGCAAAATTAAATGTCACTTATCAGTGTCTGCACTTACAATTTTAATGTTATTTTTTTATAATTCAAGGCTAAGAGACATAATGGACTATCTTTTAAGGTTTTTGAGTAGGTTCAATTTCTATTTATATTAGTAATGTCAAACATTATTCTAGGACTCATTCCCTCTTGAGCCTGTCTATCTGTTATATCATCAGAATGCCCTTTCTTGTTTCTTCTTCATTTGTAGAATCCTTTTCCTTGGTTGAATTTAAAAAAAAAAAGAATAAAACAGGCTTCTGCCTTTCTTTTAAAGTGACTAAGGAACAACTTTAATTTTATATACATAGGGAGAGAACGGTTCTCCCCACCACACACCCCATACCTTAACTGATACTTTAGGGCACCCAGGGCATTAAGTATGCTGTATTAAAAGGGATGAAAATGAAAGATCATTGTGAAAAGACACAGAGTGAATGGATGCAGGAATAATTTTAAAAGTATTAAAAAATTTTAAGAGATCAGAGTAGTCATATTTTTAAATGTCCACAAGATATTGTTTTCTTTTTAATGAGATTAAGTAGTTTGAAATCTTTTAATACTGAACAATGTAAGAAATGCTATTTTTTATTTAATTTGTTTCAGTTGACTAAATCACTGGGCTGCTTTGTATTCTTGGTAGGTGCTATAATAGTCTTAATTTTTTTCAGTAAAAAGCAAAACCCATTAAATAGATGAGATGGTGTCATGTAAAAATTACTGATTAAATTACTCTTTTGGTGTTTTGAATTGATTGGTATTATTTTTATTCTTTGAGTTTCTTTAGAAAGAGTCAGAATGGTCTACAGTGGGAGAAATATCAGGCTAAATATTTGGGCTATGCTCCTGACACTTTCTTTAGTTTTCTGGGAGATCTCGGCTACATTTCTAGTACTTCAAATTTCTTCTCTGTACAGTAAGAACAGAAAAGAGGTGCTATAAAGATAACATAATATACATGAAAAAGCTTTTGAAATTTAAAATGTTGTATACATTTAACTCATTGGTATTATATGTATATGAATTAGATTCAGTTTCAGAACATTTTTCTAATCATTCTTTTTCCCTGACAGTTTCAAGACCACCCTATAATAATTCTTCTTTGCAATGCCTATATTTTCTTCTTCTTTCTATCTACTTTGCTTCCTGTCTTTTGCATTATTTTTACCTTTCGAAGCTACGAGTGTTTGTTCTCTATGAATGTTCCACATCTTGTGGGATCTTTGCCCTTTTCATCAACTAAGTATAACCACCAGTATCCTAAAGGATGATTTTTAATCTCTTTTGAGTAAGGTTGATATGTTTTAAGTTAAAATTTTGCCTTTAAGATATCATTATGTACTAGGCATTTTGACTTCTTTTGTGAATATCCTTTAAATTCCACTAAAGTGTGTGGGTATAGTTGGAAAAGGGGAGTATATTTTTGTGAATTTGAACATCTCAAAAATTATATTAGACATTATGGGTTTAACAAAATGTATTTTAGAGTTCAAAGAATAGAACTGATTTTTAGTAAAGTTGTGAAATTGTGACATTCTGGAAGGTCTGGCCATCAGAGGCAATTCTAGAGGTTCTGTTTCTTTTGTAACCCATGGATGGTAGTCGCAGTGATTTTGCATATGGTACGAACTCAGCGCTTATTGTCTATCTCCCTCATTTAGGCTTGGTCTTTGATCTATTCTGTAGCAGAATTAAAGATGAGTGTGCTGTCTGACCCATGTAGGAGAGCTAGTAAGGAACAACAAAGGAAATTAAAATAGAGATTGATTTTCATGTCAGCTCTCTGCTAACCTTGTGACTGTCCTACTAAATTTAGTATTTTTATTTGCGAAGAGCTGTTGTAGAGACATTCTTTCATGCATTCTTCTATTTGCTTATTAATGTAAAATACTTATTGTGGACTTACTATAAATAAATCACTATTAAAGGTGCTAGGAATACAGTAATGAAAAGGGAGGCGTGGTTATAATCTGACTGGATTATTCTTGCTCCTTTTCATGTAGGTCATGGGGGCTACGGAGAGGATGGAGATATTAGTTACAGAAGGTCATTTTTATTCAAAACTGTGACAGGTTCTATGGAAACACCCATTTAGTATGTTTGATCCATTCCTACAATTTTAGGAATTAATATATTACATTTATTTTTTTCTTGTTTGACTGCATTATCAATCATAGATTCCTGGAGCTCCAACGATATTAAAGTTTGAAATTTTAATAAACTATATGGAATCACATAGGAGATTATTTCTATTTACTTATTTTAGGAGAAGAAATTTTTCATTGCTACGGGAAGTTGGCAAACAATGATGACTAAAGTTTTCTGGCAGTGGATAAAAATAATTTTTTGATGCATTTAGAATCCACTCTAAGGTTGTATTGTAATGACTTTTAAAGTTTCCCTCTGAGAATTTACTAATTCATTTATCTATTTATAATTTTTTTCCAGCTTTGCTGAGATATAATTGACATAAAATTGTATAAGTTTCTATTTACAATAGCCACGACATGGAAGCAACCTATGTGTCCATCAACAGATGAATGGATAAAGAAGATGTGGCACATATATACAATGGAATATTATTCAGCCATAAAAAGAAATGAAATTGAGTTATTTGTAGTGAGGTGGATGGACCTAGAGTCTGTCATAAGAGTGATGTAAGTCAGAAAGAGAAAAACAAATACCGTATGCTGACACATATATATGGAATCAAAAAAAAGTATGGTTCTGAAGAAGCTACGGGCAGGACAGGAATAAAGACGCAGACGTAGAGAATGGACTTGAGGACACAGGGAGGGGGAAGGGTAAGCTGGGACAAAGTGAGAGAGTGGCATGGACATATATACACTACCAAATGTAAAATAGGTAGCTAGTGGGAAGCAGTCGCATGGAACAGGGAGATCAGCTCGGTGCTTTGTGACCACCTAGAGGGGTGGGATAGGGAGGGTGGGAGGGAGGGAGACACAAGAGGGAGGAGATAAGGGGATATATGTATACGTATAGCTGATTCACTGTTATACAGCAGAAACTAACACAACAATGTCAAGCAGTTATACTCCAATAAAGATGTTAAAAAAAAGTGTGTAAGTTTAGGGTATACAACATGCTAATTTGATACACATATATTGCAATATGATTGCCACTGTAAGGTTAGCTAACACCACCATCATGTCACATAATGACCATTTCTTTTTTTGTGGTGAAAACATCTAAGATCTACTCTTCTAGCAACTTTCAAGTATATAATACAATATTATTAACTATAATCACAATACTGTGCATTAGATCCCCAGAACTTCTTCATCTTCTAACTGGAAGTTAATATTCTTTGACCAACGTCTCCCCAATGTCTCACCTCCCCCAACCCCTCACCCCCAGCTCCTGGCAACTACCACTCAACTTTGTGTCTACAGTTCAGCTTTTCTAGATTCCACGTACAAGTGATATCATACAGTATTTATTTTTCTCTCTCTGACTTATTTCACTTAACATAATGCTCACAAGGTCTATCTATGTTATCTCAAATGGCAGGATTTCCTTCTTTCACATGGCTGAATAAGATTCCATTATATATGTATATATGTACCACATTTTCTTTACTCATTCATCCGTTGAGGGACACAGGTTGTTTCCATATCTTGGCTATTGTGAATAATGCTGCAGTGAACGTGGGAGTGCAGATATCTCTTCAATATTCTGTTTTCATTTCCTTGGGATAGATACCCAAAAGAGGAATTGCTGGATCATATGGTAGTTCTATTTTTTTGTGTGTGTGGTACACGGGCCTCTCACTGTTGTGGCATCTCCCGTTGCGGAGCACAGGCTCCGGACGCGTAGGCTCAGCGGCCATGGCTCACGGGTCCAGCCGCTCCGCGGCATGTGGGATCTTCCCGGACCGGGGCACAAACCCGTGTCCCCTGCATCGGCATGCGGACTCTAAACCACTGCGCCACCAGGGAAGCCCATGGTAGTTCTATTTTTAATACCAGCTACTTCACAGGACCATCTCAGTGAATCTTAGAAATAGGACACGAGTGAAAATGAAATAATATCTTGGGGATGTGATTTGGTATTATATCCTACTATTTGGTAAACATTTTGGCTATCTCCCTATCAGCACCTAACTTTTTTTTTTTTTAACATCTTTATTGGGGTATAATTGCTTTACAGTGGTGTGTTAGTTTCTGCTTTATAACAAAGTGAATCAGTTATACATATACATATGTTCCCATATCTCTTCCCTCTTGCATCTCCCAGCACCTAACTTTTGAACAAGAGCATTATCAATGCCATTGAATATATCTTTCTGCTGTCTTCCTATTCCTTCTCCCTTACTTCCCTCCCAGAGGTAATATTTAAAATAAGTTTTTCTGCATATGTATATACCCCTAAACAAGATATTATTTAGTTTTCTTGTTCTGAGTTTTATAAATATTATATAATACTATATACATTTGTCTTTGACTTACCATTTTCACTGTGTCCTATTTCTCAGATTCACTGAAATGGTTCTGTGAAGGAGCTCATTCTTTTCCATAGTGCTCTGCAATGCCACTTCATAAATTATATCTGCATGCATCTAGGAGTCTATTTCTGGGCTGTTTCTTCTGTTCCACTGGGTCAAATTTTCTTTTGAAATTTCCTATTCCAGTACCACATTGTTGCCATCGTACTTTATAATAAGTGCTGATATCTAGTAAGGCAGAGCTCCCATTTTGTGCTTAATCTTCGGGAGTTTCCTGGCAATTCTTGAGCTTTCATCTGTAAAGTTTTTAGGATGAGTTTTTCAAGTAACTTGAAAAATAGTTGGAATTTGATTAAAACTGTACTCAATTCAAAAATAAGTTTGGGGAAAATTGATGCTTTATAAAATTCAGCCTTCTTTGTACCAGTCATCGTTCAATCACAGAAACAGAACCAGCAAGAAATACTTATTGAGAGATTTATTGCAAGGAATAGACTTATACCATTGTGGGGCTGGCTAGGCAAGTCCAAATCTCTAAGGCAGGCCATGAGGAAGGGCAGGCAGGCATTCTTGGACACAGTAAAGCTGCTGTCCGCTGATGGAATTTCTTCTTCTTCAGGAAAGTCTCAGCTTTGTTCTAAGTCCTTCCAACTGATAGAATCAGGTCCATCCAGATTATTTTGAATAATCTCCCTTACTTAAAGTTAACTGATTACAGACTTTGCAAAATACCTTCACAGCAGCACCTAGATTAGTGTTAGACTGGATAACTGAGGATTGCAGACTAGTCATTTTGATACATAAAACTGACCATCACACTTGTCACAAACAAGTGGATTTCTCCACTTATTTATTTTTCCATATTTAATACCTTTTCCTAAACTAATTTTCTCCATGTAAGTCTTTTTTAAAATTTACATTATCTAGCAGTAACATCTTTTGGTGTAGAGAAATGCAATTGATTTTTCTATATGGATCTTCTATTTATCCAACTTGCTAAATTCTCTTATTATTTCTAATAAATTTTGGAGATCCTTTTGGGTATTTTATGTATATGATTGTATAACTTGTAAAAACAGCAATTTTGTTTCTTCCTCTTCAGTATTCACATTTGTTAAAATCATTTTTTTTTTTTTTTTTTTTTTTTTGCGGTACGCGGGCCTCTCACTGTTGCGGCCTCTCCTGTTGCGGAGCACAGGCTCCGGACGCACAGGCTCAGCGGCCATGGCTCACGGGCCCAGCCGCTCCGCGGCATGTGGGATCTTCCCGGACAGGAGCACGAACCTGTGTCCCCTGCATTGGCCGGCGGACTCTCAACCACTGCGTCACCAGGGAAGCCCTGTTAAAATCATTTTTTAAATTACACATGATAAAATTTACTCTTTGCAGTACAGTACACAGTTCTGTGACTTTTGGCAAATGCATGAAGTCACCTATTTATTGATACTACCACAAACAAAATAAAGGACAGTTTCATTAGCTCCCCAATTTCACTGTGCCATAGTTCTGTAGTCATTTCCTCCTCTTTGCCATAAACCCTGGAAACCACTGGTCTGTTCTTTATCCCTAAATTTTACCTTTTCTAGAATGTTACACAAGTGGGATCTCATTGTATGTGAATAGAAGTTATGTTTCTCTTAGGAGAATAACTGTGAGTGTATGTTTAACTTTACAGGAAACAGCCAAACTATTTACTAAAGTGTCTCTACCATTTGCATTCTCACTAGAGTTCCAGGTATATTCCATTTTTGTTAGCACTTGGTATTCTCAGTTTTTAAATTTGTTTCTTTATTCTTGAGTTTTGAAAGTTTAACATGTTTTGGGTACAAGTCTTTTGTCAGATATGTAATTTGCAAATATTTTCTCCTAGTTCAAGGCTTTTCTGTCTTAATGTTTTTGTAGAGCAAAAAATTTTCTGGTAGTGGGATTGCTGGATCATATGATTGGTCTATTTTTAGTTTTTTGAAGGAACCTCCATACTGTTCTCCATAGTGGCTGTATCAATTTACATTCCCACCAACAGTGCAAGAGGGTTCCTTTTTCTCCACACCCTCTCCAGATAAATACACTAGCAAAGGTAAAATAGATAGCTAGTGGGAAGCAGCTGCATCGCAAGGGGAGATCAGCTCCGTGCTTTGTGGCCACCTAGAGGGGTGAGATAGGGAGGGTGGAAGGGAGACGCAAGAGGGAGGGGTTATGGGGATATATGTATACATATTGCTGATTCACTTTGTTATACAGCAGCAACTAACACAACAATGTAAAGCAATTATACTCCAATAAAGATGTTTAAAAAAATGAAAATTTTCATAAAGTTCACATTATTAATATTTTCTCTTTTTGTTTCATGCTTTTGGGGTCAAATCTATGAAATCTTTGCCTAAGTCAGTGTCACAAAGATTTTCTCCTATGTTTTCTTCTAAATGCTTTATTGTTTTACAATTTATATTTAGATGTATGATATTTTTTGAATTAATATTTCATATCAAATGTAAAGTATGGACTAAGATTTATTTTTTTATATGTAGATATCTACCTAATTGTTCCAGGATTGCATGTGTTTGTGTGTCTGTGTGTTTTCACACATGTGTGTTTGAGACAAAAAGATGAACATGCTTGCTTCTACTAGCCAAATGGAATTTGACTCTCTTTGGTCAGGAGTAAAAAAAGAAAACCTATGCATTTTATCCACCTCACATTGGAAGTTTAACAGCTCAGACACATGGGCCATAAATGCCCTCGTTACATTAGTGTAACTATACATGTCTCTGACACTCTCTCTGGCTATTGCTGGGGAAACCAACAGAGGGAAATTTAATATTGTAGTAGCAGAATTTTCTATTCTGTATTACCATTTATTGAAATTGTGTAATTTTAGGATAACTAATTATTGCAGCAAAATTTCTAGAAAAAAAGGACGTTTTGTGTATTTTGATCAGATGAGCCTATCAGGTGACGTTATCAGAGGTGTAGAGCCATATTTTTCCCCGAGAGGGTGTTAGGATAAGGAAGCTCTCCTGATTCATTGCTGCACTTTGGCTTAGGAACCCAGTGCACATAAATCAGGTGTTATCAATCCCCCTAAGTCTACACCCACAGGCAGAACCTTTTCTTCCAACGTGTTTAGTGATAACCAAATATTTGTGCCTAGACATAATGTCATGCAGTGAAGGGGAGTTAAGTTACTATGGTTCTGCTGAATGGTAGCACAGAATCTGGTGGTTTACATGTATCCTAATTCAATTTAGCTTCACATCACTCTAGTGGGTATTAGTGTCCCATTTCCATAGTAGAGGAAACTGAAATTTAGAGAGTGAAGAGCTTGCTCATAATCACACACCTGGAAAACAGAGGAAACAGAGGAGCCAGGTATCAAACACAATAATTACGCCTCCGAAGTCACGAGTTAAATCCAGGAATGATTCTACCCTGTAAATCTTTAAATCCCTTTTCAATTACAACGTCCTCATTGTGGCTGAGAAATTACCTTTTCTTACTTTAGAATCCTTGTTGCTTAGTCCAAAGTCCCCAGTATTGAATTCCTTTGGCTGCAGTGTGGTGGTTGGCCTGGGTTAACTCTTCTTTGTTCTGTTCTAGTCTGTTCTAACCATTAGAGCTGTGCTAGGCCATGGAGCCATATAGCCTTGGCACTGAAGCAATGAAAGAAAAACAATGAACTCCCTGTCTCCGTCAAACACAAAGGGATCGTCTACCTTAGGGAGAGCTACAAAGGGACATACAAAATCACGCAACTGAAAAATAGTGCCCATTTATGCTCAGCAAGGAGGATTGATTTTTACTTGTTCTGCTTCCAATTAACTTACCTAATTTAACCTTTAAAAATGTCATCTTCCCTTCCAACCTCAATAATAAATATACTTTTTCCGATTTAATTTTAGAAGCCTCCACATTTACCCTCAGTACCTGCCACCCTTTTGGGTTGAATTGCGATAGGGAAGGAGAAAAGAGAGATAGGGAAAAAAAGCTTTTAGAACATGTCTTTTCTTTGTTTAACTTTTATTGGCATGAGCTTCCAGAATGTGTTGATCTGTTAAGTCTACATAAACGTATTCTCCTGGGTGGAGGGTGGAACCATAGGGTTAAGGGAGAATAATAAATCAATGATAAGTTAATAAAACCAAACACCATAAAGAGTATCCAGCAATGGAGGACTTTCCATATTTAAGAGGAATGATTTCAGAAGCTGTTGCTGAACGAAATCCATGCCCTTTGCTTTGAAATTGCTTGGTATTCGTGCCTGTACCTCTACTCAACTCTCTAGCACCGTGCTGGAGACCAGTGGTGCTCAAATTTTTATGTGCATTCAAATCACTTGGGATCCTTGCTCGAATGGAGATATGATTCATCCAGCCAGGGGTGGGGCTTGAGATTGTGTGTCTCTAATGAGCTGCCAGTTGATGCTGATGGTGTTGATGCCTAGGTCTGCATTTTGAGTAGCAAGGCTGTAAAATTTGATCCCTGAAAATATCATCTTTTTAAGGACTTTACATGGAAGACATTGCTCATGCTTACATGTATTATACCCATATAAAGAGAAGCATTTAGTTTAATTTTTTTGATGGAAGGCTTAGACTAAGTGTATATAAGGAAGGCAAAGTGAATAATAACAAGCTACAATCCATGACTTAGTCCATGCTAAGTATTGTGCTAAGGACTTTACATATGTTATTTAGTTCTCACATCTGGATGAGAGGTCTAAATTATCATTTACATTTGTAGATGGGTAAACCAAGGTGTAAAGCAATGGTTACATAACTCCAAGAGGCTATGCAGGGCTTCCCTGGTGGCACAGTGGTTGAGAGTCCGCCTGCCAATGCAGGGGACACGGGTTCGTGCCCCGGTCCGGGAGGGTCCCACATGCCGCGGAGCGGCTGGGCCCGTGAGCCATGGCCGCTGGGCCTGCACGTCCGGAGCCTGTGCTCCGCAACAGGAGAGGCCACAACAGTGAGAGGCCTGCGTACCGCAAAAAAATAAAAAATAAAAAAAAATAAAGAGGCTATGCAGCCAATCTAGTGGTAGAGGCTGTATTCAGACTTTGGTTCCTGGCCTCTAAAACCTGTGTTGTTACTAACTGCTCTATTATAAAATATTGGATAGTGATTAAAATAATTGTTTAATGAAATCTAAAGATGGAGGGCATGAACATTACAGTCAGATGTGGATTTAAGCCTGAGTCTTCCATTTACTGCCTGCTTGACCCTGAGAATATCTTGCAGCTCCATTTTCCCCTTTTGAAAGTAGAGATAATACCTGCTCTGCTCTTCTCTCCACGTTGAAGGGTGTGAAGATCAAATGAGATCATGATGTGATGTGTCTTGTGAATTGTAAGACAGCACACACAGGTAGTTTCGTCCTCTTTCCAAACATTTCTTTTCCATCGTATGTTAAGAATAGGCATGATGGCTTAAAAAATTAAATATTTGGCCTGTTCTTATTTGATACTTGCAGTTAGGAGAAGTTTCAAGCAGATAGAGTTTGCTGCATCTGAGTCACAGCACAGAGTTAAAAAATGTATAATTCAGGACAGTCAGTAGTATCCTGCCCAGCCCTGGGCCTGTTTCCTTCTCTTCCATTTGAAGAAGGTGGAGCAGATGTTCTCTAAATTCCTTCCCAGATCTAACAGCTCAGTTTTTTTGTGTTTTTTTTTGCGGTACGCGGGCCTCTCACTGCTGTGGCCTCTCCCGTTACGGAGCACAGGCTCCGGATGCGCAGGCTCAGTGGCCATGGCTCACGGGCCCAGCTGCTGCACAGCACGTGGGATCTTCCCAGACCGGGGCACGAACCCGTGTCCCCTGCATCAGCAGGTGGACTCTCAACCACTGCGCCACCAGGGAAGCCCTAACAGCTGAGTTTTTGACTCTCACTTTCAGTTGATTTGTAACTGCCAGTTGATCAGGTGTCTTTGCAGGATTTGGATTATGATGATGATGATGATGATGATGATGGTGATTTTGCAACTTTGCCTCTGTTTCTTTGTGTATAACTTTTCTCCGATTCTAGTAAGGGAAGTTCTCAGAAGCTGGTTTTCATGTTGAGTACATTCAAAAGTAGGAAAGAACTTACAGAGATGATAAAATGAGGTACAATCTGCAGGCTGGGAGTTAAGGAGATGACTGGTCAGTACACAGTATTTTAGACAAACGACTGTTTTAGGGAAATGTGACCCGCAACCCCGCTTTAGTAGATATTACAAATCTCAGAGCCGAGGAGAAGCAGCAGGAGCCGAGTTACATGCTCTGTCTTATGGAGTTCAGGGGAAAACCACAAACAGAATAAATTCCTGAGCTCCCCGGGGAGTGTGGAGAAGTAAAAGTTGGCCATGACTAAGGAGACCCGGAAGCCAGATGAGTGCTCCAGGAGACAGGTGAACAGCTCCGATGCCTGTGACACAGCGGGGAAAACAATAAGAAGGGGTGTGCTTTTTAGAAATAATAATAACTGCTGTTTAATGCTTTTCAACTTATACATCACCGTTAAGGATAATGTCCCATTTTATCCTGACAATGTTCCTTTACGATAGAAATATGAATATCCATTCTACAAGTGAAGCAATGAAGCAGTGGAGCCTCAGAGAGGTTAATTTATTTACCCCTGAAGTGGAGAAACTAGAAACTTTAAATTCCAAGCATTTCCGACTGTGTACTGTAGCCTCTTTTGAGTCAAACTTATTGGAATGCATTCATTCCACAAAGCAATAAAACTGCCCATTAAAAATTATTTCACATACGATTTATTCTTCTTGTTCCAAAAATTAATTCTCACCACTTAAATTAGATTATGTGAGGGTCATTTCCCATGTCTGCTCTAGGAGAATTCAGAATCCCTTCCTCCCTGCGTCTGTATTGCTGTCCTCCAAACTCCCACATCTGGACTGCCTCTTGGAGGCCTGGAGAGAATGCTGTCTCCTTGCTGGGGGAGGAGGAAAGATGATGCCTCCCAGGATCCTTATGGATCTTTATAGATATTTTCCACAAATGTCTGGAGTGTCTAGAGGGTAACACCAATAAAAAGGAAGCTCCTATAGATTGGCTAAAATTTAAAATGTATAAAAACTGGGTAAGCTGGGACGAAGTGAGAGAGTGGCATGGACATATATACACTACCCAATGTAAAATAGATAGCTAGTGGGAAGCAACTGCATAGCACAGGGAGATCAGCTTGGTGCTTTGTGACCACCTAGAGGGGTGGGATAGGGAGGGTGGGAGGGAGACGCAAGAGGGAGGGGATATGGAGATATATGTATACATATAGCTGATTCACTTTGTTATACAGCAGAAACTGACACAACATTGTAAAGCAATCACACTCCAATAAAGATGTTAAAAAATAAAATAAAATGTATAAAAACATATTTGCAAAGATAATAAAAAGGCAAAGACCCCATAGCTATCATATAAGAAATCATTACCTTGTTGAGGATGTTATGGTTCCTGTGGCTCAAGGCATGTCTCTTTTTCATAGATTTTTCTACGTGGCTCTGCCTTTTACAGGTTATTCAGATCTGTAGATTATTTTTATTGTGTTCTCTGCTTACCTGACTCCCTAGCTTAAACATGGTGAAAACCAGTAGACAGTTGTCTTAAAGGAGAGCTTCAAGAGTGCTAGTGTCTTACAGCGATCGTCTTCCTGCTCGAGGGGCAGTCACTGGATTGCTGACATCCCCAGGCTGAGGCCCGTCCACCCCGGGCCTGCCTCTGCCTCCGCCCTGGTCCTAGGCTGCTCTGGACCAGGAAGCAGGTTCAGAGCTACCGCCTTCAACTGCTGATTTTTTGATGGAAAATCTCACGGTGCAAGGATTGTCTACGTTTTAAGGTTGTTAAAAAGACAATGTGCTTTATATTCCACCCATTTTGAAGAGTTTAGAGAAATACACTTTCCCGAAATAAACAGTAAGATAAAAGAGCAATGGGTACTTTTTACAACTGAACTCCTTGCGATCAAGTGTCCTTTTTATGCTCGGCTACCTTTATTCTCCATTTGGTTTGTCCTCAGGATCAGGCAAATATGCACTCTTCCAGAACCCTTATTTCCTGCCAGTTTTTGGCCTCTGGTTAATGCACTGGCTCATTTACTTGCTTTTGCTCTCTCGCTCTATCTCTTTGCATTGGATTTGGCCTTCTGAGCCACTTGTTTGCTAGCTTATTCGAAAATGAGAAAAAGAGACAAATAGCATAAAGTCCTATTTTTAAAAGTGGACAACAACAAACTGAAATATTACGACCTAATACTTCCTCTCAACATATGTATCTTCTCTTCCCCAAACACATTATCCGTGGAAATTGGCCCCATAGTGATAAGAAAGAAACAAACAGGAAACACACATTTTCTAAATGGAGATTTAGCTGTGTATGCAAGATTTCTAATAATTGGTAGGGAAACCTTAGTTCTTACCGATTTCTGGACTTCTGGGAGTCATATATTTGTGTTTGAAAACCAGTGTTTTCTTGAATATGTTATAGTACTTTTATTTGGTTTTAGCTTTGGTTTAGTCAATTATTTGCTTTGTTATTTTTTTATAGCTGTGAAAGAAAAATCACATCTCATCCATAACAGAACAATGTAAGGTAGCAAGGGAAATTTGAATTCAATTAGAAAAAGAGTCATAGGAATAACAGATAGCAATTATTATCTTAAGGTTAGATTTGTGTGTAACACATTATTCTGATATTGTGTATTGTTCACAGGTAAGTTCTTTAGAAGGTTTGGATTTAGAAATATTCATCTTGGCATATCATATGAAAACTTTGCCATTCCATAATTTCCACTTGTTAGCAGGATATAAGTGTTTAGGGGTTTTTTTTGCGGTATGCGGGCCTCTCACTGTTGTGGCCTTTCCCGTTGTGGAGCACAGGCTCCGGACGCGCAGGCTCAGCGGCCATGGCTCACGGGCCCAGCCGCTCCGCAGCATGTGGGATCTTCCCGGACCGGGACACGAACCCGTGTCCCCTGCATCGGCAGGCGGACTCTCAACCACTGCTCCACCAGGGAAGCCCCTGTTTAGGTTTTTTAAAAAAACTTTATTGGGATATCTATTAACATACTCCAATTAATTTTAGAATGATAAAAGGTCTACTTGCATTGAAAGTTTTTTTATTAATCTTTGAAATGAGATATCATCAAAGAATTCCTTATAATGGCAAAACTAAACTATGGTGATGATGTCAGAGTAGTGCCTTCTTCTGAGAGAGGGTATGGGCTGGGAGGGGGCACAAGTGGACCTTCTGGACGCTGCACATGTGCTATATCTTGATCCAGGTGGTGGCTACACGATGTGAGCTTATCTAAAAATGTACTGGGCTTCCCTGGTGGTGCAGTGGTTGAGAGTCCGCCTGCCGATGCAGGGGACACAGGTTCGTGCCCCGGTCCGGGAAGATCCCACATGCTGCGGAGCGGCCGGGCCCGTGAGCCATGGCCACTGAGCCTGCGCGTCCGGAGCCTGTACTCCGCAACGGGAGAGGCCACAACAGTGAGAGGCCCGCGTACCGCCAAAAAAAAAAAAAAAAAATGTACTTAATATTTTTGTACTTTATGTATATTATATCTCAGCCAACAAAAGGGAGAGGAGGAAAAAGATGTCTCTAAAGATATAATGTTTAAAATGATGTGAAATGAATTAGTTGGCCTTAAGTAGGCAAATAATCAACTTTCCCTTTTCTTGCTTAGTTTCTCTCTGTCATCCCAACTCCCTAACCCTGCCAAAAAGTTTAATAGCTAAATGAAAAGACATATCACAGAATATTCCCAAATAATATGAGAAAGACCTTATACAATTTAAGTACAAATAGGTAATAAAAACTATTTAGAAATGTATTAATACTCCAAAATTGAAATTGGAAAAGGGCAGGAAATGAAATCTCAGAGAAGAGGGAGTTCAGTGATCAAGAAACAAATGAAAAAGATGTTTAAACTCGTTAAAAATTAAAGCACTTCAAATTAGAACAAGATGATTTTATTTAAAAAATTAGTAGGGACAACTGAGAGATTTTATTATTTATTACTATTAAAAAGGTAATATTTTTATACCTCCCATATTTAAAAAATTTAATCTGGGAAAAAATAACTGAATCACTTCGCTGTACACCTGAATCTTAACACAATATTGTAAACCAACTATACTTCAATAGAAAAAAAGAATTTAGAGGAATATACTTTTTAGAAACAAAGTATAATAGGTACTTTGGAGTCTAACTATAAGTAAACTCTGAGATCAGGTACCATTTCTCATAATTTGGTGTCCAGTTTTATTTCTTAGTTTGACACATCTAAGAGTTTTAAATTCTTCTAATATAAAATGTAAAATTTATTTTATATTTTATTATAGTTGTGAGCTTCCTATAATTTTTCAGAAATCCAAAAGTTGAGGGATAGAGGGCCCACTTCTCCTGAGCTACTGGGCTCAGATACTGTCTAACAAGATACCATAATATGCCAGCTACCAAGAAACCTTGTGAAATCAGAGCTCTCAATGCTCAAATCCTTCTGTGAATTCTGAAACTGAAGCATTGGAAAGATATATATTGGCATGTAACATATTCCCTAAGAGAAACAAATTCACGGCCAGCATATCCAGGGAAATAGATGTACCTGGGACACTTCAGGCTCAGAGATGGTAGATGTTGTTAATGGGCTTGTATTCACAATATACACATTGTCTTCTGGCCTTCTTTTCTGAAGTATCTCAACTGTGTGCATGTCCCAGAATATGCGCCCAGCCTGTTCCCTCTGCCTGTCAGTCCTTTTCGCTGTCGCCCATGAGGTGAACTAATCCTTTATGAGTCTGCTGAAATACCTGATATTTGTCTTGAGGCTTCCAGAACCCCTCCATCTGGAGCTCCTCCCATGGGCTCCTACGACACTTTCCACCCGCCCAGTCCACACAATGCCATCGTTATTTGCATATAAGACCTTGGGTGTGAACCATGTGTTATTAGTGGACTATGTGTTATTCAAATGCTGACACTTTTATTTCCAGTGCCTAGAGGCTGAATAAATGAACTCATATTTATGGAATGGGTGAGAATAATTACAACCACACAGGGAGACAGTGTGGCAGAGCAGAAAGAACCTTGAAATGATGAGACAGACTGGCTGTGTATGACCTGGGAAGCCAGTTCTCTGATCACCAGTTTCCATGTATTCAAATGAGAATAATAACTCCTACCAATTTAAATTATGGGAATGAAATGTAGGAATTATATGAGAGAACAGAGGTGAAACACTGTGTTCCCAGCACACAGTAGACATTCCCTTCTTG
The DNA here is from genome assembly GCF_949774975.1 of Lagenorhynchus albirostris. Taxonomy (NCBI): domain Eukaryota; kingdom Metazoa; phylum Chordata; class Mammalia; order Artiodactyla; family Delphinidae; genus Lagenorhynchus; species Lagenorhynchus albirostris. Next base: position 53,718,186 of record NC_083106.1, read on the forward strand.
TTCCTTCACACACACACACACACACACACACACACAAATACAAACACATAGACACACATATATATATGGGGGGGCACTTTTCCATATACACTTTTTTATAAGGACTGTTTCTACCTTGGATCCTTTTAATAACATTTAGAAGAGGATTTCAACATAACTTATTGGAACAATCAATAATTTTTAGTCCATTTTGGGATGCAAACTGATTTTTGAGGGTCATCAATAATTATTTTGAAAATCTAGATTCTTTGCTCCACATATACCTTTCTTACAGACCACGTTGTCATAATGCTCTTGACAACAGGCCATTCTTCATTTTAGCATTTTCATTATGCATTCTGATTTTTAACCTTGGGGATTTTTAATGCAGCTATATAAATTTGCCTCAAGATGACATGAAATATTACTAGATCTTTTCCCATATAAGTCCTTATCACCTAAGCATATATTATTTTTGGTGAAACCTAGGAACATATTACCCAAGTTAAGTCAACTCAATGCTTATACTGGTGGTATAAAGTTTTTCTATTCTATTTCTGGCATTGTAATTATGCTGAGTGGGAATAGTTATTACTTGTGGCTGAGAATTTAGTTACTAAAGATGCTGGATGATATGCTGAACCTTCGTGTCCTTTTTCATGGTGATATAAGTAAACTTATTAAAATTTTTTCTCAATCTCAACAGTTCATGATAAGCTATCTTTCAGCCAGGCCATAACAGTGCTTTCAGTTGAAACTTTGTTGTCAAGGTCTTATCCACAGAAATATAATTCTTTCTGATTACAAAGTCTACAAAGTCTGTTCTTCTAAATATTTATGTATCTCATTTCCCCTTATCCTGCCTTTTATTTTATTTTATTTTTATTTTATTTTATTTTTTTTTGCGGTACGCGGGCCTCTCACTGTTGTGGCCTCTCCCGTTGTGGAGCACAGGCTCCGGACACGCAGGCTCAGCGGCCATGGCTCACGGGTCTAGCCGCTCCGTGGCATGTGGGATCTTCCCGGACCGGGGCACGAACTCATGTCCCCTGCATCGGCAGGCGGACTCTCAACCACTGCGCCACCAGGGAAGCCCCTGCCTTTTATTTTTATTGTGACCTCTAATCCCTCATCTCCTCTCACTTCTCCCAATCTATTTCCCAGTATTGGTATCACCTCTCCTCTCTATCTGGACTCCATGGACAGCCATTTCCCATGCGTTCACTCTTACATCCCTCCCTTCCTCTTTGTTCTTCTGTTATTTCTGCCTTTGATTCTCCAACACTGGTTAATTGCCACTGCGCACTTTCCCTGAGAGAACTGCTCACTCTTTCTTTCATCCAGTACATATTTGTTCAGTTCCTTCTGTGTGCCCAATCATGGTGTCAGATGCCAGAACATGGCAGCAAAGAGTTTCTGCATTCTTGATGTTTAGCATGTAATGGGAAGGTTACCGTATATTTGTATGACCACTCCAACTCTGGACCCCCTGCTCCCACTCCACAACCCGTTTGCTCATTGCTAACAGGCTCTCTCTGTCCTTACTACACAAAGTATGGTCATCAGGTTTCCCATGGAGTTTGATAGAAATGCAGAGTGTCAGGTCCAGTACTGGATCCCAATCTGCATTTTAACAAGAACCCAAGGTGATTCACATGCACAATGAAATTGGAGAAGCACTTCCTGATGGGAATCCCCACATCAAGTGTTCCCATTCTTCTTCACTCCTTTCAGGTCCTTGCTAGACACACCTTCTTACTTTTAATAGAGGACCTTGCTTCTTCTACTGATAAGATGCTTGAGATCACTTGATATTTCTTCCTGAAGAGCTCTATCTTTATCTACATTTTCATCTTCTCTTAACACATGCTCTTCTTCTTGCATGGGCAAGTATTTCTCTTTGAACTTTTTATCTGATTTCTTCTTTTTTTGATTAACTCTTCCTTTGTCTACATTTTTCATTTCTCCAGTCTTCAAGATTGCGGGTTTGTCTTTTAATATGGGACAACGTTCTCCTATCTGGAAAATCTTCCCTTGACCCTTCTCCTCTTTAAGCTATAATTTCATGTCTATCTTGCTCTTCACTATGAGAGAAGTCTAGAACAATTTCCTTAATTTCTTCACCACCCAAGAACTTTTAATTCCTTGAAATCTAGATTCTACCTCTACCTTCTCTATTAAAACAAATCTGATGTCAGGAGTGACCATCTGATTGCCCAGAGTGAGTCTTTGTTCTCATAGCACTCCTCCTATGTGTGCTAGCATTCCATGAGAATGACTACACTTTTCTTAATGGAACTCATCTTCTTGGGCATCTCTGGACCCCCAACCTGTCCCTTTGGTTGATTCTCCCTTTGCCTCCCTGAATACTTCTTTTCTGACTCCTTTCTGTCTCTTCTAACTCCTTCTAACCACTAAATATAAGCTTTAAAAAAAATTAGTTTTCTTGAGATGTAAGTTGCATGTAATAAACCTGTTTTAATTGTCCAGTACCCAGGTAACCACTAACATCACAATCAAGTTAGAGAACATTTCCATCACTCCAAAGAGTTCTCTTGTGCCCTTTGCAGTTCCTTCTTCCACACCTCAGGCAACCACTGATCTGCATTCTGTCATTATACATGGGTTTTCCTTTTCAAGAATTTTATATAAATGGTATCATATATATGTACTCTTTTTTGGTCTGGATTCTTTCAGTCAACATACTTATTTTGCGATTCATCCAGGTTACTATGTGTATTAGCAGTTCATTCTTTTATATGGTTGAGTGAAATCATTCTGTGCATATAGCAAATATTTTTTTAATCCAAGTGTAAGCATTTTTCAGGAGCTTCTTTTTTTTTTTTTTTTTCTTTTTCAGTACGCGGGCCTCTCACTGTTGTGGTCTCTCCCGTTGCAGAGCACAGGCTCCGGACGCGCAGGCTCAGAGGCCATGGCTCACGGGCCCAGCCGCTCCGCGGCATGTGGGATCTTCCCAGACCGGGGCACGAACCCGTGTCTGCTGCATTGGCAGGTGGACTCTCAACCACTGCGCCACCAGGGAAGCCCTTGAGTTTTGCTTTTTAAGCTCTACATGTTACGTTTTCAGCCTTGCATCCATCCCTTTCTCTTCCATTCTTCCTGCCATCATCTGATTTCAGGTCTTTTTGACTTCTTCTCTCTGTGTACTTCTAACCATTCTCTTCCCAGTTGTCATCTTTATTTTACTAAGGCACAGGTCTCATGATTTTCTATCCCTACACAAGAACCTCCTGCTCCTTCCTTTTTCGCTCTTGGAATAAGTCCTACTAATAAGTACCAATGACTGAGTAACTTCATGTCAGACATATTGCATTTATAATGCGTGGCTACAACTCTTGCTGGAGTTGTGGCCACACATTGGGTAAGTGAAAGGACTAAAGCAGACATGCCAGGTGGTCCTCACTTTCCCCCTTGGTTTTGACTCTTGCATCCTTCTCTGCTGCTCTCTTTAGGTTGTTGTCTCCCCTGCCTCATGAACCTCAATTAACCAACAAACTGCAAGGCTTGCAAAAATAGAAAAGTACTGTTCTGACAGTGGTTGGGATAGGACTGCACCATTGATCCTGAGTTTGCAGCAAAAATCCCCAACACTTCTACGTGAACCATACCATGGCCTCTCTTCTCTCCTCCATGTGAAAGTCCAACTCTGCTTCAGTTGGGCAGTTACCTGGTCCTCAGGGGCTCCCTGATGCATGTCAGCTAAATAGTGTCTTTAACTTCTATTTAAACCATTTAATTATTTTCTTTTGAAAGACAGAATTCTCTCTTGTGGTAACTTGGAAGGTAGACCACTTGCCTCTGGAACCCATGGTTTTAGGTGAAGCCATTAGAAAAGGCAGAATGTTGGTGAGTTTTGACTGCTCCTTGGTCCTTTTAGAAACTACTGTATGAGAAAGCTGGTTCAGGCAAGGATCAGCCCGTTTACAAGTAGAAATGGGAGGTAATAGAAGTTTGCTGAGGGAGGCTCTCTTTGCCTGTGACCCACAATCTAAAATGAGTGGGAGCTTCGACATTTTGGGCCTTGTGAGATTAAATAAACCAACTTCTTCTGTCCACCAAACAGCAAGGAAGCAGACCAGGGATATCTAGCAGGGAAGATCAGGTAAAAGTACTGCTGGGCATATCGTCTCAGATGGGTGTGAGGCAGCTGCTGTGAAATTGAGGAAGATTATGCAGAAGCCAGCGACTAACAGAGGAGAGTGGTAGGCTTAAATCTCATGACCAGAAGAGAGCTCTGGTTGTGCTTACTTTTACATGGAACTGACTGGAAGCAAATAGATTAGAAAGCTATTAGGTTTGGGGGAAATTGTATTGCCAGAGCAAGCAGTGATGGGATGGGCCTGGACATTCTGTGATGTTTCAATACCTAACACAACTCATGGCTTTCCCCGCCTGCACCAGCAGGAATTGCACTAAGACCTCTGCAGCTCCCCAGCAAAGCGTATGCTCCAACACCCGATTCAGATGGGGCCATAGATGAAAATGAACAAAAACATCTGTAGAGCAGAAGTTGGCCATCTATGGCTCTCAGGCTAAATTGAATCTGTGACCTATTTTTATGGCCTTACTTTTAAAATTATTTATTTATTTTAATATAAAAGTAAGTTGAATTTAATGGGATATTACTTTTCCACAGGTACTGCTATCTTCTGTTTAGTTTTATTTAAAATTTTTATTTACTTTTTCCAGATTTATTGAGGTATAATTGACAAAATTTTAATATATTTAAAGTGTACAACATGTACATATACATTGTAAAATGGGTACCACCATTAAGTTAATTAACACGTCTATTACTTCACATAGTCATTTTTTTTCTTTTTGGTGAGAATGCTTAAGATCTGCACTACTAGCAGGTTTCAAGTATATAATACAGAATTTTTTTTAATTGAAGTATAGTTGATTTACAATATTGTGTTAGTTTCAGGTATACAGTGAAGTGTTTTGGATATATATTATATATATTCTTTTTCACATTCTTTTCCATTATAGGTTATTAGAAGATATTGAATATAGTTCCTTGTGCTATACAGTAAATCCTTGTTGTTTATCTATTTTATATATAGTCATGTGTATCTGTTAATCCCATACTCCTAATAGTCACCATGCTGTATATTAGATCCTCAGAACTTATTCATCTTATAACTGAAAGTTTGGGTACAAACTTGATCAACATCTCCTTATTTCCCCCCCATTCCCCAGCCCCTGGCAACCACCATTTTACTCTCTGTTTCTGTGAGTTTGACTTTTTTTTTTTAAAGATTCCACATATAAGTGATACCATACAGTTTTTGTCTTTCTATGTCTGGTTTCTTTCACTAAGCATAATGCCCTCCAGTTTCATCCATATTGTCAAAAATGACAGGATTTCCTTCTTTGTAAAGACTGAATGATATTCCATTGTGTGTGTGTAAACACACACATACACACACACAAACAATCACATTTTCTTATCCATTAATCCATTGACAGACCCTTTGGTAGTTTTCATACTTTGGCTGTTGTGAATAATGCTGCAGTGAACATGGAGTACAGATACCTCTTTGAGATAGTGATTTAATTTCTTCTGGATAAATACCCTGTAGTGGGATTACTGGATCATATGGTAGTTGTATCTTTAATTTTTTGAGGAACAGTATTAAAAAAATACTGTTTTCCATAACGGCTGTACCAATTTATATTCCCACCTGTTTTATGTTTTTAAAAAACTGTAAAATTTTAAAAATAATGACAAAAAAGAAAAATATGCAACAGACACCATATGTAGTCCACAAATCCTAAAATATTTACTTTATGGCCCTGTAAAGAAAAAAGTTTTGACAATCTGTGTCCTAAAGGGCAAAGCTGAGAACCTTGGAAAATGGCCAAGAGGCTTTACTCCTAAAGACCAAAGCCAAGCATAGTCACATGGACTAATTAAGGACTTATTTCACTGTGTTGCAGAGAGGATTTACAGTTTCTATCTAGGAGGATTTCTAGTTGCCCTGATTGGTGATTTCCTACATTCTTCTCCTTTCCATAAGAAAGTGACTACTGTGATCTTCCGATCCTTGCTTTCCATTTACTTATTATGTGTTGGGGAGCAGGTAACTTGTTAATTTGTTCATAGGTCATTAGACTTTGAGGAATCACATTTAGACATTATGAGAAGGACAGCACATCACCCCAAGATCTGATGAACTGGCTGTGAACTGGCTGTGATGCCAAGTGGACTGTGGGTTGCCCTCCTTGGGCAGGTGGCGGGGTGAGTGTATTCTATATGTGGGAAGAAGGATGAACATTGTTACTTGGTTGGCCAGAGGGGACACTGAATGCATTTAGTGTCCATTCTAGACACTTGCTTTTATAAACAGAACTTTGTGTTTTTGCTGGGCACATGGTTGCACAGATAGAGAGACTACTTTTCCCAGCCTCCCTTGCAGCTACAGACAGCCAGGTGACTAAGTTAGAGACTATGGGATGTGAGTGAAAGTGACAGTACAACTTTGAGCTTATCACTTAATAGAGTTCCTTGCTGTGGACTTCCGTTTTCTCCTTCCCACTGGCTGAAAAATGGCAAAGACTAGAGTAACCATGGACTTTATGAGTTAAGATGATGGAGTTGCCCTGTTAACCTTGGACCCTTACCTATGGACTCTTAGGAGAGAGAAATAAACAATTTTATTTAAGCCCCTATATTTTGAGGTCTCTATACTATAGAAGCTCAGTCTGTATCCTCACTAATACAATGTTGAAATCTTACTAATCTCAAATATTATCTCATCCATGAAGCTTTTATAATATTCCCAACTCAAAGTAATCTCTGTCTTTTGATCTCCAGTAGCACTTTGTTCTTTTCTCACAGCACTTGTTACACTTTATTTTATGGTCATTTTTATAGCCTTTCTCAGTAACGAGATTCTAAGCTCTTTGGGAGGTATGGGAGGAGGGAAAGGCAATATGTAACCCAGATAGTAGACTTTTAGGTTCACACACAGGGCCTGATATATAAAAGTTATTAAATATTTGCTTAATTGAATTGACTCTTTAATCATTTTCTAAGCACCATGTGTTCACTAGCTGAATGGATATGGGAAATAGTGAGATGATGAACCCAAGGCAGAAATCTTTCAAATAAGATGATATGAATAGTAATGCATGTTTTCTATGTATATATATAATTTTTTCCCCTTGGTGATATCTTATCAGTGATGGACAACTGATGTATTTGTTGAACATTTTGTCTTCCTAAATAAATTACATTTCCATGAGTATCCTTTAATAGAAAGGCCATGGTATCAAATTATAATTGTGGATTACACAATAAAAGTTTTCTTTTGCAACAAAGGAATATCTTATTTTGGGCTTGTATTAAAACAGGCAGTGTGGTCTAGTGATTATGAATTGGAATTTGGTATCAAATAATTCTCAGTTTGGATTCTGACTTTGTCAGTTATTAGTTGTGTGACTTTAGGTGGGAAACTTAACCTTTCTAAACCTATTTCCTTATCTGTAAAATGAGCAAAACCGCACCTACTTTATAAGGTTTATAATAATTAAACAAATCTATATAAAGCAATTTTTAATTATTTTGAAGTCACAGATATTATTTCATCCGTAAGTATTTCAGTATGTATTTCTAAAAGATAAGGACTCTTGCCTAAATACAACTGTAAGACCCTTATCACAGTCCCCCAAATTGACAGAAAAATTCTTAAAGTTATCAAATGTTTTCTCAGAGTTAAAATTTCATATTATCTCATAAAATGTCATTTTTATAGTTTGTTTCGAAGAAAAGTTACCAACTGTGTATAATGAAAATTGCCAAATAGGTAATTTACAAAAGCTTTAGCTCTTTTAAAATTTCAGTCTCTCAAAGTGAATACATTATTTCTTTGTATTTGTGGAATGAAATATTCTGCATCTTCTTCTCTTAGTACCTTGGGTTATGACAGTTCATCAAGATGTGTAGTAAGTTCCCTGTCATAGATCACAACAGAGACTCAGTGCTGAAATCCCTCCACATAGTTTCTGTCTGTTTAAATAATTTAGCTGTTGCCTGCTGCATATGTGGCTTCATCATTTCTCATCATCTTTAAAGATGGCATTGTAAGATATTGTTAGTTCCTCATGGCATACTTCTACTATTGGTAAGATTAAGGTTTGAAATGATTATCAAGAGAATGGATTACATTTGACATTTTCTACCTTTACCCTGATTTTATTCCTTCCCTCTGGGGGCATGTTCTGGGCACCTACTTCACCCATAGTTCAGAGGTAAGCTCTGGGGTAGGGAATATACAGGAAGCAGAAGATAGAGCCTCTTCTTACTAGAAGTTATCTCCTAACTGGAGAGGAAACATACATATAGGAAATGACATAAAACCAATAAAAGCATCACACTCATAACTGTAAATGCAAAGGACAGAGTTCATAAGTTCTGATAGGGTGCAGAAACCCTGGAGAGATCAGAATCAGGTGGATTTAACTGAAGAAGGCTTATGGAATAGGTGATCTTGAATTCAGTTTGGAGGGAGCTGATAAACATGAATTTGAGTTGAATGAAAAAGGAATTCTAGATGAGAGGAAAGAAACAGAAGCAGAAATAAGAGTTCATTAGTGGGGATTGGCTTTAAAATGAATGGGGCTTGGCTTAATGAGTTTTTATTGCATTGGTTTGATGCTAACATAGAATGTATATTAAGGAAAACACGAGCCATGAATGGATATGACTTATGCAAATTTAAAAAACCATCATTTCACTATTATAGAGCTTTTCAAATGTCTCTGACTGTAGGAATTATTACTGTGTAGACATAGATGTTCTGGAAGCAAAGATGAGGCAGGCATAATAGCCTCTAAAATGAAGCAGGAACAGCATATGGGGTAACATATGGGTGTAGCATGGAGGAAACTGACTTGGGCGTCAGTTTAAAAAACAAATTCCAACCTATGTGTCCCAGTTGGTAGATGATAGAATTTTCTTTACTCATCCTGGAAGTACACAACAGTGATGGAATCACGGACATGTTGGGCTCTGGGTGTGACTGTAATTCAAATGGAGGCAAAGAAAAAAATAAGTTACTCTGTGTATGAAGAGTTAATGATTATGATTCTAATTTATGTTTCCTATTATTTATCTTTTTCCTTCTTTCATTCAACAAATATGCACTAATTATTGGGCTCCACTGATTAGTTGCATTTGTGTGAGATTTCAGTTCTGAAGGAAGCAATATGGAAGAAGAAGTTTGTATGCATCCACTTTTCTGGCCAAGGAGGAAGCAAAGGCATTGGGGTTTTGCAGACAGTGGTGGCTGCAGGACAGTGTCTGGTCAGCAGTGGCATTGGTCTTGGAGGTAGTTCCTTGTGGTCGAGTTGAGTTCTTGGCAGGAATCCAAACTGTAGTGCATGGTGCCCATTAGAGGCTATGGCCAGAACAGCCCTTGCCTGAGGCTGTTCTTAAAGTCTGGTTTGGGATCTGTTTCTGGAAGCTTTGGCCTCAAGTCTGGTTCTTCAGCCCTTCTAAAGATTCCTTCCTCCATTCACTAATCTTTTAATAAACTCCTTTTCTATCTTATTCACCAGTTAACTTCCAACTAGGAATTCTGCATCTAGGAATTCTGAGGTAGGAGAAAGAGGGGAGAGAGTTTCAGGAAGGAGGTGCAGTCCTTTAAAGATGTTTAAAAGTGTTAACCCTGTTACGGAGGCAGAGGCCAGACAGCCAAGTCTTGAAGAGCAAAATGTTTTGAAGAGAGGCTTCAAATAAGACAGAAGTTTCTGGAAGAGAGAAGTTAAGGAAAGGTTGAACATTTAAGGAGGCAGGGCTACTAGATCCAACAAGGACTGTGGGGGAGGCCCACGGGGAAATCCTTGCAAGGAGTCACATCAGAGAGAATGGAAAAGTTTTCTTTTTTTTTCTTCCTTTTTTATTTCCCTCTCCCTCTCTCTCTTTCCATCCCTCCCTCTCTCCCTTCCTCCCTTTCTTTCTTTCTTTCTTTTTTTTTTTTTCCCTAAAGAAGCCTGGGTAAGAGAAGAAATTGGTTGAAGATGCAGATAAATCTTAATAATGAAAAAGAGAAATGGAGGAAACACAGTAACAGGGGAGGTAGGGGGATCTGCAGAATGGGTGGTTTCGAGGGCTTGTAGGGAAAGAAATTTTAGACACTGGCACTATGGGGAAGATAATCGAAAGTTAAATAGAAATGAATAAAACATTGCTGAGTTGCAGCATGCTGTAACTGAGGTTCTGGAATCTGAATGCGAAGCCTTAGAATTATCGAACATCCCTAAGAAGTCTGGCGGGGGGGGTGGGAGCTGGGCAGGGATCTGATGTCCTGGTGGGGTCCACTTGCAGTGTGAGATTGATGACGCTCGTTAAGGGGAAGGATAAGGGAGTAAAAGCCATGCTGAATATTTTCTGTGTTCCAGAAGTTATGTATTTTTCTCCCCCACCCTCTCTTCTCGAATATATTAACCTATGATATCTTAATATTCCCTCTGCTCATTTATCCAGTTTTTATCCTTTCTCTCTTTTTCTCACAGCCTCCTCCATGTCAGCTTGTATCATTTTTCATCGTCACTTCATGATATATTTGCCATAGGCTCCTGCTGTTTCTCCTTCTCTTACTATTTCAGTACCTGTTTCCTGTGCCTTCTCACTGAAGTTTATTTTATTTTTCTCTTCTGTTTTCTCTGAGTTTTAGTTTTTTGTCTTTATCAGTTTGTATACTTCATATCTTATTTCTCAAGCTTCCTGATTCTTCTAGTCTTTATCCTCTGACCTTTAATTTTCTTTTTCTTAAAAAAAAAATCAATTCCTTCTTCCCTTTTCTCTCCTCCTCATTTCAGCCTCTGTCTTGGCCTTACTCCCCACTTTCCCAAGGGACTTGGGGTCCTTATTTTCCAATTCTCTTGGCTATTTCCCACTCATTCTTTTCTAAGCTGCTTTTTAGCCTCCAGACTGGTTTTATTTCCAGCTCAACTCAACCTGGTACAATAGTACTCCTAGCCCAGGTAGATCACACATGAATAAGGACCTCTCCCTGATAATAGGGCTGTTCAGGGGAAGAAACAACAGTAATAAACGACAACACATCGTGACTCAATATTCAATGCCTCTGCTAGGTTTTTAAGTTCTTCCATGCTTTGGCCATGCTCAGTATCTCCAACAGTCTTCCAGAAATCAAACCTCCTTTAGTCAAATGAATCCCATGAATCCCAAATCCTAAATTCTTGCTGTTGCTCATATTGTTTCTTCGCTTGGAATATTCATTTTTCTTCTCTCTTTCAGCGCTTCAAGACATTGCCTTGCATGACTATTCTAGTTTTCTACTGATCTTTCTTTTCTTTGAATTTCTATAGCATTGGATGTACCAAGCAATTTAACTCTAATCACATAGTGTCTTAAATATTTTCCTGTGTGTTAGTTTGCTTTGACCAATTGTAGAGGAAGCTCTGACCAATTGTAGAGGAAGCTCATATATCATTTAATTCTGTATTATCCACAGCATCTAGAATGGTTCTGAGTACATAGTAGGCTTTTTTGAATATTTAATTTTCTTGCTTTTAAAAATTATTACCCTTATACAGCATAATTCACATTACATTTTTAAAGCCTACTTACAATATAAATTTTGCTCTCAGATTAAATGACCAAGGGGCATGCTATCATTTATTCCATGCACCAATGATCTGTGCAACATCTCCTCCGGTGTCTTCCTGAGCTGGCAGGAGCCAGCCATTCATTTAAATTGGCAGCAGACATGGAAATGAATTTGTGTGCTGTCTTACTTGGTAATAAAACTTAAAGTGCAGTGTAATTTGTGATGGTTTGAAGCAGTAATGCAGTTTTGGCAAGTGTGCTATATCTCTACAAGACTTACTGTTAGAAGATTTTCAAGCCAGCAGGTTATAGACTCTCCTCCTAAAAACAATTGATTAAAACTACCTCCATCTGGACTTGGCCCAGTCCTTATTGGCAGTAACTGAAGCACAGGTTACATTTTTGGTTGAAGTTTTCAGACCAACTTGGCCTTTTTATACAGTGCTTTTTCTGGTCTATTTTTTATCACCAGATATAATACTTCTCTTAATTTAAGAGATACAAGATAATAAAAAGTGTGTCCAATTTAAGTTGAATTCGGAATTGAAGCAGCAAAGGAAATAATCTGTAACCCAAGGAAACAAAATGGTGGGAGCAAGAGCATAAAATCTCTCCAACTTTCTCTACAGCAATAATCCTCACATTCTTGGTTATGTAAATGTGAAGCAGTTGGATGTCAGTATGCTAGATTTGATAGCTTTTCAATAGCTAGCTCTATCTGGAAATTTTAAACCAGGGAAGTAAATATTTCTACATGCAATGTCCTCCGATCTAGAATTTATTTCAAAAGAGTGAGTTTTAATAAAAATGAATTCTAACTTTATATTTATTCCTTGGTTCTAATAAAGGCTTTTCTTAAGTAATCCCTAGGTATTCTATTATGTTGGACCTAATAATCATTCTTAAAGTGATGTATGTCTTTAGAATTGCAAAGTTTACTAGAATTCATCCTGTCTTGCTGGATAAAGTATATTAAGCTCCCATGACACATTCATGTGTTCATCAAAAGGGATCGATTTATTAGCCACCTGCCTAGTAGTAACTCCCAGTGACAGAGTAGTTCTGCTGGAAGTCTCTTCTGGGAGGTTTACCAAAGAGAGTATGCAAATCTTACTTGATTTAATTGGACTCCTATAAACAGCTGTCATTATATTTCCAAGGGATTTGCTTTATCTGGGAGTCTAAGAAGTCATAATTTTCATTTAGAAGAAGAACTTGGTCAACACTTTCTTTCCTCCCAGTTGGTGAGCTACTTTCCTGGTTTATCTCCTCAACCTCTTTCCTGCCAACGCCCTTAACACCCTCATCCTCTCAACGGACTGCTGCACCCAGCCTGCAGGGCTCCAAATGCTGAACGATCCAACCATCTCGGGTCACCCTTCCTTCCCTCTCACTGCTGAAGAAAAGTAGATAACCGCTCAGATTGGTGCAGCTTTAAACATTCCTACAGAAAACGCCTAGAATCGTGCTGTGAGCCAGAAATTATTTATGCAGTCCTTGAGCAGCTTCATCCATAGCCAACCTCAATTCCTTCCCGACCATTTCTAAGGACAAGTAGTCCTTCCACAAATGCGCTTCCCTTATCTCATGCTCTACATTCTCCTCTCCCTCTTCTCCCTAAGACCATGTCTTTTCAATTAATTCCTGTCTCTGGTCTTTCTGAAACCTTCCGTTCTCCCTCTCCACTGACTGACTGGCTTCAGTATGAGCAAGTCACTCTTGCCCACGCCCACAGTGGTCAATAAACCTATTCACAGACAGTGATAGTTCCTGTCCATTCACATCATATGGTTGAATTTCCTTGTTCCCTTTGAAGTTATGTATGGCCATATGATTAGCTTTGGCTAATAACAGGTGATGAGTTTCACTAATGGCTGGAAGCTCCTAAGGCCAAGGTGATAAAGCCTCCACTTTCCGGGCCCTCAAGTGACTGAAATAAACATAGAAGCGCTGAACAGGAGAAATACAGCTTCAGATTTTTGGGGTTGTTTATTACTGCAGCATAACTTCACCTATCTTGACAGACACAGTTTTCCTTCTTAATAACCTTTCTGAGACTCTGCTTACATTCTCTTATACTACATTTATTCTTCCTTTAACAACTAAGAAACTCTATTAACTTTTCCCCATCTGTGTGATTCCTTCCCTCTGTTAAATATTTTCTGACCCCATCACTCCATCAAGACTATTCTTGTTAAACTTGCCAATGACCTCTTTATTTTTTGATGCAGTGGACTGATTTTATTATCTTACTTGACCTTGAGTAGCATGTAACACTGTTGACCTTGTGAAACTTTTCACTTCTCATTCTCTTCTTTCTTTTGCCTCAATGTTCTGCTTTTTATTTGGCCTCTTTCCTTCCATTTGCTGCTCAAATATTGGTGTTCCTGAGTATTTAGCTTTCCCCCCTTTAACCTCTTTAATCTCTCTTATAGGTTCCATCAGTTACTGCTTATTCAGTCATGATTCCAAACCTACATGTAATAAAGGTAATATTATACAATATTAAACTAAGGCATTTTGATTTTTACCATTAAGTCATGAACTTGCCTCTGCCATTTTGATTATGCTGAAGCCATTCTTTGATAATGAAAGAGAGTCACTCTTACATAGGCTTCCTCTGCAAATTATTTCCAATTGTGAGTGGTGAGATAGTCTACTTTCCTGTGGCCTGTCGGGAAAAAAAATTGTGTTTGTATGAAAATGGGCTTGAAAGTCAAGTAATACGTAGAAAGGTGGTTTTGCTAAATTTCTTTACGATCCCATTTAAATGTTAAACCTAAAGGAATCAAATCATTAAGTTCTCCCCTTGGTGTAGTTAAAAAAAAAAAATTCTTAAAGCTTAGGCAGGAGGCTGGGCCGGGAAGGAGGATCAGAAGAAGTTTTTTGTTTTGTTTTCTGTTTCTTTCTTTCTATTTTTTTTTTACCTCTTCTGCTCCTGGGGACTTGTTAAGCAAAGAATAGCAAAAGGGAGGAAGTAAACAAGGTTATCAGATGTGTGTTTTGGTCTCCTCACCTCAGGCTTTAAATAAAAGAGAACACCAACCAGGGCAGACAGGCTTACTCCATCCCTGTTAGGAACTTTAGGAGAAGACTGCCATGTAAGGTAGACCTCCAACAACAGGTTCATGGTCTCAGCATGCACAGGCAGAGCCCTGTGATGGAGCAGGGAGGAAAGTCTTTTTTGTCCTGCTAAACCTCCCTTGGTGTAAGCACTTTGTTGAGAGCTGGGGCCTGCCCTGGAGCTGTTGCTGTGGGTCCACAGCAGAGACTGGGAGTGGATCACTCTGGACCTGAAGGGCTGGATGGAGAACAGGGATGTGACTTAGAGACATCTACAGTCATGAAGTAACAAGGAGACTATGTCAGCAGAGAGGGAACCACCAGGCTGTGACTAAAGCAAGAGATGGACCAGACAAGAAACAGATTGCAGAAATTACAGATGTCAACAGAAGGTATAAGTGTACAGAACTTGGTCAACCATACCTGAGAGGACAGTTGACTGACCTTTTAATGTCAAGACCATGAAGATCCAGAGAACGCCATATGGATTTGAAGACCCCTTCACTTTCCTGCCATGAAGTCACATGAACACTCCACCCGCACATCCATGATGTCATAGTAAATGGGTTATGGGAGGGGCAACTGGAAATAAGAGAGTCTAGGCAGGTATCTGAAGGAATAATTAAATTAGTTGTCGGAAGACACTTGAAATCAGGCGGGTCATTTAGTCTCTCCCACAGCTCCCCTTAGTAAATGAGACTTGTGAAGAAGGTCAGTTGAAATACACACCAAATAAGAAAACTGCATTTTATATGCTCATTCAAGTTGTAATGTGAATTAAATTTATGATCCCTGCGTGCGCGCGCGCGCGCACACACACACACACACACACACAATTCAACTATTTTTAGCTGGAAGTCTCATCGTCATCTCACGTTCCAGGGTCTCCCAAATCCTGAAAACCTGCCCTATTTCAGCAATTCTCCTGTCTTGGTCAGTGGCTTTACAAAACATAGAAACCGAACCAAGGACCTGTTAGTCTTCTATAACCTCTCTCCTACTCACTTTTCCTACTCCCTAGTCACCCATTCTATAAATCCAATCTCATAGCCATCTCTGATTTTATCATGCTCACTATAGAGAAATAATGATGTTTACATCAATAGAACTAAGCAAATAGACACTCACTGTTTCTTCCCAGAGATGGAACTGGTGACCAGTATTTTGCAGAAAGTGTTAGAGGGTTGGAAGGGGTTAGATCTCCCTAAGATTCACACCATGAAGAACAGGAAAAACTAGACCTTTAAAGATACATATGTAATAAAAGTATAAAAATGTGATGCATACATATCATACACACCAAAGTCTAGGTAGTGGCTAACTCTGAGGATGGAGGTTAGGGAGCCACAAGATTCTGGTTCTTAACCAACAAGAGAAGATTGATGTGGAGAGATATTAGCCTATGTTAAATCTAGAAAAGATTGTCATTATATTAGCTAATGTATAATTCATTATGTCAGAATATTTCACAAATAAATATATTAAAATACTAATTTTGAATATTGGCAGCCATAAAGATAATTACCTACAATTATTTTTTTAAATTTATTTTTATTTTTTGTGGTACGCGGGCCTCTCACTGGTGTGGCCTCTCCTGTTGTGGAGCACAAGCTCAGCGGCCATGGCTCACGGGCCCAGCCGCTCCGCGGCATGTGGGATATTCCCGGACCAGGGCACGAACCCGTGTCCCCTGCATCGGCAGGCGGACTCTCAACCATACCTACAATTATTTTTAAACAACAGTTTTGATACTTACCACAACATTTGGCAGGCAGGTGCTAAATAAAAATTTGTAGCATGAATAAAGAAACAAGACTTTTGGGCTTCCCTGGTGGCACAGTGGTTGAGAATCTGCCTGCCAATGCAGGGGACACGGGTTCAAGCCCTGCTCTGGGAAGATCCCACATGCCACGGAGCACCTAAGCCCATGAACCACAACTACTGAACCTGTGCACTAGAGCCCACGAGCCACAACTACTGAGCCCATGCGCTGCATCTGCCGAAGCCCGCACACTCTAGAGCCTGTGCTCTGCAACAAGAGAAGCCCTTGCACCACAACGAAGAGTAGCCCCTGCTCGCCGCAACTAGAGAAAGCCTGCGCGCGGCAACGAAGACCCAACACAGCCAAAAATAATAAATAAATAAAAATAAATAAATTTATAAAAAGAAACAAGGCCTTCATAGCATGAGAGTGGTGTGGGATTAAGGAAAGGGAGTTGCCTTTCTTAAGGCAGTTTGATATTGTTAAAGAACAAAATTCAACTGAATACATTTTGAAGATTTTATTGGCTTTACTAGTTGATTCATGAATCAGGCAGCATCCCATCTACCAAACTGAGAAAAGCTCTGAAGAACTGTACAAAATCAATCCCTCTGTTTCCTCTTTAATGTCCTAAATAGAAGAATTCCTCCAGGTACTGACATAGCTGTTTGATCCAGGTGGACCCAAATGAGAATGCCACCAGCTTTGACTTGCAAGAGAACCAAGTGGGTAGGTAGCTTCTGTGACAGAACAAAGCCTCAATAGGACAAGTTCCTTTCTGGGTGTCCCACAGGTCACACAAGTATTTCAGAGGTCAAATTGCTCTTTCATATCCTGAGGATGCAATAACCATAGGTGTGAGCTTACTTGCTTTCCTATCTCCTCAGCAGTGTACCAAGTCAATTACAATTTAGATAGTTAAATTCCTGAAATCAAAAGAAGAAATTCATCAGTCCTTAAAACCAGCCTAAGATCCTGTTTCTTCAACCATATTCAAATTGAAAGCCCTTCTGAAGTGCAGAAAAAGCAGAGATTCGATTCTTATTTAGGTTGATAGTCTTGGTGCCTAGGACAGGGCTTGACTGGGTTTTCAATACACAGTGGTTTAAACAAATGAATATGGGGACAGAGTGTGGGTAGGAGTATACCAATATCAGAGTACGGGAAGAGAGTAGAATAGGCAGTTTCCCCTCTGCAAATGGATGCAGAAACTGAGAGCTTTATATTGGGCTAATAAGCAAGCACGTGTATTCAGGGAATAAAATAGACTCTGGTGAGATTCCAGATAATAGGTGAAAATATTTGCTGAGTTCTGCCTCATGCATGGCTTACAGTTAATAACCTCTAAACAATCATCTAGTATTCATTAATCTCAAGGTCATAATGATGCACACATAATGGTTATACACGTGGAGAGTTCCCCAAACACCCGAAAGTTCTTTTGATCTTGTTTATTTAAACAAATCTATTACTCCATCCTCTACACTTTCCGTTGAAAATAGAACACTATAGTATCTATCATTTCCTCAATGGTCCTGGAAGAATTAAGAACGACGAGAGATCATTTTAAGTTAAGACGGAAAAAAATACTTGCAAGCAAGCACCAAAAGACTAACAGTGGTTGTGGGTTAGAATCATATGCATTTCGCCATCTATTGTTACAATCTGAATAACGTATTACTTTAAAGTAATACGTTATTTTAATAATGAGAAAAGTAAATGTATTACAAAACCCTCCGATAAGGTCCTAATCAGGGCTCCTGACTGTAACTCTCATGGCATATTTTCTGCAGCTATACAGTCTGCTCCATGGGGAAGTCCGCCGAGCTCACACATGGTAGCATAAATCTGCTTTTGAAAGAGGGGAGGACTTGTTGAACTGGTTCCTCCCACAGAGAACCACTAGCTATTCTATATCATTCTGCTCTGCCATGTGTCCAGAAGTGTATTATTAGAACTTGCTGTTTTAGGAAAGCGCTTATTTACGGACCAGACCTAACTTTACCTTACCTGTGCAACTGCAGGCTGGATTGGGGTTTATTAATACATTCTTCTCCTGGCCTGGCCTCTTTGCACCCTGTTGGAGGCCCACAGTTGTTCATGACAACACACAGTAGAAAGATGTGGAGCTTCAAAAGTCATCCAACTATCCCCATAGCCATAAAAATGCTCAAAATAGAAGAATTTTATTAATATAATTTTATTTATGATGATAAAATTAATTGATTTTTTATGATTTTTGCATCACAAAAGTTAATATTATTCATACCCACCCCTACAGAGAGCTCTTAAATATGGCCCTTTATGTAAATTGTGTCCATTAAGTTCATCAGCATGTCAGTGGGAATAATCATTCATATCGGAAAAATTCTCACCTCCATTTCAGACAAGCGGTCACAGGTTCACCCTGAGAAACAGCCTGGGCAATTGTAATGAAACCATAATTTTAACAAGCACCCTTTTTATAGACAGAAGACAAGTTTAATGTGTCGACAGGAGCCTGAACAGTGCCCTTGAGAGGCATGCATTTGAGAATCAGAAAGCTGAGGAATCCGCGATTAACTACTGAATATGTAAATTATGTTCTCTCTTGTACCACCTGTAATGACTGCCGACTCATATTAATGAGCTGGTGATACAGTAAGAAACAACGGTGCCCTTTCAAAGCCATAGGTGGTAGCGGCAAGCTGATTTATGATCTAAGGCTTATCTTTCTCCATTATCTGCATCACTTGACAAGCGTCCCCTTCCCCCGCCCCTCCAGTGTTTCATATCCAACACCTAAGCTGCTGGGACTTCTTTTCCTCCACACCGACAGCACCATTTGCTTCTTTGCAAAAGTACTGTCCCAGCCCAGTGATCCAGAAGTTGAACTCAGTCATTCTGCACAATAAAGATTACAGCTCCTGGCCTGAGTCCTATCTCAAAGCTTTCTAGCCCAGTCGTCAGCGGTCGAGCCTCAGACGCGTCTTCATTCAGCCGCGGTCTGTGCACTCGTTCGGCGCCAAGATAAACCTGGAGCAGGAGGTGCTCCGATGGCCAAACAGAACAGCTTGCGGTTTTTTTTTTTTTTTGGCGGTACGCGGGCCTCTCACTGTTGTGGCCTCTCCCGTTGCGGAGCACAGGCTCCGGACGCGCAGGCTCAGCGGCCATGGCTCACGGGCCAAGCCGCTCCGCGGCATGTGGGATCCTCCCGGACCGGGGCACGAACCCACGTCCCCTGCATCGGCCGGCGGACTCCCAACCACTGCGCCACCAGGGAAGCCCAGCTTAAGGTTTTTGACAAAACCTAGATTGTTGTGGCTTTTTATTCTTAAAAAAATTTCAAGCATTTCATCCTCACATTTCCATCAGGCTTATCTATGGCGGACCAAGGAGTCGTAGTTTAGCTACAGTGTCAATGAGAAACTGACCCCCGAGGAGGAGGGATTTGTTTGGCGCGTCCAGGCACCTGCTGCGTTCCTAAACCCAAGCCCCTTTTCATCTTCTTTGTTCTCTTTCAGGCGGGAATTTTCAAAAGACTAACCCAGCACTCAGCCTCATGTATACCGTATGTCCCCTAATTCCACAGGTTCAGCTTTGTTTTGGCATTACAGGGTTTGGATTAAATGAGAATATAAGGTTTAGCGCCAAACCACACCTCTTGGCCCTTCCTTGAGTAGTTTAGCTGGTGCCCTAGCTCAGCAGCTGGATGTGAAGTTAGCAGCGCCACCAGCCAGGGAAGCACCGCTCCGGCCGGCTCCCCTTTCTCCGACGGGCTCTCATTTGTATTCCAGGGCCGTACTGAACAAGGATGCTACAAAACGGTTCTATCCGTCCGCAGGTAAATAAGCCTTAAAGGAAATCTTTCAGCACAGACCCAAAGTGCTTTATTGTCAGCATGCCTTTTAGGCAAATAACAATAGTTATTGTTAACTTTACTGTTAACAATAAAGATGCGTTCCCTGAGATTCTTAGTGTTCCATTGGAAAAAATGTAGCCCTTCCTGACGGTCGAGTAGGGTCTTGTTTTATCATTATGTTTAGATGGAGTACTGAGTAAATGGAGGGGAAGGTGGCTTCTGCATGGCAAAACAGGAGTGCTCTGTGAAGTGTTTCATCCTGTCCTGAGGCAGCACTGGTCCAGAGCTGCGTCTGCAATTTCAGGTTGCTTTACTGGAAGACTCTCACTTACCTTCTCTTAGAGACCTCTGGTAGCAGGGGGTTAAGTCCACAAGCTTCTTTGGTCACTTGTTTAGTTACCTTCCTCTTCAGAGTAGGCCAGAAGTCAGCTAAGGGCTAAGAAGAGGTCAGGGTGGGCAAAATTAGAAAAAAAAGAAAAAGAAACATAGGGTCCTTAGTCACCCATGTCATATCATTTTTGTTTCAGTCACATAGCTCATGGCGAAACTTAGGGTGTTTGCTGATGACCAACAAGACCATCAATGCAGTTAGTTATCCCCAAAGGCAGTGAGGTCCTAAACTATCCACACCCCTACGCACGTTTGTTTGTTTTTTTTAATTTGAGAAATTTCAAGTTACTTAGCACATTGAACTGCAGATTTAGATGTTCACTTGTGACTGAACTAATTTAAAAAATTTTAAATGTGACCACTTTATTGATGTATAACTGACACAAAAAGCTGTACATATTTAATGTTATAACTCAGTGAGTTTGGGAATGAGTATACATCCATGAAATCATCACCACCATCAAGGCCATAGACATTTTCATCATCTTCCAAAGTTTCCTCCTGCACCCTTTATTATTATTAGTTTATTATTATTATTATTTATATATGTGTGTGTTAAGAACACAACATCTACACTATTAGGAAATTTTAAGAATACAGTATAGTATTGTTAGCTATAGGCACTATGCTGTATAGTAGATCTCAAGAACTTACTTACCTTGTATGACTAAAACTTCGGCCTTTACCTCTCCATTTGCCCCTCCCCACAGCCCCTAGCAACCACCAGTCTACTCTCTGCTTCTGTGAGCCTGACTATTTTAGAATTCATACAGTATTTGTCTTTCTGTGTCTGGCATATTTCACTTAGCAGAACATCTTCCAGGTTTATCCATGTTGTCACAATGGCAAGATTTCCTTCTTTTTTAAGGCCGAATAATTCCATTGTAAGTATGTACGATGTTTTCTTTATATTTATTTATGTATTTTAGCAGTTATTCTCATTTGTTTCATTTTGTTTGTAAAAGTGGGGGGAATGTCATAAGATTGCTCTTGGATAAATGAGTGTTTTTTTTTTAATACAATATTTTCTTCATCCATTTGTCTGGTGATGGACTTTTAGGATTTTCCCATATATTGGCTA
The DNA here is from genome assembly GCF_949774975.1 of Lagenorhynchus albirostris. Taxonomy (NCBI): domain Eukaryota; kingdom Metazoa; phylum Chordata; class Mammalia; order Artiodactyla; family Delphinidae; genus Lagenorhynchus; species Lagenorhynchus albirostris. The sequence continues at coordinate 53,739,904 of NC_083106.1, forward strand.
TTGTGAAGAATACTGAAATGGACATGGGAGTGAAAATATCTCTCTGAGATTCTCATTACAATTCCTTTGTATAAATACCCAGAAGTGAGAGATTTCTGGGTCATATGGTAGTTCTGTTTTAATTTTTTGAGGAACCTCCATACTGTTTTCCATAGGGCCGTTCTAATTTACATTCCCTTCAACAGTATGCCAGGGTTCCCTTTGCTTCTTATTCTTGCCAATGCTTGTTATTTTTCCTTTTGTTTTGATTTTGCCATCCTAAGAGGCGTGAGGTGATATCTCATTGTGGTTTTGGTTTTCATTCCCCTGATGCTCAGTGACGTCTGTTAGCTTTTCATATACCTGTTGGCCATTAGTATGTCTTTTTTGGAGAAAGTGACTGAACTAAATCATAATCATTTCTGATTTCCCTTGCAACCTTTCAGGTGTGAAGTCCTTTAAAGGGAGAGATGTTATCTATACAGACACCTAAAGAGTTAATATTTTCAACTTTGTTTAAGGACAACGACAAATGTCCATGACCTGTAGTGTTAATTCAGCAATGTAACAAGCCATTTAGCAGTTACTGAGTTCCTTTTCTGCACCAGCCACTGGTCTCGAAGCTTGATGTATAAGAGTAAATAAAATAGAGGAGGTTCCTATTCTTATTGAACTTAACATTTTGGTAATGACACATCATTCTGATGAAAGCAGGAATCTGAGCTGATTCATTTAGCAGATGCAGAAGCAGAGCTCATTGCTTGGGTTCCTGTCTTCTCAAGACTTTTCTGTTTTCTTTTAATTATTGCGAAATGACTAACTTTGTTGAGGAGCTATGCAGTACTGTTGGACAATCTGAAGATTCTTGAAACTGTCCAGGTGTGTTCTTTGTGAATCTGCTGAATTTGAGCCCACACTTGACTTGACTTTTCTTTTTTTTTTTTTTGCGGTACGCGGACCTCTCACTGCTGTGGCCTCTCCCGTTGCGGAGCACAGGCTCCGGATGCGCAGGCCCAGCGGCCACGGCCCACGGGCCCAGCCGCTCCGCGGCACGCGGGATCCTTCCGGACCGGGGCACGAACCCGCGTCGCCTGCACCGGCAGGCGGACCCCCAACCACTGTGCCACCAGGGAAGCCCCTTGACTTTTCTTTTTAAGGATAAAAGTTAAAAACACTCATCTAGCATTATCCAGTAAATATTATTTTTTCAAGCACTGAATAGTTGAATATCTTCATTGCTTTTTCCCCTTTACGGTCTTCAAAATTCAACCTCAGACAGGGTTTTTCTAGTACTAAAAATGATCTGATTCAGAGTTATTTGACAATCAAAGCTACGTGTAATCTCTCAGCTGATTATCTGTATTTTGTGGCAAATCTTATCTTCCATTTTATTATAGCTAAACCTATTTTAGATAAATATTGCTTTAATAGACTCTTTAAATTCGATATTCATTGTATACATTGAAGTAATTTGTTTCCCCAATTTTTCTTGTGAATTGTTATCTGTCTCCTCTTTCCATCGTTTCCTCCACCTTTAATCTCAATCTCACCAGAAGTTCTGTAGCAGAAATGAGATAGAGTGAAGGAAAGTCAGTATAAGAGAAAGGAGACTACGCCAACATCTTGTGTCACATATCGTGAGTGGTAAGGCAGGGGAAGAAATATATTTCAGAGAGTATCAAGGTGGAGGAACCAGGTCATTTCCTTGTATTTTCAAAATTAAGTTTTCAAAGTGTGGTACCATTTGTTGTTGTTCTGACTCTTGTTTGTTTTGTCTCAGTTAATAGAATACCAAATTAATATTCAAATGTAACACATCCGAAGTCTAACATGAATTATTTTAGTACTATCTATTCTTTAGATCATTCACCCTTTGATGAATCCTATAAATGTGAAAAACAAATTCACTGTGTGGTGCTGTAGCCATGAACAGGCAGATGCCCATTAAATCCATTAAATAATGCATCTGCGGAAACTGAGCCACAGAGAGATTAAGTAAGTTACTTGTTCAAGACACAGAACTAGTGAGTGGCAGAGTGGAGATCTGAACCAAGTTTTCTGGCTTCAGTGCCTGTGCTTCTGAGGTCTACTAAATACTGTCTCTGAAGTACTGGAAACTTTTAACTATGTACTTTAAAGTGTTTTGGAAACACCTGGGGAGTTTGTAAAAATGCAAATTTCTGGGTCCCTTTCCCATGGTTTCTGATTCAGTTGGCATGGGATAGGTATCAGGAAGCTATTTTTAGCAACAGTTCTAAATGATTCTGACGGGCATGGTCCATGGATCATTCTTTGAAAGCACTGGTTTATAGTAATGGGGAAAAGAATGGTAGAGCTGTTAAAGGCAAAGGCTCAGAAATTGAATAGTTTATTTGGGCTGGTGTCCTGACTCCTCTAGCTTTGGGCACACTGCTTAAACTCACCTTTCTAACTTCTGCAAGGGATGGTGGGGATAATGGGTTTTTATGAAGATTTAGTCCCTTAATCCATTTAAAATGCTAAGTATAGTGCTAGCAAATAGTAAGCTCTCAATTTGTGTTTGCTTTTATTAGTGCAGCATGGGCAACACGTAATTAATTCAAATGTGTATGTAGATACCACAAAAAATATAACAGAAATGTTTTCTTCCTTGATCCCAAAGAAAAGAGGATGTCTGACTTTCATTTATTTCTAACATTCCTTTATTTTTTCCCGCCTAACTTTAAAATCATTTCCCTCAAGTTTTCAACTTTAGCTTTTAGGTTCCTGACTTTCTCTCTCCATCTGAAAGAACACTAATCTGTTTTTCTGCCTTTTGTATCTCCTGCTGAGTTAACCTGATTGTGTGACATTAAATTGGGTCAGTTGGGGGGAAAAAGGTGGGGGTGAGAGAAGATAAAAGGCTTTTCCGGAAATCTGAGATTAAATTTTCACCAATTGGTGGAAGTGTCATCCAGGTCTTATTTCTCTGTGTCTTCTTTTGTGCTAGTGTGGTTACATGACATAAAGGTGAATTATTTAAGTAATGCTATTTTACTTCTCTTTGCATAATCACCATTCCTTCACTTCTTTCCAATGATGACAGAGAAGCCCCTCAGAGAATATTCAGAAGCCTTTGTAGTAGAAGGGAACTGAAAATGAACCAATACCTCTTGATAAAAGAAGTACTGACTGAACTGCATGGGGAGGACATGGATTTTATCTTTAAATGTTCCAATATTATTCTAGTCATCAACTAGGAAAGCCAAAAACTATATCAGGTAGTTGGAAATTTAGTCTCCCCCATTAAGGTGAAAGAATGAAGAAATTCAAAACAGAACATGGACAGGGAGCACTGCCGTGTGGCCCCATCACATAATCCTGATGGGTCCACTGAGTTCTTGACCATGTAAGTATGACCCCTTGAGTTGAGGAAGAGATATGTGAGGATGGATCAGGACATGAGAGGAAGGGAATATTGCCTTATTCGAGGTACTATCTGGAGCTGCTAAGAAGATATGTGAGTTCCCAACCTAGTTGTAGCAACCTCAGTTCAGATTGCAGGATCCCAAGATTACCTGGTTTCTATTTTGTCCTTTCAGCAACATTCTGGAGAGTCAAGCCTTTCTCACTCTTTTATGAGGTCAGATTGTTTCTCAAAGCCAGGTGAGTGATGTAGTAATGTTGCCTATCTTAAAATTCTTGTGAAGGAAGAAGAAAGTGTTGAAAACTTCCCTAACTATTCTCATTTCCTATTATGACCATGTCTAGATACTGTTACCTTTCAGTTTTTAAGGAAGCAAAAGAAATGCTGTGAATTGATTTGCCCTGTCTCAACAGTTTGACTTAATCCCTGTTACTATTCACAGTCATAGGTATATTAAGCAGTCCTGAAGTGAGCTGAACAAATATTTATCATATGCTATTTAAACATGAGAAATGTGACATATAAAAAACAGGAGCACAGAAGAATAGTCTAAGTCCTTTGTGCATTTTTTAATTGGATTTTTGGTTTTCCTTTTGTTGTTGAGTTGTATCTGTTCTTTATGTATTCTAGATATTAACTCATTTTCAGATATATGGTTTGCAGATATTTTCTCCCATTCCATAGGTTGCCTTTCACTCTATGGACTGTTTCTTTTGCTGCACATAAGTTTTAAAGTTTTGTATAGTCCAGTTTGTCAATTTTTGCTTTTGTTGCCTGTGCTTTTGGGGTCATATCCAAGAAAATATTGCCAAATCGTGTGTCGTGAAGCTATTCTCCTATGTGTTCTTCTAGGAGTTTTAAAATTTTAGGTCTTACGTTTATGTCTTTAATCTATTTGAGTTAATTTTTGCACATGGTGTGAGGTAAGGGTACAACGCCATACTGTTACATGTAGATATCCAGTTCTCCCAACATTTACTGAAGAACCTGTCCTTTCTCCATCATGTAGCCTTGGCATTCTTATGGAAGATCATTTGACCATATGCATGAAGGTTTATTTTTGGGTTCTCTATTCTGTTCCATTGGTCTGTATGTCTAGCTTTATGCCACTACCATACTGTTTGGATTACCTTAGATGCTATGGACTAAATGTTTGTGTGTCCCCCACCCCCCCCAAATTCATTTGTTGAAGGCTTAACCCCCAATGTGATTACGTTTGTATATAAGTCCTGTGAGGAAGTCATAAAGGTCTGTGAGGGGGTGATACAGATAAAAGTGGGGTCCTAATATGATAGAGCTATTATTGGAGGAGGTCATTGAGAGGATGTGACCACTGATTGATCCGAGAATAGGACTCAGGCAATTGGAGGCTCCTCACCCCCTCCTGCATCCCTGGAATGTAACTTCTCCCCACAGTTCCCACAGTGGGAGCTGTTTTCAAGGACTCAGCCTTGAGAGAGTACTGTGTTGTTGAGACCATCTGGAATGAATATGTGACTGAACCCCATTAAGGGCTCTATATAGACTTTTAAGATTCTGGTGGGTGGGTGTGGAGATTTAATAGTCTTACAGCTGCCCAAGAAAAGCCTAGTATGTCTCATTTATTAAACTTGAAACCTGCCAATCTGGAGCAGTCTGCCTCTTTCTTCAGTCTCTTCTTGCCCTTCGTGTATGGGGGCCAGTTTTAGATTTCACCCTGGAAGCTCCGGGGGTTTTGAGCCAACAGCTGGTGCTCTTAGAAGAAGAATAAGCGACCCTAGAGCTTTTTCTCTCCACAAGTGCACAAGGAGGCCACGTGCGCATGCATGGAGATGGCTGCCGTACGCAAACCACAAAGATCTCTTACCAGGCATCGAAGAGGCTGGCACCGACGTCTCAACCTCCAGAACCATGAGATATACATTTCTTGTTTAAGTTACCCAGTCTGTGGTATTTTATTATAGCACCCGGAACAAACTAAGACAGTAACTTTGTAATATGTTTTGAAACAAGGAGGTGTGAGACCTCCAACTTTGTCTTTTTTCTTGAAACTGTTCAGGTTATTCAGGGTCCTTAGAGCTTCCAGATGAATTTGAATAGTTTTTTTTCTATTTCTGCAACAAATGCCATTGGCATTTGATGGAGATTGCACGGATTGCACTGGTATGCTTTGGGTATTATGGACATTTTAATAATAGTAAGTTCTCCAATGCTTGAATAAGGGATGTCTTTCCATTTCTTTGTGTCTTCTTTAATTTCTTTCAGCAATGTTTTATGTTTTTCAGTGTATAAATCATCCAACTCTTTGATTAAGTTTATTTCTAAGTATTTTATTCTTTTGATGCTATTATAAATGGGGTTGTTTTCTTAATTTTCTTGTTTGGGTTGTTGTTAGTGTATAGAATGCAACTGATTTTTGTGTTAATTTTGTATCCTGCAACTTTGCTGAATTGGTTTTTTAAATTCTTATGGGTATTTTGTGTATGTGTGTGTAATCTTTAGTGTTTTCTATATATATATGATACATATATATCATATATATGTATCATATACATAATATATATATACACATATATGTATATGATTATATATATATATATGTATATATATATATATGATCATGTCCTCTGTGAACAGAGATCATTTGACTTCTTCATTTCCAACTTGGATGCCTTTTATTTATTTTTTTCTTGCCAAATGCCCTGGCTAGGACTTCCAGTCCTAAGTTAAATAGAAGTAGTGAAAGTAGGTATCCTTGTCTTGTTTCTGATCTTAGAGGAAAACCTTTCACCATTGAATACAATCTTTGCTGTGGGCTTTTTATTTATGGCCTTTATTACATAGGGACAATTCCCTTCTATTCCTAGTTTGTTGAATGTTTTTTATCATGACAGGGTGCAGTATCACTGATTTTGAAGATGGAGGAAGGGGGCAGTGAGCCAAGGAATGTGAGTGGCCTCCAGAAGCTGAAAAAAAAGGAAGGAAAGGGTTTTTCTATAGTGCCTTTAGAAAGGAATGCAGCCCTGGGCTAAAACATTTATTTCAGCCTAGTGAGACCCATGTCGAACTTCTGACCTACTGAACTGTTGATAATGAATTTGTGTTGTTTTAAGCCACGTATTTTGGGGTAGTTTGTTAACATCAGCAATAGAAGACTGATACATTATGCCTATCTCCATATTGGGAGTTTTTCTGCATATTGGAAGACTCACGTAAAGTTAGTGATCTCTATACATTGGGCTTTAGAGTTTGCAAAGCACCATATGTATCCATCCACCTATCATTTGTTCAGCCAGATGATGTTTAATCTTGCCTACTATGATCTCTTCTAGGCTTTAGGGAAATTAAGTGAATGAAATAGTAATTATTCCTGTTGGATACTTTGAGGTGGTTACTTTTACTCCCCTTTCTAAATAAAAAGTATTGAGATTCTGATAAATTGACTTGCCCAAGATAACACAAATAACCTTCTCACTACAAACTCAGGGCTATTTTCACTAGAAACTCTTAGAAAAATAGCAGATTACATTTAGTTGGATATCTATTCTGATATAACTTGAAATTCCATTGCCATTTCCTATCTATTATACAAACATAAGCAAGCCAGTTAGCCTTTGAGCATCTATGTTTTCTGTGAAATGAGAAGTTAATTTTTAAGCAAATAATCCAAGGATGAGTGAGATATGGGTAGAGCTCCTTGACATGTGTTGGAGGAAAATGTTTACAAATAAGTGCTAAGATTGTATCTATTATTTTAGACATCAGGATATTCTGGCTATATGTGTTTCACTTTTAAGGAGCATGGAATTTAGCAAATAATCATTAGTAGATTGTGGTATTGGTGTATTAAATAGTGGCATGAAATAGTCATACTAGCAGACAGGCTATGGTCAAAAAATACTGACCTTAAGTATCATCTGCTTATTATCTCATTTGCTGAAAAGTTATTTTGAATCATTACAATTCTACAGATGTTTCACAGATGTCTTTAAGGATATATTTCTGCAGCTTGTTATTAAGCTAACTTCTGTACACTATGGCAGATTTTCATAGCATATTAATGAGAACATTATGGAATTGTAAATAAATATGTTTGTAGCAATCGAGATGAAGAGCAGAACTGTAAAAATGGTTATTAAAGTCTAATTAACATTTTAACAATAAAAAACTTGATGCCTTGATACCACAGGAGAATGGTCTCAGTCAGTAGATAAAACGAAGAATTCCCAAATGGGCTTAGGAGTGGATGAAACACTGCTGTCAATATTTAATGGTATATGTCAGATTTTACCACCATTTGAAAGAATGCAAAGAGGGGTTACCATAGAAATCACCTTGACAAAAATCTGCACAAAATGCAACACAAACTATCCCTCAAGCAGCCTTGCAGGGGTTACTATGATGTCCAACTATAGTCTTTTCATGTAATCTCTTGATAGAGTGGAAAAATGACAGAGTGTGTGTGTGTGTGTGTGTGTGTGTGTGTGAATGTGCATTTATGCGCAATATAAATTGAAAATTGTAAGAACAGTATGGAAATTCTAGAGGCAGGTATATTCATCTTTCTTTTTCATTTTAAAAGGCATTTACTGTACATTAGGAAACAAACCACATAGTGGTTCAAAACACCACCAATTCTCAGTAGGTCAAATAGGTACTGATTGCAGATTTAAACTAGGTTCATCCTTCTCAGTTTTACATGTGGACGTTGGATTTGGAATGCAGGATGCAGGGTGTGTGTGTGTGTGTGCATGTGTACTTCATTTTTCTTTATATCATAATTACTCTTTGATAAAGCTATAAATGTCAAAATTATTTATAGCTTTAACAAAGCATCCATCACAGCCAGGCAACTACAGAGACAAGGCAACCTGGGAGATGCTCATACTATTTGAATTTAATATGCTATTTTACATTTTAGTGATAATGTTTTGTATCATGGCTCTGTGATATTTAAGTATTACATTTTAGCAGCCTGGTCTTGCACCAGTTAGACCAGTTGCCTTTCCAAATGCAATCTTCCATTGTCATTGAAAAAAAAGTTTCTTTCTTAAATCTTTGAAAAAACTTAGCCGCACATGCTCCCCTTGAACTATTCTGCAATTACAACATAAGCTCAAAGCTCAAAAAAATCGTACTTATTTCACAGAATCTTTAGTAAAATAATATTGTAAATTCCCCTGCTCATTAAAAATGGGTGGAATAGAAATATGGGGTTGTAAAAGGAATGAAAAAAATTAGTTGCTGACCCAAAGTGGAGGGTGTGGAATTGTAGACATACAAATGTTAAAAAAAAAGGTAATGATTATTTTAAAAGGTAAGGAGAAGAGTCTGACACTTTTTTCTAAACAATTTATTATGTTTAACTTGAATGAATACGATTTTTCGTAACATAAACATAGACATTATTCAATAAATAAAACAAATAAGAATCCTAGGTCACTTTATGACCTATTAAGGGAGAGAGAAAGAGGAAAAGAAAAATGGAAATATTGAAGGGAAAAGATAGAATAGGTAATAGAAAAAAAGAGAAGTTGGTCTGAAGGAGAGTAATAAATACAGGAAGCTTTGAACAGGAAGAGACAGAGCCAATGAGGGGAGGGAGGAAAGAAAATACAAATAAAGGGAGGCAAGATCCTCTCTCTCCAGCTTGCCCTGAAAATATTTTACAGATTTAAAAGAAGAGAATTCACATCCCTCAGAGGTATTTAAAAATTAGATAGCGGTAATTCAGAAAAAGAAATGGGTTCATTTCTTGTCAGACTTAATAGCACTTTGTTTCTTTCTCATGTGTCACTTGTGTTAGGCCTTGGGTTTTATTGTTATAAGTGTACAGTCTCTCCCACTGGTCTATAAACTCTTAATTCATTTTTTAATCTCTCCATTTCAAAGCTCCTAACCACAAAGGATTGAAAGACATAAAGAGAAACTGATAAACCTTCAAACACAGAGGGAGGTTTAATACACTTCTCCCTGAAACACAGAACAAACAGCCAGAAGAACTGAAGAGAGAAAGAATTGGAGATTTAAATAACCCATTGAAAGCTTGATTAAATAAAAACGTATAAAGGCTTGTACTTGGGCTTCCCTGGTGGCGCAGTGGTTGAGAGTCCACCTGCCGATGCAGGGGACACGGGTTCGTGCCCCGGTCCGGGAGGATCCCACATGCCGCGGAGCGGCTGGGCCCGTGAGCCATGGCCGTTGAGCCTGCGCGTCCGGAGCCTGTGCTCCGCAGCGGGAGAGGCCACAACAGTGAGAGGCCCACGTACCGCAAAAAAAAAAAAAAAAAAAAAAAAAAAAGGCTTGTACTCAACTGAAAATAAACATATTTCAAAGTACACACAGATGATTTAAAAAATTTACTTGTGTAAGGCTACAGTGGAAATCTCAACAAATTTCAAAAATGTCAACATCATACAGACAACATTCTCAACCACATGTAATATTTTAGAAATCAGAAAAATTTTTAAATTTCCTCCTCTTGCCTGTCCTGCATGATGATTTGGGGGGAGAGTATACTTAACAAATAATGTGTGGGTTAAAGAAGAAATTAATTAGAAAATATTTAGAACTGCATAAATATTGAAGCACTATGTATCAAAACAGAAGATACAGTTAAAGTGGATCTTAGGGAGCAATTTGTATTCTAAATTTCTATATTGGGACAATATAAATATTTGAAAATGTAAAGTCATTGTCAAAATCAAGATAGAAGGAACAACAGAGAAAAACCACATAATTTAGAAGAAAGGAAATTAAAGAGACGGAACCAAAAGTTAATGAAATGGAAAAAAGACCACCAGATAAAAATCATTAACATAATTAAAGAGTTTCTTGAAAAGACTGATGAAATAAATAAACTTCTGTCAAATTTGATACAAAAGATAAACAGCACAGGCCAAAATGAAAAATATTATCTGTAGAAAAGGACATTTAAATCCAAATATAAGATGTAAGTAGAGATTCAATAATCACAAGAATGTCCATTAAGAAATCTTATGCCTATATATTTCAAAACTCAGAAGAAATGTAAAAATCTTTAGGACAAATATAAACAAACTAATAGTGGTTCAAGGAGAAATGGATAACCTGAATAATAAAAAAGTATTAAAGACTGTTGTTAAAAACTCCCACTGGCCTACCCAAAACACCAGGTTTAGATAGTGTTTGGGGAGCTAGCTGTTTGTTATTATTGCTATTATTATTATTATTATACAAGTCTAAGATTATCTTATACATACTTCTCAGATTGTATTACAAGAGGAAAGCTACCATAATTCATTTTATGATGTTAGTTTTACCTTGGTACTGAAATTGAAAAACGATTTTAAGAAAAGTAGATCTCACTTGTGAAATTGGATATAAACACTGAAAATCAAATATTAATAATGAGAGATCAGTAATATACTAAAAATTATATGTTATGATCATATAGGCTTTATTCAGGAATGCAAGAATGGTTCAACATTTGAAAATCCATTAAAGACATTCATTTATAAATGGTGAACTGGATGCAAACATTTATCTCTGCTCCCTTCAAAAACATACACAAAAATGCCACTAGAAGGAAAAAAAAAAGTGGGAACAGTTAATGAGAGAGCAGACAATACCAGGTAAGAGAGGTTAATGAAGTTTTGGAAGCACAAAAGCAAATGAATGAGTGGTTACTGACAACAGATTTGGAAAAGCAGAAATGTAAGCCTGCGAAGAGGAAATCCAAGAAGAAGCAAGGCAATTTGAGAAGACAAACCTTAAAAACTCCCATAAAGGACTTCCCTGGTGGTGCAGTGGTTAAGAACCCGCCTGCCAATGCAGGGGACACGGGTTTGAACCCTGGTCTCGGAAGATCCCACATGCTGTGGAGCAACTAAGCCCGTGTGCCACAACTACTGAGCCCACATGCCACAACTACTGAGCCCACGTGCCACAACTACTGAAGCCTGCGTGCCTAGAGTCCGTGCTCCGCAACAAGAGAAGCCACTGCACTGAGAAGCCTTCGCACGGCAACGAAGACCCAATGCAGCCCAAAAAAACAAAAACAAAAACACTCCTATAAATTAGGAGGACCAGATACCTATGAAGTCAGGAATATTGGTTCAGAGTCGATTTAAGAAGCAAAAACACAGGTCACCTCCTCTGTGCCACTCAGCTACACCTATTCCTTCTCCACCATGGCAGAAGACCGGAGGTTTGCTTGTGGAGTGACTGGGCCAGAGGTGTTCTCCACTCATGGGCACAAGGCCTGGCTGAGAGACTGGGGACAGTTATGCAAACAGGGGATTAAGTGTGAGAATCTTGGTCCCTCTTTCCCCTTTTTGCTCAGAGAATGCAGTCAGCTGGCTTCTATCCCTCAAGGTGGAAGATTGATTGGGAGACTGATCATTTTGTGTGTGTGTGTGTATGTGCATATGTACCTGTGTGTGCATGTGTATTATGCACTTACTCTATGTCATACACTAAATATTACCTAACTTAATTTTTATCTAAGAACAGACTAAGATGGAAAAGGATGAAGCAAGGAGCCTGCAAGTTAGATATTCTTGTTTATGACAAAGTATGAGGTAATTAAAATGATTCTAAATGTGTGGCCATTTATTCGTTTATTCTTTCAACAGACAAATATTGAGAAATACTACATTCGAGGTCTTTAAAAATATGTCTGGCATTGATTTTAGAGGACAGGAAAAGTCAAGTAGACGTTGATCTTATTACCTTTATAGGAACTGGTTAAAAACCGATTGTCATCTATTTCAAGAAACTCAGTGTTACCCATGACCCAATATTAGTTGCTTCTATTAAAATAAAAGTGTAAAGAGAAAAAGTATGAACTTTCATGTGGTTATGTGGTTTTTAACAAATGAATTAGAAATGGTGTAATTTATTCCTATATAAGCTACCTTTTTTGAATCCGAAGAATTGTGATGGTGAATTAATACCTTTTATTTATGGTAAAATAACATCGCTTAGAATTCAAAATGAGTCACAAATATAATATCATTGGCTTCTCACAACAAGCCTTTGAGGTAGCTGAGGCAAATGGCATCCTTTTTATTCACAGGTATTCTAACAGTGAAAATGGAATTGCTAAGCATTGGACTTGAAACTGAGCGCTTCAGGTTGGGGACGGGGGTCTTGACTCTGTTACAACAAGCACTGTGAACTTGGGTGAGCACTGTCTATCAAATAAAAGGGTTAAAATTGTGTTTTTCATAGCAGTCTTATGTCTGTAATCTGAGACAGAAAACTTCACTAATGAGAAATTGTGCCAGTTGGTCCCAAAACTGTCACTTAAAAATGTTTTTAAAAATTTTTAAATTCTATAGTTATTTTAGATATTTCCTCTCCTTCTTTCCCTGTCTCCTCCTCTGCCTTCCTCTTCCCCTCCTCTCTTCCTTCTTTCCCTTCTAAGAATTAGACGTAATAAATCATAGGAAAAAAAGTCCCAAGAGACAGCAGCTTCTGGGTTGGTTGATTCAGCCATGCAATAATGACATTATCTAAAACTTGAATTCTTGTCAAAGTTTTACTCTCCATTCCTCAGCATATTGACTTGTTTTTGGCTAATGCCCCTTCTGTTTGCAAGATAACTGTGACAGTTCCATGGAAATGTGAAAACATGACAATGTCCAGAAGAAGACATACTGAAGACATACTGCTTTTTCAGTGTGTCTCTTTGTATATGGAAGAAATACCACTTCCTCCTCCAGACTTTCTATGTGTCATTGGCCATAGAATTGCTTCACATATTTATGCCTAATTCATTGGTGGCAAGGAAAATGGAATCATCACAAATGGATTGGACCAGTCAGAAAACACACCTCCCCTCTGGAGCTGGGGCCAGAGCCTCCTTTCTTGCTACATGTATCTTGAGAAAAATGGTATCTTTGCACATGGGATTTGCTTCCTGTCTTACTCTACTGTGTCTGTACTTGCTGATCTTTTGCCTGGAAATTCCATTCTCAGTTATCTGCCAGGAAAATCTTCATTCTTCTTTCAAAACACATGTTGGATGTTACTTTTGTAGGAATCATAATGATGAGGAATAAAACCACATAAGTTTGTACATTCAAGTATAAATGGTATTTTAGGAATAGTCTTTAATATCTGAATAAAAAAACATGCTTACAATAAAAACAAATTTGAGAGTATGGGAGCAATGGAAAAACAAGTCATTGAACATCAAATAGTGTCAATAAGATATAATGGGAAGCAAATATTCTGGTTCCTTGGAGAATCTAGGTCACCAAAACATAATATTTGCACTTCTTGCAGGGAAGCAAATAACATCAAGGTTTTTGGACAAAGGAATTCACAGACTCAGAATGAGGTAGCACGGACACCAAAACACTCCTCACACTGTAAGGTTGTGGCAGTCCACAAAGGGGGATGTACCAGCCCACTCTGAATACAGCAGGCAGCAATCTTAGTGGAAACCCGAGTAGAGTTGAAGGAGGGAACAAAGAAAATGGTATGTATGTATATATGTATTTATGTATGTATTTATTCATAGTTACTTACCTACCTACCTAAACAGAATCTACCACATCTGGGAAATGACAGACCTCTTATTTCTCCCTCTCTCTGACTGACAGTGTAAATGAAGAGACATTTGCAGATTTATGTTGCTTCACTTCCTTTTATCTTAGGATGTGGGAAAGAGAGTAATTCACTCAGCAATCTTTGTTGGTTGAACTGGGATCATAGCCGCTATGACAGGTCACTACCGTGACCAAACCATCCTCTCAGCTACTTATGAGACCTGAGAAGTTGTGAGTCACCTGGCGCATGAGTCAGAGACGGAGGTTATTAGCAGCCTTCTCCAGGCAGTCCTCTTTGATCCTGCCCAGCCCTGAATGCAGTTACCTTCTCCGTCTGTATATTCTCTGACTTGTTATTATTCTATATTTTGTACTGACTTTTTAGCTTATGTATTTTCTCCTCAATTTCCAAAAGATTGTGAATGTCATGAAGCTCTAATCACTTTTTATCCCTAGTCCCAAGTCTTTAATATAGTAGGCGCTCAACACTTGGGCTAATCTCACCACACTCTGTGGCTGCATTCAAGTAGCTGAATGGAGCTGGAGAAAAACACACAACCATAATGACTGGCTCCACTTCATGACCACAGACCGCAGGAGAACTTTCAGTACTGCTCGAGAATCCTACTATGACCTTGCTTCTTATTCCCCTGAGGAAATAGAAGTCGTAGAAGACAACTTCCACATGTGCCCTTGAAGAATACTCCAAATTACCTGCATCCATACACTGTGCATTCCCTTCTTTCACAATCAATGGACTCTCTGAGGCTGCATCCTATCTTGGGCACTGGATCTCACCCTCTCTTTTCAGAGGTTTTGGTCCAAAAGTGATTTATTTCTCTGTATCATCAATATTCCTCTCTGCACTGAACCTTTATCAATAGCGTACAAATATAGTATCTTCCATGAAGAAAAACCTTGTTCTCTACATTCTTCTCAAGCCACTGCATCACTTCTGTTCCCATTGATAGCAAAACCCTTACTCATAGAAAGTATTGTGTCTTCTCACTGCCTCCATTTCATTTCTCTCACATTTAGATCAACTTTCTGTCGATACCACACCACTGAGAGAGCTCTTGCGAAGGTGACTCCTAACTGCTAAATAGCATCCTCACTATATGTGATCTACCAGTTACACTTTCCATAATTGATCATCCTGTTTTTCTTAGAACACTCTCAGCACCAGGTTTCTGGGTTTCAGCTCTTTCTCATTCTCCTTTGCCCTGACTGGCTTCTCCTACTCAGTCTCCTGTGCGGGTCATCCTCTCCCCAGCCATAATTGGTGAGAGCACTTCAGGCTGTGTCTTTGGACCTCTTGTCTTTTCTAGAAATACTCATCCCCTAAATGCCTTATTCAGATTCATGGCTCCTGTCTTCGTCTGCTTGGGCTGCTATAACAAAATACCATAGAATGGGTGGCTTAAACAATACACATTTATGTCTCACAGTTCTGGAGGTTGGGAAGTCCAAGATCAAGGTGTCAGCAGATTTGGTTTCTAGTGAGAGCCCTCTTCCTGGCTCATAGATGACTGCCTTCTTGCTGTGTCCTCAAATGGATGAGAGAGAGTTCTGGTTTCTTTTCTTCCTTTTGTAAGGACACTAATATCATCCTGGTGACCCCACCCTTATGACCTCATCTAAACTTAATTACCTCCCAAAGTCCCTGTCTCCTAATACCTTCACACTGAGGGATCTCTTTGGGCTTTAATATATGAATTTTGGGGATACACAAACATTCAATCCATAACATATATATATATTCTTAGTCCATAATCATATATTTAACTGCCTATTTGACATCTCTGAGTGTGTTCCTGGCCTCCTATTACTTATCCAACCTCTCTAAGCTCCTGTGTTCTTCACCTGCCCGAGCTACATCAGATCTCTTGTGACTCTTTGAGGAGACCAAGCATGCCTCAGCAGCAGGGACTTTCTTTTCTCTGCCTAGAACTGTCTTCTCCCACAAAAGCATGGCTTACTTTTTCCTTTACTTCAGATCTTTGTTCAAATATGCTATTATCAGAAAGCTCTTCCTGCCAACTCTCTATAAAATCTGGTCCCTTTTACTTTCCAAACTTTATTTTTCTTCAAAACACCTTTCCTCACCTGCATATATTATTTTTCTTTATTATCTCTCCTCCCCACTAGTTCATGAGAGCAAGAACTTTGGCTGTTTTGTTTATTGCTTTGTCCTGTGTACTTTAAAGAATGCCAGGCACATGACAGGTCCTCAATAAATATTTCTTATAAAGAGGGAATGAATGAAGAAAGCATTGAATGATTATACAGTTGATGGGACAAGGGATTGAGCATTAAGGAGAAAGCATAGCATAGCATAGTAGGATCACCGATTTTTGCAGTTGAAAGGGAACTTAGATGGTTGAATTTCCTTACTTTGAATATTGAGAACCTAAAACTCAGGAAGTTTAGGAAACTAGCTCTCTATTAAAGAGTTAGAGGCAGAGATAGTTCTAATTTGTAGGTGCCTGAGACCCTCATTCTAGTGTTCTTTTTGTAGATCATGCTGAACTTTGGCTGCTGGTAGTATAATTTTATTGAGGTCTCTATAATTCAGTTAAAACCCATTAATATAAATTTTCATTGAGCTGACAAGAATGTAATATACAATAAATATGATATTTAGATTGTCTCAGATTTTGTCTTGCTGACAATACCCATCATATTTTCTTCTACTTTTGTCTGATTTACTCTATCTTAATGTCCCTAGCCCTTTCCCCTTCTCATTCTATGTGCTACTATATCTATTACCATAATTTATTCTACCATTTTTATTGTAACAACTTCTGAATCTGTATCTTAAATCCACATTTTCCTCTTGAGCTCTAGACTTGCCTTTCAGGAATTTGTGTTCATATGTCCAATACAAGTTGAAGGTATTCCAAACTGAGCCTTATCATCTCCTGCCCTTCCTAACCAGGATCTCCACCCCCACCATCCCTCCAACAATCCCATTCTTCCTCCTGGGTCTTGTGGCCCATGGATGATGCCATGATTAGCAAAGCACTGATTAAGTTAGTAAAGCAGCTTTGTGGGAATCACCCTTGACTCTTTTCTTTGCGTCTCTCCCATGTTGAACCATTGCCAAATATGGGTGTTCCTTGCTCATAAATCTCTCTCCAATTTCTCTCCCTCTCTTTTTTCTATCCTAAATACCATATTCCCTGCATCAGTTTCTCATGTCTCTTCCTTCATCACTGCATTAAGTCTCCATATAGGGTATGGTCCTCTAGTGTTCCACAGTGTTGCCACATCTTTCTAAAATCTTATTATGTCTTACCCCTTCTTAGAATTCTTTAACAACTCCCTATTGCTTCTGAGAGTAAAATCTCGAAGTTTTAATATGACACAAAATGCTCTTTCTTTCTTTTTTTTTTTTTTTTTACATAACTTACTTTTTATTGAAAGTATCTTGCATTCGTGACTGATGCTTTCTGGGTAACGCCATACATTTTAACATTAAAGGTTAAATTATTTTTTACATGCAAGTAGTGTTTATGGTTTTCCCCACATAGGATTACTGATTATAAAAAGATGACACACCACATGGGTTAAGTGTCTCTTTTAATAGAAAAGCCAGCAAACTGTCTAATTCTGTTTCCTCCCAAACCACAAACTGAGTAGTAAATGAGCCTCTAGCCAACATATTCAAAGCTGAGAGGATTAAAAATGCAAAAATAAGTCCTCAGATCCAATTAAGGGAGCCCTGCTACATACAGGTTAATCAATACCAGTGGACTCCAGGAAGCTGGAAGACATTCTGATAACCCCACTCTGATAACATTTACCTCAATTAGCGTTTCTCCAGTTTCCAACTCATGAATAAAGATAATATGTTGTTAATTCTATTTCAGAAAATGTTTTGCAAGTTGTTTTATTTACAATGCCAACTTTTAAAAGTCACTAAACTAAAGTTAACTGGACAATAAACTAGGCATAAGTTGCTTTACAAAAAGAGGGAAAGCCCAAAATGCCACTTTCTATAGAGAACCCACAGTTCAATTTTATTCAGAGCAAAGAATAAAGAACTTTTGATCATACTAGAAGAAACTGAGTCATAAGTTTGGAATCTGTACTGAAACTACACATGCATTGAGGACAACATTCTGCTAATACAACTGATTTGCTGCTGCATTTGTGGACTGTTTTTCTAATATTAACAATTATAAACTAAGCAGTGCAACCAGTATTTGGAACAATCCTTACAGTGTTACAGCATCAGACACAAAATTTCACTTCTCCTCACACCACTGGTTCTCTTTGCGTACCTGGGCTTCCTCTTCTTCAGTAAAATCATTTTTGATATTGAATGTCTTTCGAATCTCCTCAGGAGTTTTCTCCTTGATCATATTGGCAACAGTCTTGCAGGTAACATCAAGCAGACCTTTGATGTCTAAGTAGTTTGCTGCCAGTATAATCTCAAAAAGTTTTCCTTGGTCAACTTTCAGGAATTCCTGATCCCAAACAGGGATATCATCTGTTCACTCTTCTTTGTGCTCACCATCCTCAGGAGGAGGCGGATCGTCCTTGTGGTGGGTGCACCCCTGAATGACCTTTTTTAATATTGCTGCATTAACATTTGGCAAGGGGACTGGATCATCACCTCCTTCATCATCCATTCCTAAATCTTCCAACGTTGTCTTAATAGTCACAGATTGTTTCGCAATTTCAACATCAACTTCAAATATCTCTCCGTCACAACTCTGCAACTTAATTGAAGGCATGGTGTTAAGATTCAAGGAGATGGCGGGCCAGAGGCTGATGAGAGCAGGGTGGCGTCTGCAAAAAAAAAAAAAACACAGAAAATCGGAGAACAAGGCCAACACTCAAAATGCTCTTTCTGATTTGACTCCTGCTAAACTTTCTGGGCCTGTCTTCTTGCTTTTCTCATCCTTTCTCCTTTCCAACCATGTTGAAACCTGCAGGTGTCTGGTTATGCCTTGAACTCTCACCCCTTCCTGGAATTTGCTTGACTGCTCTGTCCACTTCTCCTTCTTGCAAGCTAGGAGCCATCTCTTTCAAGGAGCCTTTTCTCCCCCCAGACTGGGTTTGAGGCTGCTCTTTGGTGTTCTAGTTGTGCCTGCCAGACATCCATAATAGCATCACTGAATTTCACAGTAGTTATCAGATTACCTGTTGAACTCTTCCATTAGACCATAAGATGCTTGTGGACTGAGGTGTGTTCATATCTTTTGCTTATTTAGCATTTAGAAGGCTGTCTGGCACGTGAATGTTGATTGCACAAAGAACTGAATGAGATGTCTGCAAAATAGCATCTTTTGCTGTGTGTATTGTCATTCAACGTATTTGATGATAATGAGCCTGAGAGATCATGAGTTCACTTCTGACTTGCCTTAACTTTGGCCCACTATAGTGCTTGCCTGGTTTTGATTACAATTATCAATAGTATGATTAAATTACAGTTCCCATTTTTATATCACTCAAATTTTATGTAATACTTAGAGATACATATTAAAATTCAACTTTCCTCAAACAAAGAGCGCTAGTGAAATTATTATGATCGCATTTCTACAAATGAAAGTACTGAGAAATACAGAGGAAAACTGACTTGTCCAAGGTCACACATGTGGAAGTCACAAACTGGGAATTTGAACTCGGTTTTT
This sequence comes from Lagenorhynchus albirostris, assembly GCF_949774975.1. NCBI lineage: Eukaryota > Metazoa > Chordata > Mammalia > Artiodactyla > Delphinidae > Lagenorhynchus > Lagenorhynchus albirostris. The sequence continues at coordinate 53,759,427 of NC_083106.1, forward strand.
CTGGGTCTTTGTTAAGTGTCTTACAAGTATGCCTCCTTGGTTCTATGCACTTTATTTACTTTAGTTACAGTGATTGAAAAGCATCATTTTGCTTTATACATTTCTCAGATGTCCAGAGAGTAACATTTCAGAGAAAAATCCTGTGCTACCTTAGAGTTTAAGGGCAGAGGGAAACTGAGAATTTTTTTTTTTTTTTTTTTTTTTTGCTGTACGCGGGCCTCTCACCGCTGCGGCCTCTCCCATTGCGGAGCACAGGCTCCAGACGTGCAGATTCAGCGGCCATGGCCCACGGGCCCAGCCGCTCCGCGGCACGTGGGATCCTCCGGGACCGGGGCACGAACCCGCGTCCCCTGCATCAGCAGGCGGACTCCCAACCACTGCGCCACCAGGGAAGCCCAAGAATTGTTTTATAGTGATGTTTTCATTTGAAGGATGATGGGAGAAGAAAAGTGAGAAAAGATGAGAGAAAAAAAGGACAGTGTATAAAAGGGGATTCTTTTGGATATTAAGGGATGCATAAGTTCAAGATTGAATTTCAGACACAAAATTGTCTTGATCTGAAACTTCTCAGAGTTCTAAAATTTCCTTACTCTGTTTTTTATATTTTTTTCAATTTGGTTTTCTCAGGCTTCTTATTGTATCACATACAACAAAGAAACTGTTACATGAAGACAGCTTCTCTGGTGATATTTTAGAACAATAATAAATTGAGTACCAAAAATTACATAAGAAGTAGTTTGTTTATTTTTAACATCTTTATTGGAGTATAATTGCTTTACAGTGGTGTGTTAGTTTCTGCTTTATAACAAAGTGAATCAGCTATATGCATACGTATATCCCCATATCCCCTCGCTTGCGTCTCCCTCCCACCCTCCTTATCCCACCGCTCTAGGTGGTCATAAAGCACCGAGCTGATCTCCCTGGGGTATGCAGCTGCTTCCCACTAGCTATCTGTTTTACATTTGGTAGTGTATATATGACAATGTTATTCTCGCACTTCATCCCAGCTTACCCTTCCCCCTCCCCATGTCCTCAAGTCCATTCTCTACATCTGCGTCTTTATTCCTGTCCTGCCCCTAGGTTCATCAGTACCGTTTTTTTTTAGATTCCATATATATGTGTTAGCATATGGTATTTGTTTTTCTCTTTCTGACTTACTTCACTCTGTATGACAGACTCTAGGTCCATCCACCTCACTACAAATAACTCAATTTCATTTCTTTTTTATAGCTGAGTAATATTCCGTTGTATATATGTGCCACATCTTCTTTATCCATTCATCTGTTGATAGACACTTAGGTTGCTTCCATATCCTGGCTATTGTAAATAGTGCTGCAGTGATCATTGTGGTATGTGACTCTTTTTAATTAATTAATTAATTTATTTATTTTTGGCTATGTTGGGTCTTCGTTTTTTGTGAGTGGACTTTCTCTAGTTGTGGCGAGTGGGGGCTACTCTTCATTGTGGTGAATGGGCTTCTCATTGCACTGGCTTCTCTTGCTGCGGAGCATGGGGTCTAGGCATGTGGGCTTCAGTAGTTGTGGCTCGCGGGCTCTACAGTGCAGGCTCGGTAGTTGTGGTGCACGGGCTTAGTTGCTCCACGGCATGTGGAATCTTCCCGGACCAGGGCTTGAACCCGTGTCCCCTCCATTGGCAGGTGGATTCTTAACTACTGTGCCACCAGGGAAGCCCCATGACTCTTTTTGAATTATGGTTTTCTCAGGGTATATGCCCAGTAGTGGGATTGCTGGGTCATATGGTAGTTCTATTTTTAGTTTTTTAGGGAACCTCCATACTGTTCTCCATAGTGGCTGTATCAACTTATATTCCTACCAACAGTGCAAGAGGGTTCCCTTTTCTCCACACCCTCTCCAGCATTTCTTGTTTGGAGATTTTTTGATGATGGCCATTCTGACCAGTGTGAGGTAATACCTCATTGTAGTTTTGATTTGCATTTCTCTGATGATTAGTGATGTTGAGCATCTTTTCATGTGTTTGTTGGCAATCTGTATATCTTCTTTGGAGAAATGTCTATTTAGGTCTTCTGCCCATTTTTGGATTGGGTTGTTTGTTTTTTTGATATTGAGCTGCACGAGTTGCTTCTATATTTTGGAGATTAATCCTTTGTCAGATGCTTCTTTCGCAAATATTTTCTTCCATTCTGAGGGTTGTCTTTTCGTCTTGTTTATGGTTTCCTTTGCTGTGCAAAAGCTTTGAAGTTTCATTAGGTCCCATTTGTTTATTTTTGTTTTTATTTCCATTTCTCTAGGAGGTGGGTCAAAAAGGATCTTGCTTGATTTATGTCATAGAGCGTTCTGCCTATGTTTTCCTCTAAGAGTTTTATAGTGTCTGGCCTTACATTTAAGTCTTAATAGTTTACTTTTGTGTATGGTGTTAGGAAGTGTTCTAATTTCATTCTTTTACATGTAGCTGTCCAGTTTTCCCAGCACCACTTATTGAAGAGGCTGTATTTTCCCCACTGAATATTCTTGCCTCCTTTATCAAAAATAAGGTGTATGGGTTTATCTCTGGACTTTCTATCTTGTTCCATTGACCTATATTTCTGTTTTTGTGCCAGTACCATACTGTCTTGATTACTGTAGCTTTGTAATATAGTCTGCAGTCAGGGAGCCTAATTCCTCTATATCCGTTTTTCTTTCTCAAGATTGCTTTGGGTATTCGGGGTCTTCTGTGTTTCCATACAAACTGCAATTTTTTGTTCTAGTTCTGTGAAAAATGCCATTGGTAGTTTGATAGGGATTGCATTTAATCTGTATATTGCTTGGAGTAGTATAGTCATTTTCACAATGTTGATTCTTCCAATCCAAGAACATGGTATATCTCTCCATCTGTTTGTATCACCTTTAATTTCTTTCATCAGTGTCTTATAGTTTTCTGCATACAGGTCTTTTGTCTCTTTAGGTAGCTTCATTCCTAGGTATTTTATTCTTTTTGTTGCAGTGGTAAATGGGAGTGTTTCCTTAATTTCTCCTTCAGGTATTCCATCATTAGTGTATGGGAATGCCAGAGATTTCTGTGCATTAGTTTTGTATCCTGCTACTTTAACAAATTCATTGATTAGCTCTAGTAGTGTTCTGGTAGCATCTTTAGGATTCTCTATGTATAGTATCATGCGTCTGCAAACAGTGGCAGTTTTACTTCTTCTTTTCCGATTTGGCTTCCTTTTATTTGTTCTTCTTCTCTGATTGCTCTGGCTAAAACTTCCAAAACTATGTTGAGTAATAGTGGTGTGAGTGGGCAATCTTGTTCTGTTCCTGATCTTAGAGGAAATGTTTTTTAGTTTTTCACCATTGAGAACAGTGTTGGCTGTGGGTTTGTCATATATGGCCTTTGTTATGTTGAGGTAGGTTCCCTCTATGCCACTTTCTGGAGAGATTTTATCATAAACGGGTTTTGAATTTTGCCAAAAGCTTCTTCTGCTTTTATTGTGGTTATCATATGGTTTTTCTCCTTCAGTTTGTTAATATGGTGTATCACATTGATTGATTTGTGTATATTGAAGAATCCTTGCATTCCTGGGATAAACCCCACTTGACCATGGTGTATGAACCTTTTCATGTGCTGTTGGATTCTGTTTGCTACTAGTTTGTTGAGGATTTTTGCATCTATCTTCATCAGAGGTATTGGCCTGTAGTTTTCTTTCTTTGTGACATCTTTGTCTGCTTTTGGTATCAGAGTGATGGTGACTTCGTAGAATGAGTTTTGGAGTGTTCCTCCCTCTGCTATATTTTGGAAGAGTTTGAGAAGGATGGGTGTTAGCTCTTCTCTAAACGTTTGATAAAATTTGCCTGTAAAGCCATGTGATCCTGGGCTTTTGTTTGTTGGAAGTTTTTAAATCACAGTCTCAATTTCAGTGCTTGTTGTCAGTCTGTTTATATTTTCTATTTCTTCCTGATGCAGTCTCGGAAGGTTGTGCTTTTCTAAGAATTTGTCCATTTCTTCCAGGTTGTCCATTTTATTGGCATATGGGTGCTTGTAGTAATCTCTCATGATCTTTTGTATTTCTGCAGTGTCAGTTGTTACTTCTCCTTTTTCATTTCAAATTCTATAGATTTGAGTCTTCTCCCTTTCTTTCTTGATGAGTCTGGCTAATGTTTAATCAATTTTATTTATCTTCTCAAAGAACCAGCTTTCTGTTTTATTGATCTTTGCTATTGTTTTCTTCATTTCTTTTTCATTTATTTCTGATCTGATCTTTATAATTTCTTTCCTTCTGCTAACTTTGGGTTTTCTTTTTTTGTTCTTCTTTCTCTAATTGCTTTTGCTGTAAGGTTAAGTTGTTTATTTGAGATGTTTCTTGTTTCTTGAGGTAGGATTGTATTACTGTAAACTTCTCTCTTAGAACTGCTTTTGCTGCATCCCATAGGTTTGCGTCATCGTGTTTTCATTGCCATTTTTTTCTAGGTACTTTTTGATTTCCTCTTTGATTTCTTCAGTGATCTCTTGGTTATTTAGTAGCATTTTGTTTAGTCTCCATTTGCTTGTATTTTTTACAGTTTTTTTTCCTGTAATCGATATCTAGTCTCATAGCGTTGTGGTCGGAAAAGATACTTGATACAGTTTTAATTTTCTTAAATTTACCGAGGATTGATTTGTGACCCAAGATATGATCTATCCTGGAGAATGTTTCATGAGGACTTGAAAAGAAAGTGTATTCTGTTGTTTTTGGATGGAATGTCATATATATATCAGTTAAGTCCGTTTTGTTTAATGTGTCATCTAAAGCTTGTGTTTTCTTATTTATTTTCATTTTGCATGGTCTGTCCACTGGTGAAAGTGGGGTGTTAAAGTCCCCTACTATGACTGTGTTACTGTCGATTTTCCCTTTTATGACTGTTAACATTTGCCTTATGTATTGAGGTGCTCCTGTGTTTGGTGCATAAATATTTACAATTGTTTTATCTTCTTCTTGAATTGATCCCTTGATCATTATGTAGTGTCCTTCTTTGTCTCTTGTAATAGTCTTTATTTTAAAGTCTATTTTGTCTTATATGAGAATTGCTACTCCAACTTTCTTTTGATTTCTATTTGCATGGAATATCTTTTTCCATCCCCTCACTTTCAGTCTGTATGTGTCCCTAGGTCTGAAGTGGGTCTCTTGTAGACAGTATATGTACAGGTTTTGTTTTTGTATCCATTTAGCCAGTCTTTGTCTTTTGTTTGGGGCATTTAATCCATTTACATTTAAGGTAATTATCGATATGTATGTTCCTATTACCATTTTCTTAATTGTTTTGGGTTTGTTATTGTAGGTCTTTTCTTTCTCTTGTGTTTCCTGCTTAGAGAGGTTCCTTTAGCATTTGTTGTAAAGCTGGTTTGGTGGTGCTGAGTTCTCTTAACTTTTGTTTGTCTGTAAAGATTTTAATTTCTCCATCGAATCTGAATGAGACCCTTGCTGGGTAGAGTAATCTTGGTTGTAGGTTTTTCCCTTTCATCACTTTTAACAAGTCCTGCCACGCCCTTCTGGCTTGCAGAGTTTCTGCTGAAAGGTCAGCTGTTAAGCTTATGAAGATTCCATTGTATGTTGTTTGTTGCTTTTCCCTTGATGCTTTTAATATTTTTTCTTTGTATTTAATTTTTGATAGTTTGATTAATATGTGTCTCAGCATGTTTCTCTTTGGGTTTATCCTGTATGGGACTCTCTGTGCTTCCTGACTTGATTTACTATTTCCTTCCCATGTTAGGGAAGTTTTCTACTATAATCTCTTCAAATATTTTCTCAGACCCTTTCTTTTTCTCTTCTTCTTCTGGGACCCCTATAATTTGAATGTTGGTGCATTTAATGTTTTCCCAGGTGTCTTTGAGACTCTCCTCAATTCTTTTCATTCTTTTTTCTTTATTCTGCTCCCTGGCAGTTAATCCACCATTTTATCTTCCAGCTCATTTATCAGTACTTCTTCCTCAGTTATTCTGCTATTGATTTCTTCTAAGGTATTTTTAATTTCAGTAGTTTTGTTGCTCATCACTGTTTGTTTTCTCTTTAGTTCTTCTAGATGCTTGTTAAATGTTTCTTGTGTTTTCTCCATTCTGTTTGTGAGATGTTGGATCATCTTTACTATACTTACTCTGAATTCTTTTTCAGGTGGGTTGCCTATTTTATCTTCATTTATTTGGTCTTGTAGGTTTTTACCTTGCTCCTTTGTCTATAACTTTTTTTTTTGCGGTACTCGGGCCTCTCACTGTTGTGGCCTCTCCCGTTGCGGAGCACAGGCTCTGGATGCGCAGGCTCAGCAGCCATGGCTCACGGGCCCAACCACTCCGTGGCATGTGGGATCTTCGTGGACCGGGGCACAAATCCGTGTCCCCTGCATTGGCAGGAGGACTCTCAACCACTGCACCACCAGGGAAGCCCTATAACATATTTTTTTGTCATTTCTTTTTTTTTTTTTTTTTTTTTGGATGGGTAGTCCTGTATTCCTGTCTTACTGGTTGTTTGGCCTGAGACGTGCAGCACTGAAGTTTGCAGGCATTTGGATAGAGCCAGGTCTTGGTGCTGAGAATAAGACCTCTGGGAGGCCTCACTCTGATTAATAGTCCCTGGGGTCTGATGTTCTCTGTCATTCCAGCGGTTTGGACTCAGAGCTCCCACCACAGGAGCTCAGGCTCAGCCTCTGACCTGGGAACCAAGATCCCCCAAGCTGGTCACTGGGTGTTCCTCCCGTCCCCCACTCGTACCTGGTAGGTGCCCTAGTTGTGCAGGGACGTGAATTCCACATCCTCCTGGTACGCCATCTTGACTTTGTCCCCAGAAGTTCTGTTTTTATGAGACTCTTTTTAGGACAGATTTGGAGGCTCTAAAAATTATTCAAGCTTCACATCTATACAAATGTTCAAGCCTCTGATGTGTTTTCAGTTGTCCAAAAGGTTACATCAACATTCTGTATTATTTTGGCATTTATTATTTTTCTTTTTTCTTTATTGTCGGTGTTGCCACCAAGGAACCAATTTCTAGCCACAAGGCAGGGCAGAAGGCTTGCAGCCAGTGCTACAATCAATGCTAATGTTGTTCTTTAGCCAGCTAGAAATTTGACCTGGGTATTTCTCTGGAGCCTGAAATCATCAGGTCATAACACTAACATCTCCCAGCACACAGCCCAATGTTATGTAACCTTGCTTCTGGGCATTGTACATTTTAAAACTATTTTACTTTCCTGAACAGGCCTCCAACTGACTTATGTTGTGAGTATGAAATTATTTTTTTTATGTAGAAGAAAATACAGTACAAGAAGTGAGCAATAATTCAATAAGAATTAGGTGCGTGCACATACATTTAAATAAATGGTGTGGAGACCTTACCTTAATTTGTTAAAGATGCAGATGGCTGATTACAAATTGATGCTATGGATAATTGAATTTCAAATGTGTTTAATAACTAAAGTAAATATGCAATTTCATATTTTGAAGTTTTTGCTTTTGATTTCTGGCAAGTCATCATCATTTTGGAGTAAAAATAAGTTTATGGAAATCCTTATAGTATAGGAACAGCTTCAGTGGTTCTCTGTCACTATGGAAAAGGTGTGTTTAACTGTTATCTACAACTGACTGCTGGAATAGAGTAGGTATTTTTGTATCAACTGGAGCAATGAATAGCTGATGAGTTTAACTCATGTTACTGGGGAATCAAATCTTCCCATTGGCTCCTCTCATCATTGTTTCTTTCTTGTGTTCTTCTAGCAGCTGTAGTTTATTTAATCAACATTAAAAGGAGTTGGATCTTTTTTTCCAAAGAAGAGTATGTCAGTCTGTAAGATCATTTGGAGATATACTTTCCAGAGCACCTGTCTGATCCTGGTGTCTATGGTGGCTAACATCAGATATCTCCAAATGTATTAGTCATATTTTGATGCAGTTCTTATCTATTAATGAGGCCCTGACTGAAGTGCAGCTACTCTGAGATTTGGAGCACCAGATGTTAAATCAGAGACATAGTATTGTCCAGTGGTTGTAGGATGGGAATGCAAATCAGCATTCCATTTATAGGATTTACTTATTTATCAATAATAAGAACGATTTAAATCATATGTAGTGAATCTCATGGGTTCATTTGCTCAGCGATTGCTCTGGTAGACTTTCAGTGAGTGACTGAACTCCCTTGACCACATTAGGAGAAGGTTGACCCAAATTGAGACAATCAGAATCTCCCTCACCCGGGAATTGAACTCGAGGAAGGTAAGGAAGGATGGAAGATGGTGGGAATGAAGTCACCTAATGGTAACATTTCTGTGCATTCCTGCCACAAAAGCCTCTGGTACTGCACTGATACTTCCCCTTCTTGAAGCAAGAGAAATAGTCTCTTTCCCTTTTAGAATTTTCTGAAGATAATTGGAATCTGTTTCTTTTGAAAACAAAGAATCAGAACTGGTTCAGCCTATTTTCTGCCTAATTAAGGTATAGAATATGGCTAATTAAGAAACTTAATTTTCACATAATTGTGAAATATTTTAATTCACAAGAGATATGAACTTGCTAGAAATTATTGCTATGAGAGACAATTACTCATAGAATTGGTTGTAAACAAACTTGTGAAGTAGGCTAGATTTATCCTGAAGTTTTCTGTTTCATTTTTCTGGACCCTTTATTACCATCCTTCTCCTGCCCATGCCTCTCAAAAAATTTTTATTTTTTAAGCCACTGTTATAAGTGACCCCACATCTCAAATGTCTAGCAGTTTGGGTTTATGTCTATTACACTGGTGTAATTACTAATGACACCGCCTTTTACTCGCAAAAGTCCCTCAGTTTACGGTCATCTTACTTAAATGTTTTTAATAGCCTTGATAGAAACTTCTACCATGAAGAAAAGTTGACATGATCAAGTGATCATCAGATTACTGAATTTTTCTGTCATCTTTTTTATTTAAAAAAAATAGATATAAAGACCTCATACAACTCACTAAGCAAAAAAAGCAAACAATGTGATTTAAAAATGGGCAGAGAATCTGAATACACATTTTTCCAAAGAAGACATACAAATGGACAACAGGTACATAAGAAGATATACAACATCACTAATCATCAGGGAAATGCAAATCAAAGCCACAATGAGATATCACCTTATACCTGTTAGAATGGCTATTATCAACAAGGTAACAAAGAGATAACAAATGCTTGTGAGGATGTGGAGAAAAGGGAAATCTCGTACACTGTTGGTAAGAATGTAAATTGTGTGATCTGACAAGTAATCCTATTACTGAAATAGCTAAAATCATATCTTAAGTGAGCCACTTTCTGTACTGAAATCTGTGATGAGTTTCTTCATCCCATTGTAAATTGATCTTATTTCTTTTGTTTGAAATTTTTCTGCCCTAGCTTCAGTTATAAACATGTCAGCATTTTTCCAGGGTCCAATAATAGCTTATTAACAAGTGGGACTTCAAAAAAAAAAATCCAAAAAACAGAAGTTCTAATTACCCAACCATAGAATTTTGGGTATAAAATAAACTGAAAATTTTTCTTTAAAGGCAGCATTCCCATAAGAATGGTTGCAACTATTGCCCTTCTTTGAAAAGCACACGTATTTGCTAATCTGCCAGGTAAATCTACCTGTTTCCACTTGGCTTTAGTAGTTTTTCTGAACTAAATGTAGACAGATAGAAGCACCACAGTACCTCCTTTACCGCTGCTTAATTCTCCTGTGTAATTTTCTTTATTGCAGATGTCTACCTTTAAACAGATTTGATGAGCTTTGTGAGGTTTTGACTTCAAAAGGGGCTCTTGAATTTTTAATCACCTCACCCAGGAACAATGTTTTCTTGGCGTGCCTTCCATTTCTCTTTTATATGGGGAAATTACGCACATTTTTACTAAGTCATCAATTCCTGCTTGAAATTCTACCCTCAGTTTCATGCATGCATGGCTTTATAAAAGTGGGATAAGTTTTATATGCTTCAGGGACTGTGCAGCGAAAGCAGTGTCCAGCAGAGATTTGGCCATATCTGACAAATACCTGCTGTCAGATTTTTCCCTTCTCCTCTGTTTGACACGATAGAATCCCTTACACACATGTCGATTCAGACCAGCACGCTGCATACTAAATTATGACAACAGTATTCACACATTAGCATCAAAAAAAGTGGACTCATCATGTGGTATTGTTGTGAAGTGAAACCTTGGTGATGAGACAAGAAAAGAAGGCTGTCCATCAATTATCTCAGTATTTTGAAGGCTGTAGCATAGGGTGGATATTTGACTCTTGCTGGGGGATGGCAGGTTTGCTGTGATTTGTGTGAATCTCACTATATGATTTTGGTTTTGCTGACAGATGTTAGAGGAATAATATTCAACTTTTCTGATGTGTTCTAAAATCCTTGGAGTAAAAATGAATCTATGCAGAATTGAAGAATATTGTAGTTGTATTTGTTAATTGAAGCTGCTGCGCTTTGTACCTTATTTCAGAGCATCATGCCTGAACAGACATAGAAGGAAAGCAATTATTTTTAGCAAATGTGAGATTGGTTTGCAGCCTTGTTGGTATGTGGTGAGCCTCTAGACACATAGGGAAGGGGAAGTGGGGGGAGGGGTCAAAGGCTGGGTTTTCACTTGTGGGATATTCTTGTCATTTCTGGAAAGCAATAGTGTTTTACATGTGTTTTGTTCCAATCCTTGATGCACAATAAGTTGGCTTTAAATATGATGGAGTTAAGTAAAGTGGACGTATCTGTGACAACTGAAAGATCTACAGCCATTCTCTCATTCTTTCAATGATTCAACAATTTAGCCATCTTAAATCCTTATAACACGTAGCATTGAAGATTATATTTTCCTGTTCCACATTCAGGCTGGGAATCATTAGAATAGAAAACACCCTTAAGTATATACCCGGTGGAAGGGGTCTCCATGACACATAACAGGAAAGGGTTAGTCCATGGGGAGTGAACACTCAGGAGCAAATGTTGAGACAACTGAAACAACCACACTGCTCTCTTTGCTAAAAATGAGCAATGGGAAATAAATTTAACAAGACATTCTTTTGTCCAAACCATTCTGAATACTACTTCACAATTAACTCTTAAATGTATTTTAATCGTGTCACTGTATTGATAAAACAATGTAAATGGCTCTGCATTTCCTAAACTACAATGGCCATGTGGCACACTGCTAGCAAGGTCCTTCTCAAACAGACTGGTGAATCTAATCCCCAAGGTAGACTCTCTTGGTCTTAGCTTTGGGTTTCTGCTAAAAGGCATAGGCAATTATGGTGTCTAGCCTATTGGAGAACTTCTTAGCCACTGTTAATAGTAATTGCTAACATCTTTAAGTGCCGGTTATTGTACTGAGTGCTTTATCTGCATCAGCTCTTTACCTCTTCTATCTCATTTATCTCTTATCACAACAACATTGTGCAGTAGGTTTTATTTTCCTCATGATGAGAGTTAGACGCCCAGATGGATGGAACTTCCCCAAGGTTGCAAAGCTCAAATATGAGGCAGTCGGTATGATTCTAGAGTTAAGAGTAGCTTAATTCTAGAATTAACCACTAAACTGCACTGTTTCCATTTTGCTTCAGTTTTTCTATTCAATATCTCTGTGGATTCTGCCCTAGACTAACCTCTTGGGCTTGCTACCTTGGCTGGTCTGTCTGCGTGGCTTTCGGTGTTGCACCTGAGCCCCGTCTCACATCAAACTTGGCTTCACATTTCCTAGTCCTTAAACCACCCTATGTCCTCTAGATCCAATCTGACCTCCACTTCCTGCTGGGGGCAGCCTCTCTGCCAATATCCTGAAGAAGCATTATATTAATTTACCTCTGCCTCATCACTTTCATCGACTTTTCTTTCATCTGTCCAGAAGTCTTGGAAGTATCTCCTTAACTGTCAATTAATGAATTCCACTTCTGTGGCTTTCTGAAAACAGCATTATTCTAGTTCTTCTCCATCCTTTCTAAGTGCCCTCCTTCTTTTGTCCCCTAAACTTGGGCACTCTGTATGGTTCTGACCTTTCATTGTATCTCTCCGCTTTTCATACTTTCTCTTTAGATATCTCACCCACTCACATAGCTTGTTACTGTTACTAGGTAGATAATTCTGAAATCTGGGTCTTCTCCCAGAATTTGTCATGCAGTACCTTGCTTTTATTTGTCCTCCGACTAGTTTTTCCACCACAACCCCATATTTCTGTAACCAGTCTTTAGTTTCCACGTGTATACCCCTTCCCTTTGCCCTAAACCTCTTCCTTCTCCTTTTGATGCCCCCTATTTTTTTAATGCTCTTACAGTATATCAGATAACTAGGATCCAATTTCAGCAGGATTTGATTTCTCCCTATTCTTCTTATATTGAATGACAGTAATAACAATAATTAATGCTTATTGTACTATTACTATGTACCAAACAGTGTTCTAAGTTTTTTCATGGATTATCTCATTTAAATACGTAGACTTCGAAGTAGCTACTCATTGTTATCCCCGTTTTATGGACAGAGACCGAATCAGTCATACTGTCCTGTTAATTTCTTGGTCACAAATTCTCCCTTATCCATCCTTCTGCCAGTGGTATTAGCAGTGACAGTTCATATTGGTATTGCCCCAACCTTGCACTGGTCTTTTTTCCTCTAGACCTTACTCCCCTCAACAGTGCCTTCTGCATAGTTGTCAAGGATTATTCTTCCTAAAATATTGCATTAATAGTGCCACTTTCTGGCTCCAAGGCCCTTCATGACTTTTTTTGTTTTACATATTACAGTCCAAAATTTTCCCCTCATATTCAGAGTTACCACCTGTATTTCCAAAATTATTTTCTATTGTCATTGCACAAAAGCTGTCGGCAAACTAATTTCCTCCAATATCTTTTGAATTTTCAAAGTTATTTCTTTCCAACCTCCTTACTTTTGTTATTTGACTCTTTGAGTGTGAAGGCTACTCATCTCCCTCTTCCTCGCTCCTGTCTCTGTCTATAGAAATCTTATATTGTAAAGGCTGGGCTTGAATGCTATTTTGCACACTAAGTATCCAAACAAAAGGGATGTCCCTCTTCTGAAATTTCATGGGACATTTGTTCCTCTCACATAAAACCTTGTTTCTGGTCATTTTTGTATGTTCCATTTTTTCCTACTAGGCTGTAAACCTCTGGGGGAGTCGTAGCTGTCACATTCACCATGTATTCCCCTCGGAATAAAAGAGGTATTTTTATGGAAGGAACCCTTAGAAAATATTTGACTGTAGGACTGAGTGAAGAATCTCCTTTATGATGTATCTATTTTCTTAGTTATTAATGTTTTGGGCATAGTTCCTTTTTAGAATCTGATAATACTGAGAATTTTTAGCCAGAAAAAAGAGAACTACACATAGGGGTAAGATTTTGTATGACTTCAGTGCATTACTGGATCCCCTGAAGCCAGTCCATGTTAAGATGCTTTCAATCCTATTCATCCATGTATTTTATGGTCTGTAGTTAAGCAGTGTAACGATGGAGGTCACCCAAGCTGGGAGGAGACCTTTCACATTTCTGTGTCAAGGTTTCCAAACTATAAATAATACTTCTGTGTCTGCCTCAATGGAATGTGAGGTAATAATAAATACATCTGGGAAGTGTTTATTGGCACAGACATCCAGGACTCAGGGTACATGGCACATAGGGTACTGTATTAGGGATAGGGGAAATTATAAAGACCCACCCCCAGAATCATTCTTACTTTCTGAGGCTATAATTTGTATATTATAATGAGGTAGAGAATGAAGGACTTCAGCCGTATATGTAGGGTACAGTTGTATACCTTACTATAAATAAGACTCACATCCACTCCACTATCCTTTCTTCTAGGATCCTTAATGAAAAGAGGCAACAATCTTGTCAGTGACTATATCAGAATCATGTGTGGGTGTTCCTCTTCCCTTTACCAGCCGTCCTCACCTGCGTTCTCTGGAGAAAGCTGTTATGATTTTGAAGAATAGATGTAACCATTGGCTCCACTATCCCATTGATGTAGGGGGATCAGAAGATGGACCAAAATTCAAGATAAGGAAAATAGAAGGTAGAAGAATAGTGTGCCTGACCTTCTGTATGTAACTCTGTGGGTGTCATTAGTGGCTGGCTGTAGATCTTATATCTGAAGTGTGGCTTTTTTGGAATCACATGCTGCTTCCTGGTTGTAGTCACAGTTACTGCCTTGATGGTGATCCAAAGACTTTCTCCTTCCATTGCTTCTTTCAACTGCTCCTGACCTTGCAAGAGAGCCATATTTGCAGTTTATTTCTAATAGAAAGTATGATCCACAAAACTCAAGTGTCTATGTGAATTCATCCTAACTTCTCTTTGTAAAAGCTGAAGGTAGATAGGTATTAGGGAAGGCAACATCATGGAAGAGGCAGATGAAATAAACAGCCAGTTAAACCGACATGTATTAAGCACAAATGATGGGCTGCACACTAGGTGTTGGAAATCTAGAAATGAGTAAGACATAATTTGTGTCCTCAAAGTGGTTAGAATCCAGAAAAAGAGGCAGGTGTCTCAACACACAAGACTTTTGTAAGAGCAGTGACTGATATATTCTCTAGGCATTGTGGCAGCACAGAGGAGCATCTCAACCGAACTGAGTGGGTTAGGGAAGATTTTCTTAAAAGAGCCGCCATCACTATCAAAATTCATTTGCTAACATATGTGATGTTATGTTGATGCTTTATAGAGGCACATATAGAAGGGAATCCAGTCCTTTAAGACCTCATACAGTAACATAAACATACTGACCTAGAATGTAAGACAACCCAAGAGCAGCCATGTTTACAGTAGTAACACTTCGTTCAGTGTTGTGTCTATAAGGCTGATAGTTCAGTGTGTGTGTGTGTCTGTGTGTTTATTCCTTAGGTCCTCAGATCAGTCTAAAAATAAAGGTCTTAATTAATGCAAAATTTTATGATGTGATGGAGACCACCGGAAATGGGCTAAAGCTAATAATTCATTGCACCAAGGTCTCTGCAGCTAATCTCAGATAGGAATACCTTTTGCTCTCTGATGAACTGATATGCTTGTGAGAGAGTTAATGTCACCTTCCAAGTCTCAGGAGCAATCTATCCCACTGTCACATCTTTCTTTTGAACCATGACATTCTGAAAAAAATGATTGTAATTCTTTATTCTATTATTTCACAAAGGTTATACTGTCAAGCACTCTCCAGGAGGTATATTTTTAAGATTTGGCTTCCTCCCTGGAATCATGAGCTCTTCAGATGCTATGATAATGGACTTGAAAGTCATCTATGAGCTGGTGGTTCTATTTATATGAATAATGGGCATTCTAATTTCTAGTTACAATGGTTTTAGTGATTGGATCTTTCCACACTTCTCCTGGCAGATGAAACATTCTAGTTAGAAAATGGACCTCTGGCCCATTCCCCAAGGAAGTAACAAGTACTTTAGAAACTTTTAATTAAAGATAGAAAATTTGGGTTAATAGAGTGGGAATATATGTAAGAAAATCACATAGTTTCAATTAGACTTTAGAAAAAGAACACAAATCAGTGATGAATTTGATTTTATTTTAGAAAAAGATGATACGTAAACTTAGCTACATTTTATGCATCTACATAAATACTTGACCTGCTGACCTGATCTACATTCCATTCTTTGTAATTAAGTTGCAGGCCTTTTTGCCTTGAGAAACATAGTTTGTTTATCTATATCCATTGATCTATCATCTGTCTACCTATATATCTATCTCTCATCTGTCATCTATCTCATATATCTGTCTATCCTATATATTATAGATAATTTTGAATATGTATACATATGTACCATTTTCTTATGTTACAATTACTATTGAACACACTTAAAAGGACAATATTCATTGCATTTCTGTTAGATAATAATTATTATAATTTTAACCATCTTATAAAAAGTGAAAATGCGTATGTTAGTTATTCCTATTGTCCTTGCCCTTTTCTGCTAATTTTGGGATTTCAATTTGTGTTGAAACTGATTAGAAGTGAATGAATTTACACATTCAATTCCCCAGACGAATATGAAGAATATGATGGCAAAAGATTTATTTCAAACAATATATTCTTTGATATAAACACGTGCTAGGTCAGTTTCCTTGCTAATTTTTGAAATAGATCTAATTCAAAAGCTTTTTAGAGCAGAACATCCTGCATTTGATAGTAATTGTGACTGATTTTCGTAATGCACTGATGTAGCATGTCCAATCTTAGGCAGTTAGTTAAATTCTGGGAAAGAAATTAAATTTGGCAATAGTTGGAATTTTTTTGCCTTGCAGTTAAAGAAGGCTCTGCTTCTTGTTATGCTTCGTGTGTATTGCTTTCTTTTAGCATCACTTAAGTGTACTCTAATTTTTCTGTCAAATTCTAAGTGACTTATCATTTCTTCAGTTTCCATTTTCGAGCCCCAATTCTGTCCTTGAAATACTTGTGCAAATTCAATGTGGAATTAAGTGAAGGAAAGAAACTGTTTCAACTTTCTGTCCTTTATTTCTTAAGGAAAATGTTTCTCCTTCCATGAGGATTGTCTCCTGCTCAAAGCATGTTTTATAGAGCGGTGAACAATAGGAAATGGACATACTTCTCTCTTAAAAAGTAAACATTTGATATCACCCAGAGGTTGTTTTTTTAGTTATTAAGTAAATCATGCAAGGAAATATACAAAATGTTTTGGTTTTCAGAAGGCCAGTTATGTCAAGTATATGTCCTAAATAAACCAAGAGGTTTAGAAGACCGATGCATTAGTATTTAAACTATCTCCAGGAAAGCAAATTTAGATTTGTGCGTATTGGTCAATAAAATAAATTCCAAAAAAATTCTCTTCCCCACCCCATCACCTTATTTTGTGCATGCTGGAAAAGGTATAAAAGTGGACACAGGGCTTCCCTGGTGGCGCAGTGGTTGAGAGTCCGCCTGCCGATGCAGGGGACACGGGTTCGTGCCCCGGTCTGGGAATATCCCACATGCCGCGGAGCGGCTGGGCCCGTGAGCCATGGCCGCTGAGCCTGCGCGTCCGGAGCCTGTGCTCCGCAACGGGAGAGGCCACAACAGTGAGAGGCCCGCGTACCGCAAAAAAAAAAAAAAAAGTGGACATAGCCCAGACAGCTGCAGCAGGGCAGGTAAAGTTGGTGCAATAGAACTACGTGACAGGACTCTGTTACAGTAAGTAATGCAATTCCAGAAATAACTTATGTGGAACATATTGCCTCTGCTACACATGTCAAAAACTTTGATTGATGGTGTTGCAACACAAAACCATATACTAAAATTTGGTAATTATGATGACTGTGTAAAAGTGTACACAGCCTTGCCAGTAGTGTTAGTGGCTCTTATAATTAACAAATGGGCAAAGCACAACAATTTTGTATGCAGCTCACGTCTTACAAGTGTTTCTGGTTGCTGCCATCAGCATGTACGTAAGCAGGAGGGCGCGATGCTTCTGGTGATCACCACCTCTGAGAGGTGGAGGCATTCTCCGGGGGGTGATTATCCACGGATAACCACACCACCTGGAGTGCTATCGCTACTCTAAAAGTTCATTAATGTGCGAGAAAAATGTGTCCTTTTGTGTTGGAGGAGGAAGTCAGCAATTTAGAATACCAAACGGTGATATCTCTGGCTGTGGTTTATACACATTAAATCCTATAGAACACTCACCCATAAGTTGAAATACTCTGTCACTTAAACAACTTCATAAAACTTACAAAAAAATAAACCCAACGAATGTTCACAGCATTTCTGTAGAAGCATTTGCTGACAGTGAAAGTGGCAAAACTGCTAGGTTTTAGATTGTCTAGAGAAGTGGCTTACTTTGAAAGATGAGTGATTTGATTTAGAAAAAGTTGGCTACAAATTCTGACTTTTCAAAAAGTGTATTTGCAAATTGAAGTTAAAACATATGGGGCATTTTTATTTGCTCATTTTTTAAATTGCAAGACTGCCTTATAAAGGAAATTAAAGAAAAGAAGAAAAACCACATGGACTACCACCAAACCTATACAATTTTTTCCATATTTCTTTGCTGCTTTAGTCCATAGCAGGGTTGTTTTTTTTAATTAATTAATTAATTTTTGGCTGTGTTGGGTCTTCGTTTCTGTGCGAGGGCTTTCTCCAGTTGAGGCGAGCGGGGGCCACTCTTCATCGCGGTGCGCGGGCCTCTCACTGTCGTGGCCTCTCCCATTGCGGCCTCCCCTGTTGCAGAGCACAGGCTTAGAGCGCAGGCCCAGTAGTTGTGGCTCACGGGCTTAGTGCTCCGCGGCATGTGGGATCTTCCCAGACCAGGGCTCGAACCCGTGTCCCCTGCATTGGCAGGCAGATTCTTAACCACTGTGCCACCACGGAAGCCCCATAGCAGGTTTTAAAAAAGCTGAATAGAACTTGGAAAAGAACCAATTATAATAACAAAGCTTACAAGGAATTTATACATTTTCTATAGTTTAAAATAATTTCTATAATTAAATATTATATTGTAAATAAGTCTTTTTCCCAGAATATATTTCACCAATGAATATACTGAAATAACTATTTCAGTGTCTTATAGAAACAGTCTTAGTCAAAGTCATCTATATATTCCTCTGTAGGTGTGTGTGTTTGTCTGTGTGGGTAAAGTTTTAACTGTATCTAATTCCAAGAATTTCGTATTAAATTTTTTTCTAAAGAGTCTGTAAGGCTAGGAATATTATTTTTTGCATTGGTGACAACATTGATTTCTCCCCTAGGTGAAATTTAGAGGTTGTTAAAGGTTTGGATCTATAGTTTAGAAATTGGCAATTGACTCATTTTTCTTTTCTTTTAAAATCAAATTATAAGCCACCTGCTCTGTTTTTCTTATTTCTTCTTAATTCCTTTTAGTTTTAAATATAAAGTAAATAATATTACTACATTTGGTTTAACTTTGAATTTCCAAGGTAAAATTAGTAAAACATGCAGAAGTGTTTAAGCTCTGTGAGGCATAAGGCTGTGCCTGTCTTGTTCTCCATTGGTCTCTCATAATAATGCTGAATATTTGTTGAGAGACTGCTTTCTGCCAGATGTTGTTTATAGGACGTTCATGTGATATCTTGTTTGGTCGTCTTGACTACTGCTCCTTTCTGCCTTAAGGTAGCTGGAGTAAATGCTTTAGAGACCCTCAGCACTGAGAAAGATTACAGTGTCTCATGTCCTACTTTTTGCTATAGGTAATTCCTTTTTTTTTCTTAAAGAAAAGTAAACCAAACCCAAAGGCACAAAACTTTCATAAATACTGAAATTAAGTCCATTTTTAAAATTAGATTTTATTCTGATCAAATTATGGGTAATTTCCTCAAAGCTGAGCTTTAGTCATTTTTAATCCTCCCCTCAGTATTCAATATGTGCTTAATTTGCCTTCTATGAAATTCATCTATGACCCTCTGTGCCTATTACAGTCCTGGAGCCATACCACAGTGCCGGCTGATACGGTGATAGAAACAGGTATATGACATTACCACTGTCTTCAAATAACTGGGGAGATAGGGAATGCACATTTTTATGGACAGCTTAAAAGTAAAAGAACATTTTAAGGGAATACCAAGAAGAGCTTACTGACAGAAAAGCATTCATTTCCATTTCATTCATCTATTCATTTTTTTCCGGTTTCTGTATTGCTGGGAAAAAGACACATTGAGCCCATACAAGGAATGAAATGTTGATGGCATGAAAATGATACAAAATAAATAAAAGAAAATGCACACTCCAAGTCCTAATAAGATTTACATGTTTCAGCATCACCAGAGTAGGGTGAAGAGTGCCCCAATATAGTAGTCAGAGCACTGGGTTTCAATTCTGCCACTGAGTTGCTTGAAACAAGCTACTTAATTTATCTGGCCTTCAGTTTATCTATAAAATACTATTGCTGAGTAGCAGTTTGTGATGATTCTTGTGGTAGATCCTTGCTCTAGTGTTATCTTCAGATTGTTTTTCTCTTTGAAGTTATTTCCCTTTTCCAGAGATCTTTCAGAAGCATTTGGAGTACCAACTTATGAAAAAATGAAAGCTGACATTTAAATACAAACGGGTGAGGGTTATGGTTATTTTTTCAATAATTTCATTCTGCCTACATGTACTGAGTCTGCACCTATGGTGTGTAAAATATTGTGGTAGTGCAAAAATGACGAAGATAGAGTCTTTTTCCAAGACAGAGTTCTAGAATATGACCAATGAGAGAACCAAGGGCAGTGGTATAGAATCTTTAACGTGAGGAAAGTGAAATGAGGGAGGACTTCATGGCAGAGATGACATCTGAACTGGGTCTTTTAATCAGTCAATTATCATTACATCTGTATAAATGTAGCATTTATTACCTGAAGCACATGATGTGGTTATCAGTATAGGAAACACAAGCAAGAAGATACAGACCCAGATTTCATTTTTCATCCACTAAGTGGATTTCTGAGAACAGTGAAATTTATTTTTAAAATATTGCCTCTGATTTTCTTAGCATCTGACATTCAGATAAAGACATGAATAACCTCATGGGATTTTTAATAATTCATATTTTATTGGGAAAAGTACAAAATCATTTCCATTTTCTTAATCTAATAAGACTTACCTCTCGCTTGGATTATTGTTCATTCTGTAAAATAGCCTGTAATTTCATGTTGGAAGAAACATTACTGCATCCAATAGAATGTAGTTTACTATTCTCTGTCCTTTCCAAAATCATGCTCTGCTTGAAACTTTTGGTTTATGGGCTTTTCCCCTCATGAGAGTACTAACCTGAATGTATCCTATGGAATGTCACATTGCACAAAAACTAGCTTTTCCAGCTTTCGTGAAGAAGATTATATAGTCCTTGGGTTCCGCCTGGCAAGATTTTCCTTACTGTACACCTCCACTCATAGTAAGCCCCACGGACTGCGAACAGCTCTGCCTTTAATGGATGTTACTACATTTCCTCAGTGACTGATTTTTATTAGTTTCAAAAGATAACAGCATATCTATGCACACACGCTGATGTTTCTGAAGGGCACTGTGATGAAAGATTAGCTGCCTTTGCTTTCTTCCTGATCAAACAATGTGTTTTAGAGAGCATGCGTGCGTTTAGCTGTGTCACCAAAAAGAATAAACTCTGTTGACATTGTTACTTACCAGCTTTGTTCAATCTTAATGCCAAAGTCTGCCTGTTTGGTCAGTAAAGGTTGAGATCATGAGGTTAGATATCAAGTAAAATTCAGAATTTTCCGAATGTAATGCTAATCCAGAAATTATTCCAAAGGGAAGAGGCAAGAAGCCCATGATTTAAGCACAGGTGTTTAATGGCCAACCACGGGTTAGATTCACTTTATAACAGTGAACCTGGGGGATTGAAAATTAACACAGAGCGTAGGTCTTCATTATAGTGAATACCAATGAGAGAAAAGCACAATTTTGAGATCTGAACAAAATTAATTCAGCTACACCTGGCAAGCTGTATATCATAAAAGACTTTAGTACACATACTGGCAGCATTGTAAAAGAGCAAAAGGAAATCACTGGGCCTGGCAAGATGCATCATGGTTTTATCTTAGACACTGAAATCTGAGGGGTGTTTCAAATCCTCAGTTATAGCTTCTACAATGGCATTTATGCAGTTATGTCAAACAATCTAAGTATAATGTATGAAAACATTGGCATCGGTCAGATACACAAGAAGCATAGGAAGTCTGTCTGTAAAAGTATAGGACTTTCCTTTGCAGCCTAGAAATCTTATCTTAAATGGATAATGTGTGCAGCACATAAGGAACAACTTCTGAAGTCATATTCACTCTACAAGCCCATATGGTGCTTCTGCAATGTGCTGGATACTGTAGTAACAGACTCAGTCAGTAATAACATGAATAAAATGCTTAAACTGTGGGCTCTTTCTTCAGGCTGTTCCTGGTCTGATAACATAGGATAATCTTCAGCATCCCTCAGCTAGATGGGACATGATCTATACAGGGAAGAAAAATGATATCCAAGTAGCTCGTGCATAGCTGGCTTAAGATAGTGTTACGGTTTGTGGAAAGTCTGGAATTCACAACTGAAGGGTCATTGAAGAACAGTTAATTAATGATGATGGAAAGTATATGTGACAGAAATTCATAGGGTTTCTTTTTCATAGGTTTTGTCTTTTGGTACTTTCAACATCTTGGTAAGAAATTGTCAGCATCTTCAGGTGTAGTATCAGAAATCTCAATACCCTTTGACTTAGATTAAAACAAAACAAAACAAGTTATTGGCTCACATACTTGCGAAACCCAGGGGTAGGTCTGATTGCAACACTGATCTCTTCACATTTGGGGTGTGCTTTACAGGGCATTGGTCTCCTACCAGGCTCTACCTGGTGACCTGTGGTCCAAACTCAGTGAACGAGAACGTCTCTTCCCAACAGCTCCCAGACAAGTCTTTGAGTTCCCTCTGTTTAAATGAGCCATGTGCACATCCTACTTCTCAGTATGCTCTCTTCTGCTCTCCTGCCCTCTCTTCTCACTCTATAGCTGTCCCTTGGTGATCGCATCTGCACCTAACTTCAACCACCACCTGCATGCTCATGACTCCCATGGAGCTCCTGTAGTATTCCTGAACCACAGACCTATATGTCAAATTGCATACTAGAAATCTTTACTGTGTGTCCCAGAGGCACCTAGGTATTCAGAAGGCTTTGTTGTGTAGACTGCCACCTGCTTCATTTCAAGAGCAGGTGTGGGACTGTGCAAAATGGATTTTAAGGGAAGCGGTATGTGTCTATAAGCTAGGAGTCTAAGAAAAATGAGATTATATCTTGCTTCTATACTTACTACAATAAACATCAGTTTCATTATTTGCAAAATGAACACAGCAGTACTCACCAATTGTGTTGCAAGGATTTATAAATGTTATATACGCAAAAGTTTCATTCAAGTGTTGGAAATATAATGGACTAAGGCATGTTGACTCTGATTGATGGTGATTATTGGCGTGCTCTGCTAGGAAGGATTATGAAGCAATGTCCAAGCTCTTCAGGAAAGGGATTGGTGATTGGTTAGTGATATCTAACCTGGGCATGAGAAGGGGAAGAGGCAGTCTTCATGCCTCATACTTGCTTCTCTAATAGGACCTCAAGGAATAGAAGAAACATTTGTATGTTCAGTTGTGGTTGTTAATGTTCCCATCATTCTTTACTAAACATTTTTAGTATATAAGTTTCAGGTGTACAGCATTGTAGTTTAACATATATATTCACTACAGATTGATCACCACCATCATCCGTCACCATACAGTTGACCCACTTGACCCATTTCACCTACCCCCCTAACCCTTTTCCCTTCTGGTAACTACTGATCTGTTCCTTGTATCTATGAGTTTGGGTTTTTTTGTTCATTTGTTGGTTTTGTTTTTTATTTATTTACTTGTTTTTAATATAATTTATTTTTTAATCTTTGAAAATAAAAGTTTACCTAAACTTCAGATCTACAAGGTTAATTATGAAAAATAGCGATCATTTGTGCCTCTCTGTCCCTTCCCTTTTTCTAGAGACAACAAATTTCAATTATTCTAGCTGTTTCTTTTAGTTTTTACTTCTCGATCTCTAATTAATATGATTATAATGCTACTTCTTGATTTTTATTTTTTTTGTCATTATCTGTAGTGATAAAGACTAGCTTTCTTTCACCACCATTCCAACATACACACATACACTTTCCATCATCCCAAATAAAAAAATATTGCTAGATCAATATTCGGTATTTATATTGTTATGATTATACAATTATATTCATATTCTGATTACATTGTTACTCTTACACACCTTTTTGTTTTCCATATTCAACTGGCTTCTTTATTTGCTTTCTCAATATGTGTCCTTAATTCATCCCCAACTGTACCACAAGTATAAATCTCTCAGCTATCATATTAGTATCATCTTTACTGTCATCCTGAGGATTCCTTTCACCCGTCTCCTCCTTTGGATCCTCCAATTTCTGGACCCACTATCTTCTTATTCCTTGTTCATCTTTTTTTTTTTTTTTTTTTGCGGTGTGCGGGCCTCTCACTGTTGTGGCCTCTCCCGTTGCAGAGCACAGGCTCCGGACGCGCAGGCTCAGCGGCCATGGCTCATGGGCCCAGCCGCTCCGCGGCATGTGGGATCCTCCCAGACCGGGGCACGAACCCGCGTCCCCTGCATCGGCAGGCGGACTCTCAACCACTGCACCACCAGGGAAGCCCCCTTGTTCAGCTTTTTAGTGGAACATATCCTCTAGAAATTTTCCCAAAAAAGGATGCATTGGAGGTAAGGTTTTTGAAAACTTGCGTGATTGAAAATCTTCTTTTTTCTACCTTCACACATGATTTATGGCTTGGCAGCAAATGCTGTTGGAAAAATGGCAAGGTTGCCACAAACCTTCAGTTTGTAAAATATAGTATCTGTAAAGTGCACTACAGTGAATCACAATAAAATGAGGTATGCCTGTACAAATATTCAGTTCAATGGATCGTGGGCTTAAATGTAAAACGTAAAGTTATAAAAATTTTAGAGACAACATAGAAAATCTTCAGAATTTAGGGAGAAGCTAAGTTTTCTTAGATTTGACACTATAAGTATGGTTTATAAAAGGAAAAACTGATAAATTGCACTTTATCACAATGAAAAATATTTTGTTCTGCAAAATATCCTGATAAGAGGATAAAAAGACAAACTGCATACAAGGAGAAAATGTTTGCAAATCACATATCTGACAAAGTATCTAGAATATATCAAGAGCTCTCAATAATCAACAGTAAAACACCAAGCTACCTAATTAGAAAATAGGTGAAAGACATGACAAGACATTTGATGAAAGATGAATATAGATGACAAATAAGCACATGAAAAGATTTCAGCATCATTAGCCATTAGAAAATTGCAAATTAAAACCGTGAATATCACTACATACCTTTTAGAATTGGGTATATAAATTAGGATACATAATCAACAAGTCACTTATGCTCTTTATTTTTTTCACAATTTTTTCTTCTTTGTTTTCAGATTGATTAATTTCTGTTGATCTCTCTTCATGTTCATTAACCCTTTATTGTGCAGTCTTCAATCTAATTTTTGCCCCTTCCATTGCATTTTTCATTTCTAATTGTATGAAATACAATTATCCTTACAAATACATTTCATTGTATTTTCCAGTTCTAGAATTTTCATTTAGTTCTTTTTAAAATTTCTTTGTTGAGACTATTTATCTATTCACTCTTTATGCCAATCTTGTGTATTTGAGTAAATTAATAATGGTTGTTTTAAAGCCTTTGCTGCTAATTCTAACATCTGGATGATCTTGGGTGCCTATTTCTGTTTCTATTGACTGTTTCTGTTTTCCTTGATTAGGGATTACATTTTCCTCTCTCTTTGTGAATCTTGTCATTTTGGATCATATGCTAGACATTCTTGGTGATAGTTGTAGATAACCAGAATTACATTGCCTTTCTTTAAAGAGTACCCAGTTTTCTTCTGGCTTGGAGTGAAACCACTGTTGAATACCTTCTATGATGTCAGGCTTTAGTTTTTCTTTGTTAGAGTGGGTTATTCAGTTTTGTCCTCGATCCTATGGCGTTTTCTTTTCTCTAGATATGATTCTTATTCCTAAGTAATCATCTTTCTGGAGTCTCAAGGAATTAGTGATGTCTTGGTAAGATCCCTCTAATCTGGCTGGGTTAGACCTCCCATAATTACCAGGGTTGTGTACCCCGGTATATCCACTAAACTCTCAGCCCCACACAGTCTGTAGAATTTTCAGAGTCCCACCTTGGGCTATAGTCCAACCCTTAGCTAAGGATCTATAAAGAACCTACACAGAATTCTGGGAGGACACCTTTGCCTAGCTCCTACCCTTCTGGCAATATGCCCTGCAAACTATAGCTTCTTCAGAATCCACAAACTGTTTTTTTTTTTTTTTTTGATTGGAGTATAATTGTTTGCAATGTTGTGTTAGTTTCTGCCGTACAATGAAGTGAATCAGCTGTATGTATACCTATATCCCCTCCCTCTTGGACCTCCCCCCTCCCCCCATCCCACACATCTAGGTTGTCACAGAGCACCGAGCTGAGCTCCCTGTGCTCTATGGCAGGTTCCCACTAGCTATCTATTTTACGCATGGTAGTGTATATATGTCAATCCTAATCTCCCAGTTCGTGGAATTTACAAACTCTCATCTCTACTTCTTCATCTCAAACTATCTGCTGCCTTTTGCCTTGGCCTCATCTCCATGATTTGCCCCCAGAAGAAAACTGAGGTCACCATGAGGCTCAGATCATATGTTCCCTTCCTTCCAGAATCACAGGTTTGTATTCATTGTTGTCCAGTGCCTAAAAACAGCTACCTCATATATTTTGCCAAGTTTTAAGCTATTTATGGTAGGAAAGCATGTCTGAGACTGATTACTCAAGCACAGCCAAGAGGCAGTTGGCATAGAAAACTTTAACTCTCTTCTTTTTTTCTGGCTCTATTTTATATGTTTAAAATTTTAAGTCGTGTGCAATTTTTTTTTTTTTTTTGGTGACTGTTGTAAGGTAAAAATCTAAACATTCCTTCCTTAATTTATTGAAACAAAAGCTTTCAGCATTCTTACTGTTTTTGCTGTTTAACTGTGTAGGTAACTTTTTATATATTATATTTCAAGGATATAGAGTATACTGTATTATCTTGCTTCCTTTTACTATGATATCTAAAGGTTTTATTTATTGTTTTATAAGAGATTTAATGTCTGTAAATCTTAGTGTGCCATTATTACTCAACATGTAAAATTTCTTAGTTATATTTATGACTTATTCTCCCAGTTTAGAATTATTTTGTAACATTAAAGAACAGTTCAACCCAGATATTTAGATAATATTAATATTTAAACCAGCATGCAAAAATTGTTCTTATTACGTCATTTCATGGACAGAATTAATTTGAGGAAAAAGAAAAGATACCTGGCTTACTTCCAAATAGTTTTCCTCTGGTTTACAGAGAAGGTCTCTTTAACAAAGTTATTTCTATAGACTTCGTTATTCTAGAAATAACAAAGTTATTTCTATTTCAAAGTTATTTCTATATTTCTATTTAGAGATATGTCTGTTGTTTTCTTTGAGGGCACAGCAAGGACTGGGAAAGATTAAACAAATGAAGGTGATTTACCAGTCTATTTTCAAAATGTCTGAACATGGAGGTATTAAGTTTTATATCATGTTATTTTTAACTTTATATCAAAAGAATTTCTTATCCTGATAATAGAATGAACCTCCTGTAATTACAGTCTGGCACAATTTACCAGGCAATGGTGAGGGAATTCCTCAAATATATATGGTCACAGAGTTTTAGTTTATCAAATATGTTAATAGGTATATATTTAAAATAACTCTTCTTTGAAGCCAACCCTCACAAAATATTCATAGTGATATAAACTGTGATTGATGACATGGAAATGTGTTTACACTGAGAACATCAAGCTTTTCCAATTTACTTAAAATTTTTGTACTTTTAAGTGAAAAGTCAATCATCTCTATTTGAACATGTCTCATTGAAGACCAACATAAGTTTTTGTAGTGTTGAAGTCTCACTAAAACCTTCAGGTTGAATTCAAATCTTTTTCAGAGTGAGGATTGATAGGATATTTATTTCCCCTTCTGTGTTTTGAAGATTTAGTGTACTTTCTACAGAACTGCTAAAAATACATGTCTTTTAGTTCAATTCAATTCAGGCAAAACATGCTTTCCTACTCTGTATGTTTGTGTATGTGCTATAACTCATAATGACCATACCGAGACTCGAAGATATTCAACATACTTTTTACTTATCAGCAAGAAATACAAAGCTGTGCTGCCTTTAGCACTGGGTTAAAATTCATTCTAGAAAATGCTTAAAATGTCATGACCTCAGAGAAGTTATTCTGATGAAATGAGAGGAAACTTGGCTTTCATTACTTTGCCATTTTTATACTTGATATTTACATGTATTTTTCTTTCTTTATTCATTATTTGTTGGGTGTTGGTGACCATAATCTAGTAAAAAGCATCTGGTTGGCATGTGAGCTGCACTGCCAAAGTCTCTAAAACTAAAGGGTATGTAATTCATTATTATCCTCTCTTTTTTGAAGCAAACATTCCACATTTCTTTACTGGAAAAAGGACAATACTATACTTTATTAAAATTAGACAAATGGAGAGTGGATTTGGGGGATCTAGACAAAGATAAAACCCTACAGGTATAAGAAACAAATCCGTGTGTTACTTATGACAGACCAGATTAAATTAAATACTGTTACACAGTAGACATGGAAGAGATTAGAGTGAGAAGAATGAGATGATTCATAATAAAATAATACTAATCATTTATTGAGCACTAATATGTCAGACACTGTGACTAAGCACTAAACATGTATTTTTTCAAATATAATTCTCAGGTAAATCCTGTGATCCAGATACTGTTATTATTATTACCTTTTTTGAGTCTCAGAAAGTGACTTGCTCAAAAATAAAGTAACTTTAATATTACAGAAATCTGTAGAATATCAGGAGAGGAGTAGATCTGGCAGGCCATTTAGTCAAATGATAAAAATAATAATGGCAACAAGATCACTAATTGTAATTGCTAATGTTTATTATGTGCTTACTATATGCCTTTCACTTACTCTACAGGTATTATCTCATTTATGGTCACAATTCGTCTATGAGATAGGTACTACTGTTCTCATTTTACAGAAAAGACAATGAAGGCACTGAAAGATTATAAAACATTTGAGCATATCCTCTAAAGTATCAGCACTTCTTTCCCAAATTCTGAACCTGTTGAAAAGGAAGCCAGAATGGCAGCTAGTGGAAAATCAAAATACCATGTTTATGAATGTGGCTCATTTCTGTGGACAAATGAACCTGCTAAGAACAAAGCTGAGGCATAGCCCTGCTAGCCTAGGCAGGCCTCTCCAAATGGGGGTGGTGGGCCGTAAGAGGTAGGGCATGACGGAGCAGAGAAGCTGCGCTCTCTGCTGGTGGGTCCCTTCCAGAAAGAGAAAAAGCGCAGGTGTTTGGCCTTGAATTCTCACTTTCCCCTACTCACTTCACCAACCAGGTAGCCATCCATTCCTATGGTTAAGTGAGGCAATGAGGAGGACCAGAGGACAAAGATCCCTTTTGGTGGAAGGAAACAGCAAGAGTGCAGAACAAGTGTTTTCCCCAACAAACTGCTAAGTGATGAAGCAGGTCTACTCATTGGCATATCCCGGCATTCTTTCTAGTATGTCAGTAAGGTAATGAATATAAAGCACTTAGTACAATGTCTGGCACTTGGAAGCACACAGTAAATGGTAGCTGTTTATATTATTATCAATATAGAAGCTGATGCTCCGTCTTGGAGTTAGGTTTTTGTGTCTCCTTTGCTCACACACTTAGCCCCGTGTTGCTTTCCAAGGCTTGGTTGTGGGAGGGGAGTGTGTTTTCATTGTGTTGGCTGGTGATCCTTCAATAGAGTAGCTTGGTCTTATCCTCAGCTACCTAAGACAGGATAATGAGACGCAGAGACGTACAGTGTGCATCGATAGACTTCAGCAGCTGCACGGGGAGCCTTTGGCCATCACTCAGTAGGAAGGAGTCTGTCTTGCAGTGGCCCAGCAGTGGTTTAGGAAACTCAGGCTTTGTTCTTTGCAAATCAGGCTTAACTAGGTCTGGAGTAAAACAAAAGTAATGGTTTTTTAGCAAACTACTGCTTCGTCTACAAACACCTTGTCAGCTTCAAAGACTCGTTTCTGTGGGAACTAAACAGCTTGAGCAGAATGCTGCCAATTTACGGGAAGTTTGAAGACTCTTGGGGAGTCTTTGATGGCAGCAACTACTTTTTCATTAATTTGAAAGGCTCTTTCATGAGTAGCCCACAGTTTGCAGAAAAAAATAAAATGAAGCAAAAAATACTTTGACAAAACTTTGGTTTTTTCTTGTGGATTTCTGGATGACAGAGTCAGATGTTGAAGCTTTTTAGGTATGTGTTACGTGTATACATATATGTAATATGCATATATGGGGAGAGAGAGAGAGAGAGAGAGGGAGGGAGAGAGAGAGACTGGCATGGATCTCTTCATGCCTGTTTTGTGACTTCTACTGCTCATTTATTTTCTGGGAGCTTCCTATGTGCTAGGCACTGCACTATCTGCTGCACTATCTCATTTAAGACCTGCCTGTCTCGCTCACTTCCGTCTTCCTGGTCCTGGCACAGTGCCTCATACATTGGTAAGCATTTAGTAAGTATATCTGTTGATTGCTGAATCCATGAAATACTAAAAATGAAACCATGAGTCAATATGAAGGTATTACATCACTGATGTTTCTGATATTCTATAGTTTTCCATTTCTGCTCCTGGTTAATTCAACAATAAATAATTACTGAGCACCTACTATGTGACATAAGGTGTACAAAACTCTGAGGATATAACTAAACAATTCATAACCCCTGGATTTAATGACGTCAGCTTATTTCCCAGCATATGCCAATATTAACTGGTAAATTTAAAGATTTTCATTTTAATTGAATTATTATACATATATTCATATAGAATTACTATACATATGTCTATACCAAATGAATGATTTAATTAAATATTTTAACTGCGAAATAATCAGGGATAACCGGTGAATCTTGAGACTTCCTAAATCTTATGATTTATTTGAAGCTTTCTGTACTAAACAGATTTGGAGGGGTGGCATCTCTGTGTTTGAAGTGCTGATAAATGCTGATTTTTAATGGTTCTGAACTGATGATCTGGTGATGACAATGTTCCGAATCTTACTTTGTTCTTCTTAGAGTTAATGAAAGCAACATCCTTCTGCCTAATTTTGCATTTAACCAGCTAAGTCAAGCAACCAGAGTTTGACTTTACTTTTGTAGAACATACTCTTCAAAGAAGATGATGATGATAATCTCAACTATTCTTTTTTTTTTTTTTTTTTTTTTTTTTTTTTGCGGTACGCGAGCCTCTCACTGTTGTGGCCTCTCCCGTTGCGGAGCACAGGCTCCGGACTCGCAGGCTCAGCGGCCATGGCTCACGGGCCCAGCCGCTCCGCGGCATGTGGGATCCTCCCGGACCGGGGCACGAACCCACGTCCCTTGCATCGGCAGGCGGACTCCCAACCACTGCGCCACCAGGGAAACCCTGAACTATTCTTTATTATCTTTTAAGAATCTACCTCAGTGCCAGTATTGGTCACTTGACATGTTGTCCCTCATCCTTAAAACATCCTGCAAGGTGGGAGTTATTATTCCAGTTTTACAGATGAGGAAAACCAGTCTCAGAAAGGAGACTTGACTTGGTCATGCCACACAGTTAGTGAGTGAGTGGTGCACGGAGGACTCAGACCAGGGCTGACCTCAAGAGCTTTGCCTTTTGTCAGGCAGAGCTGCCCGTCTTCATGATCTGTGATCACATTATCAGTGAATGTCTTATGTAACTGAAACTCCTTTTTATTTCATTCATTTACCAGAAGTCCCAAGATTATTTAAAGTCCTAACCTTATTTATTAGAAACATGGTAACTAGCCCAGAGAATCAGCAAAAAATTAGATTACATCAAAAGTATCTAACCTTCACTAAATTCTAAATAGCTAAAAGTACAGAAATTAATATTTTTAAATGTAATGGCAAATATATAGTGCATTATAAAACACACACATATTCCAAGCAAAGAATAGATGAATTTCTTTTTTCTTTGGATTCAGCTTATTCAACTCACATATTTTTAAATAATTTATCTCCAACTTCTATAATATGGCCTTTATTCTTTGATCTTAATCCTATTTTTCATTCATAGGAAAGTGATATTTTTATGGGCCAGTGAAGCTTATATACTGTTGAGTGACATTTAGATACCGTAGTTATTTCCATGTGAGGAGAATTAATCTCTTCAAAGAGGGAACTCAGTCCTTCTCTCCACTGCTGGTTCCATCACCGAATATCTCCAGTTACACTTGCTGCCTGAAAGCACACAGCCTTCAATGCTGTTTTAAATCTTAAAACCTTTTAATGAAGTTTCAATGTAATAATTTGCTTGTTGAGCCACCTTTGTGTCCTACTTTGTGACGGTTTATTAACAAATATATGCTGTTATGTTTTGATTGTCAATTTTATTAGAAATTAACCTTACTTGCTTCCTAGGATTATGAAAAAATTTAATGTGATAGTAAGTGGTTTAAAACTTTTGCAGCTGTAAACAAAAAAAAATACTAGAACATATTCATGAAAATGGAATTGTAGCTTTCACATTGAATTAAATGTTTTTAAAAGAATTAAGTATCTCAGGTTGATTCTTTTTAAATATTGATTTAATTTTTACGGTTTAGTTTTATGTTCAGTCTTGTCTCAGGGAATCTTTCCTTGTTTTTTTCTTTCTTTTTTTTTTTTTTAAAGTAGAGCTCTCTGACTTTCCTCTTTTTACAGGCAGTGGCACATGTGCTTGTTAAATGGGCAATTTTTCTTTCTTTACCTGCCATTCTCCTTTCTTTCCTCCTTCCCGTCTTGAAGCCTTATTCCTTGGTTCCTCTGTGACAATACATCTATTACCAATGGCTCAACAGACCTGAATATAAACAACATTGGGAATGTTTTCAGGTTTCTTGTTTTCTGGGTTTTTTTGGTCTTTTTTAGTCTGGGCTTTGGCAAAGGTTCATGACAGACAGTAAATTGCTTTATGAAAAATGTTAGTTTAGCTTCTGGTTGGTAATTGGGAGTGGATTTGACCCTATGGACTTGCTTCAAATTTCCATAGTGGGGTAACTGTTCCAATGGGAATTAAATTGGCATTGAGCTTGGGAGTCCACTGCCCCTGGGCCGTCCTGGGTTTGCTTTGTCTGCCTATTGACCTTTCTGTATCAGTTTTATAACTGGATCACTAAGCTCTGTTGGTGGTGAGATTAAAAAAGAGGGCGGGGAGAAAGAGAGAAAGGAGAAGGATTCAGTGGTGGTGGTGAAAATCCCAAAGGAAACTCAAATTCAGCATGAACCGTGTCTCCTTGTTAGTATTCAGCTTTTAGATAAACGACAGCAGTAGGATGTCTGAGGCAAAGAGTGGAAACAGATGATGGAAATAGTCCTAATCATTAAGAGACAAAAACTGAGGAACAGGTGAGTGTCCTCTGTTTCGGGAGCAGGTAAGGCCAATATATCTGTTCCTGACAGTCAGATACATCAGGTTGCACAAATTATAGGCTTTTACGGAGAGGATTTTGGAGCAAGGTTAAGGTTTTAATATGAATTCCTTCTGGTGACAATTATCAGTTTGAAGAAACTGTATTATACCTTGCAGAAAGAGGGCACCCATCTCAGGTCACTGAATGCTTAGTCTTCTAGTCCTGCTTGAACCATCCTATGTAAAAAAATGTGTGCCTGATTTAAACGCCTAAAATGGAGGCAGGCATTTTTAGAGAAAGAAAGCAGAGGTGTGCACAAGCTCTTCAGGCTTTAATTCTGCATCTATTTCATGGGAAAAAATAGCTCCCCCGAAGAAACAAACACCATTCTACTTATATCATGTTCTTTAAAACATAATTCCTTTTCTTCAGTTATTCTTGAAGCAGGAGAATTTTCACATTGTGAGGTCGCCTCCTCCCAGAAAAGATGTTAGCCCCTTCCCCCTAGTTTTAGTGATTCAGTATGTGAAATTCTTTGATGCTTAATATTTTAATTTCTTTGTTGTGATTATTCTACAGCTTGAAAGGTTACTTTGAATTTTATACCTTCTTTCCTAATAGTTTAATAGGGTATCTGTACCTTATAAGAAGAGTAATGAAATGAAAGGTGTTGTTTGAATGGGAAAAGGGAGAGGGTAGAAAATGGGGAAAAAACATAGCTGGTTTTTCTTATCATTGGAGGTACAAAAAAGAATGGTTTGAATGAAAAAGAAAAAAATAAGGAAGTAAATATCAGGCATGGTTAGAAGCCAAATGATGTGTGTGTTTGTGTGTCAGAGCGAGAGTGACGGATTGTGATGCTGGTTTAAACACAATTGGTTTCAAGGATCCCAGAATTCCATTCTTCCTGTATTGAGATTTAGGTTTTCAGATTTCCTTTCTGTTTAGTTGTTTTTTGGGTTTTTTTTCTGTTTTCTTTTCAGTTAACTTCTTATGAGCCCTTCACTGTTTGTTAGTGTTTTTCTGCACACGCACAGTAATGAAGATAATTTTTTAAAACATTTAAATATTGAATTTAAGGTGGACTAGAGAGCATTTTCTTCAGGTCTTGTGGATGAAGCCTAAGCTACATTCTCCACGGGGTTTCAACATGATGTTCTGACACAGGAACCACTAAGAGTCAACTTGCGCTGGGGACAAAGGACCTTCATGGGAGAACCCATTTCTCAGTGGAGAGTCAGTGCCTCAGAATTTGCTCTAATATTAATGCTTAGGATTCCGTGATGAGGGGTAATGAGATATCAGTCTGCTATGTGCCTTTCCTTACCACTTCTTGGCAAGTAAAATATTGGGAACATGAAACATCTCTGTTTTGGTATAGACATGACTTGGCGCCACACATA
The DNA here is from genome assembly GCF_949774975.1 of Lagenorhynchus albirostris. Taxonomy (NCBI): domain Eukaryota; kingdom Metazoa; phylum Chordata; class Mammalia; order Artiodactyla; family Delphinidae; genus Lagenorhynchus; species Lagenorhynchus albirostris. The sequence goes on from NC_083106.1 coordinate 53,793,861, forward strand.
GGGGGAGAGGACATCGTTGCCTCTGAGGGCAGAACCCAGTGTGTTTCTGTGTATTCAGGTGCTCTGGAGAACATAGCACAGCTGTGGCGTATTAATGGTCAGACTCCCAGAATTGAGGCAGTCCCCAGGTTGCCAAGACCAGTTTCTGGGCCCAGCAGAACAAGCACTGGAGGTACCACCATCTGTGAGAAATATCCCTGGTACCTTTCGAAGCTGCACAAGGCACCACCCTTGCACAGAGGTCAGGACCCTCATCGTCAACAGAGGTTTATGATGCAGCAGCGGCTGAGACAAGGCTTGGGGCCAACTAACGGCTGGGAGATTCCTTCTCATTATTGGCTTAGTACCTCGTGGGGCTTGGATGCCGTGAGTGCCTTCTGTGTCAGAAATGTCAGGCACCAGACTGGGCTACAGAGACCTTAAACATTTTCTCAAGAGAGGGGGGCCGGGGAGGAGGGAAAACCAGGTGCCCTTTGATGGTCAGGAGGGCTGATTTCTAAACATATGGGATCTTTCCTCTGGATTTCCGGAATAATTGGAGGCAGGGGTGAAGTGGGGCAGCCATTAGGGTAATACGTATCAGGCAATAATAGATGAGTCCCAGATCCAAACAATATTGTATTTTTTGTAGTGTAACTTGATTTTACCCCTGCCTGCCTCTTTGTTGCCCTTCTCACTTCTACCCCTCATCAGACTGGAGAGACCCAGTGAAATGTATTCATCACCTGGCACTAGTCATAGTTTGGGTGGGGAACAGCTACAAAATCCCTTGCAGTTGAGCTCCAGAATCAGGAAGACTCTAGAAAAAAACAACTGCTTTGAAGTTTCCAATTTCTTACATGGGACTCATTTTCTGCCCTTGATAAGTACAATCCAAATGACACAACTATTTCCCCAAATAGCCAGTTAGGTGGATTTTTGGAAATATTTGAAAACACATGACTCTGCAGTTTCAATCAAATGTAAGCATAACAGAGAAGAAAAAAAACTCATTCACTAGTTTTTCATCCAATGAATGGCCAAATACTCAGTATTAGTCCCCTAGAGACCTTCATCTTCAGGCAAAATTTGTTAACTTGATCCATATAAAGCATAAAGGCAGCTTCTTATCTTTTCCTTCAGAATTTATAGCGTTGCCAAACCTAAACGTGTTCCTGAAATATTCTCCTTTCATTCAAAGAAGTTCTATAAGATAACAAAATTGTTACTTCGAGAGGCAATTATAACTTTGCCATAAAGGCAGGGTAAGAATTAACCAATTATCCTTTCTGTTTTCTGGAAACTGTTTCTCATGGCAGGAGAAGAACAAATATTAGATAGACAGTTGGACTGCTTGCTTTTTTGGCTCAAGAACAAGCGAAATATCTCACAGGAGGCTGAGCAGTGTTCACAAGCCGTCCATGGTATGATTTATTGTTAGGACTTACTGACGTATGTTATGCACAGTGGAATGGGATGCCTTCTTTTTTGCCTGTGGCTTGTTAAGTATTTAAATGAGCAGACAGAACCATGCATCTCCTTCCTCCCCACCGTGGGTCATGCTTTTTCCTCTTTCTCCTTATTGGAATAGACAAGAAAGGAAATGTTTGCTAATGGGGCTTTCTTCCTAATTTAACAAGGCTCAAGAAAGTGCCAACTTCTTTCCAAGCATTATCTCCAATTGCTCTTTGCACAGATTCATTTTCTCCCTTCAGACTTTACAGGGCAACGGGCCACGGGCCACGGAAGAAGTTTGCACAGCTCCACTTCCTCTACCTACCATCGAATACTATCGTTTGCCCCTGTGATCTATCCAAGTTATAAGCTGCTGACTTCCTGTTCTGGAACTTCCTGTTCTGGAATGAGGAAGAAAAAAATAAAACCAGTCAGAAAAAAAAAAGTGTCCCCAAGTGAGTCAGTATCAATTAAAGGGACTACCTGATGCAGATAGCACATCAGCATCAATTTTGTCACTTAAGAATTTTAAGATCAGAAGCAATTACATTCAATAGCACCTTGTTTTTATGTGTCTACCCTTCATAGCCTTGGCTAGTAAGTCGGCCTGCACCATAATTTACACTGACATCTAATTTCAGCAGATCTGCAAGCGATCTAACAGAAGATGGAGCTACTAAGAGGAGAGGAGTCCAGCTTTATCACTGCAGACATGAAGATTCATTATTTTTGCCAATTTCAAAAGTGAACCTTATATATATCTATGCTTTTCCCCTCTGTTTTGCATATCTCATTACTTAATTTATGTGTTAGGGGAATGATTTCTGCTTAAAACTAGATGATTAAACACTTTAGCTGGTTACAAGAAACACCTAAGTATGGTAACTACTCCAGTTATAGATTTTTTAGAGAATTTGCTAAAGAAAGAGCAAACACTAAGATTTTTTTTTTTAAAAGTACAGTTACACCAAGAAAGCTCTATTTTGTGGTACACACTATTTGGAATGTCTACCCAGGTCATTGCAGTTTTCCCACTCTGAGGATGGCATCCATTCAAGGAAGGGGGCTTCAAGAGGCCATCCCAGGCCCTACCTCCCTGTGGCCCTTCCCTTCTTGATTGAAGTTGAGTGGCAATTGACTCAAATAAGTCTATTTAGAAGCCATCCCGGAGAGCTAAAAAAATTTGAAACTAGGAAGAAATTTCAGTCTTTCTTTGATGGTGAGACCACCAGACAAGCGGCCTGAAAATTAAAGATTTCCTATTACTGAATATACAGAAGGAGTAGGATGGAGTAGATGAGGGTTTCTCAGCTTCAGAGCTGTTGATACTTGGGGCCTGAAAATTCTTTTTTGGGGGGACTGTCCTGGGCATTGTAGGATGTTTAACAGCTCCCTTGACATTGACCCATTCAATTCCTGTAGCATCACTCAGTTGTGACAACCAAAAATGTCTCCAGACGTGCCAGATGTCCCCTGGGGAGCAATATGACCTCACGCCTCCGATAACATCCGTGAGAGCAAACAAAGGCAACACATGGAGAGAAGCAGAAACTGGAGATGGTAGGGAGTTTCCTACAGACATTGTCTGAAAGATCTTTGAATTATTTTTCTTGTCTTAAAGCCTCAGATGTACTTCTGCCCTTTCCACTGTTACATGAAACAGTTAGCATAGTTTTTTTCTTTTTTTTTCATTCTTACTTCCTAAAACTTTGAGTTGAGCTTCTGGGAAACAAAAATAGTCCTGACTGATATGGTAATAGATGGTGCTAGATTAAGCTTATTTTTAAAAGACCATTTCAGAAGGAAAAGATATACATACTGGACGTATCCACCAATCTTCCCCTGAGTTTTAGAAACAGACGTTTTTAAATAAATAAGTAAATTTAAGAAGGTAGGTGTGGGTTGTGAGGTGGAATGGGGAACGCTTGTTTAATAGGCACAGGGTTTTAGTTCTGCAAGATGAAAGGAGTTCTGTGTCTGGATGGTGGTTAAAATAGCACAACAGTGTGAATGCACTTAATGTCACAGAACTGTACACTTAAACGGTGGTTAAAATGGTAGATTTTTGTGTTATGTGTATTTTACCACAATTTTTTAAAAAGGTAGCTGTAGGGGAGAGAGAAGGAGAGAAGAAGAAGGATGGGTTGGGCCAGGTTCAGGTTATGATTCCTGATGCGCTTACTGGTCGGCAATTCATCGTGAAGCAGGGACACCACCCCCAGTTTACAAAACTGACAGCATTTTTCCTCTGCCTGTGATGTTATTATTCCTTCAGCAGTTGCTTTTGAAGAAGATGTATTGAGGCACAGAAGAAAACCTTCTGAATTATTCTCTGTCAGTTTCTTTGTTTTAACACTGTGTCAGGTCACCTTCAGAGACCTCCAGACCTGGTAGGAACTGTCGTATATCACAGGATTGCAAAGCTGTCTTGGCCACGTGTGGGTTTAACCCATTCACAATCCTACCTCTTGGGATTCACAGTTTGAAGAGGGTTTATTTTTTTCCTCCTCATAAATGGTTTGTCTTCTCAATCCCAGGGATTGATCAGCTGTAGCTAGGGGCATTTAGGGCTGTGTCCTTTGAACACTGAAAATGGGCAAGTGCTCATCTGGGGTCTCCAGTGTAGAATGCGGATTGATTCTGACCATGAAGGGAAAAGGATGTCTACAGGCAAAGACTGGTAAAAATGACCATGTCAGGGGGGCAATAGGACCAAGAAGAAAAGAGGATCTTGTAGGAATCATGTGCTTAAAGTAAGAGACATGTTTATTTTTTTCTGAATTCTTCCTGAGGTATCTTGCTCAGTTAGTGTAACTTGAAATAGAATTTATAATATCAGCAGATGCATTTTTTTTTTACAGCTAAAACATAACATACACGCAGATTCCTTGCTTTGAGTGGCTGATTAGAAACAATTTGCATTTAACAGAAGTTTAAAAAACTTCTCTAAACGAAGCATTTTGGGGGTGCGGTGGAGGGAAGGCAAATTTATAAAACATTCAAAGTCCCTTTAACTCTTAATCATTTAGACATAATTAGTTTTCTCAATGGAGGCCATCTTTTGCCCTTAACTTTGCAGATGGAGCTGGTAATCAGGCAGTAAGGCCATAATCAAATTTCTCCAAGAGCAAGTGAATAAAACTCCAAATTTTTATAAAAGCAAAAAATGAAGACAAGAAAATCGAGTAAAAAAGGAATACCCAGGGCTTCCCTGGTGGCACAGTGGTTGAGAGTCCGCCTGCCGATGCAGGGGACGTGGGTTCATGCCCTGGTCCAGGAAGATCCCACATGCCGTGGAGCGGGAGGCCCGCATACCCCAAAGAAAAAAAAAAAAAAAGGAATATCCATCAGATTTTCTAATCAAGTTAATCTTCTCCAATACACAGCTGTATTAGAAATATAGGAGAAAGTCTTTGAGACAACTGGCATATTTTCCTTGTATTCAGATTTAAATTATAGTTATTAAATATTCTGTATTTTTATCAGTCATATTATATCCAAGGCATAAACACAGTTAAAATGATTAAAGTCTTAGTATTATAAATATTTTCTAAACCAAGAATTCTCTGGTGCAAGTATTTCTAAGTAATGTTAGGTGCACAAAGTGCTCTGCTATCTCATTGAACAGATGGGACGCAGGATCACATCTAAGGTGGTGTCGCCAAGTTCTCTGTGTCATATTTGTTTTCATACCCACTGCCATTTCTCATTTATAATCTGAGGCAGCATGGTGTTTTGGTGAGATAGTTAATTGGTGGGTTTTGAGAGTCACATCTGCTTCTTGGTCTTTGTCTTAATTGTAAAAATCCTTCACATGTGTTTTCAAGGGAGCACATGTATGTTTTATTAGAAAAAAAAGAATTCTGTTTGTGTAAGTTTAAACAGTGTACTGCATGAAAGCTTGAAGAGACCTTGAGTTTAAACTTTGGTTGGACCATGGACACCTTTGAGAATCTAGGATAATCATATAATTTATCATACAAACCTGAACTCTTTGAGAGAGTAAGTGGGGTCCAATGAATAATTATTCTGAGCAAAGAGGCATAAATGAGGATTAGCCCAGGCAAATTGGGAGGTATAGCCATTTTAAGGTTTGATGAAAAGTATGGACCCACTTTTCAGGAAAAAAAAGTGCTCATGCATGAACACCCCCTGTTTCTCATGCATCACTCTGTAGAATTCACATCTTCATTTTAAGAACCCTGAGACCAGATACATTTGTCCAACATTTATTTGTTGTTGGTCTACTTTGTCCCAGGCACTGTTTTCAGATGCAGAAGATACAGCAGGGCACAAAACTAAAACACTCCTGCTCTCATGTGATTTATATTATACTGCGGTAGTCTGACAACCTGGTAGGCAGAATTCTAAAGATGGTCCCCCAAGATTCCCATCACCTGGTAATTCAATCAAACCCTAATTCAGATACTGCTGTGGAGGGACTCTGCCAGTGTAATTAAGGGTAAGGGTCTTAGAATATGGAGAGATTCCTGGATTATCCAGGTGGACCCAATCTAAATACTCCAGCCTTGAGAATCAGAGAGTTTTCTTCAGCTGGAGTCAAAAGAGACTTGGCGGAAGAGGACAGAAGGAGTGATGAGGCCAGAGGGTACTTATAGAGATTCAAAGCAGGAGAAGGACTAGACCTGCTGCTGGTGCCTTTCAAAGTGAAGGAAAAGGTCGTGAGTTAAGAATGCACGTGGCCTTTAGAAGCTGAGAAAGACTCAAGGCTGACAACTGAAAAGGAAATGGGGGCTTCAGTCTTACAACCACATGGAACTGAATTCTGCAAGTAAATTTAATGAATTGGGAAGCAAATTCTAGAATTTCCTGCTAAGAGCCCAGCCAGCTAACACCTTGATTTCAGCTTCGTGAGACCTGGACCCATGAAGCCCACTGGACTTGTGATCTACAGAACCGTGAGATAAATTTCTGTTGTTTTTAAGCTACGAAGTTTGTGGTAATTTGTTATGATAGCAATAGAAAACTAGCACAGACAAGAAAAGAAAAACAAGCAAAAACAAGCAAAATGTTTGCTAGTGGCTTATGAAATGCTAAGGAGTAAAAATAAAAAAGAAAGGAAGATATTCAATGGGAGGGATGGTCTCCCCAGGAAGGTGACTCTTGAGAAAAGACCGAAGGTCTTGTGGGAGTGAGCATAGCAGGGCGGCCGGTATAGCTTGGGCAGGGGGAACTGGGGAAAGAGAGGAGGCAATGAAGTAGAGAGAATGGGGGCCATTTTCTGAGGGCCATGTTGGTCATAGCAGAGACTTTGGCATTTATTCTAAGTGCCAAGGAGTCATGAGAAGGTTTTGAGCGTGGGACGGAGTACCATGATTTGACCCGTGTGTTAGCTGGGTCACTCTGGCTGCTGTGTTGAGAGCAGACTGCAGGGAGGTGTGGGTAGAAGCAGGGATATCAGCTAGAAGGCTACTGTAACAGTCTAAGCAAGAGATGATGTTGGTTTGAACTTAGTTCTGGGTCCTAAGGACTGGTGAGAAATGGTCATATTTAAAGTGCAGCCAACAGGTGTTGCTGGCTGACTGTTTGCGGAGGATGTAATAGACTCTTTCACAACTGTTGTCTTAAGACAAACTCAAGATTATAGAATGTGTTGATCAAGAAGGGAAATTGCCAGTGTTTAGAACGCATTATGGGTGGACTGATTCGGCGAATTTAACTTGGTGTGCACGCACATGCTTCTGAAGTGTCGACATTGTGATTCAGTTCCCTTGGTAAATGGTCTGAGGTGCTGGAGTTTAAAGGCCGTTCTAGGACTCTGAGTGTTCCCTCAGGAATGATTACATCTGTAAACTCTCAGACCCAGTACTGCCCCTGCTTTAAACTGCTTTAAAAACTGCATATAAAGTGAGTAAACAAATACAGAAGTGACCAAAACCCACAACACACAGACCAAGTTTTAAGAAGTTTGGAAACTTAATAAGAGATGGAACATAGGAATTTGGTAAAAATATCAGATAACGTGGAACTCTGTAACCTGGAAAAGTCAAGTCATGGGCCTGATTTAATAACTTGACTGAGTATGTAAAGCACTACAGCTCCATCAATGGCGGCAGCTCTCCACCGTATCTACTTGAGATAACCCGGGGGATTTAGGTCAGCTATGAGACACAGCTTATTTGCAGCAAAGATTATTAAATAATGGAAGGAGTGCCTGAGGAATCTCTGGAGGCATTTTTATTCAAACACCTGAGGGACAGAAATCCTAGCGTGATAGTGCTGGAACTCTCCACAAGATGGCAATCATGGGCTGATGCCAATTTTTGTTTTCTCTTGATAAAAATATCTATAGAGTTTACACTTTGGCAGGAAAAAATAAAGACCCATGACTTACGTTTCACTGTCATATCTTGTATTATATTATCTATGGATGAGTTATATTTCCCCAAACCTCCATCTCCACTTACGGGTTTTTCTAAACATTATTTTGTAAGGCTGAGGGAGGCATGTTGCAGTACCGGGGTGGCATATCCCTCCCTGCTTTCACATCCCAACACGAGAACATTGATCTTCATGGGAGGCTTGAAGAACAAGAATGTGTCATGTGACTTAGAGGTCTAAGCAGTGAAATGAGGCACTGCTTAAAAATTGGTATATAGAAGAAAGTCAGAAACCTGGCTATTTCCTCAAAGAATGTGAAACTATGATTTAGGTCAAGATATGTGGAAATAGTATGTTTTACAAAATTCTGAGTTATGGTTCCTTTAAGAATAGCATTGTCATTCTTCACATTCAAGATGAAATGCTTCCGATTTAAAATTCAAAGGAGAAAATGCTCTTTTTTTTTTAGAAATTATTTAACTACTTTTCCCCTTGTGTAGGAGTTACAAAATTTCATGTACTTAGGGGTACTTCTTGCAACTTTATTCATCTATCACAACTTTATTCTCTATTTTGCCTGATGGCAAAAAAAAAAAAATCTGTTACTGGTATATTCTATCAGTTCAGAATTTTCTCTGCCCCCCTTCCTAGAATTAGTCTCCCTGATGCCGCCTTTACACCACAGAACTATCTGGTTCCTGGACTTTGTGCATGTTGTATCTCTGAGGTGGACACTGATGTATTTGGGCCTGGAGTGTGGCCAGTCCTCCATGCTGGCATCCACGGAAAAGTCAGGGTTCCCTCTGATTCCCTAGTCACAGGGACCATTATCTGCCTATTACTCTGACATCCCCTCATTGCAACCACAAGATCCATCGGGTCTTCCTTCTTGTTAGTAAGCCTCTTTGTCTCAGCTAACTTCCGCAATCTTTCTTTGGCAGAGGAAATCCAGATTCTCTGCCACACTCCTTGGAGAACTCCTGCGGGGCACTGGTGGGTCTGACGTGCTGTTTGACCACAGCTCCCTACAGGCTCTTCTGCTACTTCCTAGCCAGCACAGTTGGGTTGCTATGTGTTGCAGCTGACAGGCATTAGGGTCCTGCCTTTATAACCTCCACCTGAGGACCTGAGCGTTCTGACCTCCACAGGCCTCTGTGATGATTTCTCCTTCGCCATCTGTTTACCCTTCACTGCATAGCATATACAATGCAACATCTTGACGTCAATTTCAGCTACTGGCTCATCAATTAGAAAATCCAAAACATAGCGTGCATAGGGTGTTTAGACTGGTTTGCCTTTCTTAATGTGTCTGAAAAATGGTGAACCAGTGCTAATTCAGGACACTTTGGGGAAATAAAAGGTTATTGATGATAGCTAAGAGTTACGTCAACAAGTTCAGGATCCTCCAGTTACTAGCTGTGTGACCTCTGACAATGAAAAGATGTAGTTTGATAAAATCATCCATTTGTGAGGAGTAAGATCATACATTTACAAGACCTCTTCCTGTTTAATTTAAAACAATTGTGTGTAGGTAAAACCTAAATTAAGACGAAAGCATTTAAAGCCTGGGCTTCCATAGTTCCTCAAGACAGTTTATACACAGAGAAACTCTACAGTTTGAAAGTTGCTTGCTCAATTTTAATGTCCTGAACACAAAAATTGTGCATATAAATGAATTCAAGTCTTTCCCATGTTATTCTCCATCTAAAATTGCCATAAAATTATGTTAAACAATATTCTTTTCAATACATCTGAGCATATGATTAAATTCCACTTCTTTAAGATTTTTAAGAGTAAGGAGGAAGGAAACGTGGACCTATTCAGGCAAAATGAGGGAACAAATGTTATTGGAAACAGCGAATAAAATCGTTACAGATGGCAGTATAGATGTTGAGAGAGTTCTCAGTATAAATATTTAAGTTTACATGAATTTCACATGGTTAATAATTTACAATAATTAAATCACATGTCGGCAATAACACTTGTGGGTTCTTCTTCACACAGTATTGAGTGTAAAACTCTTTAGGTTTAAAATGTCAACTTAGGTTTCATGAAATATGCCAAAGGGGAATTTCACGTGTGCTTTGCAATATGCTGGTTTCCAACGCGGTTCCTTTCCCACTGTGCTTATGCGTCGCATGTTTAGTTGCCTCTGTGTGAGTGAAATGGCTTGGCAGAGGGGAGGGGGAGGGTCACCCCCCCCAGCCTGACATAAGTGGCAGCTCCATAGATTTTCACTGGAACATTTATAAAGTTTTAGACAGTGGCCACTGCCAGCTCAGGAGATAATTATAATAAGTGAATTCTGTCTGGAAGCCAAGGAGAGAAACGCTATCTGGCACTGAGAGAAAAGACGATGACTTTATTGTTTTACCAGCCTTTGTACTGGAGTCTGTGGCAGCAGTAGGGGATGGAAATCGTGCTTTCCCTCCCATGCCTTTCTGACCCCAGAACAAAGCAATTACATTTTTAGAAGAAACCATTTAGAGGACAACCCATTTCACTGCAAGCATCCCGGAATCCAGCAGCTTAACGTGGCTCTGGTTGCACTGACATCTCTAAAATTGTATCTCTGCTGCTGTGTGACTCCTAGCGTTTACTATAATTTGGTGGCGGAAACTGTATGACTTGGCGCCTACTGTGTGCAGTCCCTTGTGGCAGGCTGCTGCCATCATGGCCCTGTGGCTGCACTGTGGTAGGAAGCCAGCCTTCAGTGGGCTCCTGTGGGAGGTGGGAGGGGCGGGAGGGGAGCAGTAGAGAGAAGGGAAGAAATTTCTCACAACAGCTGGGTAGGCAAGTGGCTAAGCTCATTACAGGATTCTGATTGTCCAGTGTGTCTCTTTTGAAACAAAATTTCTCATTCTTAAAGCAAAAGAATAATTTTGCTAGTTAATGGGATTTTCTCTGCAAAGCTGCTCTCAAGAAATGACGTATAAGTAGCCCTGAAGTAGATTCTGATGGCTTAGTTAAAGCTATTGCAATATGCAATTTCAGTGCATTGTCGTCTCGGGAGAATTGTTGCTTTGTTCTAACTGGCAGAGCAAGTCGCTTGTGAGGGGCAGGAATAATGTGTACTATGAAAGAATTCTTTAACAGCAGATTTTTGTAGATCTGAATGTAAGTATTTTGTTGTTTCATTTTGTTGGCTATGTATAAAACCCATATTTTAAGGACAATGGGAATCATTCAGATATCCCTATGCTAAGAACAGGCAGCAGGCATTCATGTGTTTGAAAAGTTGGCTGTTGCTTCAATTTATATAAATTAAATCCTTTCCACATTGATTTATGATCTTGGGTTATTACTCACATGCTTGGACTTAAAGTACTATTATTGGTTTTAGAATGTAATAAAACTTACAATTAAATATAATCAAACTTAAATATATTGTTGCCTACTACTTTCTGATGGTTCTTTGTACGACAAAAAAACTCCAAACGTCAGACCAGTGAAAACTCTTTATGGGTCACCAATGATGTATTGTTCTTGCCTTACTGCCTAGTTTGGTTTGTACAAACTGCTTGCCTGCTTCTGATGTGAGATGCCACTCACCTGTTACACTGTACTCTGGAGGTGGGTGTGAGCAGGGAAGACGAGTACGTTGCTTCTCATGTTTGTGAGCAGATACTGTTTTTTTGGCACGTCTACTAGCTTACTTCATGCCGCATCGATGGATTTAGAAAGTATGCCTGAGAATTACTCCATCGAATGGTTCAGGAAAACTGCGGTAACGTGGTGAAAATGATATGACTTACTTTACAGAAATCTAGACATTTTATGTGGCACAGTGGGAAAGGAAGTAAATGGAATCCTAACAGTATGCTTTCCTGAGTGCTCGGAAGGGCCCGGGGATTAAACAGAACTCTTTCTACTTTTCTTCTTAAATGGCAGGGCATGTTTGATAACACAATTGGAGATAAAGCTTTAAAAATACTTTTAAAAGAAAGAGATAAACCGTAACACTGAGTATAAATGTTTGCTCTGAAAGCAGATTTTTTTTTTTTTTTTTTTTTTTTTTGCGGTATGCGGGCCTCTCACTGCTGTGGCCTCTCCCGTTGCGGAGCACAGGCTCCGGACGCTCAGGCCCAGTGGCCATGGCTCACGGGCCCAGCCGCTCTGCAGCATGTGGGATTCTCCCGGACCAGGACACGATCCCGCGTCCCCTGCATTGGCAGGCGGACTCTCAACCACTGCGCCACCAGGGAAGCCCCAATGGTGAATTTTAAGCAGAGAAACATCTTGGTCTAAATGTGTTTTGATAGGTAGCTCTTAAAATCTGAGAGAGATAAAGTTAAGGATCTATTTTATTTTTATATTTATTATTTTTTTTAAATTTATTTATTTTTGGCTGCATTGGGTCTTCGTTGCTGTGCAGGCTTTCTCTAGTTGCGGTGAGCTGGGGCTTCTCTTCATTGCGGTGTGCAGGCTTCTCATTACGGTGACTTCTCTTGTTGCACAGCACGGGCTCTAGGCGCCTGGGCTTCAGGAGCTGTGGCTCACGGGCTCTGGAGCACAGGCTCAGTAGCTGTGGTGCACGGGCTTAGCTGCTTTGCGGCATGTGGGATCTTCCCGGACCAGGGCTGGAACCCATGTCCCTTGCACTGGCAGGCGGATTCTTAACCGCTGTGCCACCAGGGAAGCCCCAAGGATCTATTTTAGATAGAACAGTTTTGCCTCACCTAGGCTGTTGTGTTTGTGATCTGGATATGGGAATCTGGGCATTGTCTATGTAAAAATGGGATTTAATGTCATGGGAATGAATGAGATCACTTAGGATGAGGGCACAAGGAGAAGAGAAGATGAATGAAATTGGGAGAATGTGGTCACAGAAGCCCAGAGAACAGAATTTCAAGAGAGAAAGGTCTAACTGAATCCAGTTTTGAGAAGCTGAATATCAGGGCCCTTCACTGAATTCAGCAACATGGAGGCCATAAGCAGCCTTGCACAGAGCAGTTTCTGTGATACGGGGAGATGGCAGCCGGGTTAGAGTGGGTTGAAGATACATTCAGAAGTGCGTGTGGTTCTTTCAAGACTTACACTAGAGGCTTGAATTCAAGAGAAGGTTTTCTTTTTGTTTTTTTTTTCCTTTATGCTTTTTGTAGCACAGAAAGTATAGCAAATTAGTATGCTACTGGGAATGATTGAATGGGAAGGATACTAAGAAACATGAAGTTGGGAAGCTGTTTATACTACACGGGAACCTCTGTTTCCATAGAGCGCGTTCCCGTTGATCAGGCAGAAATGGACTTTCTTACTGAGCATTAAGGACCTCCCAGAATCTCCAGGAGAGATAGTCGAGCTTGGAGACTCTCCCTCCAAGGAAAGACCTTCCAAACACACTGAGGAGCTCTGTAGCGCAGCCCCCTGCTGTCTGTTGTAGAAGCCAGGCCCACACTCTCAAGCTGGGCTTGAAAGACCTGAATTAACTTTCTCTGATGCCCCTGAGACCCAGATGCTTTTGCCATCAACCTCAACAAAAATGAGGCATGCAGGGGTCCTGCTTCCTGTCTGCCATCTCCCAAATTGAAATAAAACTGGTGGTTAGCTTGGAGGCGACAGAGACCATGCCTGACAGAAGCCTGGAGGTGACACACGTCCCAGTGCTTCTCTGCCCTGGCCGGCAGCTGCACAGTCCTCTCCCCAGGGCTCTGACAACGTGAACGCAGCACAGACTTGCCAGAGGAACAGACATTCCTTCCTCAAGACTAGCCTTGTGAGAGAAGACAGGACTCGAGTAGCAAAAGTCACTTGTGCCTTTCAGCAGCCGGTGCTTTAGCACCATGACGTTTTCCAGGTTGTACAGGGAGGACTTCTTTTCTCACAGGTAGACCACAGGGGGAAAATGCCCACGTCACGTGTTTAGTGTGGTGCAGATTATTCATGCATAGGAGTGAATGAAGTGCAATTAAAGGGCCAAAAATTAATTAGCTTTTATATGTGGATGTTCTCAGTGGGATGTTGGTTTAACACTGCCTGAACTATTTAACTCTTTCTTTAAGCAGATTTAACTTTTTCTGTTTTCAGTGTTGGACTCTGATAACCTTTTAGTATTCAATAGTGTGAAACAGTCCCCCATGTAATATAAGAGAACTCAGTTTCTCTTATATGAAAGTCAGCTTTCTGTTGTTATAAAAATGGGTTAAATGAAAAACTTATGGTTTTAAAATGCCCCATTTTGTAAATGTATGTTTGTAGATAATTTCGAATACAGTGAAGACCTGTTTTATAAAGTCACTAATTGTGGTATTAAATCAGTGTAAGTTCTATAGGTTGGTTTACATCAGAATATTAAAACTAATTTTGTATGGCATACTTTCATAATCTATATAAGATTTGGTGACATTGTGTGAAATATTCAAACTAGATTCCCTGTCTGTCAGTGAATTTTGAGGGCTGTTCCGTTATAAGGAAATGTCATAGCGCCAAGTGTTGCCATGTCTAGGGGAGGAGAGGTTGATAGAAAAACTCTACGTAACCCGCTTCTTCCAAGAAGCTCAGAGAGAAAGTACCAGGCAGCAAATGGTATCTTAGGCAGAAAACTCACACTTTTACCATGTGTACTCTGAACAATGAGAGTCCAGTAGGATTTAGCCAGGGATAAAACCTGCTCATGGTCAGCCAGCCAAGCAGGCAGCCAGAATATTTCAAAGCATATATATATATATATATATATATATAGGTTTTTATTTTATTTGGTTTTACCAATATATATATTGGTTTTTAAATCACTGAGTTTGTGGTAATTTTAATTTATTTTTTATATCTTTATTGGAGTATAATTCCTCTACAATGTTGTGTCAGTTTCTGCTGTACAACAAAGTGAATCAGCTAGATGTATACACATATCTCCATATCCGCTCCCTCCCACCCTCCCTATCCCACCCCTCTAGGCGGTCACAAAGCATCGAGCTGATCTCCCTGTGCTACGCGGCTGCTTCCCACTAGCTCTCTGTTTTACATCAAAGCATACTGATGTGTTCATAGAAGTCAGCTTATTTCTGTCTTTAAATGTAAACATCTACAGATACAAAAACTAATAACTTTGTACAAAAAGAAATAAGGGCCCTGAGTGGACAAAGCAATATTCCAGTAGAGAAGAGTAAGGAGTAAGAATTGGTAGGATGTTGGATCTTAAGAAATCGAGACTAGATAAGCAGGCAGTCGATAGATCAAAATGAATTGGTAGTTTTGCCAGCTTCTAAAAAAAGAGAAACTGGGAGTTCATCCTGGAAGCCATACTACAGTATTCTGTAACGCATTTACTTAACAATAGTTATTGAGCACATGTTTGCTAGGCCAACAAAACAGATCATGTCCTCGTTCTTAGGGAGTTTATATTCTTGTAGGAGAAGACGAACGTTAAATATATCACATGTGATAAGAATTTTGAGAGAGTAAGCTAGCTAATATGTATAGAATGAATATGTACCAAGGACCGGGGGCTATGATTGGGCAGACAGGAATGTGGAAGAGAGAAGAAAAGCCCTCTGTTACCCCATGGCACTAATTTTTCAGTGTTGTGAAAACAGTGTTTCATATGCCCTCCTACACCTTTCCGCATACACCTCAGGAAAGTTATAGGAGGCAGATCTTGGAGAAAATTGTATGGTCTGGAATGTTTGTCACGCTCTCTCCAGTCTTCTCCTTTTGTCTCTTTGAATGGCTTGTTTAATCAAGGATGGCTGGTGGCACTGCTGCCCCAAGGAGAATAGGGACTATAGTAGAAAGAGTGCTTCTCTTTCCAGCGCTGACCTGTGTGCTAAAGGGCTATTCGTAGTCCTTCCAACAATGCTAATCATTTTTCATTCTCACTCTCCAGCCCCACCTCAACACTGAAACATGTAGAGGAAAAGACAGCTAAGACCAAAGGCAGAATGGAAGCAAAGTCTCAGATGCTTGGTACTTTGGGGGAACTGTAAGAAGTCTAGTGGGACCAAAGATGAATTTGATTTTTCCTTATCACCTTCTGTCTTTATTATAAAATATACTTTGAATTTTGATGTTGAGATTTTTCCTGGATCTCTCATCTTTGGGCGACTTCACGTTATTCGTAATTTCTACTCTAAATATCCTTAGAGGTACTATGAGTAAACTTCTGGAATTTACTCATAGTAACTTTAACAGAAGGTACAGTAAGTAGCCTTACCTCTTAAGTTCACTCATGCATCAGACATGCTAAATGGCTAGACCCTCTGTGTACAAAGGTGAGTTAGACAAAGGTGATTTTTGCCATTTCCTTTAAGCTGAGCTCACCAAGAAAAAAAGTCAAATAATTAGTGTAATGGGATAATGAACTTCAACAGAACGTTATTTCAGAGGCATAGAGTATAGAATACTCTTTTTAACAGATGTTGACCCAGTGGGAGGACCCAGGCAGCCTGTGTTTCCTTGTCTCCTGGGTCTTCTGGTGTCTGGCTGGCTTTGGGCAATGGGAGACACTGGGGAGATACGGAAGGCGGGAGTGAGGCAGAACTTGGGGTGTTTCTTTTCCCCACACTGTACCTCAGACGGTGGCTCTGGCAGCAGCTAGCTCTCCTCTGCGGCTCCAGCTCCTACAAGCCCGCCCCTTCTTCCGTGGCCTCAGCTTCCGGGTGAAGTGCATTATGGTTCCAGTCCTTGCTGCGTGGCTTTTGCTCTACGTCCCGGCGATGCCACCTTGCCTGTTGTGTCCCCAGCTGGAGAGGTAATAGTCTTTTCGCCTTTGCTGTTCTTTGGGTTGCCTCTTCATCCCCTACATGACTTCTGAACTCTTATTACGGGGTAAACGTCCTCTGTTGAAATGCCTAGAGTAGTGACTGATAGTATCAAATGCTTTGTTCAAAGCACTGTGCCTTTCTGATGAGTACAGACAATATTCTAGGTCAGAAAGAAATGGACTTTATGCAGAGGCTCTACCTTTGGTAGAGTATATTGAGAAATTTTATTTCTCTACCATTAAAATGGTCTTGCTTATTTTTCCTACTGCATCTTCATCAATCCTTGCTGCCCTGTCCTCGAAATGCCCTTAGACTATGTTACTTTTACTTACCTTTTCTGAGCTAGTACTTCCTAATCGTGTGGTCCACTGGTACTGCCGTCATATTTATTTAGCCACCTGGGACGTCAGGGATGTGCCTCTGGCCTTGCTGGTCTCTAACCGTAGTCTTCTTTCACCTTTAGTGTTCTCAGTGATGGTATTCATATTTGGCCGAAAGCCTTCCTGCCTCTCTACAGATCCTAAGTTTTGTACCACCAAAGTACCACTTTGTGACCTCACGAGTAGCTTGGGGAAAACTTGCCTACTGGGGCTCCTTATCATGTAATTCACTTCACAGCCATTCTAATGACTATCATAATGTCAGAACAGAAAGAATCTAGAACAAGCTGGGGGAAGACTTGAGTCGTTTTTCTGGCTCTCTGATGCAGGGCTGGCTGAACTGATACATGGCATGCAGAGGAAGAAAGAAAAAAGTACCAAAATATCTGCCCTCCCACCTCACTGAGTTGTTCCGAAGGCCAAAAAAATAATTTAATAGGATAATATTAGTCGGCTGCTTGATTTAAATATGCTATTAAATTTTTAATTTGATTCTGTAAGGTGGTAGTAATTCCAGGTGAGAGAACTCAGGCTGAGAAAGGCCACGTGATTTCTCCAAGGTCACATGGAATAATAGTGGATATGGCACACCTGGAATTTCAACCTGTTGGCTTGCCTTCAGCGTTCATGTTCTTTCCCTTCTACCGGGATGCCTTTGGATGTGAAAAGATGATTCATCAAAGTGTGTTCAGAAAAAACATATGTGCTCTACAAATTCTGGAGCAGAGCAGTAGACGTTATCATCCTTCTTTGAATTAAGGCTGTCACATACCAGAGAAAATAACCAGCAGATTAATTGTTCTCTCTAAACAGCTGACATACTTAACAACCTTCTGAGCTATTTCCCTTGAGTGAAAGCATTTTTTATTTTTTAATAATCTGTGTTCACGTCACTGTCGTTGGCTCTGCAGCCTTTCTTCTTGGAGTTTTAGCTACAGACTCTGGTGGGGGCAGGAGTCCATTTGATCTCTTGAGCCTGCGTTCAGATCCACAGCACTGTGAATAAAGAGCAAAGCATGCAATAAAACAGTGTGAGGTGACACTTCTCTGCAAATCAAGGTAATCTAGCTGTCAGCTGTTTGCCTGAAAAGTTCAGTGACATGCACTGGCTTAAGTTTTGCTTTTGTTGTATCACAAAAAAGACGCTAAGAACTTTCATACTCAAAGTATGACATACTCAAGTAGTCATTCAAATCTTTTCCATAGCTGTACTGCATTCTGAAAATGTTATGTTGCATTTATGCTACATTTTCACTGTCATTCTATTTGCTCCACGTTATGTTTATTGCTGTTCATTCAGATTATAGTTTCCAACTGAAGTGTACCACACTGATGGTGTGTAGACATTAAAAGAAATATTTCTTTCCCCGGCTGTCTGACATTGTTACATTCTCATTCTATCTATCTTTCTTTTTTGACTGTGCAGAGAAATTAATAAAGATGACCTTTTAGCACAAAATTATGAAAGAGATTGAGCTCATCAGTGTGTGCTGTCATAAAAACACCTGCTTATTTTATGACAGTAAAGAGCAGCCTGGCTGTCAGCTTCACCTCGATGAGCACACTCTGCTTGCTTCTTCATTTTGCTGGGAAGACAAGCAGCTGTAGCTTCTAGGACTCCATAATAAAACGTTGATTTCATCAGGACGTTTATTAACTACTGATGACAAAATTGCAAGTCATTTGACCACATTTCTGTTTCTTTTGTCATTTTTGGAATTAGATGAGAAGTGTGGAAACATTACGATTTTCCAGTCCTATTCATTTCTAGGAATTTCATCGAAGACTCTGCCATTATATTTTTAGCAGTACAGTTCTTCTGGAGCAGTGTGAAGTGGGCAGTGGAAGAGAGCTGTGTGTAGATAGGGCACAATCTACTTTCTGATTCCTTCGAATTGTCCTGCATGTGCCATTACTCCACCTAGACACACATCCCTTGTACATTTTGATTTATGTTCCCAGGTAACCGAAGTAATCACAGAAGCCGTAGTGTCCATTGGCCAATCCTACCTGACAAGGTGGCAGGTCTTCTCTGGAGCAGTCTATTTCCAGCTGCTGCACTGGAAATAGAGAAATGAAAAAAGGCAGTGGTAACATAGAGGGGCAGGACAAAACTAGAAGAAACCGTGAGGCATTTCTGGAGTGATTGTTCAAAGGTTAACAAAGAAGGCGCTGACCAGGAGAAAATAGTAGTCTAGCGCAAGGATCAGCAAACCGTCTGTAAAGGGCCAGATAGTAAGAATTTTAGGCTTTCAGGCCTACACTCTGTTGCAACTATTCTACTTTATGATTTTCTTGTGAAAACAGCTATAGACATTACATAAACGAAATGAATGCAGCTTTGGCCAATTAGCAGACTTCGGGTTTGTTTCTGTTAAATAATTCTATAAACTTAGACCATTTGTAAGGACATGGGAGTAGAGAGAGCAGTGCGCGATTATAGTTCCCCCAAGTATTTTGAGTGGAGATTCGGCAGTAATGGTGCCACATCCTAAGCATGAGTGACCAGGGTCCTTGAACAATATGAAGGTTTGGGTGTTTATTTTTAGAGCATCCTACTTATAACACATTTATTGATACGTAATTACCTCCTAAATGATTTTCCGACTTTTAGTCCCTCTGTCCTCCTGATGTCTCAAATTGTCTCCAGGGTTTGAGAACTATTTGACTTAATCTTCTTAATATCTCTTCATCACCTACAGAATAAAATATTATTTCTTTAGCCTGTCATTCAAGACTTTCACAATTTGAACCCAACCTGTCTTCCTGGTTTTATCTCTGGCCTCTCCCATATCTTAAGTTCTTGCCGTAAAGTGGTTTTTGCCACTCCTCTGAGCACGGTCTGACCTCTCCACTTCTCAGCTGTCGTCACCTGATCCCTCTGTGCCTTCTGCTTTGTCTGCTTTTGAAAAATCTACCTGTATCTTAGTCTCCAAAGAAGGTAATGATACCACAGTGCCATATATAATTATATGACTAATTACTAAAAATACTAGGAAATTTATCTTTGCAAATATATGAAAACTTAGGCTTCTATTTAATAACAAAACCGGAGAGCTCCAAATTAGAGCAATTTAGAGTGTCAAATTTGACCCAATGAGCTCAGAAGGTATAATAAAGATATCATAATGATTTCTGCAAATTGCAGTTTTTATCTAACACTTTCCCAGCGTGAAACCAGCCCCTTGTGAGGACTATTAACTCAAGTTATTCAGACTGGAATGATTTAATATTACTGCTGTTTGAAGTTTAAATAATAGTAACAATAATAACATGTAGATACAGCTATACTGAATAGTAACAACACAAAGAGCTAGGAACACACAGGCCTGTAACCAAATAACACTTTTCCTGCAAAATAAATCTGGGTTAATGATGAAACTTATCTTCTTCTCTCCCGACTCCTAAATAGCTTAAACATACAAACAAAATAATCCCAAAGAGCAAAATGTTAGCATTGAATTGCAGTGTCTTTTATAATACATCCCTTCTTACCTAGCTAATGTAATTTTGATTTTTCTCAATCCATATATCACTCACTAGAGTTGCTAATAAAGTCCTTATACTAGTAATATTTCTTTGTGGGACATTCCTGCCCACTGAAACACATAGTCCACAGCACAGCTAGTAGAAAGCAGGATCCATGTTCTTTGTTTCCTCCTTTAAGATGTTCCTGGGAAGAACAATATCTATTTAACAATCATTTTAAGTAAATGAGAATTTATGTACAGGGACTGGAATAATATATGAATCTCATCTAGGATATATACTCAAGATAATGTACCTAGAAATATTTCCACGACATACAGTAGATACAATAAAACAAGAAAACAGTTCTTCCTATTTCTACATTAGTTCCAATCAATACAGTTGCTGTCGTAAAGCTTTATTTTAGCGTTTTAAGACCCAGGGCCTTAGCCTGTGCACTTTCATTCCTGGTAGCTTTGGTCAAAGGAAGCATGTTGCTTTGAATCTCAAAGCCTTGGAAACGTTAATATCCACTGCTATCCCTCTGCAGCCAATAAGTACAGATGAAAGGTCAGGGAAGCTGCAGTTTTCTGAATCTCATAACTGAATATCATGATTCTTTATCACTTTGCTGGCAGGACTTGATTCAGAGGTGAGAAAATCTGTTTAAAAATAACTTATTTTGTTGTTCAGACAGACCAAAGAAGGTATATTATGTAATTGTATGTCTGCCAAACAGGGAAAATCAAGGGCAAATTTGGGAGGAAACAGTGAAACAAAGAGATGATAAACTGTTGAGCATAACAAGTTAGTAAGCCTTTAGTCACTGGGAAGAAGAGTTGAGAGAGGAGAGGGAAGGGGCGGGGAGAACTGAAAAACATGGCGGGACCTGAAATGGGTGGGGACAGGTGGTTAGTGGGAGGCCCAGTGAGGTTTAAGTATTATATGTATATATCACTACAGACAGGTCTTTTCTGACTCTATGTATACAAAATGGTGGAACATCAATGCCCCAGCTGTTGGTTCCATGGCACAATGCAATTGGTCCAACTTGGGTCTGTGTTACCTCTGGCCAATCAACTATAGCTATGATACAGGGTAAAGTAATATTAAAAAGATTGTCACAGACCCTCTGTGTGATCTGATGTGACTACATGCCTCAAAATATTTCTGCCCAAATTCTGCACTTAGGATAGTGACTAGCACATAGAAGTGATAAAAGTCCTTGCTTTCTAGTAAGTTCCCTCATCTTGGAAATGCATGTTATTAAGAGACAGGGATGAAACTAATAGCTATTATAACATTCTTGCTGTAGCTTTAAAATTAGCCTATTAAGCTAAAAGCTAGAAAGATATCAATGCTCCCTTCAAGGAGTGGTATGAAACAAGCTCACAGATAACTAGAAACAATGGGTACAATGGCAAGAACTATAGGGAAAGATACATTACAGGAGCTTAGCAGAGGGGAAAAAGGGTCACACCTATTTGGTATCGATCAGAAGGCTTCATGAATGTGATGCTATTTGAACTGAACCATGAAAGATGGCTTAGATGATGAAAAATAAAAACAAAAAAATAAAAGCAAAAATGGGGAGAGAGAACATTCTAGATAGAAGGAACTGCATGAAGAAGGACGTGGACATGGAAAGCTGTCAAATATTAGAATTTAGTAAATGATACAGATTGACTAGATCATTAGTTATGTAAGAAAACGTTGGGACAGCATATTGGTCCAAGGTCTGTTAACTAAATTGTCCAAAGCTTTGGAGAGCAGGTTTTGAAATCCAAATATGATAAGTTTTGTATGTGTCTGTTTGCCTTGATTTTGATCTGAAAATGGTGAAAAGATGACATCTCCTGGAGGGAGGAGTTGCAGGTTATGTCAGAGAGAATCTCCTCCTGTCGGACTTTTTTAGCCCAGCTGGCTGCTAACACAGTAAACAAGGATAGGAGACAAATGTCAGCTTCACTCGACAGACACAACACATATTATTGATCAACAGTAACTGTTGATACCAGATGGCAGGGTCCCCGTGAGATGTTATTGTCAGGAAACTTCAAATAAATTATTTCTATTTAGGCTTCTTGGTAGGAGATTTTGTCATGTTCTGTTGGAATATCACTTTTATACAAATTAAATAGAATATAGGGTAAAAGATTCCTCACAGTGCTCTTTAAGAGAAATATACAGGGAAAAGGGAGAAAAAGCATTTGAGTTTCTGAACGTCAGCAGGTGAACTCCTCCTTCGAAGGAGTTGAAGGCTGTCCCCCACCTCTCAGAGAACCTGCTGAGGTTGACGTTTCAGAGAAATGAGTGTCTTTCAACTCAGGTGTAGGAAAACCCTGTTTGATGGAAAGGATTCTTTCCAGAAGTCACAGTAACGCTCAGATTGTTCTTTGGTTTGATGCAAAGGAAGCACCTCAAATTTCTTGAGAATGAAGATGGTACAAAACAACACAAGGGGCCATGTAAACAGTGAATAGAGCAAGACTAAACTGAGAGCCGATTGTGATACTGGTGGAGAAAGGTCCTTTGACTTTCCCCACACAAGTAGGCAAAAAGCACATTTCTGATTTGAAACTGGGAGTGTGAGGATAATGTTTCTTTTTAATTTTGAGAATCGCCCCAAATCATATAGGAAAACCAGAAATAGCAATGTAATCTCTATCTCCTGTGAAACAAGAGATAGCTGGGACTTGGGCTCTAAACTTGGAGGAAGGGTTGCTTGAAGCTGGGATGTCAAATGAGGTAGAGGGGAGACCGAGAGAGGAGAGCTGCACTGCAGATCTCAGAGCTCTAAGTAGTCCACCTTGAGTACAAAACCACCATCTCTTCTTTACAGCAAGAATCTAGAGACCCCAGAAGCTCCTTTCTATATAAATAAACCTCGTGAAAAAATCTAGTCCAGAAAAAACTGCTTTAAAATATGAATAATAATCAAAGAGCCAGAGAAATTAGCACTATATATAAATGATACCATAAGGCAAAGGAGTAATGTGAAAACACAAATAGCAAAGAATTATCATAATACCATTGTCATAAAATAAATGATAATTGTTTAATTGTGAGCAAACATATTGTGATGAATTTTAAAAAATAATTTTGAAACAATTTTCAGTATAAAATAAGAGCTCAGGGAAGACATGGTGAAACAACGGAAGATGGAATATGGCGCTTTTAGGAAACAAATAAAAGAAAAATGAATTATAGAAATCAAAACCATAAGAATAAAGAAAAGTCACTGAAAAAAACATATTGATTGTCATGGAAGATAATATTGAAAAGAGCAAGCACTGGAGAGAGAATTTTGGATGTGGATTTTAGGCCAAAGGAGTGAACATAATGCACAGTGATGCCTCTAACAAGAGAACTGAAACAATGGAACAAACTCATTTTTAAACATAATTATAGAACATCTTTCAGAGATTAAAATTAAACATGAAGGATTGGTGAGCTATTCTAAAGTTACAAATATAAATGAGAGATTTATTTTAAAAGTGATAGTGGTTGAGTGGGGGAAAGATGGATATGAGCTGAACTATAATATAGTATAGCAATAAAAATCAGTGATAAACAGGGAAATAGGTGATATTGATTATGTAGAGCTGTGCTGACCAATACAGTAGCCATAGTCATATGTGGCCATTTAACCGTCACTAAAATAAATGTAAATTTAAGTTTCAGATCTTTAGTCACACTAGCCACATTTCAGGTGTTCACTAGTCACATGTGACTAATGACCATCATATTAGACAGTGCATATATAGACTATCTGTAATCATAGAATCACAGAATCATGCATGCTACAACATGGATGAATCTTGAGGACATTATGCAAAGTGAAATAGGTCGGTCACAAAAGAACAAATACTGTATGCGTCCCCTTACATGAGGCACCTAGAGTAGTCAAATTCATAGAAAGAGAAAGTAAAATCTTGGTTGCCAAGGGCTCAGGGGAGAATGGAATGGGGAGTCATCGTTTTAGGTACAGAGTTTCCGTTTTGCAAAATGAAAAGAGTTCTGGAGATGGATGGTGGTGATGGTTGTACAACGATGTATTTAACGCCATCAAATCCTTCACTTAAAAATGGTTAAGATGGTACATGTGTATTTTAACAATTGAAAAAGTAAAAAATAAACACACAAAAAGCCAAAAAGTAAGTTTAACCTGCAAATTAAAAACTTTTAGCGTGTTGAGGGAAAATTGACACAGAACATCAATAAACTAAAAGTAAAATATCTTTGCAAAGTTAATAGATTTCAAATAATTTGGGGGTTTCCAGGCCAAAAGAACAAGTTGCCTAATAAGGGAAATGTATCAGGCTGGCCTCAGGCTTCCTGTTCAGCAATTGAATATTGCAGATAAATTGTCTACACCGGGCTGGTTGGGCCAGGGGGGATGTGTGACCCAAGAATTTTAACAAGCCAAATGGTAGTTAAACTAAAAGAAGTTGGGGAATATTACTCCAACTAGTTTTAAAATCCAGTTGACTATGTATGAAAGTGTTGCCTTCCTGCTGCCCCAGTCACCCGGTGGCCGGGTATCTGTGTTGTTCTTACATAGCCAGAAGTTCTGCTAGTTCCCCCATTAACTCTGCTTCCAGTCCTTGAATTCTCTGATCTTCAGATATGTTTGCCCTCCTCTTGCAAATCAAGTTGCCATCTTTCTGAGTCTGTGCATTTTGCATTTCATTTCATTTCATTAATGACACAGGCTCTTCTGTAGGGCCCTGCTCTAATAATCGTTGCTTCCATGACCCTCGACCCTTATTAACTCACGTTTGGCTTTAATACCTAACTTCAGACTTTAAACTTTATCTGTCAATTTGTAGAATAAGCATCCCTTAGCCTTGCTTCTTTCTTTTTCTCAACTTCACCTATTATTCTCTGGCTCCTAAGGATGATTATTTCCTAGGATGGCCTGTGGCAGGTCTATTAGCAAGTCTAAAACTTGCTTCTTCTGGTTTCCAACACAGTATCGGATAGCAACATTATAAATGGGTTTGGATGAAGACGGTCATGATTACTGCGAGGCTCTACTTCCATCTCCATAAGTGACTTGTTCACGCTGGAATTGTTTACAAGGGAAACATTAGCACTGGCATGATTCCAGCCAGGTCAGTGCCTAAATAATTGAGACAAGTTTCCCATAGATGAACAATGTAACATTAAATCATTGCATACAGGTCTCAGCTTCACTAAAGAATAATTTATGTGAGTTTGTGAATATACATTTTTTAACGTTTGAAGTTTTATGGGCACATTTCAAAGGTGATTGAGCCCACAAATGTATCTGTCAGGAAGGGGGCCATAGTATTGGTGCCATTGCTTTGACATAGGATTAGAATGTAAGTGACAGTGTGACATAGGACATTAAGCTGCGACTAAATGAACAAGGGTAGTAGGGATATAACCTGAGCAATGAAGACAGGTGTGGGTGAGGCAGCACTAAAATAAGTTTTTTTAAGAATATAAATGAAAAATGAATTAATGGGGCTTCCCTGGTGGCGCAGTGGTTGAGAGTCCACCTGCCGATGCAGGGGACATGGGTTCGTGCCCCGGTCCGGAAGGATCCCACATGCCGCCGAGTGGCTGGGCCCGTGAGCCATGGCCGCTGGGCCTGTGCGTCCAGAGCCTGTGCTCCGCAACGGGAGAGGCCACAACAGTGAGAGGCCTGCATACCGCAAAAAAAAAAAAAAAAAAAAAAAAAAAGAATTAATGTATAAAAAGATGTTTAAAACCAGGTTCCAACATGGTGTAAAGTAATTATAAATGCAGATATAGTATTTAGCATAATCATGTTCAGGTGAAGTTTATGAAAGAAACTTCGGGTGTGCTGAAGAGAAAGTAGATCAGAGTGATGATTTACCTTTTCAAATTATGGTTTTCTTAAGATATATGCCTAGGAGTGGGATTGCTGGATCATATGGTAGCTCTATTTGTGGTTTTCTTAAGGAACCTCCATACTGTTCTCCATAATGGCTGTACCAATTTACATTCCCACCAACAGTGTAGGAAGGTTCTCTTTTCTCCACACCCTCTCCAGCATTTATTGTTTGTAGATTTTTTTGATGACTTACTAGACAAAGTTTTTCTTCTATGAAAAAAATTAGGCTAATACTGACCTTGATCAAGAAAGGGAAGAGGACCCTGAGAAAACAATGGGTATAAATACTGTCATAAGTGTCTATAACACACATTCTTAAAAATTTATTGATAACATATAAAATAAAGAGAAATTAGTTCTAGATAATGAGTCTGATTCACTAATCTACAAATGAGAGAATAAAAGGAGATATTTCTGAAACTTAATTCGTAGAACAATTTTTAACTTCTCTCTAAAATTAGTGCAGGGTTGTTTGATTCTGGTTTCATTCCTACTTTGAGGGCAGAATCTTCTAAGGAACGTCACAACAGTTCTGAAGTTGTGAAGTCGGCTCAGGTGCTGACAGGACCATGTAAATTCCATACCCCCTTCCTGGTGACTTCATGGCTGGGCGCAACCACGTTTCAGGGTTTGGAATGGATGCTGTCAGGGATGAGTTCTCAAGGTAACATTATTGTAAACATGATTCTTAAGTTGAGGTCTGATTCTAATAATAAAGCTTCCATTTTGTTCCCTTGTCCACATCTCTACCTAGTATCTGTTCTGATACCTGGAGCCCTATAATGGTCCCCTTTGATTAAATCTCTAACTCAATAATCAGCCCAGTCCTTCATTTTTTAATTTTTAATTGTTTGGCAATTGAGCACTGCTTTTATCTTGCTCTTGTAGGAATTTTTAACAACCACTAGATTGTGTAGCTAAACAAGATTCAGAA
This sequence comes from Lagenorhynchus albirostris, assembly GCF_949774975.1. Classification (NCBI taxonomy): domain Eukaryota; kingdom Metazoa; phylum Chordata; class Mammalia; order Artiodactyla; family Delphinidae; genus Lagenorhynchus; species Lagenorhynchus albirostris. The sequence goes on from NC_083106.1 coordinate 53,821,002, forward strand.
ACCTAGAATCAGGTGAAAGCATTAGAGCTGAGGAAAAATGGCAGACATGAAATGCAAAATCCAAAAGCGTTTTCCGTGTCAGGCATGCTCTGTCAACATTATCTGTACTGATGCAGGTATTACTGAGGACTCTGGACTTGCGTGGTGTTCCCTGGGCACAGTTCCTTAGGCTCAGACCTCCTCAGAGTTGTCTGATCATGTAGGCTTTCACAGTACCAGAAGCTAGCACTGGTCCACTCTGTCTTCGTTTTGGTTCCTCTGAAAGCAAAGCCTGCGACCAGGACTTGATTACATGTAATTTATTTGGGAAGTGACCACAAGTAGCAGGAAAGAGGGAAGGTGTAGAGCATGACAGGAAAAATTGGTGCGTTACTGATGTCACTGCTATGGGCCAGGATGGGCTCTATTTCACCAGAACCTCTGTGAAGCAAAGAGAACACCTCCAAGAAATGTTTGTGTGAAAAATGGGAGTCTGAGTATTTGCCCACAGCTGCCATCCCCATTGATTGAGATACTCCCTGCAAAGTCTCCTCTGCATTTCTAGGCTGTCCTTGGTCACTTTGGAATGGTTTGTTTTCTGTCCATTATTTTGACTGGTACATCCTCTCCAGCCTCATACTGAGTCACAAGGAAGTCCATACAGCAGATCAATGCCAGAAACTCTGAGATCAGCTTCTAGTTTTTACATTCACTCTATTCTGTTTTCACTTTTCAGTGTCATTCAGATAAATAGAAGAGAGAGACACTGGATATTTTAAGTCTTTGCATTCTTACAGGTCTCTTTCTTCCAAGGCAACAAAAGCCAGCCAACTGCACACTCCATATGAGTCTATACTGTTGCCCCCGTACTATTTCAAGTGATAGCACTACTGTCCAACCACATGCTTCTTCCTCCACTGTGATCAGAGTCTTAGTTTCTGAGATGCTACAGCCCACCCCTAGTTATCACCACTAGCATTTAATAGATGTTCTTATTTGTCTGGGGAGTGATTTAGGTCTAGAATTCCATTCTGAGGGTCTGTTCTCCCAGGACATTCTAGGAACCAACTGCCTTAATTTGAATTCTTCTGAAAGTAGAGCCTGAAATAGGACTTGGGTACAGGTAACTACTTTGGGAGGAGTATCTCCAGGAAATAGTGATTGAGTAGAGAAAATGAGACAGGGAATATTATGATAAGGCTGTGTTGGGACTTTCCTGGTGGTCCAGTGGTTAAGACTTCACCTTCTAATGCAGGGGTGCAGGTTGGATTCCTGGTCGGGGAGCAAAGGTCCCACATGCCTTGTGGCCAAAAAACCAAAACATAAAACAGAAATAATATTGTAACAAATTCAATAAAGACTTTAAAAAACTGGTCCTCTTAAAAAAAAAAAAAAAGGCTGTGTTACTGAGGACTTTGCTATAGGCAACAAAGGCCCAATTCTGCTGGTACCTTGAGACCATATAATGCCTACACACCACGGGAGTTGATTGTGTGCTGCTAAGTTGTATTGAAACACTGGATAAGAATAATGAGAGACTGAGAACTGTTAGCAAGTAGGCTAAGTGTAATAACCAGGGAACTTTCAAGGTAGCATATCGAGATGCCCTTATTCCCTGTAGGGGAAGGGCAGATGTAGCAGGCTGAAGACCTAATTTTTGCAGTCTCAGAGCTCAGAGACAATTGAATGTTCAGAGGCGGCAGGTCTTTCATGGAATGCCAGGGCTATAGTGGGGGAAATCTAGGAACCTGAATGACAGGAGGAGAGATTTGGATGGATATCTCTGGGGATGTTTATGCTACAACGTATTTTAGATTCTCTGGGTATGCAGTGGTGACCCACCCTCCCCTGCTAAGGGCTAGCACTTCTGCAGAGCTGTAGGTGCTGCTGATTCAGATCCCACCTTACACTCCATGGAAGTCTAGGATGCTTCCCCCAGCCTTCTCTCCTTAGCTGAGATCAGCCTTGCATAGCGGTCTGATGGCTCTCCCAATCCTACCTGGCTCCCCCTTTCGTACAGTCATTTCCCCTAATGCAGTGTTTGCACATCATTTAATCTTGTCTTGGCATCTGCTTCTTGCAGGGCCCAGACTACTATATGAAAAGTATAAGAAAAGAGAGACAATTGAGATAGAACAAAATCTCTTTTTAAAAAACCCCTAGGTAAACTAGACTAAATTGTTTTACTCACCATCTTCTGGTAGCCAACAAAAGGAGAAGAAAGTCAGACAAAGAGGAATAGTTGAAAGATAGCAATCAAAAAACAACACAAATAAATGATAAAATGATCATGAACCCAAATCAGGCTTAGAAAGATGTTAAACAAGTGGGATGTCAATGAAAAGGAACAGTGAGAACAAAACAAAACACAAAGAAGAAATCTACAAACTCTGCTTCTCCTAAAACAAAGTCCTATTCTGTAGAATAGGGAAGTAGTGATTCGGGAGGAAAGGGCATGCATCTGAGTGAGCGAGTATTCTTCTCCAGGAATGGACTAATAACCCTGCATCAGTTTAGTCCTTTGTGTTATTTCCTAATGCTGTATTGGTTGACCTCAAACCTCGAAGGATATAGAGCTGAGCTACATATGGTTATAAAACATCTGAAATCAATATTCTTATTTGTGTCATCCACATGGATAATTGTTTTGATGTGATGGCCTCTGAATAATCAAGCTGTTTTATTTTTCTGGGGATGCTTCGTCGCAATAGCGAAAAGCTGCATGCACCTACAGCAGGTGTGTGTTTGTATCTCTTAACTTTACTTTCATATCCCTAGAATTTGATTCATTGTGTTATAATAGTAATAGAGCAATATAGGGAATGTACTGGTTGTGTGTTCATAGTGGTGGGGGTATTCTGAATGTTATTAAAATCCTAAATATACTGATGAGTCCACTTACGGTCTTGTTTGTTGGTTTGAGAAATTAACATTCTCATAGTTATGACTGGAGGTGAGCTTTAGAAGAAATAATCCTTTAGCCGTCTGACTAAATTTTCTGCAGCTGTTGTATTACTTTGAAACATTTAAGTATACACTTATGAGTTTGGTTTTGATAGCTTATTAGGCATTCATTAAAGAAACAGAAGATTTCTAATAATACTGTCTCTGGCAGTATATAGCATATTTGATACTGATAATTTTTTATAACATATTAAAATGTCATTTTTATCACATTATTCTCTATCAACAATACCAGTGAAAGCTATCTGCCCATCCAGGATCAATCTTTAAAATACAGGTATAGCTACCCCGATTTTCAAATTTGGACTTAATCTGTTTTAAGAATAATACTGAAAATAAAAGAATGTATTTCTTTTTAAAATTTATTTATTTAATTTATTTATTTTTGGCTGCATTGGGTCTTTGTTGCTGCATGTGGGCTTCCTCTAGTTGCGGCGAGCGGGGGCTACTCTTCCTTGTGGTGTGTGGGCTTCTCATTGCGGTGGCTTCTCTTGCTGCGGAGCATGGGCTCTAGGCGCGTGGGCTTCAGTAGTTGTGGCACACGGGCTCAGTAGTTATGGCTTGCGAGCTCTAGAGCGCAAGCTCAGTAGTTGTGGCACACGGGCTTCGTTGCTCTGCAGCACGTGGGATCTTCTCGGATCAGGGCTCGAACCCGTGTCCCCTGTGTTGGCAGGGGGATTCTTAACCACTGTGCCACCAGGGAAGCCCAAGAATGATGTATTTCAAATTGACCTTTGTTTTAAAATAAAAGACAAATCTTGACAATAAGCTTTTTTTAGTTGATCTCAAGTTGTATCAAGCTAATTTCTTGATTAAAAAAAATTGTCATTTGGACTGTTCTTTTACATGTTAGCCACGAAGAACTGTTGAGGCTCCTTTTTAAAAAAATTCCTTCTGTATATTTATTTGTGGTAGGAGAGTCCAGCAAGTGTTCACATCTAGAACATTTTACAACTTCATTTGAGAGAAGACGACTACACCCAAATAATGTAACATTATGACCCACCTGGAGGTGGGGTCCTAAGAGCCTTTTATCCCATTATATCAGCTTTCTCCTCTTTCAGGCTAGAGCCCAGACCTCCACTACACTTGAAAGTAAATCTTGCCTCCAAGTAACAGATTTCTGTAATTCTAACTCTTTGGGGAGAAATATCCTTATCAAGTGGCATTTGTTGAGGGCGGAAGGAAAAGACAAAGAGCATCTAGGCCCGAAAAGGAATTGCTCTGTGGTTGCTTAAAAAATGAAATACTTCAACTTGTTCTTCATAGGAAGTAAAATCATTATGAAATCAATTATAAAGGAAGGATGCAGTAAATACTTAATTTATCCTGTGCAGTAAATTTGAGTTTAGGTGCTATTAAATCCAAACTGCTGGAACAGTAATAAAAATTCCTATCCCACCTACAATAGCAGTACTTTCACGTCTGACCAGTCATCCTTGTGTCAGCAAAGGAAGTGCATAGAATTACATGTTGCTTTGTGACCACATATAAACTAGTGGCACTTTTTGAGAGCAAATGATTCAGGTCTTTCCTTGCATTCAGGTCTTTCCTTTCCTAACATTTTGACAGTTATGAATAAAGTTGCCATTCACATTTGTGCACAGGTTTTTTCTTTTTGCGGTACGCAGGCCTCTCACCGCCGTGGCCTCTCCCGTAGCGGAGCACAGGCTCCGGACGTGCAGGCCCAGAGGCCATGGCTCACGGGCCCAGCCGTTCCGCGGCATGTGGGATCTTCCCGGACCGGGGCTCGAACCTGTGTACCCTGCATCGGCAAGCGGACTCTCAACCACAGCGCCACCAGCGAAGCCCTGTACACAGGTTTTTGTGTGGACATAAGTTTTCATCTCTTACTGTAAATGCCAAGAAACACCCTATGAATTTTTTTTCTGTGACAGTAATTCTTTGTAATCTCTTTTTCTAATATATGCTATGGATTCTAGTATATGTATTATTGAGAGCACCACTATCATAGAAGTGTATCAGATTTAGCAATCTGGAGACTTGGGTTAGCATTAATTAGCTGGGAAATCCTGGGACAATAACTTTATTTTTCTGGGATTTTTTTCTCCTGTAATATAAGTATGGTCAAATCATACTCATTAAAAAATTATAATTATTTTATACAACTCTAAAAAGCATTTATAAAACAATTTTAGCAGAAAAACATTTTTCAGATTTATACTGAATTCTAATTTTAATGACAGGCTAAGCGGAGATTCTCTAGTTGAAAGAGTTCGGCCACAAGCCAGGGTCTGCCTGGTCTGTCCCCTCCCCTCCTTCCTTTTTACATTATGGCAGCCCCCGAGCAAAACCCCAGAAGTTGTGTTTTTCACTTTATTTTGTGTACATTTTCAATGGATATTACTTTAGTATTTTATTTTTAATCGTTAGCCACAAACAATTTAATTTTTAGTTTATTTCTGTTGCTCATAAAATGCTACCTCATCTTCGACTTCAGTTCATAGCTGTAGGCTTCATAGCTGGTACACATCTCTGTTCTGTACACATCTCTATTCTGTAGTGTGTCCAGTTGATTTATAATCACAGCATCACTCAGTTCTTTGGTTGACTTTACTTTGTTCCTATTGGTTGGAATATCGGATGATAATGGCTGTTCCCAACCAAGAGTGTAGTTTCCAGTAATTGCTCTTACAATTGAGAATTGCATATTTCACATGGTACATATTTATTAAAATGTTTGAGAATATTCACTTTACCATATTCTGTGAATATCTACAATAGCCATGCCCTGCAAAAAATTGAGAAAATACGTTTCTACGTATAGTGTCCTTACATGAGACAAATGTGTATGGTTGGTTATGGAATGTGTTTCTGTTCAATGCTTTTCCAAATTATTATATTAAATGTCTCATACTAAGAAGGATTCATTTTTGGTTTAGAAAGGTTCTTGGCTTGGCAAGCTTTTATATGTTTGGGATAGATACCCACTGAAAATTAATTCTGTATTTAAAGTAATCATAAAGTAACTCTTCTAGAGCCGTAAGTCCCTTTATTTTTAACATGAAAAATGACTCTGTAAGTTATCTGATTTGTTGAATTAGGTTTTTATGTATTTGGTTTTCCTAAAGCAAGGTGTACATGAATATTAAGCATCATCTCTTTCTTTTGCTTCTGACCTTAATTCTTTTCTTGTGATCAGTAGAAACTGTGACAAATGTGTTGCCATCACTGTATTATTTTTAATGTAGTTCTGAATTCTAATTATATTTTCCTTTGAAAATTTTTGCCCTTCAGTTCTATATAGTTTTCAGCTCTCTCTCATGTGGATGGGCAAAAGTAGAAGGTAAACATATTGGATAGACTTAATGCTCTCAGTTTCTTTTCACTTTTCCTGCTTGCAAATCTGTGTTGCATATAAGCATATATTTTGTCCCTTGCTATTAAAGGTACAACATGCTTATAGAATGCTGTATTCTGGGGGGAGCCAAATGGAAAGATGCATCCTGGAAACTCTGTTTGGTCCTGCCACACCCCTAACCTTGTAGTCTCACAACCACTCCCGCCTGCCCTGTACCATCAAGGTCATCCCCGTTATGCCTTTTCCCCTTTGTAAGGCAGTGGCCCTGCATGTCACTCGGACTCTTAGGTGTGGTTCCATCAGAGTCAGTCACATTCCTACCCACTGCTCTCTCCTATCGGACTCGTTCTCTCCCTTTGATATTTTTCATTGCACACACGTACTCTCTGAGATGCTAGATATTTTACTTATATATCTCATTGTCTCCTTTCCCTCTGTTAGAAGGGAAGCTCTGTGTAGATAGATATGTTTTTGTTTTGCTCCTTACTCCATCTCTCGTTCCTAAAATAATAACACGCAGAGGAATCTTCGTATTTGTTGAAAAAAATGAATAAGTAAATCCCCTGCTGAATATTGCTCCCCTTTGTAAATCTCCCTTTCCCCTTAATCTCTCTAGTGAGAGATTGTGAGAGAGATGGTATATTAGTTAAGACAGTGGTAGCGGCTACGGCAGATAAACCCCCTAACCTCAGTAACTTGGAACAACAGTTTATTTCTATAGGACTTCCATAGACGTCTAAAATGAGTGTTCATGTCATCTGGAAGCACTGCTCCCGGCAATACTTTGGAAATCTAGGCCCTGTCGGTCATTTGGCTCTACCCTCCTTAACGTGGGCTTCCGAGGTGACTGTGCTTATCTGCGTCAAGCCAGCAGAGGGGGAGAAACCATGGATCATGGCACAGGGGCTCTATCATCACAGGTCACATTCCATTAGCTGGGACCTGGTATGCCCCTCCCCTCCCAGGGAAGCTGAGAAATGCAGACCTTCTGTAGGTCGCAGAGGAAGAAGAAGAAGGTTTGGTAAATAGCCAGTCTGTGTCATAAATGGGAACATCCCATTTATGGTACTTTGTGGATTGAGACTTGCCTATGGTGTCTCATTGTTATTCCAACGAGATTCCATTCCAGAGAGATCAGGGAAGTGATACCAAAAGCAGCCTCATTGGGGAACCTGCACAAATGCCTCATGAAAGTGTCTTTAGCAAAGCTTCAGTCTTCTCCTTGTCACCTCATTTGGACACTTTTTAAACAGTTTTTAATTCCAGGATGTGAGAATCTCAGAATCCAAACTGCAACATTTTCTTGCCTTTCTCACGTCCAATACCCAGAACCATTTTTAGTTGTTTTTTTTTTTAAATAAATTTTTATTTCTTTGTTTTTGGCTGCGTTGGGTCTTCATTGCTGCACGCGGGCTTTCTCTAGTTGGCAGTGAGCGAGGGCCACTCTTCACTGCGGTGCGCGTGCTTCTCATTGCGGTGGCTTCTTGCAGAGCACGGGCTCTAGGAGCGTGGGCTTCAGTAGTTGCGGCACACGGGCTTAGTAGCTGTGGCTCGCAGGCTCAGAAGTTGTGGCTCGTGGGCTCTAGAGCGCAGGCTCAGTAGTTGTGGCACATGGGCTTAGTTGCTCCGTGACATGTGGGATCTTCCTGGACCAGGGCCCGAACCTGTGTCCCCTGCATTGGCAGGCGGATTCTTAACCTCTGAGCCCCCAGGGAAGCCCCATTTTTAGTTTTTCTGATTTGACTTCATATGTGGCTAAGCAGTGCCAAGCACTTAATTATGAATTTGGGGAGGTGAGAGGATGCTGGACTAAAACTCAAGTTCCCATCGAGTGAATTCTGCTCAGTAACGAAGAGCAGCCAGGTTTGGGAAAAGAGCCTGGGGTTTTAAGTTGTCACCCAATATCACACCAAAACAGTCTAGATAATTACTACTTATTTCAGATGCTAAGCGGGTAGGCCAGATATTTGTACACTGTAGGAGGTATTTTTAAATGACAGCTTTTTGATGACTATTAAACTATGTGGGAGCAACATGTTAGAAGGTTGTTTATTCAAGCAAATAGTAAAAAACATTTTTTAGGCACATTAACCATTGAAAAAAGAGAGGAAAGACTTCAAATGAAAAAAGTCACAAATCTAATATTACATACACATATTTAGTGACTTAAAAATAGTGATTGCCTTAAAGGGCACTGGGCAGTCACCTAAAAGACCAGGCTTTCCTAGAGAAGTAGATTTGGTGATTGATACAGATACCTCCTTGAGTTTTAATTCTGCATGAAGAAAACAGCAATGCCAGTTTTCCTTTCATTAGGAATACGTGGTGGTGCCAGATGTGAGATGCATGAGTGTGGAGGCGGCAACCCATTTCTACGCTCCTTCGCGCATCCCTGATACCTCACTGATTTGACAACATGGTGACGCCAGTGAAGCACTCCTTACGATTTGCCCCTCACGTGCTTTATTTAACAACATTTGCAGACCCAGAGGATTCAGAGATGAATAAGAGGAGGTCTCTCCTACAGAAGAATGTAGCCTAATGAGAGGCACACGCATCACTGAGCAGCTATGATATGAACCAGAGGTTCAGACAGGTGCCTATTCCTCCTGGACTCTGGACTCCTGGAAGGCAAGACAGTCATTCTTATCTTTGTGTCCCTACAGAGAGGGGCTGCCTGCGCATAGGGGCTGAAGAAATGCTTTTATTTCTCCTGGTACTTTCAAGTAAAAGGGGGTGACAGTAAGGAGAGTAGAAGCCATTATTCCCAGGCTTGCTGGCATTGGTTAGAATCTTCAGGCTAAAATGGGGTTTTTATTTTATTTAAAGATTTTTTTGATGTGGACCATATTTAAAGTCTTTATTAAATTTGCTACAATATTGCTTCTGTTTTATGTTTTGGGGTTTTTGGCCACGAGGCATGTGGGATCTTAGATCCCCAACCAGGGATTGAACCCGCACCCTGTGCATTGGAAGGCAAAGTCTTAACCACTGGACTGCCAGGGAAGTTCCCCCAAAATGGGGTTTTTAAACCACAGAAATAATAACATTTGGGGCTGGAGAATTCCTTGCTGTGGGGCTGTCTTGTGTATTCTAGGATGTTTAGCAACATCCATGGCCTCTACCCACTAGGTGCCAGTAGCACCTCCCTGTCTCCTAGTTGTAACAAAATATTTCCAGGGAGGACAAAATTACTCCTGTTTGAGAACCATTCAACTAGAAGCTATATCTTCTCTCCAGGCTCTGCTTTTTACTTTCTGCATATTGATTATATTTACTTGCTGTAGGATACTCAATTTACCCCTTCACCTTAAATAGTTAACAATTTTCTCATGTTAAATGTCACCTCAGCTAGTATGGGACATCAAGGCAGGGAGTGTGTCTGCTTTTTTTAAAGTGTGTGTCTTTTAAGTACCATCCTCATGGAGCCTCATACCTTCTGTGGGCGTCACAATAAGAATCAGTAATGAGTGAATGAATGAGGCAGTTGCTAAAATCGTTGCATGTTCTTTTCTGCCCTGTATCCACAGCCTTACAGTGAGACTTTGCATTCCTCCCATAAAGAGGTGGTCTATTTCCCCACCCTATGAATTTGGCCCGCTTTCATGATTTGCTTTGACCAATGAGATTGTAGCAAATGGGATGCAGGAGGAGACTTGAGATGTTCCTTCACATTGGAACATGTGAACTCCTGGGGGCCAGCCTGCTGGAGGATAAGAGACCATGTGAAGAGAGGTCCCATCATTCCTGAATGTACCAGCTGAGACCGTTAGAGACCAGCCAGCCCTAGATGACCACCAACGGACCTTTGACGCATAAGTGAGCCCAGCTCAATTTACCAATCTACGGAATCATGAGCTAAAGAGATGGTGGTGGTTTTAAACTAATTTGGGGGATTGCATCTTAGATATCGAAAGTTAACAAGTGAATATTTCTTCACATTTTCGTTCATTGGAGCTTAGGGCTTTTTGGTGGAGAGTGGATAAGAAGTGGTGCATTAGTTTGCCAGGGCTGCCATAACAAAGTACCGTAAACAGGATTGCTTAAACCAGAGAAATTTGTTGTCTCATAATTCTTGAGGCTAGAAGTCTGAAATCAAGGTGGTCAACAGGGTTAGTTCCGTCTGAGAGCTGTAAGGGAGGAATCTGTTATAGTTCTTTCCTTTGGCTTTTAGGTAATTACCTTTAGTTTCACACGGCATTCTCCCTGCTTGTGTCTCTGTGTCCATATTTCCCCTCTTTATAAGAACACCAGTCATATTGGATTACAGTCCACTCTAATGACTTCATCTTCACCAGTTACAGGTGCAACAACCTTATTTCCAAATAAGGTCACATTCTGAGGTTAGGATTTCAGCCTATGAATTTGGGGGTGGGGGAGGATACAATTCACTCCATAACAAGTGGGAGAAAGATGACAGAAAATGAGCTGGAAATGATGCCAAATTGATACTTGTTGAGACTCTTATGTCTTCCTAAGGAATTGAACTTTATTAATGTTTGTGCGGAAAATAGAGGGCCTCCGGAAATCCTTAATGTCGGTGCTACTATCCTATATCACAATTTTATTATGAAGGAAGTAGAAAGGCATGAGGATTATAGTGGTAAGTGGTTCAGTAAGGAGGCTAATTAAAGTAATTTCTCTTCAGTAAAGACCTGGGTTCACCCTGGAGAGGGACAGAAAAGAGACAAGAGGTGTTTGTGGGACATTATTGCTATAAATATGCTGTGGCTGTCAGTGGACACCTGACGTTTTATTCAGTTCTGGGCATCACCCTTTAACAGGGTGATAGGCAAGGTGGGGCACACACAGGCGAGCGTGATCAGCAGGAAAAGAGTCTTGATAACATGTCATACAGCTTAAGCTAGAGAGAGGGAAAACGCAGTGAGACTGATCACTGCTTTCAGCACTTTGAAGGGCTGTCATGTGCGAGAGGGATTAAATTTGGTCTCATGTGGTCCAACAGAACTAGGACCAATGAGCGTAAACGTCTGATAGACATCTTTCAGCTGTGATATACGAGCTGAAATTCTTTAGTCAGAGCACCCCTAAGAGGTAACAGTTGGGAGATTTCTTCTGGTCCTGAGATTTCAAGTTCTGCTATAGCCAGAGAGAAGAGGAACTACTTTGTGTTAAGGTCTTTGCAGGGTCTGTGATGTTTATTATGTGACATTTAGGTAAGCAAACAGCTTTCTGTGGCTTACTCTGTGAATGGATTAGACCCAGACTTCAAACACCTTAAATGGTAAGACATTATTCTAATTGTCAAGTAATTAAATGACATCAAACATCAGTTTTGTGAGTTAAACAAAAGGAAATTAACCTCCCCTCAAATGCACAAGATATCTAAAAGCAGTTTAATGTTTAAAACTTTGATTTCTTTTCTATTTTGCCCTTGTAGTTTGTTCAACGTAATTAACCTCTTATCATATGTTGCCTTATTTTCTAGTCATTTCAGTGTCAGAATTCATAAATGTAGTCTATCATTACATAATGCCAGAACACATAAAGATTTTGTTCCCTCTAATTGTCCTATTCCACCCAACTAGATTTTAACTTGCTTTTGAACAAGGACCAAAGACTATATGCTTTTTATTAACATGGCTTAGAAAAGTACTTTCAAGCTAATTTCCATGGTCTAATAAATATCATAAATAAGACAGAACTTGAATATGTTGTTGCTTCATCTCCCAAATTATTTCATAAATAGAGACAATACAAGTAGGTACATTTATTAAACTAACAAAGTAATAAACCCATCAATAATATTTATAAAGGGCCCTCTCTCTGCCCAGAGGAGTGCTGGTACCATGGGGAAGGGGGAGTGTCCTAAGATTCACTTGCTGTTTAATAGCTCAGAGTCTAGCTTGGCAGGCAGAACTCAGAGATCAGAAACTGAGTTCTCAACTGCATGGCAACATGAAGAGAGATTGCAGTAGTAGTTGGGGCTGCTTTTAAAACTAAGTCAACTATGAAGGATGGGAAAAACAAATACAAAATGTAGATGAGAAGGAGAGAATGTCAAGAATGGGAATCTGTTTGAGCCAAAACCTAGTGTTGTGTGTTGAATTGTGTCCTCCTATATCTTTATATATATGAGTCCTAACCACTGGTCCCTGTGAATGTGAACTTATTTGGAAATAGCATCTTTGAAAATGTAATCAAGCTAAAAGGAGGTCATACTGGATTAGAGTGGGTCCTAATCCAATGACTAGTGTCCCTGTAAGAAGAGGAAAATTTGGACATAGACACAAACAGGGAAGAATGCCCTGTGATGACGTGATGACAGAGGCAGAGATTGGAGCGCTGTATCAACAAGCCAAGGAAAGCCAGGAATTACAGGAACTATCAGAAGCTGGGGGAGAGGCATGGAGCAGATTCTCCCTCAGGTCCTCAGAAGGAACCAACCCTGCTTATCCCTTCATTTCAGACCTCTAGTCTCTAGAACTCTGAGACAATAAATTCCTGATGTGTTAAACCACCCAGTTTGTGGCATTGTCATGGCAGCCCTAGGAAATGAATACACCTAGAGTCAGAAGAGCAAAGTACATCTTGGGAGACCTAGGTTAGTGAAACAGAGTGGGTGATGGGGAGGAAGGAGCAAGACATGAGTTGTTTAATCTAAATTAATCTAAATTATAATTTCTGATATAATTTCTGATATAAATTCTGATATAATTTCTAATTTGCAGAAATTATAATCAGGGGCAATGTAGTGACTACTTTCCTATAGCACTGATTATAGGCCAGACACGGTTACAAATGCTTTACATAGGTTACCTCATTTAATTCTCACAACAACCCTTACAGGCAAATATTAATGTTATTCTTATCTTACAGATGAGGAAACTGAGTAAAGATGTTTAAATAACTTTCTCAAAGATACATAAATAGTAAGTGATGGAGTCAGGATTAGGACCTAGAACACTTGATCTTCTGACCTTACCTGCACTGGAGGTGACCTAAGATGCAGGAATTATGTCTTCCTTTGGGTACAGACACAGACTGTAAGCCCCTTATTTTCCCTTTCTCAACACCTTATTAAAATATTTTTTTCTGATAAAATGTTTAAAACCACTTTTGTTGGTATAACAATTTGTTCTGTAACTGTCTATAAATCAGAACTATTTCCTCTCACCTTAATACATTTTGTTTTCAGAACATTGACTCATAAGTAGTTCCTCTCTGTGTTAGGTCACACAGTCCCCATAATTTTGCTGATTTCTTTACTCTTCTTGTCCAAAGAGTATGTTAATTGCTTCAGGAGTCATACTTTCCCCAGCATGGTTATAATTAATTGAGAAGACAAAGCTTGGATAACCAAAGCAAAATCACATCTTGTCATCCATAGTAATTCCCCCCTAAGGATTTTCCCAGTGTTTCTAATTAGAGGAAAATGAGCCAGCACATTAGATACACTCAAATATGATTGCCAAAAGTTTCTTTAAAGTGACTTTACTTCAAGTTTTAGTTATATATATATATATATATATATATATATGTAGTTATATATAGCAATGGTTTTGGCTGCTATCTTATGAATTTAAAGAGAAAAATCAATATGAATGTCATGGTTAATTTAGATTAAACATCATAGGAAAAACTGATTTTCCATAATACTTAATAAAAATATAACACAAATATATTATAAAAATATAGTTTAAAGGATAGTGTATCTAACTTAGGGGGAAAAGCCATAAAACTTATGGATAATAGAGACAACATTTGCAATGAAAAGGGAGACAATAAGGTTTTTTTCAAGGAGAAAAGTAGGATGCTATTTAAAATAATGAAGTAGTCCTTCCTTGATTTAAAAATTATGTGTGGGTTTTAGAGTTAATTGAAACAAAACACAAATATTGGACTCTTCTGTTATTTACCTCATAGTTCAGTGTGGCATCAAGGAGCACACACACGTGTAATTTCTAACAACTTAATTTTAATGGCTTATAGATTGCCGAGACTGGGAATAATATCAACAAGTCATTGATACAGAACTTCCCTTGTTTCTTATTTTTTTTAACATCTTCATTGGAGTATAGTTCCTTTATAGTGTTGTGTTAGTTTCTGCTGAATAACAAAGTGAATCAGCTATATGTATACATATATCCCCATATCCCCTCCCTCTTGCATCTCCCTTCCACCCTCCCTATCCCATCCCTCTAGGTGGTCACAAAGCACCAAGCTGATCTCCCTGTGCTATGCAGCTACTTCCCACTAGCTATCTATTTTACATTTGGTAGTGCATATATGCCCATGCCACTCTCTCACTTCGTCCTAGCTTACCCTTCCCACTCCCTGTGTCCTCAAGTCCATGCTCTATGAATGCGTCTTTATTCTTCTCCTGCCCCTAGGTTCTTCAGAACCTTTTTTTTTTAGATTCCATGTATATGTGTTAGCATACAGTATTTGTTTTTATCTTTCTGACTTCACTCTGTATGATAGATTCTGGGTCCATCCACCTCACTACAAATAACTCAGTTTCGTTTCTTTTTATGGTGAGTGATATTCCATTGTATATATGTGCCACATCTTCTTTATCCATTCATCTGTCGATGGACACTTAGGTTGCTTCCATATCCTGGCTGTTGTAAATAGAGCTGCAATGAGCATTGTGGTACATGACTCTTTTTGAATTATGGTTTACTCAGGGTATATGCCCAGTAGTGGGATTGCTGGGTCACATGGTAGTTCTATTATTAGTTTTTTAAGGAACCTCCATACTGTTCTCCATAGTGGCTGTATCCATTTACATTCCCACCAACAGTGCAAGAGGGTTCCCTTTTCTCCACACCCTCTCCAGCATTTATTGTTTGTAGACTTTTTGATGATGGCCATTCTGACTGGTGTGAGGTGATACCTCATTGTAGTTTTGACTTGCGTTTCTCTAATGATTAGTGATGTTGAGCATCCTTTGATGTGTTTGTTGGCAATCTGTATATCATCTTTGGAGAAATGTCTATTTAGGTCTTCTGCCCATTTTTGGATTGAGTTGTTTTGCTTTTTTTGATATTGAGTTGCATGAGCTGCTTGTATATTTTGGAGATTAATCCTTTGTCAGTTGCTTCGTTTGCAAATATTTTCTCCCATTCTGACGGCTGTCTTTCATCTTGTTTATGGTTTCCTTTGCTGTGCAAAAGCTTTCAAGTTTCATTAGGTCCCATTTGTTTATTTTTGTTTTTATTTCCATTTCTCTAGGAGGTGGGTCAAAAAGGATCTTTCTGTGATTTATGTTATGGAATGTTCTGCCGATGTTTTCCTCTGAGAGTTTTATAGTGTCTGGCCTTACATTTAGGTCTTTAATCCATTTTGAGTTTATTTTTGTGTATGGTATTAGGGAGTGTGCTAATTTCATTTTTTTTATGTGTAGCTGTCCAGTTTTCCCAGCACCACTTATTGAAGAGGCTATCTTTTCTCCATTGTATATACTTGCCTCCTTTATCAAAGATAAGGTGACCATATGTGCATGGGTTTATCTCTGGGCTTTCTATCATGTTCCATTGATCTATATTTCTGTTTTTCTGCCAGTACCATACTGTCTTGATTACTATAGCTTTGTAGTATAGTCTGAAGTCAGGGAGCCTGATTCCTCCAGCTCCATTTTTCTTAAGATTGCTTTGGCTATTTGGGGGTCTTTTGTGTTTCCATGCAAACTGTGAAATTTTTTGTTCTAGTTCCGTGGAAAATGCCATTGCTAGTTTTATAGGGATTGCATTGAATCTGTAGATTGCTTTGGGCAGTATAGTCATTTTCACAATGCTGATTCTTCTAATCCAAGAGCATGGTATATCTCTCCATTTGTTTGTATCATCTTTAATTTCTTTCATCAGTGTCTTATAGTTTTCTGCATACTGGTCTTTTGTCTCCTTAGGTAGGTTTATTCCTAGGTATTTTATTCTTTTTGTTGCAGTGGTAAATGGGAGTGTTTCCTTAATATCTCTTTCAGATTTTTCATCATTAGTATATAGGAATGCAAGAGACTTCTGTGCATTAATTTTGTATCCTGCTACTTTACCAAATTCATTGATTAGCTCTAGTAGTTTTCTGGTAGCGTCTTAGGATTCTCTATGTATAGTATCATGCAAAATTCCCTTGTTTCTCTGTCAACTAACTTTCCTTTGAGGTGAGAGGAAAACCCCAGAGGTATACCCAGAGATAAATATTCTTTACTCTTGGCATAGAAAGGTTTTAGTTTGTCAAACCAGCTGTGGGCTTGCCCCATCCATTACCCAGAGGCTGCTCCTCTGCTGGGCCTTGAGAGGAGTGATTGCAGTTGCCCTGTGGGTGGACTAAATACACTAAATAGGCCAAATTTTCTTGCATCTATTTCAGAAAAAGATAAAGACAGTAGTAACTTATTTTTTCAGAAGCTTCAAATAACAGGTTCTGATCTATCGTATGGCAACTTCTGGATTTATAGAAGAAAATAATCTATTGCTAATTAATTATTTTTAAGCAATACTAATATGGATTCCTTGCTCATGGTTTAGTATTGGTTGCCAGTTAGCTGTAATAACAGAAAGGATGGATGCTTTAAACCAGAGGATACATGTCTTAATTTTTAAGAGGTATATAAGACACACTGTTAAGGTAGGGGGAAAATTACTTTTTCCTAAATCATAGATTTAAATAATGGTACACCTGAGAATGGAATCATACTCATGACACTTTGGATTTGGGAGGAGGGGGCACAGGTGTGGTATGTGATGGAAAATGTACTGAAAGGAAGAGATTTGGGTTTTATTTTCTAACGCTGCCATAAACCAAAATGTGAGCAAATCATTCTTTATCACATGCTACGTATTTATCCTGCAGGGTGCTTGAATTTTTCAGCGCCTCAGTTTCTCCTTTTATGAGTTTAGAAGAAAATAAGAGGATTAAGCTTTGTTACCTCTGAAGTAGTTCTCAGAGGCAAGAGTTCTGGGTTCTTTGAATGTCTGCTTCATACTTTGGCATATACAGCATTCTAATTTGAATGCATTTTCTTGTGATCTTCATATATTTTAATAAAATGTCACCTCTTTTATAAGGTTGAGTCCAAAGAGTTGCCTGTCATTCCAGACTCTTGAACTTCAGGCTAGTTTCAGTGCTAAGGCACAAGAGGGCAGCCTTAGAGCTCAGTGGCTAAAACCTTCACAGCTCAGGAAAGGGGACACCGGGGCCGCTCTAGTCAGAATGACTCTACGAACTGTGTTTTCCATTGTAACAAGATTGTCCATTTCCTCCAACAAACATTACAGTATCATTTGCTGCAGCAAAGGGCACAAGTGCCATCTGGCCTGAGTAAGCACCTTCTAGTTCTCAATTTCTGTGCCTTTCATTCCTTCTTCATTTCTTAGACCCCTTCACCAAAGCAGTGTAGTGATGCCTTTTGGCTTGTCTACTCCACAGTTGGACACATCTTTATTTTTCTGTTTAACAAAGTATAGTTTCTTTTTTTTTTTTTGCGGTATGTGGGCCTCTCACTGTTGTGGCCTCTCCCGTTTGCGGAGCACAGGCTCCGGACACGCAGGCTCAGCGGCCATGGCTCACGGGCCCAGGCGCTCCGCGGCATGTGGGATCTTCCCGGACCAGGGCACGAACCCGTGTCCCCTGCATCGGCAGGTGGACTCTTCAACCACTGCGCCACCAGGGAAGCCCACAAAGTATAATTTCTTATTCAACTCTTTTGTCAGTAAGAGAAGAATTTCCCCTATGGGAAGTATAATTTCATCTGTATCTGCATTATATGGCTTCATTCTTATGATTAAGAACTTTCTGGATATTTTATCTTACACAATTCCTAGCTCTACAGGGTTCTGAAACACGTGAATAATATCCCTGAGTTATTTTTAAGGATAGCTCCTGGTATAGAGCAACCCAGTAAATGAAGTTTTCTTCTTCTTACTCCCAATCACCAGAGAAAAAGTGGCTCTGACTACAAGATGAATTCCATACCCATCCACGACTTCCTTAGCATCAGAACCCATTGAGAACTGCTCAAACTCTAGAATCTGCCAAGCAATGGGAGGCAATCAGTGACCTTGGCCCTGTTCCAAATTGGAACTGACTCCCCCCACCCCCATCAACATTTTTTTTCCCATCTACAACATTTGCAGTTGGAAAACATGTTTCTGTTTAAAAATTTTTTCTTTAAATGTTAGCACTACATCTATTTCATATATTGAAGTTTTCCATTTTTCTCTTAAAAAAAAGACTAGGTTATATAACTTAGTTATATTTAACTTGTTTTAAATAAAATCTTGATTCTACCAGTTAAGAATAAATAAAATGCATATAATGATGAGAAGATACAGTGAAATTGATTTTCCCAATGGCACTATTATCACTTCTGTTTTATTGTTTTAATAAGTCATCAGACATTCAGTGATGTTTAATTCTGTTCCAGGCTAGGTTTCCAATTGGCTTTCTGCTTTTCCTGCCTCTCCTTGTTTAAACTCTTCGAATGGTGGTCTCCTTTCTTTAACCCCAAAGAATGTTTCTTTCTTAAGTAGAAAGTAACATCCTGGTATCATCACAAAGGATGATTCACACTACCACTTGCCTGGGAAATGCTATTTTAAAAGCTTTTCATTTTTTCAGCCTACCTCTTTGATTTAGCCTCCTGCTTCACCTTCAAAGTTTGTGTTTTTCTCCTCATCTGCTTCTGTGTCAGCACAGAGCTGTCACCAGACTCTGTATCATCATTCTTTTTCCCAGCCCATGTGTCTGGGTCTGACCTCTGCTTCCCTCATGTCTTGGTCTTTGTTAAGCATTTCAGGATCAAATTAAATTTCATGACAGCAGCCCTCTGGTATTTAAAGAAAAAACCTACCTGGTTAGGAGGTATATAGTTTTGAGCAACATTTCAACTTGACAGAAATCCATATATGATTTATGTAGCACATTATTTCCCTGTGAAGAAAATAGCATCTCTTTATAATCATTAAATAATTTACCTCTACGAGTGACCCTTAGAGAGGAATAATAGAATCACTGTGTTGAGAGGACTCATCAAAGTCCGCATACATTCTGTCTTTTGGGTGGGGCTCCTGTCCTTGGAGAGAGATTCCATTTTTAAACAGTTCTAGGGGAGGGAGTTTCCAGAATCCTTCCTGTCAACATGTTTCAATGTATCATGTTAAGTTGGTCTTCAGCAGAGGAGGGCATATTCCGTGTGCCTTTCTGTACTAGATGGAAGTTTAG
Source organism: Lagenorhynchus albirostris (assembly GCF_949774975.1). NCBI lineage: Eukaryota > Metazoa > Chordata > Mammalia > Artiodactyla > Delphinidae > Lagenorhynchus > Lagenorhynchus albirostris. The sequence goes on from NC_083106.1 coordinate 53,840,452, forward strand.
AAAATGAGAAATAAATAGGCACACAAGTGGAACTTTGTATCATGGGATTTGGTTGGTTGTTGTAATAACTGTGACCATGAAACAGACCTTTCCCATAATTAACTGTTCTTATTAAACACAGTTCTCAAGAAAGCAAATGGGGGAAGATTTATATGCAAGGCTGCTATCTTAGGTAAAGTAAAAAGAAAATGAAAATACCTTGGTGGACTGACAGTGGTTCAGTACCAGAAAACGAACGGTCATTTTCCATTGTAACCACCATCATTATTTCTGTATGTCTTCCTCTCTACCCCCTACCCCTGCTTCTCCAAAGTGATTATCTTTTACTCTGTCCCTTGTTTTATTTCCTCCAGCCAAGTTCCAACTTGATGTTCTTGAAATTCAACAGGAATGTCTTTTATACTTGTTTCTCTGTCTGGAATGTTCTTCACTAACACCTGTAGTTGGCTTCTTCACCTTACTCAAGTTTTTTACTCAGTGGTCACTTTCGCAGTGAGGCCTTTCTTAAGAACTCTAACCAAAATCACATTCATCCCTGCCACACATACACATACCTCTTATCCCACTCCTGGCTCAATTATTCTTTTTAATACTTATCACAATCTAACATACCATGTAATATATTCATTTATCATGTTAATTGTCTTTTTTCTTCTCTAGATTGTAAGCTCCACCACAGCGGGGTTTTCTGTCTACTAGGCATTTCCCTTTTAATGTTCATAATCCATTTCAGGAAAACACATGTGAAAATGTTAATTGGAAACCTATTTCCCATTATTACAAGTGGTGGGAAAACGTGTGATGCATTATTTGTCAACCCAAGACCCATAACCAGTTTCCCAACATGTAACTAAAACATTTATATAAAAGTAAAAAGTATCATGGAAGAATGTAAAATGCAGGGAAAAAATCCTTTTCTGTGCTTCCGACAGATAATCTAATTGTTAACAAACAGTTGCCTTATATGCGGGAGTGCCTCACATTTTAGGGCAAGAGGTACCCCAGACACACATCCCCTGGGTTGATACTGATTGTCAAAATATTGACATGGGATTTTGATGTTTTATACTGGCTTTCACAATATAACTTGTAAGTTCATGCACAATACTTTGTGAAAAACTTGTATTTGAGTTTTAGAAAAATATTTCCTAAATATTGATTCTAAAAATATTTCATTGAAAGATATTTTCTGTGAAGTTTGGATATCAAAAGTTCCACCCAGAAAACGTGAACCAGGGAAACATTATGAGAGGGGGGCCAGGATTTTGCTCAGTGTTCTCTCCACAGTTCTTAGAACCACGTTTAACACATTGTTAAGTGCACAATAAATATTTGATGAATGAGGTAAGAACATTTAGTTTACTCGGCTCTGGTGTCTAAAATACATGGCCATGATGCAGACCCCAACTGTGGATCTGTATAAAGTCCACTCTGCAAGTCTCTGGGAGACAAGATTGTGCCAGGAAGGAAGTGGACCCTAAAGACCTGGGCTCTGCTAACCACAGCTTTGTTGGTGAGCTATGACCCATGGCGAGTGACAGCTTTCTGGAATCCAGTTTCTCCCTCTGTATAAAAGTACGGAGTAGAACTTCAACATCCTTCAGGTCCATTGCAATTTAAACATGTTACCATCTGTAAAATAGAAACCAAGATATTACTTCCTTGACAGGGCTTTGAGTGGATTAAATGAAGATTGTATTTAAATCACATAGCACATGGTTAGTGCCCAATAAATGGTAGCTACTGTTATTATTTTCATTGTGTTTAATCTGTGCATAATGTTGACTTAATTTCTAGTTTTCTTTTAGCTACTATTGTGCTGAGAATGAAGTCAAGTGGTATCTGTGTAGTGTTAGAGAAGATTATTTTTGCCAACTGTTTACAAATAGAGCGAATGTATCAACATGCATTTGGTTGTTGTAAGATTATTTTGTAAATTATTTTAAAGAAGACATAAACCCTCAGACTTTGGAAACTCCTATTGGACCTTCAGTAGAATTATAAATGGTATTGGTTTATCCATTTTTGTATGTCTCCTGCCCTTCATTAGTATGAATAATTAAGCATGAACCGTACAGAATTTTCAAACAAGAAAATTCTTTTATCTTGGGACACTTCTTGTTTCAATCCTGTTTCCTTTTATTTTGCATCTCTTTTGCAGAGGGTTACTTTTCTTTTTCTCTGCTACCTCTCACTTTCCAAATTTAGATTTTAATTCTCTTAGGTTGGAAAAAGTATATTTCTAGGTAGGACTGATGATATGAGTGCTTTAACCTTTTCATACTTTATTACAGTGAGAGATATGACAGTAGCAAAGAATAACTACATGAAGCAGACTCTCAGAGCTTTTTAAAGCATTATTTTGGAAGAACCCAAAAGGATTGAGGATGGAGGGGAGAGGCTTGAAATTACTATACACACCAATAAGCATGTGTTACTTTGATAGGAAGTTTTTAAAATGCAAAAAAAAAAAAAACCCACTGTGAAAACAAAAAATTTTTTCATTTATGGAAAAACAGGGAAAATTTCAGAGTTTCAGCTCTTAAGTGTAGTTTCCCCATCCCCACCCCACTGGCTTGATCACTGGACTTGACCAACTTATCACCTGCTTTCAGACTAAGGTGATTTCCTTCAAATCTTGGGCTTGTTTTATGAGAGGACCAATAAATGAGCATGTGTAAAGAGAAAATTATTCTTTATTTCCTGGAAAATATGACTGTGCTTGTGATAGTATAGATTTATACTGTGCTAGCATTATTGAAGATCATTCCAAGGGGGAGAAGAAGGGAGGGATAACTTAATAAATCAGAAAAAACTTGAGAGTTTGAAATAGCTAGTAACCTGGAATTGACTGTGTACATATGTGTTTTCGTAAATGTTGATACTGCCATTCTTGATGATACTGTACAGCATTTTGAAATGAAGGTCAAAGAAGCATGCAAAAGTGTTGTGGACATTACTTATACTGCACCTCCCATTAATAATGAGGGAGAAATAGGTACGTTGGGGAGCACTTTATGTCAAGTGTCAAGGGTGTGGTCATTTATTTAGCTGAGGAATTGTCACTGCTCCCTGTTCTACAAATGATGGGGGGAGCTAACGAGGCCCTTTGCACAGGAAACTAAGGCACTATGTCATCTAATGCAGAGGTTGGTGACCTATGGGCTGCAGGCCAAATCTGGACTGCCACCTATTTTGGCATGGCCTGTAAACCATCCTAATGGTTTTTATCTTTATAAGTGATTCAGGGGGAAAAATAAACTCATAAAAGAGTAATATTCCATGACACGTGAAAATTATGTGAAATTCACATTTCAACATCCAAAAATAAATTTTTATTGGAGCACAACGGTGCTCATTTGTTTATATATTATCTGTGGCTGATTCGCAGTACAATGGCAGAGCTGAGTAGCTGCCACAAGGAATGAACTGTTTGGCCCTCAAACCCTAAAACATATACTGTTTGGTACTTCATGGACAAAGTTTGCTGATGCCTAGTTAAAGGCATACACAGCCTTTGAAATAGAGTCTAGGAGGCTAGGGATTTGCTTTGCTTTACTTGACTCTTCCCATTTAGAATTCCCCAGGTGCCAGAATTCATTCTAGTCTTTGCCAGGAAGAATTTAAGGAGCTATAACTCAGCAAGAAGTTAACCTTGCTGTTGACGTTACTGATCTTCTACCATGATTATAGTAAAAGGGCTCCACCCTACCTTGTTTTTTGTGATCAAATCTCTACCTTTTGACTGCAGTTTGAGTACCTGGGGTTCTGGTTTTATTGCAGTGGACTTGAGAGCTTGTCATGGGACCCTGCTATCATCCTTCTACCCCACCCCCTGAGCCTGCTATTTTGTCTCGCTTATATTAATCTTTCTTAAGACCTTAATATATCCCCTCTATTCATTCTGGTGTTTGCTCCATGCAGCCTGCTGTCAGACTGCCCTAAATCAGCCTGCTTTCCTTCTAGAGTTTTAGATGACTGGCCTGAGGTCAGTTTTCTTAGTCATTAACTTCCTGACTTTCCTCTACTCCCACTTCAGATGACCATTCCTAGTTCTGTGAATATAGTTCTTTAACATAGATATCCAAGACTTGTTTATGATGATTTTTGGTCATTAGAGCTGGTAAATTGCTGTGAGCCTTTTGGGAAAGATGGCCCTTGTTGACCTTATCATCAAGGGCATGTGAGATGAGGGTGAGTCCCAACTCCCCAGGCCAGTCCTCAGAGCGGCAGGCACAGATGCAGAAGAGAAGACTCGAGGTCTGCACTCAGTGAAAGGACTGAGAGATTGAAGTCCTTCCAGACTTGGCTGTGGGCCAGTCAGATCTTTCTTAGACTGGAAGCTTGAGTGGTTTTGACCAGTCTCCACTTGCCAGGATCCACAAAGATGGAAGTAACCATCAAAAAGAAACCAGGACAGATTATACCTTAAGCTGCTTCAACCAAGTCAGTTTGTGCTTTTAATTAAGGAATTAATTAAAGATAAGAAATATGTGCTCTGTAAACCTGACTTTTGGGCCATTTCTAGGAGTTTACATGTGTAACCTCACCCTATAGTAGAAGGAAGAGTTACATATACTCAAGTTTGTGTTCTGGCTCTGCCAATGTGAGCCTCAGTTTTGTTATCTGTAAAATAGGTGGCACTCGCTTCACTGTGAACATTAATGGAATATCATATGTAAAATGAATAACACATAATAGACACTAAATAAGTGTTAATTCTTATTAGTAAAACTATGTCTCCTTCATGGAACCAAGAGGAAGATGGATTTTTCTCCACCTGAGTCAGAATAATAGGGCAAGCACTCTTCTCTACTGGCTTTGTATAGTTGCGGTAGTGAGAAATTTACATCATAGCCCTGAGAAGAGCTGGGAAATTTGGGGTGAATGTAGAAAGAGGAGAATTGGGGACTGCTGATTCAGCTGGAGTTTCAATTACTTGAATTTATCTATGAGCCTCTGACATAAGGGTGCCTCAGTTATTTAAAATGAGATTAAAAGTGAAAGGAGTGGTATCTGGCGATATATCTACAAGGAAAATGAATTCTGCCTTTAAAATGACCTTAAAGCTCTGGCTAATGATCAGATCCAGTTGGTTAACAGATGGGTTGAATACACTCAGGTTGTGAAGAGACCAAGGGGAGTAGGTCACAGAAATACAACTATCAAAATTAGGCAATAAACTAGAAAAGGCTGCTCTTCGTTAGGGTTTAAATTGAACCAGAGGACTTAAATGGCAATATCATCCCCATCTGCATGGCATGGTCTCTGAGTCGCTGCTGTCATGTGACTCTAAAGGACTGACTATGCTCATCTGAGACTGAGCAAGATTGCCCTGGACACACAGAGCCTCGGAGCACACCTTCCTGGTCATAAGTCTCTGGTCAGTAACACGGTGTATTGTGGTTGTAAATTTCTCGTTCAGTATCCTTGAATGGCTTAAGAAGTTAACCTTGGTTCACCTGGATTAAGTGTGCTTTCCTTAGTAAGGGTCTTTCAAACCCAGAGTTTTTAGATAAGATATAAAGTAAATCAGGTCTCTGCTATTTATACTTTTATGTTAAATATAGGAGTAAATTTCACTCTCACTGGAACAACCTGGGGGGACAAACCCTTAATATTCCAATTTGAGACTTTCGATTGCTTTTAAACAACTGATGCTGATTTGGAAGTTCTAAAAGATGTTTAAAAGAACTGGGCTATTTGTATGGGTGTTATATTAGTTAGAAAACATTTTTTCAGGTGTTTAAAAATGGAACAGAAAAAAATGAAAGTGCATATTATATTAACAAATGATATTTAATTATGTAAGGACACTTATTTAAATAAACTAATGAATGATACTCATTGTCAAAATAGAATTTAAACTGTTGATTCATCCTTTCAGCAAATTATTGAATGAATATTTACTATGAATTGAGTAATCTTTTAAGATTTGGATATACAGAAGGGAACAAAACAAACCATTGTTTTATAGGAGCTTAACTTCTAGTCAGTAGAACAAGACACAAATACATTAATGAATATATAATAGGTCAGGCAGACATAAGTGCTTTGAAGGCAGCAAAAGGCCAGGTAAGAATGGAGAGCAGAAGAAGAGGTGAGTGGGGAAGGCTGTGGGCTATATTATACAGCGTGGTCAAGGAAGGCCTAATTGATAAAATGATGTTTGATCAGAGACCTGGTAAAGATGAAAGAATGAGCCGTGGACATTTGTAGGGAATAGTGCTTCTGAAAAGGAGCAGCAAACACAAAGGAATGTGTTTGAGAAGCAACAAGGAGGCCAGTGCTCTGGAGAAGAGTGAAGGTAAGGTGAAGGATGTTTGGCTATCAAGGTGTTGCAGAGGCCCAGACCACATAAACCCGTGTAGCTGATTGAAAGGAATTGTTTTTTTTTTTTTTTTTTTGCGGTACGCGGGCCTCTCACTGTTGTGGCCTCTCCCGCTGCGGAGCACAGGCTCCGGATGCACAGGCTCAGCAGCCATGGCTCACGGGCCCAGCCGCTCCATGGCATGTGGGATCTTCCCGGACCGGGGCATGAACCCATGTCCCTGGCATCGGCAGGTGGACTCTCAACCACTGCGCCACCAGGGAAGCCTGAGGAATTTGTGTTTTTACCAAGTGAAATGGGGAGCCACTGGAGGATTTTGAGTAATGGAGGGGCATGACTTGACTTTTGTTTTAGAAAGATGGCTCTGGCTGCAGTGTCTCCACTGTAGGGGAACAAAACCAGGAGGAAGACCAGTTAGGAGGCTATGGCAGGAACCCAGGTGAGAGAGGTCGGTAGCTTCCGACAGTGTGGTAGTCACGGAGGTGTCCAGATGATACCCATACTTCTAAGATATGGTCAGCAAGATTTGTGGAAGGATTAAATGTGGGATTTGAGGAAAGAAGCAGAGTGACAAATGATCCAAATTCTTCTGCTTCCATGTATGTCAGGGTAAGAACCGACCACATGATCCGACTGCAAAAAATCAACTCTAAGAGCTGGAAGTAATGCAAAAAGCAAATCTCTGAAGCTACTAGAGAGTGAACAGAGTAGATAGACTTGAGTGAGGAATGCATGTCCTCTTGGAGGAGGGAGATGATTAACTGTATCACTAAACTCCCTCTCCATGGCTTATAGTCTAGAGCTGTGTCTTCTGAGTGACACAGTGACCATTTATAGTGACACATAACAGTGTACCACATAGGGTGGCACCAGGGGCTCAGGTGGAAAAATTCCCTGTCTTTCTGGCTTGGGGAACCAAAAAAGTGAAGCTGAAAAACCATGAATGCTGAAGAGTGTGGAGAATCCCAGAAAGTAAAGAGCTAGACTATCTCCAAATGCTGCCTACCTACATGTGAATAATACATGTGCAGAACAGACTTGGAGCAGCTCAGATAAAAACAAAAAAATTGAAATGAGACTGGAGCTGTTGTCCAAGGAACAGGGTTGGAAGTTCAAGTCCAACTAGAAAACTTACCTGCTAAAACAAAGGAAACAATACTCACTAGAAGGAAACAGAAGAATTTAGATCCTCCACAAGTTGACATTCATCATGTTGAAAATACAATGCAAAAGTTCTCAACATACAAAGTACCAAGAAAATGGAACACATTTTCTAAAGAAAATAAAACCTACTGAGTCTAACTCCAAGATCAACCAGATGTTGGAAATAACAGACAAGGATTTCAGAGTGACCTAGATACCTATTCTTTATGAAGTAAAGGAAAACGTGTTCAATGAATGAAATCTCAGCAGAGAAATACACAATAAGAAAATAATCAATGAAACATCTAGAACAATATAATTACTAAAATAAAAATATTAACTGGACAGACAGCTGAATGAACATGACAGTGAACTCGAAGATAGATCACTAGAAATTATCCAAGATGGAGAACAAACAGGAAAAATTTTGAAGAGAGTGAACAGAACCTTAGTGAGCTATGAGGCAATATCAAACAGTCCAACACAGGAAACTGGAAAGCTAGAAAGAGATTGGGGGAAAAATTTTTAAGATACGCCAAAAATTTCCCCAAGTTTGATGAAAGACAGAAATTTTGTATATGTAAAATCTTAAACACCCAGCAGAATGAAGACAAATATGCATGTGTTGAGGCACAGTATAGTCAAACTGCTGAAAGCGAAAGATAAGACCAAATCTTGAAAGAAGATAAAAATGGCATGTTACCTACAGGGGAATGATAATCTAATTATGAGCTGCCTTCTCGTAAGAAACCACGGAAGCCGGGAGAGAAGAAAGCAACTTTAAAGCACTGAAAAGAAGGAAAAGACAAAAGGAAACTGTCAATCCAGAAGTCTGTTTCACTGAATCTCCTTCAAGAATGAAGGTAAACTAAAGACATTTTCAAGGTAAAATTTGTCACCAGCAGACCAGCATTACAAGATATGCTAAGGGATATTATTTTATTTATTTACTGATTTATTAAAATTTATTGAATCTTATTTTATTCTGGTAAAGATACTTAACATGAAATTTAACCTCTTAACAAAATTTTAAATATGTAATGCATTACAGGCATGCTTTGGAGATACTGTGGGTTTGGTTTCCGACCACCACAATAAAAGGAATATGGCATAAAGCAAGTCACACCAAAATTTTTGGTATCCCCCTGTATATAAACCTTATGTTTACACTAGACTGTAGTCTATTAAGTGTACAATAGCATTATGTCTAAAACTATGTACATACCTTAAGGAATACTTTATTGCTAAAAAATACTAACCATCCTCTGAGCCTGTAGCCAGTCGTAGTAGTAACATCAAAGATCACTGACCACAGATCACTGTACACAAGTATAGTTATGAGAAAGCTTGAAATAATGCGATAATTACCAAAATGTGACACTGAGACACAAAGTGAGAAAATAGATAAAATAGATCTGAAAGCAAAATGTATTACCGGAGGGACAGTTCATAGGGATAAAAAGCTCAGTTCTTCGAGAAGTCATGGCATTCGCAAATGTGCATGGGCCCAATAGCAAAGATTCAAAAGACGTGAGGCAAAAGTTGACAGAATTAAAGGAAGAAATAGTCAAGGACATGATCATAGTTGTAGATTTTAATAGCCCTTCTCAGGAACAGATAGTTATCTGAACAGTACTATCAATCACTTTGATTTAATTGATGTAGGATAATATAGCCAAAAATGACAGAAAACATTCTTTTGAAGGGCACATGGTGCTTTACCAGGATATACCATATTCTGGCAATGAAACATCTCAATAAATTTAGAAATATTTAAAACATTGTTCACTGACTATGGAATTAAATAAGAGATAAATAATAGTAAGATACCAAACTCCCAAACATATAGAAGAAATTAAACAAAAGACTTCTTAATGGTCACTGGATCCAAGAAGAAATCACAACAGAAATTAGAACCTGTTTGACTAGAAGGATAATAAACATACAGCATATCAAAGTTTGTGGGAATGCAGCTAGTGGTTCAGGTGGCCTCACAGGTGTCCAGGAGTGTTGAATAATATATTATTCACAGGTGAGGTGGGAAGATGTGGCCTTACAGGTGTCCAGGAGTGTTGAATAATATATTATTCACAGGTGAGGTGGGAGGACCGTTCTCATGGATAATTTGAGTCTACTCTGTACCTAAGTCCTTTTCACAAAAGATTTCCTTCTGCCATTCCCTCTGTGGTTTTGAGTTACTGTTCTGCCTTTTGTCTTTCCTTATGTCAGCTGATACTAACTTAATTCTAGAGGGGAAGTAACAGTCTAGCAAGTACATGCTGGAAAAGGGAATGAATGCTTTTCAATTAGATCAACAATTCCTTTGAATCTCTTTTTGAGCTTTAGGTGGGCTAGGGAGGGAAAATAACCATTGGAGTGAAAGACAAAGTGAGAAATGGTAGAGCAGGAAATTAATGGAGCCAAGTCTTGAAGAAGAAGCAGTTGGTATAAGAACACAGTTGAAGGGATTCACCATTTAAATTGGAGGGAGTGAGGTGAAAGGGACTTATCTTCCGTATACTCTGGAGGGAATGAAGAGGCTAGGAGAACTCTTTAGTTCAGTGGGAAATCTCATATGATTCTGTCTGGCCCTCTGACAGGTACAGGGCCTATACCTTCAGTCTACCACAATTGCTTTAGGTATCCAAGGTCCCATCTGTCCATTATTCCAGCACTTTCTATGAGTTCTGGCCAGTTTAATTGGGATTGTCTACACAGTATGATTCAGATGGCTGCTGGTCATGGTGTTGGTTTTGAGCCAAGTCTAGGAACACAGAGGTGCAGTGTTTCACCTGATGGGTAGTCAGTGGATGACTTGCTGGCTGGGTTGTTTTAAGGTATTTACTGAGTGGCTGGGGAGGGAAGCGTCTGGTCTTGTTTCTGTGATACTCACAAGCTTCTACCTAACTTGCTCTTCTTGTTGTTGTCTCTCACATTCTCTGCTTCCCAAATTGTGAAGTCTTTTATCTTCATTTTCAGCACCATAAAAACTCACTTGATTCTAATTCTCCCATTAACTTGAGGGTTTTTAAAAATTTTTTAAATTTTTATGCTTACAGTGGCCCAGCCCTGAAAACCATGCAAAAGTGAGCCATTTCTAACTGAAAGTGAGTCTGAACTTGAATCTAGGTCCTCTAAGTAAATAAGTTAAACATGACAACGGATGGGTAAACACATCATCTAATTCTTCAAAATATCAGCCAGAACAAAGACTAAAGATACAGAGAAACTGAGATGAAGTGGAAGTTGTGGGTAATTAGGTGAGGTGACTGTTTTTAGTGGTAAACTAGTCAGGGTCACCAGTTGAGAATGGAGAGTAAAGGCATTACGGTATTTCTCTTTTAGCAATGTTATACATATAAAATCTCAAATATTCTATATGTGTGAGGATATCTAGTGAAAGAATGAAATAAACACTTTCCAACAGAGGATAAACCCATTATCTAGAACATCTGCCAAATAAAGAACATTGGCAGAGAATTACAGTTGAAAAATGAGAAGAATGAGCTTCCTTTCAGTGGCAGTATTATTCCAAGTTGCGAAAGTGCTTTTTTGACTCAGACTGCTTAGAGTTAAAAAAAAAAAAAAAAAAGAAGCTACCTAGGAATCAGTCAACTTAATTTGAATTCAGATTATAAATATATATATGGTGTCTGGCCATCAGACTCAGTTAAAGAAGCTCTGATTGAGGTTGTTTCACATGCTGTGACCAACAGTACCTCTTGTTCAATTATGCTCCGTTTGTGCCTTTAGGATGCTAGGATTCAGCAGTAAGGTATTATTTAATGTCAGAAGAAAAGCGTTTTGGCTCTGTAGCTTTAAAAGGACCATGTGTTAGGATATTATCCATGAAAAGAGTTTGCCCGTAGGGGAACTAGCTCTATAAAGCAAAGAATGACCACAGGGAATAAACAAATTCTATAGAACATTTGAAGAACTTTAACAAAATAACATTTTATATTGTAGAATATACCTCCTTCCTAAAATGTTCCAAGAAAGTCATAACCACTGATTCCTGTAGTCATCAAGGTTAGAGAATGTCCTTGGCTAAGAAACCAACTGTCCTTGGTGGCTGATTCTCTTCCCCCTATGCTGCTGTTTGTTCTCCATAGTAGGTTGATGGGCTTCATGTAAAGCAGGTTTCCAGAGAAGGAAAACAGATCCTTTAGTTGGCTTTCCTTTTCTGCTGCTTCTCTGAATTTTGTTTTTAATACAGATTATTTTATCTGATACTTGGATTATTTGATAAAGCTTTTACATTCTGGATATATTTTTAGCTTCAGAAAATATATTCTTTATTTAGTCATCTTCAAAAGGTGGCTGTAATGTGGAAAGCTCTCCAAGATTTTTTTCAACCCTAAGTAAAGAAGTTTGACTTGGATAATCCACCAAGCAAGTTTGCTTTTGTGTGTCTACTTCGCAGATGGCAGAAAGAGGGTAGAGTGGCAACTAGAATTGTTCAAAGTGAAGTCAACTATTTCTTGTCATGCTTTGTAGATCAGTCATATTTGGGGAATTGACTGACACTGATGTTAGTTGCTTGTTGCAGAGTTACTAGGGGAGATCGATGAGTAAGAAAGCACTGATTTAAGAGAGTTTCCTGTTTATCTCACTGAGTTGACTGCCAAGAAAAAAAAGTTGGCTGTTTTCAATTACAGCTATCTCTATATTCTAGAGCCAATGAACACTGCAGATGACTTATATACATATAATTCAACTAAGCATTAAGAAGTTTGCAAATAATTGGATGTTTCCTGTTATGCAGATAAAATGGTAATTAACATGTTTAGTTCCATCAGCATATTTGTCATCATGGACACATTATCATAATCTAGGGTCAGCTATCTTTGCAATGGCAAAAATGGGGCATTTTTTTAATCCAACATCTTTTATTTCTTGCCCCCAAATTACTTAATTTTGCTTAAAAGTTGTGTGAATAAAGCTGTGGTATTTTATAATTATCCTCAGTTTTCCCTACTTCTGCTGAATGTGCATTCTGCTAACTCTGATGCTTGAGTAGTAAAAATTTTATGTTTCACTCAAAGTTATAATTAAAGATCTATTATCTAAAAATTAGAGTAATAACATCCTGCAAAATTAGTGTAATTGTACATGATTTAATATTTAGCTTCAAACCTTACAAATCTCAGGTTAATACAACCATGTTTAAAATATAACTTGTCTTAGTATTTTATATGCTTTATCCAAGTATTATATCTATATTAAATGTAAATTGGTTATTCTTCCTCAAATATTATAACTAAAAGAAAATATTTGTGATAATGTATCTTTCAAAATGCATACATTTGCTTTAAAACAGTTCATAAGTATCTCAAAACAATATTTCAGAGAATACTCTCTTTATAAAATATGTACATACGATGTTTCATTCTACCATGAAACACTACTAAATTCTGTGGAGAACTAATGCTTTAAAATATCCAAGTGCACATTGATATGTAATGTGGCTTGCTATGAAACATTGCTTTGAAGAAAGCTAATACTTAAAAGTCTTTTTCAAAATAAAAATCACAAAATCCTTATTTGAAAAAGCTCTCTAGAATATTCAGATTACAAAGAATACTTTTTTGGGGCATTAACTATATTTTTGAAATCTGCATTTAAAAAGCTGGTAGTATTTAGAAAGCATATTTATTTATGTTACCTTTTGTGAGGAATAAAAAACTCAGTAATTTTTATTGAACATCTTTCATAATCTAAGTCTTAGGCAATGGCCAGACAATAATTCTATGATTACTCCACTATTTCATGAAGACCTCATTAGAACTTTATTTCTAAATCATAATTCATTTGTATACCCATTGAAAATTCTATATTAAGAGTGAATCATCCCCTTGTGGGAATATTTGCGAAAAGACCTTAGTTTCTAAGATAAAAGAGGCTAATGTCACTATTTTTCTTGAAAGGGAATACTAGTCCTTTTGGTAGCACTAAGACCACTTTTTAAATATATTTCAATAATACTTATTCTTATAAATCACTTATCAGGCTCACATTTCTTTGAAACATAAGTTTTGTGTTAGGTGAACATTCTTTGAGGAAAATGGAACGTTAAGGGCCATTATTGACCTTAACTTTGTCTCGGTTTTCCTCTGTGGCTGTCTGAATACCATCTCTAGAGCATGAGCACAGGGATAATTTAGATAAACTAATATTTTATGATTCTCTTCCAAAGATATTGATTGGGATGATTCTTAAATAAGGTTATATCACTATTTGCTTACAGGATAAATATCATTTATCCTTCAGATAAATGATATCCTTCAGATCATTAGTTTTTGTTAGTTTTTGGTTTTACTTCTTTAAATAAATTTCATCTATGAGTGCCATTTGGGTTAACTCCTATAATTATTTTATACATTTTCTGTGGTGGTAGTGTTCTTTTAGCTTAAATCTTTGATCATAATGTGTGTGCTGTGTATATATCCCTTCATAGCAACTAGCATGGAGTAAGTTCTTTATAAATATTGTTGAATGAATATATATATATATATGGTTCATGGTTTTTGTGAGGTATATTCAATGTGTCCTTCAAATTATATTAAACAATCTTCAAGATACGGCATTTCTGGTTCTGATACTTTGATATCTGGAAAAGAAGTGCTACACAAGTGACATGAGGCAAAGTGGTTAATTTTTCAAACTTAGTCAATAGTACTCTAGTGGAATGTAATAGATCTACTAACCTGTTAATGAAATGAAATCCAATGGGATTTTTAAATGACTTAAAAGACAAGAGGGAAAGTTATAGTGTGATAGTGACAGCTGGCAAACTTGCCTTAAATGCTTTTAAGGACAAAATTGATAACATCCATAATTGGCTACAGTTCAGGGTACCCAATTCCAATGTGCTGTCAACCGTATATATTTACTATTGATTAACACTCTAGCTACATTCTTTCTGGACATTTTGATGTAGAAAAGTTATTTAATTTTAGGGGCAGCACCCATATAGCTTTTTCCCAGACATGTGATTAAAATTTATGAAAAAGGAATAAATATGTTGCCAGTGGTAAAGTTAATGTTTTCATTAATCATATCTTACAAATTTAAGGAAACTGCTTTGGAGTCAAAGAAAAACCAATTTTAGTAAAAATGGAGGAAACCATCTGAAAAGAATGTGCACGCTGTTGGGTTAAGTACTGGATGTATATATACAAATAGTATGTTACTTTCCAAGGAATATCCATACATGTGTGTCACATGTACAGAGTCAGAGGAATTCAGCATAAATGTTGATGTCCATTCCATAGAACCATTCCAGAGATGCTGTATATTAGCACTTTATTTCAAGCCTTAACAACTCCTCAAATTTCATAATATACAAAGAAAACAAGCCTAAACAAATAAGACTGTTCTCTAATGTACATAGAAATTTGCCTCATTTATAAAAGGGGTCACAGGTTTTTTCACTTGACAAATATTTGTTGGTTGCCTTATGTTATCTTAGTAGAATATAGAACAGAAAAAAAAATCCTGTTTTTATTAGCTTACATTCTATAGAGGGTGAAAAAGCAAATAGTAAACAAGAAAATATAGAGTTAAATGGTAATAGGTACTTTGGGGAAAAAAATTAAAGCAGGAAAAGGGGAATAGGAAGGGTAAGTAATAGGGTGGCCAGGGAAAGCCTCACTGGGAAGGTATCTGAGTAACAACCTAATGAAAATGAGGTTTTAAGTCATGAGGGTCAAGGAGAAGAGTATTTTAGCAGAGGAAACATCTTCCTGAAATGATAGCCTGATGAGAAAATTTGAGGGCCAGAGAAGACCCCAGGGTGGTTTGGCAAACTGAGCCAAGTGAGTTTAGTAGGATGGGATGCCAGAGAAGTGATGGGGTTTAAGGGCAGGTAGTTATGAGCCTCGTAGGCTACTGTCAAGATAGTTGGCTTTTGCTGTGTGAGACTGGGAAACCCCTGGGAGGTTTTGAGCAGAGGGGTAATTTTCTGTTTTGGAATTGAAAGAACCGTTCTGGGCACTGTGCTGAAACCCAGCTGTAGGAGTCAGGGATGGAAGCAGGGCGACAGTGACTTGGATAATGGAGTAGTGTTCAAACTAGATATGCAACCTCTGAGGCTGCCTCAAAATTTTATAGGGACATAGTCTTTAAAGGAGTGAATTTCCAGATCAACTAATGGCCTAAAACTTAGCTGCCTGATAATGAAACTGAGGTCAAGGCATTGCGCTTGCTCATCCTTCCCATCTCCCATCTCCCATCTCCTTTCACTTTCAAAAGAAAGGCTTTTTTCTCATTTGTTCCAGATTTTACAGTTGTACATTTCCCCAGGGTGTAAAAACTTCTAGAGCGAAAAATGAAGGGACAATTTCAAATCCTTGGATTTGACATCTTTACCTCTTCCACTCCCTTTCTATTGCCAGAAAAACCACCATCCCCGTGGGCGATCCCTTTGAGAACAAAAACAAAAGGAGACTGAGAAAAGTACCTGGTTTTATCGTGTCACAGATTAGTGTCTCTGCTTCATCTATTAATCTGTCTATTCATCTCTGTATCATAGAAACTTAAATTATCATAGAAATCCAAATTATCTGAATTTAGATTCAGAAGATTGTTTCCACGTGGATCTTTATTAAAACAAGTGTTTACATTGAAAAATCAAGTCAGACTTTTATGTCAGAAAATAAGTTTGCAGGCAACTGGTTTGATAATAAGAATTGAATTCCTAATTTCAAATTTTCCTTGAAATGAATTAACTAAATCTGCAGCTCTATGGCTTTAGCAAAATTATATTTAAAGCCTGTGATAAGAAATGTTTTATCTAAAAAATTATTTGGCCAAATAATTTAGAAAATAATTATATTTTGATTTTTTCTTTGCCCTTTCTAATTGTATTTGGTAGAATGAGGAGCCTCTAAGTGAAAGAGTAATAGGTATACTGAGTAGCTGTTCGGTGGATATCGATAATGCTTCTTTTTGCAGTATACTTTCCATAAATTAAGAATCTAATGACTCCAATGACTAGAAAAGAAAAAAGTTGGAGTTCGGGTCTCTTATGTTCAACAGAACTAAGTATTTAAACTATCAGTTGATTATTAACATTTTATTGCTAGACCACTATGGATTTTTGTCATAAAACATGGATGGAGTTTAAATAGTTTAGTAACATTAAAAAAAAAAAACCAAACCCCAAATTTCTATTCTAACGTAGTTATGTGATTAGAGTGTCTCAGTATGAAAATAAACTGCTCTTAACTGTTATTATACAATGAATTTTTATCTGTGGATATACCAACTAACTGGGGGAAAAGCCACCATCTATCTCATTAGGATATGCAGTTTCAATAAAATTTTATATGTTTACTTAATAATTATGAAGTATTTTAAAGTTTATTGCTTCCATCAACTGTATTCCACTAATAATTGGAAAGATAACTTAATTCAGAATATCTTTTAGGGACTTCCCTTGTGGCACAGTGGTTAAGAATCCCCTGCCAATTCAGGGGACACGGGTTCGAACCCTGGTTTGGGAAGATCCCACATCACATGCTGCGGAGCAACTAAGCCCGTGCGCCACAACTACTGAGCCTGCGCTCTGGAGCCCGCGAGCCGCAACTACTGAGCCCACGCATCACAACTACTGAAGCCCACGTGTCTAGAGCCTGTGCTCCACAACAAGAGAAGCCACCGCAATGAGAGGCCTGCGCACAAAAATGAAGAGTAGCTCCCACTCGCGGTGGCTAGAAAAAGCCCGTGCGCAGCAATGAAGACCCAATGCGGCCAAAAATAACTAAATAAATTAATTAAAAAAAAGAAAACAAAAATTTCTAAGAAAAACTTTTAAAAGAATTTAGAATGTTAATAGACACAGGAAAAACTTCAAGTTATAAATATATTTTTATTACGGAAAAATTTTAGGTGATCAGTAGAAGATTCTAAACCAGCACTATAAACAAAAATGTAATTCTAGTAGAATTACACCTGTGAGCTGTGTATTTTAAATGTAATTTAAAATTTTAAAATAGTATATTAATTTAAATCTTTTTAGTCCAATATATCAAAATATTATTTTAACATCATGTAATTAATAGAAAAATTATTAATGAGAGTTTATACTCAGTTTTCATATTGATTTTTTGAAAACTGGTGTGCATTTTACCTTACAGCACATCTCACTTTGGACTAGCCATATTTCACATTCTCAGTAGTCACATGTGGCTACTGGCTAATGGTTATTTGCTAACATGCTGTATAGCACAGCTCTAAATTTTAAATACGTACATGTATATATAAATACATAAGTATGCTATATTATATATTATTTATATTATATAACATATTTGTATTATATACATAGTTATATTATGTTTGTATATGATATAATATACATATATAATATATTAATATTATTTATATATAATATAAACTTCTATGTTGTAACAGAATGGAAACAAGTTTAATTAGAAAAATAAACAATTTTACATTTCCACTTGTCATAAAAGTGCTTATTCATGTTTTTAATTGGCAGATGGGATTAAATCAAAATGACCTTTAGGTTTCAAGAGATATATGTAAAATAAAAATATTCATACTTTGCAGCAGTTTAAACACATAATGAAATTTTTAGTAGTTGGCTTAAAAATGTTTAGAGGAATATGTGAGCAAGTATGTTCAAAGACTGTTAGGCTATTTCAGTAATCCTGGTAAGAGATGGAGGTAACTTGAGCCAGATTTTAGAACACAGTAGAATTCTGTGTGTATTTAAAAAAATAGGTTTTATTGAAGTATAGTTCATTTACAATATTGTGTTAGTTTTGGTGTACAACAAAGTGATTCATTCATATATATATATATTTCAGATTATTTTCCATTATAGGTTATTATAGATAGTGAATATAATTCCCTGTGCTACACAGTAAATCCTTGTTGCCTATCTATTTTATGTATAGTAGTTTGTATCTGTTAATCCCATACTCCTACTTTGGGTCTCAAATTTTTAAAGACAAAAGAAAAAGAAATGTGTGCTCTTTAACCTTGAAAATATTGCTAGTGAAGCGTTCTCATTAGGAATATATAATGTTAGCAGCCCACAGTACATTATAAAGATTACTAAAAAAAAAAAAATAGAACCTCATGCTGTGCTGTTACCCTTGGTAGACTTCCCAAAATTGTTTTATTTTAATGCTATTGAAACCTCTGATTGTGTTTGAGGCAAGACAGCAAGTTGTCTGCAATGGTTTGGCAGGACTTCAATCTGTAATGGTGAGCATTTCCCCAGCGTCTTTAGTATTATCTTCATTATATTTGGGACTCCTTCTAAATTACGGTTTGGTGCTCAGCTTGTGTAGTGTATATTTTTTAAACCAGTCAGACCCTACCACAGTAAACTGGAGATGACACACATATAAGATAGTTGTCTATCCATTTTAGTTTTGGCTTTCTATGGATAGGTTGCAGTTTAAATGATTTGAAATCAGGTTGCCATCCAGTTTTTTCAGGTTGAGTGCTTGTAAGTCTGAGCTACTTCTCACGGAAGCCTCTGAGGAAAAATTAGAGCAATTCCTTTCTCCTGATTTCCGTTGATCTTATACCTCCCTGTGGAATTTGCAGTCTTGGAAGAAAGATATCTCTAGGTGGTGAAAGTCTTATTTATCTTGGTGTAACTGAATTCTTAGATCTTTTTCCACTGCCCTTATGTGACACTTCCTTTGAAGGAATATCACGTTTCAAAGTGTCCATGATTCTATTCTCTTCAGGATTCTAAAGAGTCTTGTACTATTTTAAAAGAAGTCTTTATTTTTGTTTGTTTTGTTTTTTAGATTCCATATATATGTGTTAGCATACGGTATTTGTTTTTCTCTTTCTGACTTACTTCACTCTGTATGACAGACTCTACGTCCAACCACCTCACTACAAATAACTCAATTTCGTTCCTTTTTATGGCTGAGTAATATTCCATTGTATATATGTGCCACATCTTCTTTATCCATTCATCTGTCGATGGACACTTAGGTTGCTTCCATGTTCTGGCTATTGTAAATAGAGCTGCAATGAACATTGTGGAAAATGACACTTTTTGAATTGTGGTTTTCTCAGGGTATATGCCCAGTAGTGGGATTGCTGGGTCATATGGTAGTTCTATTTTTAGTTTTTTAGGGAACCTCCATACTGTTCTCCATAGTGGCTGTATCAATTTACATTTCCACTAACACTGTATGAGGGTTCCCTTTTTCTCCACACTCTCTCCAGCGTTTATTGTTTGGAGATTTTTTGATGATGGCCATTCTGACCGGTGTGAGATGATATCACATTGTAGTTTTCATTTGCATTTCTCTAATGATTACTGATGTTGAGCATTCTTTCATGTGTTTGTTGGCAATCTGTATATCTTCTTTGGAGAAATGTCTATTTAGGTGTTCTGCCCATTTTTGGATTGGGTTGTTTGTTTTTTTGATATTAAGCTGCATTGGCTGCTTGTAAATTTTGGAGATTAATCCTTTGTCAGTTGCTTCATTTGCAATTATTTTCTCCCATTCTGAGGGTTGTCTTTTTGTCTTGTTTATGGTTTCCTTTGCTGTGCAAAAGCTTTTAAGTTTCATTAGGTCCCATTTGTTTTTGTTTTTATTTCCGTTTCTCTAGAAGGTGAGTCAAAAAGGACCATGCTGTGATTTATGTCATAGAGTGTTCTGCCTATGTTTTCCTGTAAGAGTTTTACAGTGTCTGGCCTTACATTTAGGCCTTTAATCCATTTTGAGTTTATTTTTGTGTATGGTGTTAGGGAGTGTTCTAATTTCATTCTTTTACATGTAGCTGTCCAGTTTTCCCAGCACCACTTATTGAAGAGGCTGTCTTCTTTCCATTGTATATTCTTGCCTCCTTTATCAAAGATAAGGTGACCATATGTGCGTGGGTTTATCTCTGGGCTTTCTATTCTGTTCCATTGATCTATCTTTCTGTTTTTGTGCCAGTACCATACTGTCTTGATTACTGTAGCTTTGTAGTATAGTCCGAAGCCTGGGAGCCTGAAAAAAAAAAGGTCTTGAAGAACCTAGGGGCAAGATGGGAATAAAGACACAGACCAACTAGAAAATGGACTTGAGGGCATAGGGAGAGGGAAGGGTAAGCTGGGACAAAGTGAGAGAGTGGTAGTGTATATATGGACATATATACACTACCAAATGTAAAATAGATAGCTAATGGGAAGCAGTCGCATAGCACAGGGAGATCAGCTCGGTGCTTTGTGACCAGCTAGAAGGATGGGGTAGGGAGGGTGGGAGGGAGGGAGATGCAAGAGGGAAGAGATATGGGCATATATGTATATGTATAACTGATTCATTTTGTTATAAAGCAGAAACTAACACACCATTGTAAAGCAGTTATACTCCAATAAAAACGTTTAAAAAATAAATAAAATAAAATAAGAGAAAGCATGACATTTAATGTTGAAATTTATTCTATGGATGATTGAAATTAATAAAAAATTTTGTCTGAAAAAAATAAAATAAAATAAAAGAAGTCTTTGGACTTTTGTAGTCATGAATTATTGCCATTGCTTAATTTCCTTTAATATTCATATTAATTATTTCCACCAGACCAGGCCTTTTGCTTTGGGTGGACAGAAACTCCTAGAACAAATTTCCTTTTATTGCTGCTATTAACATATTTAAAAATATATAGTAAAATAGTATTTATATGTCTTGAATTATTTCTTATAAAGTCTGTCAGACTGCATATAAAATAGATGATCTTATGCATCTTTTTTTTGCTAGAAGTAGTTTGTCAGGGTGAAATGAATCAAATTTGATTTTTTCCTTTGGGATGAGACTTTTATTGACATTGGTTATATATGTTGTTAAAACCACTCATGTATGACAGTCTATCTTCTGCCATGTGGAAATAAAGCCTGAGATGAGACATGGAGCTTTGAGTAGAGATATTGCATATTTTATAATTTTTATAAGATCTCGATGCATTTTTTTTCTCAGTGTACAACATTTCCAGTAGGAGCACAATCTACTGGTTTTTCTGGGTAACCCATTCTTAGGAATTTGAATTGCGGTTTGTTCTGGGGACATTTTCTCTCCACCTATCTTTATTTTCTTCTTAACCATCTTCACATAATTTGCTTGTTTATACCATACACACAAGTATATATAAGCTCTAAGCATATAAATTATATGCATATTATCCACTATAAACCTACAAAGTTATAGGCAAATTTCAATTAATGGTTAGTGTTTGAAAACTTATTAGCTGCAATCCTTGAAGATTCAAGTATACCCTGTGAAAAACAACATTGTGCAAGAACCCAGAATATGCTTGTGGGTGTTTGGTGGGAGTGGATGGTGAGAGTGAAATGTATTTGTTCTCATAACTGTATAAAGATTGAGGACTCTGGTCAGGGTACGTATGCTTAGTTTGATGTCATAATTTATCTGTATGAGGAAGATGATAAATATTTGAATGTGTTCTAAAATTTTCATCTTTTTTAGAATATTTTGCTAGGATGATTTCTAGACAAGAAGTTTTTGTTATTCATTGCCTCCTCAGTTATTTTGGGGTCTGGTCTAGAATTTCTTTTAGGTTAGACTACTATGTATTCATGCATGTTGTAGTTCACAGTATTATGTAAATTCTGCCCAATTACTCGTTTTACTCTCATTCACCTACTCATTCCACACTGAGTGCCAGCTCTGTGTCAGGAACTTTCCTAGGAATTAGAAATATAAATTTAAGTCATAATTTTCACAATTAAAAAACTCGATCTAGAGAAAAATACCATTCTATAAGCCAGGTACTATATTGCTATCACCTTACTTGCATAAAATAAGGTAGAAGAGATAAACCATGTCTTGATATGCATAAATAACTCATTATCAATTCTTTAGAACAAAATTATTAGTGGTGACCTTTGTAGCCTATGCTTATTCCAATATTATTATAATTTTTTGAAATTAAGAGTAGCTTTGAAATTGGTTTGTAAGCATTATAAGAAAATCAGTATCTTTGTAGTCATGTTTTTTCCCATGGCCTGATTTTGTTTAAAAAAAAAAACTCTCATAATTATATATGTAATTCACCAGATTTGGATCTGAATGGCTCTTGGCTATTTTAAAAATCAAATTTACCCAAAGAGGGAGAAGTGATTTGCTTCATTTAAAGTGATTAAGAAGTAACTTAGGAAAGAATCTTCCAAAATGTTTTAGGCAATGTGACAAATCTCAATACTGTTTCTAAAAATGCAATCTAAGATAAGTCTCTAAACACCTATATGCACACATGCATGTGTGTTGCTCTCACATTTTCTGCAGTCATAGTCTACCATCATTTGAAACCCAACAGAATGGCCAAATCTGAACATCATAAAAAGCTAGAGGTGCCTTAGGGGTACTTTAAAAGGAATATCATTACAAAGGAAGTTTCAATTTCACAAGGATTTTAGAAAGACCAAGGAGCATGCTCTAGTCTCTACTTATTTGTCTACCTAAATATAATCTGTTATATAAAACCAACACGTGACTCTGCCAGAAGATGCTTTGACTTGGGAGGACCATGAGCCATTTTGTCAACTGATATAAAAGTATCTTTGATCTCAGAAGAGGTTGGGGGTAAGAACTGCCCTAGTCCAGGGCATATAATGTTCATTCTTTCTGCATTTCATGTAAAACCAACTTTTCAAAAGGTTATACATACTTTATTAATTTCCATTTCTTCCCCGAGTCATTACAAATGCTTTAATTACCTTTTGCTATATAGTCATCATTATCATATGTTGTGCCTTGCAATAAAAAGTTATATTTATGAGATTTTTTTTGTAACTGACATTAGCAGCCAATCATTGTTACATTTGTCATTACAAATTTAAAAATTCAGTAAGTACTTCAGAATTCACAGATCCAACAACTGTAAACCACCAAAGGTGACATATTTTGCGAGGATGACATTTATCTGGAGTTGTATGTCTTGGTCTGTTTATAAAACGTTAAACTCTAGGTGTTCCTAGTAATAATTGATAGAGCTATGTGTGGTTGCTTTTTAGCACCTTTAATAATGGGATGCTTTTGAAAACATGCTTCGAGGCAGTTGTAAGCCACATTTAAATAATTATGTTGTACAAAGGGTACTGGAATTTAATGAAATTTATATAGTAGTGAAGTCAAAGTCACAGATCATGTGTTTCTTCCTCTAAATGCTTTCATGAAGGTTCTATTATTATATTTTAGTGTCTTGTGTTTTCTTCTGTGCGCTAAAAACACCTCAGTGTAATTATTGTTTTGTATGCCATCTCCACTGACCACATTTTGAGAGAGCAGGAGTTACGTCTTTTTCATTGTTGTATTTCTAACACTTAGCACCTATACACAACGTGGAGACTGGTAGCTATTCCCATAAATGTTTGAATAAATGAATGAATTGGTAGCTGAAATGCATTTTTACTTAACTATACCCTTTGCCAAAATTTGAAAAATGCGAATTCAGAACAACAATTGAAAAGGCCTGGAATAGGTCAAGAACAGTTAGGGCTCTCCTCAACTGCTATTGAAATTTGCAGATAGAATTTTTCATAAATATAGTGTCTGACTAAAATTACTGATACTGGTTTTTCTCTCTTGAGGATGCTTGTACACAATTTAGTGATAAAAATAAAATTTCTAGAAGTGGCAAAAATAGTTGCTGGTATTTTCGGGCAGAAGAATATTCCAGGTGTCCCCATCAGTCCACTTCCCCATTCTTTGTATGGATATTGGATGTTTCCTCAACCTTACAGAAAATATATGCTTCCAGATAAACTCTTTAATCACTCCTTCTATACAGACATGATTATTTACCCCATACTTTGAAGAAAACTCTTTGTACCTCCCTAGGATCTCTCTATTCTGTCTCTTTCTTGAAAAGGTGGTTTGTCTGAGTTAATCACTGTGATGCATCATTGCCCTGAATTAAGGGAAAAAAAATGAGGTCTCAGATTTTTTGGTTATACTCTAAGATAGTGGTTCTCAAATTTGTCATGCATTCAAATCACCTAGAGCTCTTGTTAAAATGCAGATTCTGATTCAGTAGGGCTGGAATGTGGCCAGAGATTGTACTTCTAACAAGTTCCCAGGTGACCACATTTTGAGTGGATGCTAAAGCTACCCTAGATATTTGTGGAGTAGCAGACATAGCAGATGTGTACACAGTGATGCTAATATATCTGGTTTGCTGAGATCCCAGGGTAGTTCCCTGGCAAGATGGTTTGCTGCTTCAGTTCTGATGCCTTTCTACTGTTTCTTCATTTCCATTTGCTCGTGGAATCATTTTTTGTAGTAGAGTTCATATTCTTTAATTCAGTCTGCTCTATCGATTACAGAGAAGCAATAAGCAACATGTCAGGTCAGAACTTAAGACCTCTGGAACATTTAAAATCTAACAGACAATATGTATCTATTACAAACATATTCAGATAAATTAGCTCTTTTAATTTTGAAGTGCATGTTTTCCTTTTTGACATGGGAATGGTTTACTTGCGTACTGAAGCTAATAGTCATGGGAATTGTTGAAATCCATTTTTTGTAAACATGGGCTGAACTGCTTATTTCCTTTGCTGTTTTGAAAATACACCTTTTAGTGACTAACTTCGAACGTTATTAGAGGGATTTGGTCTGAATTATGACTAAAGTCTTGTCAGGCTGGAAGTTCGTTCTCATTGAAAACAACTTTGCATTCTAGAATTCATCTCCAATAAAAACAATACAAAAATGTTCTTTGGACCAAGAATTTCAAAAATGTCAGATAGTAGTTTAAGGCATTTGTAGCTCAATGGATGTAAATGTTACTAGTTTTCTCCTTTGCTTTCAGCGGATCCCTTCTCTCTGAGTTAATTTGGGGTTAGAGTTATTTTACTTAGCTATGAAGAGATGTGATTTGTGGAAACAGTGTTTCATATGGTGGAGTAGAGGTTGTTAGTTGTGCAGAATGGCATGGTCACATATATTGTATAAAGTAGGTTAGTAAAGACAGAAAAATATTTTCCTCTCCGTGAGGGTTTATATTGTTGGGACTATGTTTATGCCCAAGTGGACATGTGCACCAGGCTTGTGACTACATATCTTTTATCAAATACAACTCAGTTCTGATATATACTGGCAGAGAATGAGAGGTGTGACCGTATTTATGAGTTCAACACATTTTTTGAAGTTTGGTCACCTTGAGAGTTCTGTTGCAGTAAATATGAATTCAAATGTGAAATGATTTGAGTTATTTCATCTGGTCAGGAGGGCTCAAGCACCTTAGTAGTAATGATAGTAGTTAAGTCTTTTCTGGAACAACTTTCTGGAAGACACTACCTGATAAGTATTCATGAATCAAAAAGACAAGTGGATGAATGCTCTCTAATTCATGTTTATCAAGAACAGTAATTACTACATTTTACATATCCATTTTGGGATAATGTATGCATGCATAAAAATAAACACAGTTCCAGTTGAATAATTCTTGTCAGAAGAATGATTTTAAGACTGCAAGCCAAGCCTTTTGCCTATTATTAACCAAACTACTTCATTAAGTAACAGGGAAGGAGACATTGAAAGCACATTTTATAAAGAGAAATTATTTCATTACAGCGAATAGTTTTTCATAGTTGTCCAACTAGATCAGGGAAAATAGCTTTGCATTATACCTGCAAGTATCTATTTAGAAAAGTACAGAAAAAGTTTACATTTGCAAAAGTTTCTGTTAAGAACTGAAGTGATTAAAACTTGATTCTTCGTGGGGCACTGTGAACATCATTTCATTCTTGGTAAAGTGATAAACTGCAAGAATAAGTTTTTTTATTTTCCTTATAAGGATCTTCAAACTGAAGTCACATCTCTAACTTGGACTTCACCTGTGGATCAAACTCTCTCTTTGAAATAGTTACTGAGGCTTTTTACCCTTTTCTTGGAAATGATTAATGCAGTTAGACACTCTGACCCCACATTTGTTACAGTGTTGTTTTACATGGTGGAATAGAAAATTTGAAATAAGAGGGAATAATAAAACTAGTCTACACTTTTCCTGATGATTTGTCAGTGAAAAATGTTTTGTCATATATATTGGAGAGAACATTCTTCTAAAGCAGTAAACCTTGTTTACCTTGACCTAAAGTGAGGTATTGCTATTTGTTTGTGATGATATGATTGTTCTTAACTCCATCTTCCCATGTGTACATGTGTACATACAGTTCCCCAAATCATACAGCGTTTTCATCAGATTTATTTTGTTTGATGATGATTTTTATTTTTAAGCATTTACAGTATATCTAAGTGACCCTGTAGTGTTTGCTCAGAAGTTCTCTGGGGTTTGAGGCTATAGATCTATAGATAATTTACATGAACTCTCATTTATGCAGCAGGACACTTTATTTACATAATCTAAATGATGCCCTGAGACGCACTCATGAGTAACAAGTTGGTGATTGCCATCAGTATCTCTTTTCAGCTACCTTTCTACCTAGTCTGTTTCACGGGCAACTGACCCATTCCCCATCCCTGCTCCTGTGTTGCCTGCTCCAAACTCCTTACAGATATGGGGATGTTGGCAGAAGGGGAAACAGCAGATTGGGCAAGTTATCAGTACAGCTGTAAATGGAGATGACCAAAGTGAAGGAGGGCCAGAGGTGGGTGAGGGACGATCAAGCAGAACTGAATTGATCCTGAAGTATGGAGAGGAGGTGGGGAGGCGTGGATCTGAAATGCACAGACTACATTAGTTGCCTTCCTAAGCCCTAAAAGCCAGTTTGTCAGAAAAATGATTAGTTCTGGCAGAAAGCAGTACTATCCAGGTGCAAGCTTTACTAACCCTTTCATCAGGCCTGGTGTAGAGTTCAATGAGTGATAAAAGGAAGGGCAGTGCAGTGGTAAAAAATGAGGGACCATAAAGGCTGCTCTGAAAAGCTCTTCGAAATATCACCTGCTGCTCATGGTGTTGCAGAAGCAGGTGAGGGCAAGGAATTAGCAGTGGAAGTCAGGAATTTTTAAGTAGAAGGGTGATTGGGTGGATGTGTGGTGTAAACTTACAGGAGGGTTTGAAATCCGTGCCGCTGGGTAGCAAGCTGGGAGGGAAGGGGCTGAGTTGAGGAGTGAGGGGGTTTGCACAGGAAGGAGGGCAATGATGGGAGCTGGAATTTCAATTCAAGGGATGCAGTAAACATTACATATCAAGTTTTGATGGGAGCATGACACCTTCAAACCAGGCTGAAGTAGATATCCAAAGCTGTATATCATATTGGGGAGGAGGGTGTGCTGGGTAAAGTAAGGGGTACAGGAAAGTAATAATGAGAGCGTCAAGCCCATAGAGGCATCCCGGGGAAAATGAGGCAGAGAATAATGAAGAAGAGTCCAGCCCCTGTGAAACAAGGTTAGTGGGAATGAAGTGGGGAAATGGGCCCTAATCAGTAGACTAAAATACAGGGCAAGTCATCAGTAGCAAATCTCTTTGTGCCTAAGTGGTTAAGAGCCGAGTGGTGAGTCGTATAGCCTGATCTTTTTATGTGGGTGACGAGGGGCTCCACTATTTCTTAGGGTCTCTGAAGTGCTTGGCAATGCACCTCTAGTGTCTGGACTTGTCAAGCATCTTTCCAAGACATGGCCTGACATGGTAATCCCCATTAGTTCCAGGGTAGGTTAAAGAGTGTGCAGATGACTAGTGCTCTAGGCAAGTGACTTGGATGGGTGAGGCTTGGGTTGAAAGACCATATTCTACAAAGGCAAAGTTATAGTTTATAAATGAATAGGTATGAATAGCCTAGTAACCATTCTCAAGTTGAAATTATTTAAAGCATTTGCTACTATTTACTACTTTTTAAAAACTAAAGTATAGTTGATTTACAATGTCATGTTAGTTTCAGGTGTTGGGATTTTTGGAGTGGACTCTGTCTCGTTCTATAACCCTAGTTTGGTTCTAGTATTATTAAATCATGAAAGAAAACTGAAGTAGATAATGAGAAGATCTAGTACAATGTGATAATTAGTCACTAGGCAGTGGACAGTTTGGGTTTCATCTTTGATTCAACTAGTCCTGTCTGAGGCCTGTTTATGGCCCAGCAAGTGTTGAGATCAACAACCTCACAGTCCTTGTTCCACCTGAGACACGAAGGCTAATAGGCAGTAAAATTATTATTATGAAGAAACATCAAACCCAAATGGCACAAGACTTTTGATATTTTTAGGACAGTTTAAAAGGCAGTTAAATACTATGGATAAACGAAACTCTCCAAATTCTAGTTGCTCTCGTGGTATATGTAAATATTTAAATGGGTAAAAGTGGAGAATAGCAGCAAAGGAATTCATTTTTCTCAAATTTCCATACGCCTGTGAATGGAGTTGTCATTAGTGTCAGAGCGAAACATGATTCTCTGCTGAGGCATTCTGAAGAAGGAAAGGGGGCAGTGATGGGAGCTGGAATGCCAGTACAAGGAAAATGCCTCTTTCTATGAAATAATTTAGGCAGAGCTTTCCTTTTTCTCCATGGGTGCTTGTTCATTCTTTCTGGATGCCCCAGAATTAACTTTGAAGTTAAACAGATACTTTTGGAAGTTGCCTTAAATGTCTCAGAACCATTGCATCGTTCTCTTTTCCTAAGAGAAGCGGTTGACTATCATTAATTCTTTCCTAGAAGAGTAAACCCACTCTCACTGTATGCAATTTACAGCCAGAGCACAGGTTGGCCAGTGGCACAGTTGTTCACTAAGCACTCCTCTCGGGGGGATTTGGTAGGAGCTATTAATCTGGGTGGAACAGACACTTGCCACACAAGTGGATCAACAAAGCCCCATGAGGCCATGCCATCCGCAGTGTGCTAAAAGAAGGAATCATGCCAAATAGGCCCTCTTCATGGATCCAGCCTGGCCAAGTACATCATTTTTTTGCCTTTTGTTTACTTTGGTATTCCAGGTGCAACCTATTTGCTCTCAGCTCTTTGTTCTTAATCTGCAGCAAAAACATTCTTTGCTGATTGCTTTTGTTAAGCCCTCAAATTCTTACACATTTGTCAGGAGCTTTATTTTTCATATCTCTGTTCTGTTCTGTGACAAAGTCATTTCCCACCGGTCTAACATTTTTAATCAGAGAAATAGTAGGGCTATCAGAATTTTGGAGATTTAATATTTATTTGCCAAGGATATTTTAGATGGGCCATGTAAGTATATCTATCCATATTATTGGGATTTTATACAAACTGTAGGTGTTGGAGGGCACAGAAAATAACTGTATACATTTTTAATTTAGGGGGATGTTTTAAAACATGAGAATCTTTTGTGAACCAAAGAGGGAAAGAGTATAATTTGATGGTAGAACCTTGCAAACATTCACCCTTAAGTCAGAAAGAGGAATTGTGTAGGCTCATTTCAATGGACTATAAATGTTTAATGATGTTGAAAGATTATTATTAGAGTCTGTACATTGCAGTGATTCCACAAGTTCAGTTGTTTGAAAGGACTCACCAGACTCAACAGAGTATGCTCATATAAGGTTTTTATTTACAGTGCATCAAGAAAAAGAGTGTGGGCAAGCACTGGGGCTCTGATAGACATCCAGGTGCAAGTTTGGATCCTTACTTGTTCAAGGACACAGTTTGTCTCTGAATTAAATCACCAAGGTCTGGTGAAGAATCTTGGCTTTGGGAGAGTTCAAAGCATAAATTCCCAGTAGGGGATCTGTGGTCTTCTTGTCATGTAGTCAAACCAGACTAGCTAACAAGTTATATCAGGTAAAAGACCACCAGTAAACAAACTGGCCCTGGAAGGTTTCCAGGGGAGTTTTGGGGTTTAAACTGCGCATCATAAATCCCATGGCATTTATCTTGGCCAAAGGTCAAAGCTGACATCCAGAGTCCCCAGAGATCAGGATATACCTTTGTCAGTTCAATTGTAAATTGACTCTGTCCTATACAGATACTTATTCCTATACCTCAGGAAGACACATCTGAATACATATTCAATGCAATTAGGCCTAAATTCTCCCAAGGAAGAAAAGATGAATATCTACAAAATTCTAGAGCTGGAAATGGAGCTGGAACTAGAATATGGGTCAGCTTATTTCATGTCAGTGTTTTCCCCATTAATCCCTATTTAAACTCCTCATAGTTTACAATAAACATGCTTTTCTTTTAACCTTAGAGCTGGTTGTGTCAGACAGGCCTGCGTTGGTAACGCATACAGAAACCTTTACCACTAGTATACTCAAAAGATACAAGAAGTCATTTATAGAATAAAAGAAATACCACGTTTAAAATTTAATAGTGCCATATTTATATTAGTAAAAATACATTATTAGTAAAATTTCATCATCATGAACATAATTCAAATGAGAATTCGAGAAGTAATAATTTAAGTTTAGGGCAAAGTTTTCACTGTTGTGAGGATGATGAATATGTAAAATAGGTAAAGTTTAAGTTGTTTCTCCAAACCCCCTCCTTGCCTGCCCCCATCGCCTTCCTAGGAGCCACTGAGGAACAGAGAATGCTTTCAGGGCCTCTTTTGAAGAGAAACGTAATCTCATTACACTATTTATATAAAGGCGTGAGGCACTTAATTTGTTACTTTTCTAGGGGTATTTGTGTTTTAAAATAGGGACACAGGATGAGGGAAATGCACAATAAAGCCATGAATTACCAACTTGTAGAATTTCTAGCAGAAACAATGGGAGCAGTGAGTGATAGAATGCATCTCTGAACAGTTTTTCCTGGTGTCCCTAACTTAGACCATTATCTATGCCAATTATTTCTGTGATGACTGATAGTGTCTTGAATGTCCTGAATGAAAACTGTGACCTCCTCAGCCCCAGTCAACTTGACCTAACCCAGAGGCCTCATTCTTACCACCAAACGAACTCATCTCCTACTCAAAAAAAATGCTGAACTATTTTTCTCAAGAAAGAATGATCACAATACATCTTTGATTTCTATTTTCTAAAACTGTATCCTTAGTCCTATCAAGATTATGAAAAAGATATATATTTTTAAATAAACTTAATACAATGAAAGAATATGGAGTTTTAAAATTATATTTTGCACCACCACTGGTAATGAAACAAATATCTTCTCTTCTTGAGTTAGGATATATATTATGAATAGTATATTGAATATATATGCACAGACACACACAAGATAGTTGTTTGAGCATCTTAGTTTTCTCTAGAACTTCTGAAGAAATCAGTTCGTAGAGATTTTGTTCTGTGAGAAATACAGCCTCACGCATATCTGGGACATAATTAGTTAATTTTCTGAAAGACAAATGGTTTATTTTTAGTAAGGAGTGGTCTGTCATTGAGCTACAACCTTGAAAACAAGGAGGGAGAGCAAAATAAACTGCCCAGAATGGTTATCATCAACGTGTGTATTTGGGATAATAACAGGAGCCTTTTTACTTCTGATTATGTTGCTTTTCTACCTCCTACTTAGATTATTTCTGCACAAGCAAATAAATGGTCCGTTTAGAATCACGTCACATTCAATATGGGTAAGAGTGAATCATGCTAGGACCAGCAGTCCAGTTTAGAGAATTCAAACTTCCACTAGAAACCCACTGAAAAGATAATAAACATTTCTACAAAGGCATATTTCTCTTGGATTGATCTGGAGAGCAAATCAATAACTCAGAGAAAAGGCAAATACTAAGACAAGGTGGTAAAATGATTGTCTTAAATCTATAGTGTAAACACCTGAGGACCTCAGAATGGTTGTGTGCATTTTCACAATCCTGGTGGGACCAGATCTTGAGCCAGGTGGTAATTTTGGGGATGAGGGTGGGTTGGATTAATGAGAACAGATCAGCTCTTCTGCAGAGGGTGTGGCCACTTGTATGTTTGTGTTTGGGCGGAAAAAAAAGTAGAGACATTACCATTTGGTGTCTGTGTGAAAGTAAAGGTTTCCATTCTAGAAGATGAAATAGTAAACACTTTGGTCCTGTTAATTTATTCAGATGACTCTAATAATATCATCTTTGATGCCATTTGCTGTTGTTCATGAACTTTTCTCATTGCGTCCCCTGAAAACAAATCACTGCTAAGCAAGAGCTAAGATTATTTTGTCTAATGATTCCAGATCTTTGTAATACTTTTATATTGAAATTCAGCTTACATTTCTCTTTTTGTTGGAGGCTTAGGATATAAATTAAATACATAGATTCATAAATTTTTATATATGAGACAGGAAAGATTCTCAACTGGTGGACCATATAGGGTACACTTTGGCCATTTAAAAAATTGTTTTAGCTTGTTGCCAAGTATTAAACATTGGAAGACTTTACTTAAAGATATGATTTTCTGACTTGAAAATTCAGAGTCCTAGCAGCACCAGGCTTCATTCCTGCATGGCCACAGTCAGCTATCCCTGATAGCTCTTGTCTTCTGGGGTCTGGACAGTGGTATTCCACACTACCTCAGATCCCTCCAGACTCCCTTCACTACTCATGACATATTCCTGGTGTCTGTGGGCACTTGCTACAGATGATCAGAAGCAACTCAGCTATTATCTGTTTGGCTGCATGAAAATCATTCCTTTTTTATTTTTAGAGGTATTGGAACTAGGACATTCACACCAAGTGTACCTTCTTTATATCCTCAGGAGTCAAGTTCTGTCCCAGTTACTGTAGCATCTCCCTAATGAATGAGTCCATGTATCACAGTATCTGCATTTCTTTCCATTTGTTTTCTGAGCCACTGTGTAAAATGAGAAGAGTGTGCTATAAATTTTCTACTACCTTATTTGTATATGATGAGTGCGTCAAGGGTCCCCAAGTACCCTTTCAGGTTTGGTGATTTGCTAGGAAGTCTCAGAGGACTCCGTGTATAGTCATATATATGGTTTAGATTTATTACAGCAAAAGGACAAAAAGGCAAAATATAGCAAAGGGAAAAGGCACATGGGACAAGTGTGGAGGAAACTAGGTACAAGTTTGAAGACTCCTCTCCCCATGGTGTCACACCAGACCATGCTTAATTCCTCAAGCATCAGATTGTGAAAGCACATATAAAATATTATCAATCAAGAAAGCTCATTAGAGACTTAACGCCCAGGATATTTTGGGATTCTTTGTAGGTACCCTCTGTTGAGCATGTACCCAAATTTAAGACTTCTAGAAGGAAAGGAAGCATTTAGCAAAACCCACATTTATTGCACAGTCTAGACACATAAACCACCATTATCAGTTAGGGAACAATGGGAACACTCCTGAAATTCAAGTTCCTGGATGGCAGCCCCTTCTGGACATAGCTGTCAGGCCTTCCATGTTGACCCTTGTGTGCAATGAGAAAGACTAGGTTATTCTTTGCTTCATACCTAACTGTTGGCAAGTTGTTACAAAATAATGGAAACCACCCAATTAGGAATTCCAGGCTTTTTCCTTTGGTAGGCAGTTAAATGTGGGTAATATATATATATATATATATATATTTTTTTTTTTTTTTTTTTTTTTTTGCGGTACGCGGGCCTCTCACTGTTGCGGCCTCTCCCGTTGCGGAGCACAGGCTCCAGACGCGCAGGCTCAGCGGCCATGGCTCACGGGCCCAGCCGCTCCGCGGCATGTGGGATCCTCCCGGACCGGGGCACGTACCCGTGTCCCCTGCAACGGCAGGCGGACTCTCAACCACTGCGCCACCAGGGAAGCCCACTGTGGGTAATATTTTGAGGTAAACCCTGTCGTTTACCTCTGAGAGATCTACTAAGCACTAAACAGAGGAAAACATCTCAGACTGAGCTGTTTATGTGATTAATCCATTCGCTTCATTCATCCGACTTATATTAGGCACAAGGTCTTTGGGATACAAGATCTCCGGTTTTGTGGAAATGATAGCTTAAAGTGAGTAGAGAGACATTAAACTAAAGATTTAATGAATAAGATGTATATTAGAAGATAAAGCTGTAGAAAATAGAGCACTGTAAGGAACATCAGGACAGCTAGGGTTTGTGCTTGTGTTGAGGGTGGAAGTGGTCAGGGTAGATCTTATGGAGAGGGTGAGATTTGAACAAAGATTTTGAAGGACATGAGCAAACTAGGGAGACAGATCTATAGGCAGAGCATTCCATGAAGACCAAAAAGATATAAGCAAAGCTCTCAGGTGGGAGAGGCACTGACATCAAAACAGCAAGAAGGTGGGCTTCCCTGGTGGCACGGTGGTTGAGAGTCCGTCTGCCGATGCAGGGGACACGGGTTCGTGCCCCGGTCCGGGAAGATCCCACGTGCCGTGGAGCGGCTGGGCCCGTGAGCCATGGCCACTGAGCCTGCGCGTCCACAGCCTGTGCTTCGCAACGGGAGAGGCCACAACAGTGAGAGGTCCGCGTACCGCAAAATATAAAAAATTTAAAAAAAGCAAGAAGGCCAGTACAGCTGGAGCAGAGTGAGCAAAGAGAGTAGTAGGAGATGAGATGAGAAAGGTGATGGAGAAGGAAGCCAGGCTGCAAGGTGGTGGAATAGGAAGGCCCTGAGCTCACCTCCTCTCGTGGGCACACCCAAATTACAACTATTTACAGAGCACCTATTGATGCTATTGAGAAAGACTGAAAGCTACCAGAAAAAACCTTCTACAACTTAAAGTATAAAGAAGGAACAACAGGACAGGTAGGAGGGGTGGAGTCAAGGTACAGTCAAGAACCATACCCCAGGGGTGAGTGACCCACAAATAGAATAATTACAAATGCAGAGGTTCTTACCAAGGAATAAGGGGTCTGAGCCCACATCAGGCTCCTTAGCCCAGGGATATTGCACCATGAAGATGAGTCCCTTTGAAGACCAGCAGGGCTTGCTTTTGGGAGACTAAGAGGGCTTTGGGAAATAGAGACTCCACTCTTAAAGGGCACACACAAAATTTCATATGCTTCGGGAACCAGGGCAGAAGCAGTAATTTGAAAGGAGCCATTTGGAGAGTCTCCTGGAGAGGCAGGAGGAAACTGGAGCTCACCTTCGGCACATGGACACCAGCATCAGCAATTTTGGGGAGCTTATGCTTCCACGTGGACACTGGTGCTTTCAAGTACCATTTTGGACTCCTCTCTCTAACCTAGGGATCTAGCCCCACCCACCAGACTGTAGGCACCAGTTCCGGGCCACCTCAGGCCAAGCAAATAGCTGGGTCTGGTGGGGAGACACAGCCCCACCTACCAGAAGGCAGGCAGGAAGCCTGCCTTAAGAGGCCCTGAGCCCACAACTGCCCCTGGACACAGCCTTGCCAACGGGAGGGCTCAGGACCTGACCCCACACACCACTGTGCAGGCACTAGACCCAGAGAAAATATTTTCAAATGATATGACTGATAAGAGGTTAATGTCCAACATATGTAAACAGCTCTTAAAACTCTACATCAAAAAAAATAAGCAACCCTATTACAAAATGGGCAGAAGACCCAAATAGACATTTTTCCAAAGGAAACGTACAGATGGCCAACAGGGAAATGAAAAGATGCTCATGTTGCTAATCATCAGAGAAATGCAAATCAAAAACTAATGAGGTATCACCTCACACCTGTCAGAATGGCTATCATCAAAAAGACCACAAATAACAGATGCTGGAGAGGGTGTGGAGAAAAGGGAACCTTTGTACATTGTTGGTTGGAATGTAAATTAGTACAGCCACTGTGGAAAACAATATGCAAGTTCCTCAAAAAACTAAAAATAGAACTACCATATGATCCAGCAATTCCACTCCTGGGTGTATAGCTGAAGAAAATGAAAACTCTCCTTTGAAAAGATACATGCACCCCAGTGTTCATAGGCCACTTCCATATTTCAAATATTGTAAATAATGCTAAGTGTCCATCAACAGATGAAGGAATAAAGATGTGGTATATATACACAATAAAATATTACTCAACCATTAAAAAGAAGGAAATTCCGCCATTTACAACAAAGTGGATGGACCTAGAGGGTATTATGCTTAGTGAAATAAATCAGACAGACAAATACCATATGTTATCACTCATTTGTGGAATCTAAAAAATAAAACAAATGAAGGAATATTACAAAACAGAAACAGACTCACAGATAGAGAGAAAAAACTAACGATTACCAGTGGAGGGAGAGGGGGAGGGGCAAAAGGGGGAAGGGGATTAAGAGGTACGAACTACTATGTATAAAATAAGTTACAAGGATATATTGTATAGCACAGGGAATATAGCCAATATGGAGTATATTCTATAAAAATATTGAATCACTGTGTTGTATACGTGAAACTAATTGTAAATCAGCTATATCTCAATAAAAAGTTAAAAAGATAATGGAGAGCCAGGGTATGTGGGGCATATATCCACTATAAGGATTTTGGGTTTTACTGTTGAAAAATTGGGAGCCGTTGCAGAATTTAGGCAAAGAAATAAGTTTTCTGATGTATAACAAGTACAGAAAATGCACAAATCGCACAAATCATGAGAGCACAAATTACTGAATTTTCACAAAGTAGGCTCACCAATTTAATAGATGTTCAGATGAAGAAACTTACTAATACCCATAATCCTTCCCTTCTATCATCTCCCAGTCACTACTTCCCACCAAGGAAAATCTCTACGCTGACTTGTAACACCAAAGATTAGCTTTATGGTTAAAAAAAAATCATAAATTATATACTCTCTGTATCTGGTATACTTCGTTTAATATTATGTTTGTGAATTGTATTTGCAGTTCCTACATTCTTATTACTGGCTGGTATTCTATTAGATGATGATGCTACACTTTATCCATTCTCCACTTGATAAACATTTGATTAGTTGCCACTTCTTGGCTACTATAAATAGTGCTTCTTATGAACGTTTTTGTACTTCTTCCAATGAATGCATAGAGGCATTTTTAAATTTCACGTATACTTAGTAGTGGAATTACAGGGTCACAGAGTGTGCTTTTGTTCAAATTTAGTGGATACTGCCAGAGTTTGCCAAAGTGATTATACCAATTTACATGTCTGTCAGTAAGAATGGAATTCTAATTATTACATATCCTCAAAAGTACTGGGACTCTCTTTATTCCACATTACAGTTATT
Source organism: Lagenorhynchus albirostris (assembly GCF_949774975.1). Taxonomy (NCBI): domain Eukaryota; kingdom Metazoa; phylum Chordata; class Mammalia; order Artiodactyla; family Delphinidae; genus Lagenorhynchus; species Lagenorhynchus albirostris. The sequence continues at coordinate 53,877,880 of NC_083106.1, forward strand.
CTGGAGCATGGTGGGGGAAGAATTCCTTTGTGATTGATTGTCATTTCCTTGTTGGCTAGAAATTTGAAGACGTTTCATTAGTTTAATAGTCATTTAGATGTCTTCTTTTGTAAAGTACCAGTTTAAAATTTTTGTCCATTTTTTCTTACTGGTTTGTCTTTTTTACACGTATTGATTTATAAAAGTTATTTTTATATTCTATATATGAATCTGTGGTAGGCAGGTTAATGGTCTTCAGAAGTGTCCCCATTCAATTCCCTGGCACCTGTGAATATGTTACCTCTCATGGCAAAAGGGACTCTGCAGATGTGATTAAGGTTAAGTAGTTTGAGACAGAGTAGCCCGGATTATCCAGGTGAGGCCAGTCTAATCATGAGTCCTTCGAAGTGGAAGACCAAGGCAGAGGAGAGGGTCAGTGAGATGTGACATGAGAAGGACTGGACCCACCACTGCTGTCTCTGAAGATGGAAACAGGGGGGCGTGAGCCAAGGAATGTGTCAGCCTTAAGAAGCTGGGCATGGCTTTCAGCTGACAGTCAGAAAGGAAATGGGGACCTTAATCCTATAACCACAATAAACTAAATTTTGCCAACAGCCTGAATGAGCAAGAAAATAGATCCTCCCTTAGATCCTCCAGAAGGAAACCCAGCCTTCCTGATGCCTTGATTTTAGCCCAGTAAGAGCCACATCAAGTCCTGATTTATGGAACTGTAAGACAGTAAATTTGTGTTGTTTAAGCTGTTAGCTTTTTGCTAATTTATTATGGTAGCAACAGAAAACTAATGCAGAGTCCATTGTATATATTTATTGCAGACATCTCCTATTCTGTGGCTTGCCTTCTCAGTGTTTTAATGCTGTGATTTTAAGAGTTCTTTTTTATTATTATTATATACTTCCTGAGTGTCAGAATCTGTGCTAGATTCTCTTTTCCCCGCCAGCTTCATTGAGATAAAACTGACGTATAACATTGTGTAAGTTGAAGGTATATAACATGATTGGGTATCCTTATATATTGTAAAATGTTTACTGCAGTCAGGTTAATTAACACATCCATCACTTCAGTAATCATTTTTTGTGTGTGTGTGTGTGTATAGCGAAAACTTTAAAGATCTACTTCCTAGCGACCTTTAAGTATATAATGCAGTACTGCTAACTGTAGTCACCATGCTGTACATTAGATCCCTAGAACTTACCTTACAAGTAAAAATGTATACCCTTTGATAACCTTCATTCATCCTCCCTCCGCGACACCAGCCCCCCGTCCCTGCCTCTGGTTACCACCACACTATCTTGTTTCTATGAGTGTTATCTTTTGGATTCCATATATAAGTGAGATCGTATGGTATTTGTCTTTCTCTGACTTATTTCACTCAGCATAATGCCCTCCAAGTTTATTATGTTGTCACAGATGGCAGAATTTCCTTCTTCTTTATGCCTGAATAATATTCCATTGTATGTGTATACCACATTTTCTTTATGCATTCATCTGTCGACAGACACTTAAGTTGTTTCCATGTCTTGCACGTTGTAAGTAATGCTGGAATAGAGAAGTTCTTAACCTTTAAGACATTTAATTATAGTTAGTGCCTTCTTATGCTCTATTTAAGACATCTTTGCCTACCGCAAGGTCATAAAAATATTATCCTATGTCGTCTTCTAATATCTGTATTGTTTTAACAGTCACATTTGCTTAATGCTCTACCTGGAATTGATATTTGCTTAGGGAGTGAAGTAAAGGTCAAGCTTCAATTTTCAAACTGGTCTAACTGACCCAACACCATTTATTGAGAATATTCATGATTCTTTGTCATGAATCAGACGCAAACAGTATTCTTTGTCACCTTGGCCATGAGTCAGATGCTATGTATGGGTCTGTTTCTGGGCTCTCTATTCTGGTTCATTGGTCCGTTTGTTTATATTAACACAAATACCTCACTGTCTTAAATTTTATTTTGTTATAATTACACTTAATATTTTCTGATAGTTTGTCACTCAGGTTTTTGTTCCTGGAGATCTCCTAGGCTTTGCCCCTTGCACCTCTGTGGACAATTAGCTTGTGAATTTCCATAGAAAAATTGCTTGCATTTTGGTTTAAATTGTATTGAACCTAAAAACCAATTTGAGGAGTATCTTTACAATATTGAGTGATTCAATCCATGAACATGGTTTGTGCCTGCATTTATTTAGGTCCTCTTTAATTTCTCTCAAGATTTTGTAATTTTTGTTTTATAGAGCTTGCACAATTTTCATTAACATTTTCCCCAGATATTTGATGTTTTTGAGACTATTGTAAGCAGAATATTTATAAAATATATTATTTTTGTTGGTATATAGAAAAACTTTTTATATTGACCTTTTATTTATTTTATTTTATTTTATTTGCGGTATGCGGGCCTCTCACTGTTGTGGCCTCTCCCGTTGCGGAGCACAGGCTCGGGGCGCGCAGGCTCAGCGGCCATGGCTCATGGGCCCAGCCGCTCCGCGGCATGTGGGATCTTCGCGGACCGGGGCACGAACTCATGTCCCCTGCATCGGCAGGCGGACTCTCAACCCCTGCGCCACCAGGGAAACCCTATATTGACCTTTTAATCAAGTATCTTTGTAAAATTACTTCTACTAGTTTGTTTATAGACATGATCATGTCTTCTGTGAAGAATGGTATATTCATCTCTTCCTTTCCAATCCTTATAGCTATTTATTTTTCTTTACTAATAGCATTAGTTAGAACACTCAGACAAAATTGAAAGAGTGATATCACTAGATTTAGTCTGCTAAAATTTTGGGCTTTTGAAATTATGTTTATGAGAGAGATAGGCTCATTTCCTTTTCTGTGATGTCTTCAAAGATTTGGGCTTTAATGTTATGCCAGCCTCAAAAAGAAAACAGAGAGTTGGTAGATGTTATTTCTTTTCTTCTTATCGTAAGAGTATGTATAAAATTGATGTTTTTCTAACTCAAATGTTTAGAAGCATTCAGTGGTGGAGCCAACTGTGGGAAAGTTTTTGATAGGTTTTTCCATTTTTTTCTTGTTAGTTTTAGTAAGATGTGTCTTTCTTTTCCTTTTTTTTGAAGAATCTGCCCGTTTAAAAAAATTGTCTAATATTTTGGCATAGAATCATACCTAATATCTTTCTTATTTTAGTGTCTGCAGAATATGTACCAATTCATTCCTGATGCTGGTAATTTGGATTTTCTCTCTTTTTTTTGATCAGTCTAAAACTTTACACCTTTATCATTTTTTTTTTGAAATTAGTTTTAGTCTTTGACCTTTTTTTTCCTACTACTTGTTTTCTGGCTATATTTTGAAAGAAGAATAACAGCAAAAACAAAGATACTTCTATGACAGATTGGCCGTGGAGTATGGGAGACAATGGTGACTCTAAGGCTTCTGGCCTGTGGAATTTGATGGTTGGCATCACCCAAAACTCAGGTAGGGAGGGCTGGAGAAAGCAGGTTTCAGGGAGGATGAGCAGAAGTTCAGTTTTGGATATGGGAGGTTTGACATGTCAATTAGACTTTGAAGAAGATGTGTTGAGTTGATGGTTGGATATATGATTCTGGAATTTGGAGACATATCTGGACTAGATATATGAATTTGGGAGTCATCCTCATAGAAACAGTATCTAAGACCAGGAGAATAAATGGCATAGACAATGGAATGAGTGCAGATGATAATTTGAGTCCCGCAGCATTCCAAAACAAAGAGATTCATGGTAATAGAACAAGCAAAGAGACTGGCAAGGAACAATGAGGGAAATGTTTTTGAATCCAAGGTAAGAAAATGTACAAAGAAGGAGGGAGAGATTAACTTTGTCAAATGCTGATGCAATGCTGAGTAAATGAAGACTCGGATTGACTATAGGAGTTAGCGACACTGAAAACATTGGACAGTTTTACCAGGAGTAGTTTTAATGGAGAGGTGGAGGGCAAAAGCCAGACCAAAGGAAGGAAGAATGGGATAAAAGAAAGGGAAACATTGAGTATAGACAATTTTTGAGGCATTTTGCTCCAAAGGGAGACTGAGAAATGGGAGAGTGGTGATGAGGAAAGTTGGATTAAGACATTTTTTTAAGATGGAAGAATAACAGAATGTTTATATATGCAAAGGAATGACTAAGTAGAAAGAAAAAGTGTAATGGGAGAGAGGGAGAAACTTGCTGGAGTATGTTCTTGTGTTGATAAGATGGCAAGGGGCCTAGTAATTGTCCCCTTTCTCTCCTGCATCCTTCGCAGTATGCTGTGAGATTCCTTATTACTTCGTCTATGTCTATAAAACAGCTTTGCTTTTAGAATACCATCATAAAATGATTCATAATGGTGAGTGCTGGAGATACTGTAATAATACACATTTTTTTTTCCTGATGGAATTAAAGAACACTTTAAAATCTCACTCCTTTTGGCCAGTAACATCAAAATTTAGAATATAGAATAAAACAAAGGATAAGTGAAATCTATACCTGAGCAGCAAATAAATCTCACCAAGTACAAGTATTTTAACTCAGAGGACCTTGAGTGTCATTACCCAGGTTATTTTACATAAACTAAGGAAGCAGATTTACCAGCAAAAAAAACAGTAACAGCAGGGAAAAGTGACAGGAATCAACAGAGGAACTAGACAAAACAAGTGTTGGAAAATTAGACGAGTTCTTCTAAATAGATTTAGCGTACATATAATTTACTTAATAGATTTTATCACATTAATTTGTGGTCAGAAAGTAAAGAGGCAAATAGCTCTGCAAACCCCAAGAACTAAAAGTTGCCATACTTTGCCACAGTTGAATAATTGTTTATAGTGAGATTAAGTTCTTTTATCAATGCATGGTAATACACGATGGAGAAATTTCTACAGAAAATTTGTAACAAAACTCAAAAACATATTTGGGCATAAAGGGATTAAAACTACTGATCTGAAAATGTTGCCTAATGATTTAGTTCACAAACTTTATTTCCTGTCATTCCTGATAAATGAATCATTATTTTTGCGCACAGATCAAGATCTGACCATCTCTAAAGTAACTGGACAAGCATATCCCAGGATGTGTGTTTTCAAAACACTGAAAGACAAGCGTATTGGTCATAAAATGATAGAATGTTAGTCGGGAAGGACCTTAGAGTTTATCTAATCCATGCTGTATCTGCTCAAAAGTGCAAAGCTCACAATACATGATAATGGATATGTTTTTATACTTTAAATCTCCATCGGTATTTCTCATTCCTTATTCAGAAGAGCTGTCTTTTAACCTTTGCGTTTATCATGCTAAAATATTTTCAGGCCACCAATTATCTAAAATTAATATGGATTTGAATTCTGAAATAAACTGTTTTCCTATAATTAAGATTATTTTATAATAATTAGAAAGGGAAACTCAAATAGCCTATGCAAAGTATGAAACATGATGTCTTCAAAATTGAGTCCTTGGAAATTACTCCATTCCAGCCACTTTGAATAAGAATTTTTATTTGGGATATATGTGTCAGAAGATTAAAAAAAAAGCTAAACATATTTTACTGACAAATGAAATCAAATTTAACTGGATCCCCAGAAGAAAAAAGCATAAAAAGAAGTTATCCTTATGTAGGCTAAGTAATAGTAAACCATTTTAGGAGAAATTCTGGTAGACGGATTACTTTCATAAAGGGGAATGATTGCACACAAATGCAAAGTTGTTGGTTTAAGTATATGGTGCTATATCATTGTTTATAAGGCAAAAAATAATCTAACCATAAAGAGGGAAAATTTAAATAGATTATATTTAGCTATAAAATTGATTAATATGGAAATATACACAGCATAGAAGTGATAAATGCAGGGTTTCTGTGATACAATTTTTATAAGAAATAACATGCAGTGTGTGTGCAAAACCTTATATTTAGAAATTTATATGTTAAAAAAGTAATGATTCTTTGAGTGGTGGGAATGAGTTATTTTCATAACCTTTTATATCGTCTCAAGCTTTTGCCATGAACTTTTGTTTTAAAATACTTAAAATTTTTTCAGTTAAGTGTAATAATACATTTTCATTGTAAAAGTTTCTATTCCATTCATGAGGTAAATGCTCTTAGCATTTGAGGTGTATCCTTCCTTTCCATTGCCTATATGTTTACATGTGCATTAGGTATGCTCATGTATGTATTCTTTATTTTTTATTTATTTATTTTTTTTATTTTTTTACATCTTTATTGGGGTATAATTGCTTTACAATGGTGTGTTAGTTTCTGCTTTATAACAAAGTGAATCAGTCATACATAAACATATGTTCCCATATGTCTTCCCTGTTGCGTCTCCCTCCCTCCCACCCTCCCCATCCCACCCCTCCAGGCTGTCACAAAGCACCGAGCCAATATCCCTGTGCCATGCGGCTGCTTCCCACTAGCTATCTACCTTACTGCGTTTGTTAGTGTGTATATGCCCATGATTCTCTCTCGCCCTGTCACAGCTCACCCTTCCCCTTCCCCATAACCTCAAGTCCGTTCTCTAAGAGGTCTGCGTCTTTATTCCTGCTTTACCCCTAGGTTTTTCATGACATTTTTTTTTCTTAAATTCCATATATATGTGTTAGCATACGGTATTTGTCTCTCTCTTTCTGACTTACTTCACTCTGTATGACAGACTCTAGGTCTATCCACCTCATTACAAATAGCTCAATTTCGTCTCTTTTTATGGCTGAGTAATATTCCATTGTATATATGAGCCACATCTTCTTTATCCATTCATCCGATGACGGGCACTTAGGTTGTTTCCATCTCCGGGCTATTGTAAATAGAGCTGCAATGAACATTTTGGTACATGTCTCTTTTTGAATTATGGTTTTCTCAGGGTATGTGCCCAGTAGTGGGATTGCTGGGTCATATGGTAGTTCTATTTGTAGCTTTTTAAGGAACCTCCATACTGTTCTCCACAGTGGCTGTATCAATTTACATTCCCACCAACAGTGTAAGAGGGTTCCCTTTTCTCCACACCCTCTCCAGCATTTATTGTTTCTAGATTTTTTGATGATGGCCATTCTGACTGGTGTGAGATGATATCTCATTGTAGTTTTGATTTGCATTTCTCTAATGATTAGTGATGTTGAGCATTCTTTCATGTGTTTGTTGGCAGTCTGTATATCTTCTTTGGAGAAATGTCTATTTAGGTCTTCTGCCCATTTTTGGATTGGGTTGTTTGTTTTCTTGTTATTGAGCTGCATGAGCTGCTTGTAAATTTTGGAGATTAATCCTTTGTCGGTTGCTTCATTTGCAAATATTTTCTCCCATTCTGACGGTTGTCTTTTGGTCTTGTTTATGGTTTCCTTTGCTGTGCAAAAGCTTTGAAGTTTCATTAGGTCCCATTTGTTTATTTTTGTTTTTATTCCCATTACTCTAGGAGGTGGGTCAGAAAGGATCTTGCTTTGATTTATGTCATAGAGTGTTCTGCCTATGTTTTCCTCTAAGAGTTTGATAGTTTCTGGCCTTACATTTAGGTCTTTAATCCATTTTGAGCTTATTTTTGTGTATGGTGTTAGGGAGTGATCTAATCTCATACTTTTACATGTACCTGTCCAGTTTTCCCAGCACCACTTATTGAAGAGGCTGTCCTTTCTCCATTGTACATTACTGCCACCTTTATCAAAGATAAGGTGTCCATATGTGCATGGGTTTATCTCTGGGCTTTCTATCCTGTTCCATTGATCTATCTTTCTGTTTTTGTGCCAGTACCATACCGTCTTGATGACTGTAGCTTTGTAGTATAGTCTGAAGTCAGGGAGCCTGATTCCTCCAGTTCCTTCTTTCGTTCTCAAGATTGCTTTGGCTATTCGGGGTCTTTTGTGTTTCCATACAAATTGTGAAATTTTTTGTTCTAGTTCTGTGAAAAATGCCAGTGGTAGTTTGATAGGGATTGCATTGAATCTATAGATTGCTTTGGGTAGTAGAGTCATTTTCACAATGTTGATTCTTCCAATCCAAGAACATGGTATATCTCTCCATCTATTTATATCATCTTTAATTTCTTTCATCAGTGTCTTATAATTTTCTGCATACAGGTCTTTTGTCTCCTTAGGTAGGTTTATTCCTAGATATTTTATTCTTTTTGTTGCAATGGTAAATGGGAGTGTTTTCTTGATTTCACTTTCAGATTTTTCATCATTAGTATATAGGAATGCCAGAGATTTCTGTGCATTAATTTTGTATCCTGCCACTTTACCAAATTCATTGATTAGCTCTAGTAGTTTTCTGGTAGCATCTTTAGGGTTCTCTATGTATAGGATCATGTCATCTGCAAACAGTGACAGCTTTACTTCTTCTTTTCCAATTTGGATTCCTTTTATTTCCTTTTCTTCTCTGATTGCTGTGGCTAAAACTTCCAAAACAATGTTGAATAAGAGTGGTGAGAGTGGGCAACCTTGTCTTGTTCCTGATCTTAGTGGAAATGCTTTCAGTTTTTCATCATTGAGGATGATGTTTGCTGTGGGCTTGTCATATATGGCCTTTATTATGTTGAGGAAAGTTCCCTCTATGCCTACTTTCTGCAGGGTTTTTATCATAAATGGGTGTTGAATTTTGTCAAAAGCTTTCTCTGCATCTATTGAGATGATCATATGGTTTTTCTCCTTCAATTTGTTAATATGGTTTATCACATTGATAGATTTGCGTATATTGAAGAATCCTTGCATTCCTGGAATAAACCCCACTTGATCATGGTGTATGATCCTTTTAATGTGCTGTTGGATTCTGTTTGCTAGTATTTTGTTGAGGATTTTTGCATCTATGTTCATCAGTGATATTGGCCTGTAGTTTTCTTTCTTTGTGACATCCTTGTCTGGTTTTGGTATCAAGGTGATGGTGGCCTCGTAGAAGGAGTTAGGGAGTGGTCCTCCCTCTGCTATATTTTGGAAGAGTTTGAGAAGGATAGGTGTTAGCTCTTCTCTAAATGTTTGATAGGATTCGCCTGTGAAGCCATCTGGTCCTGGGCTTTTCTTTGTTGGAAGATTTTTAATCACAGTTTCAATTTCAGTGCTTGTGATTGGTCTGTTCATATTTTCTATTTCTTCCTGATTCAGTCTTGGCAGGTTGTGCATTTCCAAGAATTTGTCCATTTCTTCCAGATTGTCCATTTTATTGGCATAGAGTTGCTTGTAGTAATCTCTCATGATCTCTTTTATCTCTGCAGTGTCAGTTGTTACCTCTCCTTTTTCATTTCTAATTCTATTGATTTGAGTCTTCTCCCTTTTTTTCTTGATGAGTCTGGCTAGTGGTTTATCTATTTTGTTTATCTTCTCAAAGAACCAGCTTTTAGTTTTATTGATCTTTGCTATTGTTTCCTTCATTTCTTTTTCATTTATTTCTGATCTGATTTTTATGATTTCTTTCCTTCTGCTAGCTTTGGGGTTTTTTTGTTCTTCTTTCTCTAATTGCTTGAGGTGCAAGGTTAGGTTGTTTATTCGAGATGTTTCCTGCTTCTTAAGGTGGGCTTGTATTGCTATAAACTTCCCCCTTAGAACTGCTTTTGCTGCATCCCACAGGTTTTGGGTCATTGTATCTCCATTGTCGTTTGTTTCTAGGTATTTTTTGATTTCCTCTTTGATTTCTTCAGTGATCTCTTCATTATTAAGTAGTGTATTGTTTAGCCTCCATGTGTTTGTATTTTTTACAGATCTTTTCCTGTAATTGATATCTAGTCTCATGGCGTTGTGGTCAGAAAAGATACTTGATACAATTTCAATTTTCTTAAATTTACCAAGGCTTGATTTGTGACCTAAGATATGATCTATCCTGGAGAATGTTCCATGAGCACTTGAGAAAAATGTGTATTCTGTTGTTTTTGGATGGAGTGTCCTATAAATATCAATTAAGTCCATCTTGTTTAATGTATCATTTAAAGCTTGTGTTTCCTTATTTATTTTCATTTTGGATGATCTGTCCATGGGTGAAAGTGGGGTGTTTAAGTCCCCTACTATGAATGTGTTACTGTCGATTTCCCCTTTTATGGCTGTTAGTATTTGCCTAATGTATTGAGGTGCTCCTATGTTGGGTGCATAAATATTTACAATTGTTATATCTTCTTCTTGGATCGATCCCTTGATCATTATGTAGTGTCCTTCTTTGTCTCTTTTAATAGTCCTTATTTTAAAGTCTATTTTGTCTGATATGAGAATTGCTACTCCAGCTTTCTTTTGGCTTCCATTTGCATGGAATATCTTTTTCCATCCCCTTACTTTCAGTCTGTATGTGTCTCTAGGTCTGAAGTGGGTCTCTTGTAGACAGCATATATAAGGATCTTGTTTTTGTATCCATTCAGCTAATCTGTGTCTTTTGGTGGGAGCATTTAGTCCATTTACATTTAAGGTAATTATCGATATGTATGTTCCTATTCCCATTTTCTTAATTGTTTTGGGTTCGTTATTATAGGTCTTTTCCTTGTCTTGTGTTTCTTGCCTAGAGAAGATCCTTTAGCATTTGTTGTAAAGCTGGTTTGGTGGTGCTGAACTCTCTCAGCTTTTGCTTGTCTGTAAAGGTTTTAATTTCTCCATCAAATCTGAATGAGATCCTTGCTGGGTAGAGTAGTCTTGGCTGCATGTTTTTCTCCTTCATCACTTTCAGTATGTCCTGCCACTCCCTTCTGGCTTGTAGGGTTTCTGCTGAGAGATCAGCTGTTAACCTTATGGGGATTCCCTTATGTGTTATTTGTTGTTTTTCCCTTGCTGCTTTTAATATGCTTTCTTTGTATTTAATTTTTGACAGTTTGATTAATATGTGTCTTGGCGTATTTCTCCTTGTATTTATCTTGTATGGGACTCTCTGTGCTTCCTGGACTTGGTTAACTATTTCCTTTCCCATATTAGGGAAGTTTTCAACTATAATCTCTTCAAATATTTTCTCAGTCCCTTTCTTTTTCTCTTCTTCTTCTGGAACCCCTATAATTCGAATGTTGGTGCGTTTAATGTTGTCCCAGAGGTCTCTGAGACTGTCCTCAGTTCTTTTCATTCTTTTTTCTTTATTCTGCTCTGCAGTAGTTATTTCCACTATTTTATCTTCCAGGTCACTTATCCGTTCTTCTGCCTCAGTTATTCTGCTATTGATCCCATCTAGAGTACTTTTAATTTCATTTATTGTGTTGTTCATCGTTGCTTGTTTCATCTTTAGTTCTTCTAGGTCCTTGTTAACTGATTCTTGCATTTTGTCCAATCTATTGTCCATTCTATCTCCAAGATTTCGGATCAACCTTACTATCATTATTCTGAATTCTCTTTCAGGTAGACTGCCTATTTCCTCTTCATTTGTTAGGTCTGGTGCATTTTTATCTTGCTCCTTTATCTGCTGTGTGTTTTTCTGTCTTCTCATTTTGCTTATCTTACTGTGTTTGGGGTCTCCTTTTTGCAGGCTGCAGGTTTGTAGTTCCTCCTGTTTTTGATGTCTGTCTCCAGTGGCTAAGGTTGGTTCAGTGGGTTGTGTAGGCTTCCTGGTGGAGGGGGCTAGTGCCTGTGTTGTGGTGGATGAGGCTGGATCTTGTCTCTCTAGTGGGCAGGTTCACGTCTGGTGGTGTGTTTGGGGGCGTCTGTGGCCTTATTATGATTTTAGGCAGCCTCTCTGCTAATGGGTGGGGTTGTGTTCCTGTTTTGCTAGTTGTTTGGCATAGGTTTTCCAGCACTGTGGCTTGCTGGTCGTTGAGTGAAGCTGGGTGCTGGTGTTAAGATGAAGGTCTCTGGGAGATTTTCGCCATTTGATATTATGTGGAGCTGGGAGGTCTCTTGTTGATCAGTGTCCTGAAGTTGGCTGTCCTACCTCAGAGGCAGAGCCCTGCCTCCTGGCTGGAGCACCAAAAGCTTTTCATCCACAGGCTCAGGATAAAAGGGAGAAAAAGTAGAGGGAATTAGTAGAAGTATGAGGAAAGAAAGAAGGAAAGGAGGGTAGGAAGGAAGGAAGAAAGAAAGAAAGAAGCAAAGAAGGCAAGAAGGCAAGAAGGAAAGAAAGGAGGGAGGGAGGGAGGGAGGAAGGAAGGAAGGAGGGAAAGAAGGAAAAAAGACAGAAAGAAAGAAGATACAGTAAAAATAAAATAAAGTATAATAAAGTTATTGAATTAAAAACTTCTTATTTAGGAAAAAAAAAAGGGACGGAAAGAACCTTAGGACAAATGTTGGAAGCAAAGCTATACAGACAAAATCTTACACAGAAGCATACACATACACCCTCACTAAAAGAGGTAAATGGGGAAAAATCCTAAATCTTGCTGTCAGAGACCACCTCCTCAATTTGGGATGATTCGTTGTCTAAAGGAGGGAAGGAAGGACGGAAAGAAAGAAAGAAAGAACGAAGGTAAAGTATAATAAGGTTATTAAAATTAATTATTAAGAAAAAAAATTAAAAAAAAACATGGACGGATAGAACCCTAGGACAAATGGTGGAAGCAAGACTATACAGACAAGATCTCACACAGAAGCATACACATACACATTCACAAAAAGAGGAAAGGGGAAAAAATCATAGATCTTGCTCCTAAAGTCCACTTCCTTAATTTGGGATGATTGGTTGTCTATTCAGGTATTCCACAGATGCAGGGTACATCAAGTTGATTGTGGAGCTTTAATCCGCTGCTTCTGAGGCTGCTGGGAGAGATTTCCCTTTCTCTTCTTTGTTCTCACAGCTCCCAGGGCTAAGCTTTGGATTTGGCCCTGCCACTGCGTGTAGATCGCTGGAGGGCGTCTGTTTTTTGCTCAGACAGGATGGGGTTAAAAGAGCCGCTGATTGGGGGCTCTGGCGCACTCAGGCCGGCGGGGACGGAGGGGCACAGAGTGCGGGGCGGGCCTGCGGTGGCAAAGGCCGGCGTGACTTTCCACCAGCCTGAGGCGCGCTGTGCGCTCTCCCGGGGAAGTTGTCCCTGGATCCCGGGAACCCGGCAGTGGCGGGCTGCACAGGCTCCGCGGAAGAGGGGTGTGGAGAGTGACCTGTGCTCGCACACAGGCCCCTCGGTGGCGGCAGCAGCAGCCTTAACGTCTCCCGCCCGCCTCTGGGGTCCGCGCTTTTAGCCGCGGCTTGCGCCCGTCTCTGGATTCCGCGCTTTCAGCCGCGGCTCGCGCCCGTCTCTGAATTCCGCGCTTTCAGCCGCGGCTCGCGCCCGTCTCTGGGGTCCGCGCTTTCAGCCGCGGCTCGCGCCCGTCTCTGGGGTTCGCGCTTTTAGCCGCGGCTCGCGCCCGTCTCTGGAGTTCCTTTAAGCAGCGTTCTTAAACCCCTCTCCTCACGCCCCAGGAAACAAAGAGGGAAGGAAAAGTCTCCTGCCTCTTCTGCAGGTGCAGGCTTTTCCCCGGACTCCCTCCCGGCTAGCTGTGGTGCACTAACCCCTTCAGGCTATGTTCAAGCCGCCAACCCCAGTCCTCTCCCTGCGCTCCGGCCTCAGCTCGCAGCCCCGCCCGCCCCGGCGGGTGAGCAGACAAGCCTCTCGGGCTGGTGAGTGCCGGTCGGCACCGATCCTCTGTGCGGGAATCTCCCCGCTTTGCCCTCCGCACCGGTTGCTGTGCACTACTCCGCAGCTTCGAAGCTCCCCCCTCCGCCTCCCGCAGTCTCCGCCCGCGAAGGGCCTTCCTAGAGTGTGGAAACTTTTCCTCCTTCACCGCTCCCTCCCACTGGTGCAGGTGCCGTCCCTATTCTTTTGTCTCTGTTTTTTCTTTTGCCCTACCCAGGTACGTGGGGAGTTTCTTGCCTTTTGGGAGGTCTGAGGTCTTCTGCCAGCCTTCAGTAGGTGTTCTGTAGGAGTTGTTCCATGTGTAGATGTATTTCTGGTGTATCTGTGGGGAGGAAGGTGATCTCCGCGTCTTACTCTTCCGCCATCTTCCGCCTTCCCCCCCATGTATGTATTCTTTAATCGCAAATGGATCATCTTACATATGATACTGTTTATTCATTTGAGAATATTACAGAATTTTTTCATTTTGGTACATTTAGATCCAAGTCAATAATTTTAACAAATGCTTGCTATTTTATTACTATTAATATTTTTAAAACTTAAATTCTTTTTGATTTATTTTCAACCTTGCATAATCATTTAAGGAGTGCTATCTAGCCATTAACAACGACTTTCCAGAAGAGTTAAAAAAAAACTTGAAGTTATTATCATATAGTATCAAACAAACCTTAAAGCAGAATAAAGTAAACAATATCTCAACAATGCAAAAAAATGCGATAGAACAAGAGTGAAAGGAACTACATTAAAATGTTAGTACTATGATCAGAGGTGACTTTTTTCTGTGTCAAAATGTTAAGAGTGGTGGAATTGGAGAGATTTTTCTCTGGCTTGTATAGTTTTTTGTTGTCAAATTTTCTATGATGGTCAGGTATTACTTTGATAATCCACAAACATAAGGTAAATAATTTATTTGATAACCTACTTTCAACTTATTATACATATTTGATTTTAAACTCTTTCAAACTTTAATTTCTAAGGGGCTAAGGATCTTTGATAAAAAGCAGAAGGTCAAATCTGGAAAGATGGGTCACATGCTTCTTTTAGGTTCTAAAAATATACACTTTATTATTTTAAAACTTGGTAAAATGAAGTAACAATTGACTGAGTATCTTGTTATTACCATAGGTTTTGTTTCTGACTAAGGTATTTCATGCTCAAATGAATGATTTTCCTGTGGAAATAATACTGAAAAAAAACCCCAAAGCAAAAAACGCTGGAGTCATGCTTCCAACCAAGAAGCGAATTTGCAAACACTTTGTTGCAGGGTCATGGACACAATAATCAAGTATAATGTGGTATATACTTGTATGAAATAAGAATAAAATATTTTAATATGTATAAAAATAGGTTAATCAAGGATGATGCTAAGATGGTGACGTAGGAAGTACCAGGAATCTGTCTCCCACTAGACAACAGTCGCACCACCAGAATCTGTCTGATGTAAGTATTGTGGAACTCTGGGGTCTACTTAAGGTTTACAACTTTCAAGGATAGTGTAAATTGCAGTTAATTTTGGTCAATTTCAGCTCTTAGCACAGTAGTAGCTACCCATTCTTCCACCCCAGCCCCATGTTAGGCAGCTGTGCACATGTTCCAGGTCAACCTGTACACAGCTTGAGGGAGTCAAAGTGTGGAAAAAATGACGTTGTCCTTCAGATATCAGGAATCTGTGTTTGATCACCAGTTGGTATTTTGCAGACAAAGAAGCAAGCAGCCATTTTTTTTTGTACTTCCCCACATTGTTGCAAGCCCCTCCCCATCTGGCTGAAGTAACTTCCAGGGGGACTTTAAGGACTGGCACCCTTTTCTCCACTTATTTTCTTCTTTTTTCACATCTGGAAGCCAAACATTAAAGATTAGAACATTCAAAGCCAACCATAACAAAGCATCTATGGATAAAATTAGTAAGTGACTGCACTTGCCCAGGGAAAGTTGCAGGCTCAGAAAAGACCTAAGAAGAACTTAAGTTTATACCTTAGTCTTATCCTTGACACAGAGACAACCTTTAACAATCAAAAAACCAAAATCAGTAACAAAAACGGCAAACTCTGGGGAAAAGGGTGAATCTGATCTTCAGACCTAACAACATCATTAGGTTCAAATATCTACTTTTCAAAAACAAAATATAGCACAAGGCATACAAAGAAACAAAGTATGACCTAAAGGGAAAAAGAAATCAACAAACTATCTCTGAAGAAGATCTGATGGCAAATCTACTAGACAAAGTTTTTATAACAGCTGTTTTAAACATACTCAAAGAACCAAAGGAAGACATGAAAGGAAGTCAAGAGAACAATGTATGAATAAAATGGGACTATCAGTAAAGAGAAAACCTAAAAAGAAACAAAAAAAAATCTGGAGCTGAAAATACAATAACTGAAATGAAAAAAAGAAAAATCACTGGAGGGATTCATATGCAGATTTGAGCAGGCAGAAGAAAAAATCAGCAAAGTGTAAGATAGGGCAATAAAAATTGAGTGTGAGGAACAGGAAAAACTAGGATTGAAGGAAGCCTAAGGAACCTTTGGAACACCATCAAATGGAACAACAATATACTTTGTGGGAGTCCCAGAAGAAGAAGAGACAGAGAAAGGGGCAGATAATATTGGAACAATGACTGAAGACTTCCCAAATTTGTTGAAGGATATGAATGTAAACACCCAAGAAGTTCAATGAACTCCAAGTAAGATGAATTCAAAGAGACCCACATAAGACACATTATAATCAGACTTAGAAGTGACTTATTACATACAAGGGATCCTCAGTAAGATTATGAGCAGATTTCTCATCAGAAATTTGGAGGCCAGAAGGCAGTGGGCTGATATATTCAGAGTGTTTAAAGAAAAAAACAAACAAGAACCCTATTCCTGGCAAAACCATTCTTTAAAAGAGAGGGAGAAATTAAGACATTTCCAGATAAACAAAATTGATGAATTCCATCACTGCTAGACTGCCCTGCAAGAAATGCTCAAGGGAGTCCCTCCTTCCAGGGTGAAATGAAAGGACACTAGACAGTAACTGAAAGCCATATGAAGAAATAAAGACCTAAATAAAGGTAAATACATGGGCAATTATAAAATCTAGTATTATTGTGACAATTGTTTGTAACTGTTCTTTTTATTTTCTACATGATTTACAATACTAATGCACCTAAAGAATTATTCGTTTGTCTTTAGGCTCACAGAAGATGTAATATATAAAGTCAACACACAAATCAGTTGCACTTCTATACACCGACGGTGAACAATATGAAAATGGAAATTACAAAAAATTCCATTCATATACGGTAGCATTAAAAAAGAATAAAATACTTAGGCATTAACATAACCAATGATGTGAAAGACCTGTACAATGAAAACTACCAAACATTGCTGAAAGAAATTAAAGACAGATAAATGGGGACACATCTCCTGTTGATGGAATGTGAGTTAGTACACCTCATATTACTACCTTCACTGATTTACAATTTCAGTGCAACCCATATCAAAATCCCAATGACATGTTTTGCAGAAATAGAAAAACCCATCCTAAAACTCATAAAATCCGAAGGGACCTCAAATAGCCAAAATAATCTTGAAGATGAAGAACAAAGCTGGAGGATGCCCACTTCCTGATTTCAAAACTTCCCACAAAACTACAGTAATCAAAACACTGTGTACTGGCATAAAGATAGAAATAGAGACTAACTGAATAGCATAGCAAAGCCAGAAATAAATCCTCACATATATACTCAGACGATTTTTGACAAAGGTACACAGACCATTCAAGGGGGAAAAGACAGTATTTTGAACAAGTAATGATGGGGAAAATGTGGTATATATGTACAATGGAATACTACTCAGCCTTAGAAAGGAAGGAAATTCTGACATATACTAAAACATGGATAAACCTTGAGGATGTTATGCTAGGTGCAAAAAATCCAGTCACAAAAAGACAAAAACTATATGATTCCACTTAGGTGCTTAGATTAGTCGAATTTATGGAGACAGAAATTAGATTTGGGATTCCTGGGATTTGGGGAGAGGTGGGAATGGGGAATTTATTGTTTAATGGGTATAGCGTTTCAGGTTTTACAAGATAAAAGAGTTCTGGAGATAGATAGTGCTGATAGTTTCACATCATTATGACTATACTTAATATCACTGAACTGTACATTAATAATGGTTAAGATGGTAAATATTATATTTATTTTACCACAATAAAAAATTTGGGAAAAGAGATTAATCAAGAAGCACAGTAACTAGACAAATGCACTGTGAAACTATTTAATATAACACATTGTACTATATACAGTTCTCAACTTCATAATTTCCTTATCTACCTCTCTGAGAAAACAGGAAGTGATAGCACCCTTTGACCAGAGTCAAAGGATTCAAAAGCCTTCTTTGAGGGAGACACCATGGGTTACTGAAGGCCACCAGATAACTTTCTAAGAAAATGTCTCCAGACATGTCTCTTCTTGCTGCCCTCTTTTCTCTTGCAACATTTCCTGAGGTGAGCAGAGGCATTCACATCAAACTGTTCCAACCCTACTTTCAAAAAGTCTCCCTTGAGCTGTGTCTCTATAGCATCAGTGCCTTCCCCTTACACCCTGATGTGCATGGCAATCCTGCCTTTAAAATGCAGGAAATTTGTTTGTGCTGTATTTTCTATCCCTTTATCCTTACCAGGCAGTTGCTTCACGGTGTTAGACTCTCAAAGCTCTGGCTCGAATGATGGACCAACTCAAAGGCACACAATATTTAGTGTGATCCCAAATGTATGATTTTAGGTCTTTCAAACTCAGGCACAAGTTGCCCTTTGCCTTAAGATCATGTTTAGCAGTTCTCAATTTAGCATTGCTTTTTTCATTGTTAGTCATTTTAAAGGATTGAATATAAGGTTTAACTATAAAATAGTGAGACTAACTTTTCAGCAATGTATCAGAGCTTTTATGGCCTAGCAAGTGTTAATACCTTTAATAGTCCCCTTGGAAAAATATCTTTTCCAAAAAGGACGTCATTGCTTAGTTTTGTTTAGAGCCAATTTCCTAACTACACAAGAGATGTTTTTAATACTATATCGAAAGACTTCCTCCTTTCCGCCACCATTCTTTCTTTCCCCTCTTTTCCTTAATTTCTCCCCTTCCCTCACTTAATTATGTAATAGGCCTGTGCACGCATCCATTCAATGATTTATTTAAAAAATGTTATTGAGTGCCGTTCTTGCTTGGTTCAATTTTGTGCTCTTTTTTTGCCCTTCTTTTGCTGGAGGCAACAGAATGAAGTGGTGTCAATGGTGACACCTAAGAAATTTCTTAAAATAGGATTAAACAGCAGTTGGAGGAGAAATTGTACAGCCAGATATGTACTGAAAGCTAGAAGTAACCTTTCCCAGGACACACTTGGAAATTGATTAATATCTCTGATATACGTGGTGTCAAACTGCTTGTAATGTCTGCATTAAGCAGGGGTTTATTTGGAGAAGCACTACAAATTAATATGAATAAAAAATTTAGGACTATCTGTAAAATATCCTAAATCATTCAACATAACTTTAGCCTGGTGTATAAGACCCTTCAGTCTAGCGCCAATCTCCCTTTCAGTCACCATCAACCAGCCCCTGTCCCTATTCGATGCTTTAATAAACTCCTGTAGGTTAGTTGTTCTCAACAAGGGTCAATTTTGCTTTCTATCCCAGGGAATATTCAGCAATGTCTGGAGACGTTGTCTGTCACAGCATTTTTTTGGCTGTCAGTGGAGTGTCCTACTGACGTGCAATGCGTAGAGGCCAGGGATGCTGTTAAACATGCCACAGTGCACAGGACAACCTTCCACAGCAAAGTATTATCCAGCCCCAAATGCCAATAATGCTGAGGTTGAGAAACCTTGCTGTAGCTCTTTTCCCAGAGCGCACCTTAGGCACCTGCTGTGACATCCCTTCCTTTCCAACCCTCTAATCGCCCATCTTAAAATTCAGCTCAGAGAACAGTATCTCTTTAAAATGTTATCCCAAATTGGTTTCTTTGTCCTATTAATAGGCTCTAAGAGCATTTTGTCATTGCTTCAGCTTTTTTCCTCATACTCATTAAGTCATAACTTAATTCTTTACATTTCTGTCTCCTGCACTGGGCTCTAAGCTGCTCAAGGACAAGGAAAATGTGTCTTGTTAACCTTTATCACTCCGATGCTTGGTGCTTAATAATGTTTAGAGAATGGAGTAAAAATAGATGATTAGTGTTTTAAAGGCCAACAGTGAGTCGCTGTCAAAGGTCAATCACTCTCCTTCAGTAAATGATAACTCCTGGTACCCCTCTGCTAGCAATCTGAGGTATCATCACCAAAGATTTCTCAAAAGAGAGAAATTGAGTGTAGTTGAAATAGAGTCCAAAATAACCTGCTTATCTATGAGTTTAACTGTTAATACATCACTGTTTTAGAATTTTTTGTGGCTTCTAACCAGTCAAACGTATGTCGATGTTGAGGAGAAAGCAAATGTTTTGTCCAGTTGTACTAGGATGTTTTCTAGTAAAGAGGCACTTGACCATGACAAGCCAGAAGGCCCAGCTGTGTGGCCATGACTCAATTAGAGATGCCAAAGGGCTGGGCCCCCTATACCTTGTCTGGACTAAAGACAGAAAGAGCTCGTCTCTTTCCAGGGCTGAGGAGCACAGGTTAACTGCAGTGCTTCTGATAAAGGCAGCACTTCCAGATAGAGCACTTTCTAACCCGGCTACCCAGGAGATGCTGAAAACTTACCTGAATGGCTTGTGTTTCAATGGTAAGTTGATAAAGGGGTGGAGTAAAGGAGTTTCTGAGTTTGTGTAGTGTCAGTACTTCAGAGGAGGGTCACGTATATGCCTGTCTCCCTGTGGAGTGAAACATAGGCAGATATTCTTTTCTTGACACATGAAAGCTACTTGAAACACAGCATTACTCTTCATTTTGTACCTTTTGGGTATGTTTTGAAATTTCTAACCATGTGAGAAATTTTTTAAACACAATCCTTACTTTTGGAAGGAAACTTGAAGAAGGCTTTTGGGACCAGGAAGCAGTAATTACAACAGAGCATGAGAAAATACAAAGGAAGAGAAGGATTTCTAACTAGGACTGCCAAAACAGAAAAATAACTTGAGACTTGCTGAGCAAGCCCTGGGAAATTTTACGCTTTTTACATCGACAAAAATGATACAGCTTTGCCATTTAAAAATTATTTTGTCTGCGATACAGACCTGAACATGAAAAAATTTTTCCTAAACTCAAAAAAAATTTTTTTAAGCCACAACCAATTCAATAAAATAGAAGGGGCAGCTTACATGCACATAAAATCACAAGGAAAAAGATTTAAAATAACTGAGGGATCACAGGTAAAAATAACATTTTTTTTTAAAAAGTAAGGTGAATCAGGATAGGCAGATAATATACAAAAGAGGTCTAAAAATATACTTAGCACTTCTGAATGTCCAGAAGCAAATGTGAAGAGAGCAACATGTTTTGTTACATATACCCTGGGATCCGTATAACAAAAACATATTTGTCCCAATACTGAGATCTGGGGACGTGTTTCTTGTATATCTACCTGAAATAATGAGGAAGGTCCTCAACAACATCTTCACAGTAAGTGCCTTGAGGATGTCTCTTGTAAAAACTCTCCTGATCGGCTAAAGGCATCACCCGTGACTCATTTCTTCGGGCAGTCACTGCTGAGGTTAGCAAGTAAGCCGCCCTCTGCTTAAACATTACATTTTAAAATTTCTATAGAAATGGGATCCCTGAATATCTGTTGTGGACCCTAATGTGTTGCCTTCCCCATTCCCACTCACCCACACATGATTTGGTTGCTTTCTCGTCCCTGTAACCTACATAATAGTAAGCCCATGGCAGCAATTTTGCAAATCATAGTCCTGACCTCTTGGCATGGGAACCTGATCCAAGATGCACCAGGCTGCTATTTACTCTAGACACTATTCTTTGCCCATAATTTATTAGTTCAGCACGAATCATGCCACCTCTTGAGCAATAATAGCTCTTTCCCATGGTATTTAGTATTGGGATGGAGGGAGGGGTTGCATACAGAGAGAGAGGTGATAGCCTCTCTTATGGAGGCTGAAGTTATAAAATAACTCATATATAGTCAAGATTAGACATCTTTAGCTAGACTTATGAACCCAAGTAGCGGGTGTTGGTCAGTAGATAGAGGGAGTCATGGATCAGGTATGCAGAGGCAAATGCACATAAGACACAGATATGAATCCATCTCTGAGGCCTGATCACATCCCTGATCTTGGCTTCCATGAGACATCTCTGTTTCCTATAACGAATGGAAAGGAGGTTTCTGTACCTTAAAATCAAATGAATTTAAACTATTGCAAATTCTTGTAGACATTTATTTTTATTGCTCTGGACCAAGTTTGGCTTAGTTTTGCTGCAGTGGGCCAGGGTTATCCTCCATGACAGGTGCCTGGAGAACAGCTGTTGAGCGTCAGTGAATCAGTGCCAAGAAGTAAAGCTTTAACAGTCAGCAAAGTTGGGGAGAACACTGACAGCCTTTATGAAAATTGAGCTCTCTAACAAGGACGTATACTTGAATAGAATGCAGTCTCAAACCTAAATATGGCAAGTTATTTAGAATATTGTTTTATTTTAATTTGGAATCACATTTTACTATTCTGGAAAGTTTCAGGATCAGAAGATGAAAGTCTCTCTTAGGTAAAGTTCAAATAGTCTATCGACTTTAGTGAAAAGCTGGCTTAATATTTGCCTCTGTCCATTTTTTTATGGCTCTTGGTGGAAAAGTATCCTTTAGGTTATGATCTTGAAAGTCGAGACCATGTGTTATTTCTCTTTGCATCTCCCATAAGTGTTCGTAAAATGTCTGTCACAAAAAGGATGCTCAGTAAGACTCCCTGAATGTTTCTTTCTCAAGAAGAACTTTCTAGAAGGTCTTGAACTGACAACAGTTGCTCTGTGGGGAGAAATGCAGAGGTTCTGATCCCTCTTCTGTAAAATCATCAAATATCTTCCTTGGCTGAAATAGCTCAGTTTTCCCATTCAGTCACATCAAACCCACTGTTACCAGGCAGCGCTAGGACATCTTGTGTTGTTCCGCTATAGGAGTTGAGTAGGGAAGACTGCTCGCCAGCACACATGACACTGATAGTCATGACATGACCAGGGACATGATAGTGTGTCTCTGGATCAGGCTCCAAGTGAGGCAGGAAGGGGGGAGCACATGGCATTGGCCGACTTTAAGCAGAAGCTATCCTATTATATCCTTAGAGCAGAAAAGCTGAGCTTCCTCCACAGTGTGCAGGGTTGGTGTTCTTCATGCTGAGAGTTCATATATTAACTGGTGGTCAAGTGCTGACCTCCTCTTTTCCCATGAAGCTGTTTATCAGGTATACTTCAGACAGAATGACTACGTGCCCTTCTAAAGGAGCATAGCTTGAAAAAGAGCTTATTTCTATGAGTGTAAAATTGTATAAAATCAAGGTAGAGAATTGTCTGCTGAAATCTGTATTCTTCGGCACTCACATAGATTGAGGATGTGCAACCTTTGTTAGATTCTTCAAAATTAGCTCAGGCTCTCGGGCTCCTGAGCTTGGGGCAGATTGGCTGGGCCGCCTTCCAACAGGCAAATAATGGGCAAAAACACTGCATTCTCTTGACCTACTCTCTCCAGCTCAGATTGAGAGAAGGTTATTCAATAATGACAATATTTTCCACAACAAAGTGTACCCATAGAGTTCCCCATCTCCAGCGGTACTCTCATGTAAAGGTCTGACTTTAATCTGAAATATCAGTGACATATATTTAGACAAGTTTCCCCCGCCATGAGACAAAACTCATTATGATGCAGTCACTTTAATCGCAAGGACATATGGGTTATTAAGTTTCAAACTGTGTGTCTTTATTGCTCATTATTATATGTAGAGGTTTAAATAGCTTTACTGCTTTGAGAGGTGGTTAGAAGCTTTCAAATATTTAAAACCCAAATGACTAAACTGTTCGTTTATTCCAAGTTCGTGATTTTGTTTAGACAGGAGCAAAATGTTTTTCATGTGTAACTTTCCATCGTTGAATGAATTTCAGGCACAGAGTGGAGAAGACATTTTCTAAATTAGAGTGTCAGCGGCTAGGGAGACAATGTGAAGTTAAGACGTGGAAACCCTAATCTGGACCATTCAGGCTAAAGTGGCTTTTGAGGGAAATAAAGCGGGGGGTTGGGTTTACCATGAAGGGACATCTCTGACTATGTCGTGCCAGAAATCTGGAACTATCAAGATAAAACATCTGAGGCTTCTTTCTTTTTTAGGTATCAGTATCCAATATCACAAGGGGATATATGTATTAGTCACAACTGCTTAATTGCTCTATTTGCTCAGGTAACCTCAGATTTAAAGGACATACAATAATATAGGAGTGACAGACTTCCAAAAATTGTTATAATTGAACTTAATTAAAGCCTTTGGGAGCTAAACCAAAATATAATAAAAGCTCTTTATCAAGTCAAAACTACTGCTGAGAGCCATAACCCATTTTTTTAAAAAAAGATAATTAGGAGAAAGAATAATTTGAGGTGTTTTTTTTCCCTTTTTTCTGCAATAAAAGCTAGCATTAACTGCAAAGTAGACACTCATTTGAAGACATTTGAAGTTATAATTTTGAATATTCTAAGACAGGCTTCTAGCATACATGGAAAAAATATTAATAATCTACACCTTTCTCTTTTGAGCTGACAGTCCTGGTCATAACTATTTTAAAGATACTCTTACCCTGTCATTGTGGTTATGGACTGAATCGCAGTCTTTTTTTGGAAAATAAAACTGCTGATGTGTAGTTCTGTAATTAATATATAACCTTTAATTAGGTTTCTTCCAGTCCCTTTTTCTGAGACTTTCAAGGGCTTAGACCTCCATGACAGTTGTGATCTGTGCCTGAAGGAAGAAGCTTAGCCCAGCACCCCTCGGGGGATTATTGAGTTGGTATGAGTCTCAGAACACACCCAAGAGAAAACTGCCGCCCTTTCAAGCAACCTTTATGGTGTGGTAGCTTCACAGTGAGCAGGTTGTGTTGAATGAGACTCCTGCCTTAGCAGGTGGTTCTGAACATTAAATCTTACCTCAACTAAGAGATAAGATTTAATGTTCTTAACTAAGGGTAGGTCACTCAAGATAGAATTCCAAGAGACAATAACTTATCTGTTTGAACAATCCCCTTAGCTACTGGTAAGAACAAAATCATTTAGAAGTGTCATCAGTTAAATGTTTTTCTTTTTTAATAATGTGAAACTTGGTTGAGGTTTATTAAGTCTTCTTTCTATGTGTAACCCTTACTACATTGAGAAGCTAAATATATAAAATGCATTTCCAGCTGCTGGGACTGACCACCAGCTGGGATTCATGGAACTCATGAATCGGGCAGCACCCCATCTAGCAGGTAGAAGGGAGCACTGAGGAGCTGTACAAAATGAAAGACTTTTCTAGGCAGAAGGGGGTAGGACGAGGGGCTACTAGCAAAGAGGGGATTGTGGCAGATCACCTTCCTTCAGGGGAGGGCAGGGGTTTATCGGGCAGATTTCCTCACTAGTGCTGACCAGGTAATTCCGGACCGACTAGATCAAATTTCCACTCCCGGGAGAGGGTGAAACGGTAATTAAGTTAGGTATTAAGTCTTGGTTTGGTGAAATGGGCTTAGTACCGTGACTCCATTTGGGGCCTGTTATCTTCTTTTTTAACTGTTGGAATATAGAAATTCTGTAAGAAGAGCTGTGTTTAACTTCTACAGCCCAAAGAGACCCTGATGCTCAAAGTTATTCGATAATGATTGTTTAATGGTGACTGCCTGGCACACATCTCCTCATTGCATATTTGGGCCCTTCATTGTTCAGAAACAGCAGTCCACCTGTTATGATTGGTGCCTAGAGCAAAGTAACCTGGAATTAAGGTCTAACGCTGACCTGGGTTACTCATCCATTTCATGAGTATTTACTTTGCTCTTCTGATGTGGAATACATTGTTTCAGAAACACTGAGAGACAGAAATTCAGTCCCCAATAGGTTGACAATGTATTAGGGAAGGCAAAAACTGTGCCCAAATTACTATCATCTAAAGTAGAATAAAAACAGCCACAATTTCAAGTTATGGGGAAAGAATGGATTACTAAAAAACTGGTAGGGAGAGCATTGCTGATGACAGTGTAAATCAGTGCTAACTTTATAGAGAGCAATTTAGCAATGTCTGTCAAAAGGCCCAGGAATTCTACCCGATCCAGAAATCCTACTTTTTGGAATTTGTCTCTCACATGAGAGGCATCACATATCTTTCCAAGACACTTATTGTAGCGATGTTCTTAGTATTTATAAAAAGAATAGACTGGGCTTCCCTGGTGGCGCAGTGGTTGGGAGTCTGCCTGCCGATGCAGGGGACCTGGGTTCATGCCCCCGTCTGGGAGGATCCCGCATGTCGCGGAGTGGCTGGGCCCGTGGGCCATGGCCGCTGGGCCTGTGTGGCCGGAGCCTGTGCTCCGCAGAGGGAGAGGCCATGGTGGTGAGAGGCCCGTGTACCGCAAAAAAAAAAAAAAAAAAAAAAAGAATAGACTATTGACGGTGCCCATCTGTAGACTTGCAAATAATATAATAATGGCAGTTGTTAAAAAGAATGAGCCACCCCCTGGTACGATGCAGAAAATCAATCTAAGCATAAAAAAATAAGATAAACGCAATTCAGAGGACATTGTACAAAACACCTTTCCAGTACAACTCAAAGTGTCAGTGACAGGAAGGACAAGGGAAGATTTAGGAAGTGTCAAAGAGAGCAGATACGAGGACATACGACAACTAAATGAGTTGTGAGATACTGGGCTGGTTTCTGGAACAGAGATAGAACATTACAAAAACAAGTGAAATCCAAGTATAGTCTATAGTTAACAGAATTGTGGCCCTATTAATTTCTTAGTTTTCATAATTGTACAATAGTTATGCAAACTGTTAATGTTAGAGGAAGCTGGATGAAGAGCATAGATAAATCTCTGTAATGTTTTTATAACTCATCTATATGAGAAAATACATACATATTTATGTGTTAGATACTGCCTATCCCTGTCTCTTTCCCACTGTTCTTCCCCATTGTTTTGAGGCAAAGTAGGGCTGATTCTCCTGTAATTTTAAACTAGTTTTGAACTCAAGGCAACTTTAATTAGAAATAAAAGAAACCTAGACTAAATCTTTTTTTTTTTTGCTGCTATTTCCTATTCATATATTTTTTTCTTTAAATTTTTGATTAAATGTTTCAGAATCTCTGTGGGAATTATAAGTCTTCATATAGGAAAATTTGCACTGAGATAGAGAAAAAAGTTTTTTAGTGTATATATTTTTTGTCTTTGCAATGACAAATCAATTCATCAACTTCGCACATCTGCCCTGTGCAATGTATTGTGTCAAGTATTAGTAAAAATATGAAGCAATGTAGGACATGTAGAAAAAGGGAATTTACAACCTACTCAAAACTAAATTAGCTATGACCAAAGATAGATTTTAAGTGGTTTTTCTACTTTTTAAAAGAAATATTTATATCTTGTTTTTAAAAACTGGTGAGCTCTCTCAACTTGCTTTGTTCTTAGTTCACCATATCAGAAGCTTTCCCCCTTCCAGGCAGTAGTTAAGTTGCTTCTCTCTACATATCATTACCTCCTAACCTAGTTTTTCCTCATTCTCTTGCTTTTTGGCCCTGTGATACATATTAGTAGGACAGACTGAGAGGGAACAAAAGGTGCCATTGTCTGGCACATACGAGTCACTCTGTATATTTGGTTTGAATAGGGAAGGGAAGGCTTTCAGCTTGTATATGTACAGTTCAGGGTGCAGGAGATTATGAGCATGGCTTTTTCCAGGGAGGCTCTGTCTCTGATAGTGTTTCTTCAGGGGAACATACCTTCGATCAGAAGTGGCTTCAGAGTTGGGGTTTTCTCTTCAGTTATTCCACTTAGATCAACCTTACAAACTTACACCTGCCCCATTGATTTAGGCAGCATCTGGCCTAAAAATGTGCTTTGTTTGGTTAGAACAGTGTTGGTCAGGCTAGAATTGATTGCTGAAATTTAGAGATACTACAAAAAAACCCTGACTTTCCAGCTTCTTTTGCACAATCTGACAACACTGGGCTCATCTTTCTGCATCACAAAAATCTAGGGTAGCAACTGCCTTCTTTGGATGGGGTGGGTCCTCTGTACCTGCCACACACCCAGACATTCCCTAATGTCTTTCTGACCCTGAGGCCCATTACCACTTGCTATTTATCATCAAGCTTGAAGGAAAAAGAAGTATCTCCTATACCATGGTGATTGAAAAATCCTGGTGCTATAGATTACCAGCCTGCCTCAGCGCCTGTGGAAACCCATCTACTACACCCACTGTAACTTTTACTGTGTGGCGCTGTACAAACAAATGTCTGCCCCAGTGAGGGAGCAGATGGTGACACTTTTCAAGGTTACTTCACCCTCAGCACATTCTTTTCGACATAGTATGCAAAAGGAAGAATCCTCCTGCACAAATCCCTTCTATTTTTTGTTCACAATGTCATTTCATACAATTCTATTCAGACAATAAACAAACATAATCATAGCTGGCACTCATGTTATTTTGCATTAAACTGGCAAAAATTTAAACTAAGGGTTTAGCAAAAATAAAACAAAGCGAGATGTTTAAAGATAAACTAAGCAAAAATAATCCTTTCAAGAAAAATAATTTAAGAATGTGAGTGATTCTGCCTGCTATTCTACTCAGTGGTACTCGCCCTGAAAGGAGAGATGAATCCACTATTCCTTCCGGAAGCTTCATTTTCCTAACGCTTCTCATTGCGTTCTTATTGTGATCCTCTGAATGGTATTCTTGTGTTTATAAAAATATTTTTAAAAAAATAACATCACCCTTCATGAAAAGACGTGGAAGAAACTTAAATGCATATTATCAAGTGAAAGAAGCCAACTTGAAAATGCTGCATGCTATATGATTCCAACTATATGACATTCTGGAAAAGGCAAAACTATGGAGACAGTAAAACGATCAGTTGTTTCCATGGGTTAAGGAGGGTGGGGAGTGACATGGAGCACAGAGGATTTATAGGACAGTAAAACTACTCTGTATGGTATTATAGTGGTGGATACATGTCATTATACACTTGTCCAAACCCATAGAATGTACAACAAGAGTAAACTTAATATAAACTTTGACCTCTGGATAATAATGGCGTGTTAATGTTGGTTCATCAGTTGAAGCCGTAAATGAAAAGAACAGTCTTGCTCATCATCCAGTTACACAAAAGGTTGAGTAACAACCCACTGCAGTTGCCCACTGACAGTGTGCCCTAGGGGGAATTCAGGATGGAGAAAAATAGGATGAAGCATTCTGTGTTTTAGATATAAGCCCCCTAGAGAGTTAAGATGCATAACTAAGGAAGAATTGAAATGACCCCAGATTCTTGCATCTTCCCATACATAGAAAAGCACTAAAATCATTAACTTGAGATATCCGTTTTTGCGATTAGCAGTAATGTTTTATTGAGATGTATGCTAGACTACGTATATTTCCTAGCCAGAAAAATTCATATAAATACTGGCTCTTCCCCTACCTATTCAGAGCAGTAGCTATTTCCCAGGCTACTGTCCTCAGTAGAGTTCCTGAATAAAACTTAACTCACAATTTTTATGTTGGTCGCTTTTCTTGCAGTCAGCGTAATTGTACTACTCTCTGGTGAAGGAAGAAGTTATGCCTATGTGCCCGGGGGCAGGGTGTATATGGGAAATCTTTGTACCTTCCTCTCAGTTTTGCTGTGAACCTAAAACTGCTCTTAAAAAATCATCTTAAAAAAATAACGTGACAAACTGCAGAGAAAAGACTTGGACCCACATAATGTAAGACTTCACTAAATGTTCCTTACGGTTTTGATATGACTGTGGAAACCCATCTCATATCAAATATTTGATATGAACATTTCCTGGGATACTCCCATTAACCATACGAGTATCTTGCCTGCTAACAGCCTTCCTTACAGAGAAAGCCAGCGATGTCTTCATTATCTCGAGTTTCGTTTGGCTGGTTCTTTCTTTAAAAATTCACATACTAGCTGATATTTCTGTGAAGTATGTTTTCCTGCCCCTCTTTTTTCCCATCTGAATCACTGGTCTTAAAATGCTGTGACTCCTTGTCATTCTCCTGAGAGCTTTCCTAGCTAAATTTGTATTTCACTTTTTTACTTCTTTCCCAGGTCTTTCCCTCATGCTGTCTTGTCATGTAGAAGCCCCAAGATTCATCTGCTTTCCTTCTTTTTCAATTGTCTTGAAAGTACCTTGACACAGAGGAAAAGTCTCATGCACTTAATTTTTTAATATAAGAACTTAGAAATAATACGAGTATTTAAGAACAAATGTCAAAATTTTATGAGCCTGTGTTTGTTTTCATTCAGTGCACCTTAAAATCTGATATGAATGTGCAAGTAAAACGTTTGCTTTAGGTAATGGTATTTGGAATCGAAGATTATAAATTATCTTCTGGTCGTAAATATCAAATCTATAATCAGTAATAAAGCTGTGTTCCTTAATTATTTTGCTTTTACCATGTGCCAAGGACTACATTAAAGAATATAGTAAACAAAAGGAGTGAGCTGTGAACCCTGACATTACGTGAAACACCCATAGGAGTTTTCCCTTGCGATAAATGACACATTCCTTGAGTGGAATATTTGAGGGAAGGGGAAGGGGAAGGAAAGGAAGCTATCAAGGAAGATTGAGAGGCAGATGTGTGATGGATATAAGCAAACTTCAACTCCTTTTACATTTTCTTAACTTTTAACTCTTGATTGGACTGTAGTAGCACAACATCGATATTCTACCTCTCTGTACCTATTTGCATACATGTAAAATGGGCATTTACATTATAATTTGTAGTATTTTAAAATGAAAGTGCCCTTACTCAAGTAGTAAGATGTAAAAATCTGGACAAAATTCTATGGCAGTAACTGTTGGGCTTGAAATTTTGAAATATGTATTTGAGCTTGAAAATTGTTTTCTGTGCTTGGGTAGTACATTGTTCTCCATCAGTTTGAGGCACATAGAATATTCACGCTGGAAGGATTTTGAAAATCTTTTGGTCCGAGATTCATTTTATAGATGAGTGAGTCAAAATAAGAATTATGAAAAGTATAAAGATGAATCTAGGGTACTTGTCTGAAGATTCAATTTGTTGTTTCACATTACTATAGCTATCGGAGGGTAAGACCAAGCCAAAAAGAAAATACACAATATAAAGTGATAGTACTTTGAATTAAAAGGGGGAAGCATAATAAAGGCTGCATTCATTTAAAGAAAAATCATGTTATCCATGGTTGAGTTTATTGTAATGACATAGACACT
This sequence comes from Lagenorhynchus albirostris, assembly GCF_949774975.1. Lineage (NCBI taxonomy): Eukaryota > Metazoa > Chordata > Mammalia > Artiodactyla > Delphinidae > Lagenorhynchus > Lagenorhynchus albirostris. Next base: position 53,908,698 of record NC_083106.1, read on the forward strand.
TGCCAAGTATCACAGAGGAGGTTGGAGCAACTTCTCAATAAACAAACAAAAAAAGGTTTCCATGCAGGTTAAATCACTATTCATACTGATTTCTAACAACTTAAGTTGTGGTCTATGCTGTGGTCATTAGCATTAAGCATCTGAATTGTAGCAACCAGGATTTATATGGTAACCTTTAAGAAATCTGGGGGGATGGATGATGAGTCATTCATATTAAGGACTTTTAATTTTAGGAACACCAAGATTCTAATCTTCTGATCAATTTTAAAATGTCATTTGAATACATACATATTTTTAGAATTAATAGTATTACATTAATGATGATCACCAAAATTTCAATGATCTTTTTATTGGTGTAATTTCATATTCAAAAATTTGCTTTAGCAAGCGGGAAGAGATATGGGAATATATGTATGTATATAACTGATTCATTTTGTTGTGAAGCTGAAGCTAACATACCATTGTAAAGCAATTATACTCCAATAAAGATGTTAAAAAAAAAAAAAGAATTACAAATACAAACTACATATATTGACTTTTCTGATGAAATTTAAAAAAAAAAAAAATTTGCTTTAGTATGGCATGTCAACATTGCTCGTTGCTTGTTGAAGCTGTTTGGATCAATCATAGAATGTGAAGTTGTGTAATAACACAGTCAAGCTGGAAATAATGAGTGAGACACTTTATGAATAAACCTCACTGTGAACCTTCAGTGAGGGTACGTACTGACACTTAACATAAACAGAGCTAAGACCCGGGAAGTCTAATAGGTGTACATATGTTTTACAAATGTAAGGAGATAAGAAATTCCTCTAATGATATAATCTGAGATACATAAGAAAACTGTATAAATTAGAAAGACAATCTTAACAAATCTATCAAATTTCTTACTATCTACTGTGTTCAAAGATGAGCAAGAAAAAAAGAGAAATAAAAAAGTATTTTTGAGTTCTTCAGAGTCGAACAATTAATACAAATAAATGGCCAAAGAGCTCATATCATTATGAATCAGACAAACATTTTAGTTCTTGGAACTCCACAAAAGAAGCAGTATGTCTGGGGGGTGGAGTACAAAGAAAATCACTTCAAGTATTATATAGGTTCAGATCCTGGTTCAGCCATGTTTTAACTGTGTAATAATAGATACACTATTGAAAATGTCTGAGCTTCAGTTTTAGGTCTTTATCTTAAGGGAGGTTGCAATGATGTATTATATAAATTGTCTAACACATAATGAGCATCATTATGTGTTAGTTTCCTTTCTCTATAAGCTCTGAGTGTGAAGGGTACTACCTGGCACACTTTTTTTTTTTTTTTAAGGTACATGGGATTCACACTCTATGAGGTAAATAAAAATTCAATAAAGTTGCACATTTTCACAAAAAAAGTTAGACGAATGAAGTTTGGAGATTGGTGGGAGGGAAGGCAAGGAGTGCTGTGGAAACCCATTAGTTAAAGCTAAGGCATTAGGGCTTCCCTGGTGGCGCAGTGGTTGAGAGTCCGCCTGCCGATGCAGGGGACACGGGTTCGTGCCCCGGTCCGGGAAGATCCCACATGCCGCGGAGCGGCTGGGCTCGTGAGCCATGGCCGCTGAGCCTGCGCGTCCGGAGCTCCGCAACGGGAGAGGCCACAACAGTCGGAGGCCCGCGTACCGCAAAAAACAAACAAACAAACAAACAAAAAACAAAGCTAAGGCATTAGTTAATTTATCAATGTTAGAGACAAAAGAAAAAGCAACTTAGAGCAATAAGGGTTGGAGGGAAGAAGCAATAGGGTCAGGAAGGAGGGGTTTTTGCTAAATGAAGAAGGGAACATAAAAAGGAGAGAGGAGAACATTTTTTTTAATTTTATTTTTTAAGTTGAAATATAGTTGATTTACAATGCTGTGTTAGTTTCAGGTGTACAGCAAAGTGGTTCAGATATACAAATATATATATATATATTTCAGATTCTTTTCCCTTATAGGTTATTACAAAATATTGAATATAGTTCTCTGTGCTATACAGTAGGTCCTTAAGGAAAAATTTAAAAATATTGGAGATGGTGTGTTAAAGTGCTCATGCCTGGGGATTGATGCCAGCCAGCCCAATTTTGTGAGCCTCTAATGAGGATCTAGTCCTAAGGCAGCCAGGGCATTATACTTTAATGGGGAGGGAGAGAGTAAACTATTTGCCTGTGACCAGATTATTTCACTAATTTAGGACTATTGTGTGAGGAATGTAGAATAAATTGAGGGCTCATTTCCCATGAGGAGCAGTAATTTGGGGTAATGTCAATATTATTCCCTTTTGATTTTTATGACTTTATAGGTTATTTTGTTTCTGTTTGTATATAGTAATGAAAGGGGCATTATGTAAGTATGTGAACAGAATAGAAAGATGAAATATAGTCCAATGATTTATACTTAAAAATGCCAGGAAGCTTAGGTTAAGGGGCTGGGCTGGAGTTAGAAACAGCTGGATTTCAGTCCTTAACCTTTCATTTTTGTGATATTGGTCAAGTTACTTAACGGTTTCAAGCCTCAATTTCCTCATCAGTAACACATTTCACTTGGTATGCGTGTAGCCACTGAGCACAGATCTCAACATAAACTCAGTATGTAGATTAGCTCTAATCATCATTAATTATGACTGACTAAATACCAGGAAGGAAAGAATGGGTGTAGGATGTGTAGGGGTATGGGTGGATAGAGGAAGGAAAGGAGGGGGAGAGTAGGGGAGGGGACAATGGAAGAAAGAAAGGAAAGTAAGTAGGGAGGGAGAGGAGATTAATAGGCAGTTTATTAGAACAAAATTCTTATTTTTTTGTTTTCTAATTTGGAATCTCTGACGGTAAGTTGTACATTGAATAAATAGATGATATATTCACTGAGTATTCTTCTTCTTAAATGTAATTCCTGCAAGGCAACAGTCAAATAAATATTCAGAGATTTCAGATATGCATGTCTAAAATTCGTAGTGAAAATAGAGGTTGGCCAGTGTCATATCCTGTCCATCGGCTTCTTTTAGAGGCCTTTAAAGCAAATTCACTTGTAAAAGAATTCAAGTAATTTATAATAGCCAGTTGAAATGTCAACTAGAGTCTGAAATTAAGATTTATTTACGCACTAGTGCCAAAGCAGTTGAAACATGGTGTCCTTAGAATGTGTCATTTGGGATGTTAATGTTCTTAATCATAGATCAGGAATGGGTGAAACAAACGTGATGTAAAATTGCCAATTTATTTTACTTGAAATAGAATTTAAGAAATTATACTTTTCTCTTTTAAATATACTTTTGTACATTTCATTACTATGCTTTTATATTTTTATATTTCAGGCAGAAAGTATAGAACATAAAATGTTTGATTTATATTGTTTAAGGAATATGGATTTTAGGAGAACCCAAGTTTGACACAAATCCAAGAAGCCACAAAAATTTATATAACCATAAAATATTTCAGCTTTAAAGTGTACCATGAACAAAGGCAATGAATAAACAACAACTTGGGATAAAATATTTGCAATTCACATCAAAAAAACGATGTTAATTTTCTTAATGATTAAAGAACTCCTACAAGTCAGTGAGAAAAATTCTAGGAATATAATAGAAAAAAGAACCAAGCATAAGACAGTAAAGAAAAAAATATTGTTTTTATAAAAAAGATCTTTAGCCGCATTAATATAAGAGTAATATCAGTTGAAACTTCACTATCATTTCCTCCTTTGCAGATTAGCAAAGGATCCATCTTTGTAATAAACTACAATTTTGGCAAATTCTAAGAGAAACATACATTTTCATACAATGGTGGAGGTAAAATTGACCTGATTTATAAGGAACACAATTGGCAATAGCATTTATTTTATTTATTTATTTTTTTAAACATCTTTATTGGAGTATAATTGCTTTACAAAGTTCTGATAGTTTCTGCTGTATAACGAAGTGAATCAGCTATACATATACATATATCCCCATATCTTCTCCCTATCCCACCTCTCTAGGTGGTCACAGAGCACCGAGCTGATCTCCCTGTGCTATGCAGCTGCTTCCCACTAGCTATCTACCTTACGTTTGGTAGTGTATATATGTCCATGCCACTCTCTCGCTTTGTCACAGCTTACCCCTCCCCCTCCCCATATCCTCAAGTCCATTCTCTACGTCTGCATCTTTATTCCTGTCCTGCCCCTAGGTTCTTCAGAACCATTTTTTCTTTTTGTTAGATTCCACATATATGTGTTAGCATATGGTATTTGTTTTTCTCTTTCTGACTTACTTCTCTCAGTATGACAGACTCTAGGTCCATCCACCTCACTACAAATAACTCAATTTCATTTCTTTTTATGGCTGAGTAATATTCCATTGTATGTATGTGCCACATCTTCTTTATCCATTCATCTGTCGATGGACACTTAGGTTGCTTCCATGTCCTGGCTATTGTAAATAGTGCTGCAATGAACATTGTGGTACACGACTCTTTTTGAATTATAGTTTTCTCTGGGTATATGCCCAGTAGTGGGATTGCTGGGTCATATGGTAGTTCTATTTTTACTTTTTTAAGGAACCTCCATAATGTTCTCCATAGGGGCTGTATCAATTTACATTCCCACCAACAGTGCAAGAGGGTTCCCTTTTCTCCACACCCTCTCCAGTATTAATTGTTTGTAGATTTTTTATGATGGCCATTCTGATTGGTGTGAGGTGATACCTCATTGTAGTTTTGATTTGCATTTCTCTAATGATTAGTAATGTTGAGCATCCTTTCATGTGTTTGTTGGCAATCTGTATATCTTCTGTGAAGAAATGTCTATTTAGGTCTTCTGCCCATTTTTGGATTGGGTTGTTATTTTTTTGATATTGAGCTGCTTGTAAATTTTGGAGATTAATCCTTTGTCAGTTGCTTTGTTTGCAAATATTTTCTCCCATTCTGAGGGTTGTCTTTTGGTCTTGATTATGGTTTCCTTTGCTGTGCAAAAGCTTTTAAGTTTCATTAGGTCCCACTTATTTACTTTTGTTTTTACTTCCATTTCTCTAGGAGGTGGGTCAAAGAGGATCTTGCTGTGATTTAACTCATAGAGTGTTCTGCCTGTGTCTTCCTCTGAGTTTTATAGTGTCTGGTCTTACATTTAGGTCTTTAATCCATTTTTGAGTTTATTTTTGTGTATGGTGTTAGGCAGTGTTCTAATTTCATTCTTTTACATGTAGCTGTCCAGTTTTCCCAGCACCACTTATTGAAGAGGCTATCTTTTCTCCATTGTATATTCTTGCCTACTTTATCAAAAATAAGGTGACCATATGTGCATGGGTTTATCTCTGGGCTTTCTATCCTGTTCCATTGATCTATATTTCTGTTTTTGTGCCAGTACCATGCTATTTTGATTACTGTAGCTTTGTACTATAGTCTGAAGTCAGGGAGCCTGATTCCTCCAGCTCCGTTTTTCTTTCTCAAGTTTGCTTTGGCTATTTGGGGTCTTTTGTGTTTCCATACAAATTGTGAAATTTTTTGCTCTAGTTCTGTGAAAAATGCCAGTGGTAGTTTGATAGGGATTGCATTGAATCTGTAGATTGCTTTGGGTAGTAGAGTCATTTTCACAATGTTAATTCTTCCAATCCAAGACATGATATATCTCTCCATCTGTTTGTATCACCTTTAGTTTCTTTCATCAGTGTCTTTAGTTTTCTGCATAGAGGTCTTTTGACTCCTTAGGTAGGTTTATTCCTAGGTATTTTATTCTTTTTGTGGCAATGGTAAATGGGAGTGTTTCCTTAATTTCTCTTTCAGATTTTTCATCGTTAGTGTATAGGAATGCAAGAGATTTCTGTGCATTAATTTTGTATCCTGCTACTTTACCAAATTCAATGATTAGCTCTAGTAGTTTTCTGGTAGCATCTTTAGGATTCTCTATGTGTAGTATCATGTCATCTGCAAACAGTGAGAGTTTTAGTTCTTTTTTTCTCATTTGGATTCCTTTTATTTTTTTTCTTCTCTGATTGCCATGGCTAAAACTTCCAAAATTATGTTGAATAATAGTGGTTAGAGTGAGCAACCTTGTCTTGTTCCTGATCTTAGAGGAAATGGTTTCAGTTTTTCACGATTGAGAAAGATGTTGGCTGTGTGTTTCTCATATATGGCCTTTATTATGTTGAGGTAGATTCCCTCTATGCCTACTTTCTGGAGAGTTTTTATCATAAATGGAGGTTGAAAGCTTTTTCTCCATCAATTGAGATGATCATATGGTTTTTCTCCTTCATTTTCTTAATATGGTGTATCACACTGATTGATTTGTGTATATTGAAGAATCCTTGCATTCCTGGGATAAACTCCACTTGATCATGGTGTCCTTTAATGTGCTGTTGGATTCTGTTTGCTACTATTTTGTTGAGGATTTTTGCATCTATGTTCATGAGAGATACCGGCCTGTAGTTTTCTTTGTGACATCTTTGTCTGGTTTTGGTATCCGGGTGATGTGGCCTTGTAGAGTGAGTTTGGGAGTGTTCCTCCCTCTGCTCTATTTTGGAAGAGTTTGAGAAGGATAGGTGTTAGCTCTTCTGTAAATGTGTGATAGAATTTGCCTGTGAAGCCATCTGGTCCTGGGCTTTTGTTTGTTGGAAGATTTTTAATGACAGTCTCAATTTCAGTGCTTGTGATTGGTCTGTTTATATTTTCTATTTCTTTCTGGTTCAATCTTGACACGTTGTGCTTTTCTAAAAATTTGTCCATTATTTTCCAGGTTGTCCATTTTATTGGTATATAGTTGCTTGTAGTAATCCCTCATGATCCTTTGTGTTTCTGTAGTGTCGGTTGTTACTTTTTCATTTCTAATTCTGTTGACTTGAGTCTTCTCTCTTTTTTTCTTCATGAGTCTGGCTAATGGTTTATCAATTTTTTTATCTTCTCAAAGAACAAGCTTTTAGTTTTATTGATCTTTGCTATTGTTTTCTTCATTTCTTTTTCATTTATGTCTGATCTGATCTTTATGATTTCTTTCCTTCTGCTAACTTTTGGGGGTTTTTTGTTCTTCTTTCTCTAATTGCTTTAGGTGGTTTAGTTGAGATGTTTTTCGTTTCTTGAGGTAGGATTGTATTGCTGTAAACTTCCCTCTTAGAACTGCTTTTACTGCATTCCATAGGTTTTGGGTCATCGTGTATTCATTGTCATTTGTTCCTAGGTATTTTTTGATTTCCTCTTTGATTTCATCAGTGATCTCTTTAGTGTATTGTTTAGCCTCCATGTATTTGTATTTTTTACATATTTTTTTCCTGTAGTTTATATCTAGTCTCCTAGGGTTGTGGTCGGAAAAGATACTTGATACAATTTCAATTTTCTTAAATTTACCAAGGCTTGATTTGTGACTCAAGATATGATCTGTCCTGGAAAATATTCCGTGAGCACTTGAGAAGAAAGTGTATTCTGTTGTTTTTGGATGGAATGTTCTATAAATGTCAATTAAGTCCCTCTTGTTTAATGTACCATTTAAAGCTTGTGTTTCCTTAGTTATTTTCATTTTGGTTGATCTGTCCATTGGTGAAAGAGGAGTGTTAAAGTCCCCTATTATTACTGTGTTACTGTTGATTTCCCCTTTTATGGCTGTTAGCATTTGTCTTATGTATTGAGGTGCTCCTATGTTGGGTGCATAAATATCTACAATCGTTATATCTTTTTCTTGGATTGATCGCTTGATCATTATGTAGTGTCCTTCTTTGTTCTTTGTAATAGTCTTTATTTTAAAGTCTATTTTGTCTGATATGAGAATTGCTGCTGCAGCTTTCTTTTGGTTTCCATTTACATGGAATATCTTTTTCGATCCCCTCAATTTCAGTCTGTGTCCCTAGATCTGAAGTGGGTCTCTTGTAGACAGCATATATATGGGTCTTGTGTTTGTATCCATTCAGACAGTCTATGTTTTTTGGTTGGAGTATTTAATCCATTTACATTTAAGGTAATTATCAATATGTATGTTCCTGTTACCATTTTCTTAATTGTTTTGGGTTTGCTTTTGTAGGTGTTTTCCTTCTCTTGTGTTTCCTGCCTAGAGAAGTTCCTTTAGCATTTGTTGTAAAGCTGGTTTGGTGGTGCTGAATTCTCTTAGCTTTTCTTGTCTGTAAAGATTTTAATTTGTCTTTCAAATCTGAATGAGATACTTTCTGGGTAGAGTAATCTTGGGTGTAGTTTTTCCCTTTCATCACTTTAAATATGTCCTGACACTCCCTTCTGGTTTGCAGAGTTTCTGCTGGAATGTCAGCTGTTAACCTTATGGGCATTCCCTTTTATGTTATTTGTTGCTTTTCCCGTGCTACTTTTAATATTTTTTTCTCTGTATTTAATTTTTGATAGTTTGATTTACTTGTGTCTTGGCATGTTTCTCCTTCGATTTATCCTTTATGTGTCTCTCTGTGCTTC